>NC_057854.1:70385051-71010051 GCF_015237465.2 Chelonia mydas | reverse complement strand
TGCTTCTCAACCAGCTTCTTGATTGAAGGAGATTCAGAGGCTGTATGTTTAGAATCTCAAGACCTAGCTCCTCCTATAATGTTCCCAACAGATGGAGTTTGTTCTCATGGTGAAAGCCCTTCAGCTGAGATACGGATAAGATATTATTATGGGATATAGAGGCCCAAGGCCTCCAACAAAATTCCATGGAAATATTTGCTAAGCAACACAAACATTTGTTACCTCCTCAGTGTGCAAACAGTGAAAGGAGAGAGCAAGAGAAAGCTTTTAGTTGAGTCACTAAAGTCCATAACTGCCAAAGGGTCACATCAAGTAAGCGTGAGCTGTCAGATTATGCCCGAGTAGAGGAGATACTTTCTGCAGGGTAAATGACCCACTAAAAAAAGCTAGACAGGCAAAATGTGTGTGTGGAGGAGGAGGAGGAGTCAGAGCATGGAAAAGAAGGATGAGGATAAAGGAGGACAGAGATTTTTGAGAGGGGTGAGGAGCACGTAACATGGCACCCTAAACAATAAGCGTGCATATGTAACTTAACTTATTAATTATCTTGGAGTGAATTTTAGGATCATGAAAGACCACCTGACAGCAAACTTAAAATGCCACATACAAGAAAACCTGTTCAGTAAATGAATATATACAAAAAAACTCCAAGTTGATTAATGCTGTTTATTTATAATTAGGAATACATATGCAAACAGAAGAACAGAAAATTCTGAAATGTGTATAATCAAAGGTTATGAATTTTCCTGATCACATAATTAACTGAACAGATACATTATTATTATGAAACGTATGGCTTTATATGCAGACATGGGTAAAGAAAATAGCAATACATTTGTATGAGACAGCTCCTAGTGAGAATGAAAAATAGGCTAAGGCTCTTTAGCAATCCTGGCACATCTATATTTTTTTGGGGCTGTAACATTACTGTAGCCAAACATAACCACTAAGGATGAATAATGGCAGGGGGAATAACCCATACATGTACCATAGAAACTACATCTACAGTATGAGCTAGGGGTGTGATTCCCAGCTCGCATACACGTACTCGTGCTAGCATGAGTATAAATAGCAGTGTAGCCACCGTAGCACAGACAGCGGAGGCACAGCTCATGCTAGGTCGATGGGAACTAGCACGAATGTGTTTACTTGAGCTGGAAATCACACCCCTAACTCATAGCGTAGACGTAGCCACAGAGAGACACAGAGAGGTAAATATTCCATTCTCAAGTAATGAAATCTTTGAACTATATCTGCTGAAGCATTAATCGGCATAATTAAAAAGTTATTTATTTAGAATATGTCTATGCAGAAAACAGGTTGCTAATAATCAAAACCTGAGGTAACACCTGGATTTTGTAATAACACAGTTTAGACAATTTTAAGAAGTGTGCTGTGATTGTTTAATAGAGGAAATCTAAATCTAGACACCAATTCAAGTCATACATGTGAAGCGTTCAATATAGGTCAATAGTTAGCAAATTTATTTTTAGAAGAGTCTAATGTAAAGTTGCATTGAGGAAGCATTAAGAAAATACTCTTTTGTACACTGTAGCAGTTGAAAGCGATCAGTCCAGATTGGAAATGCTATTTTAAAGCGCCTTTCACTTCTTTTCATAGACAAATAGCACCCTGCATTGCTTTGTTTGCATAGTCTGTAGCTAATGACAATTTCAAAGAAACTTTTTAAAAATTAAATGTAATGTTTAATTACAAAATGTCTCCTTGGAAACAGTTTCCTTGTATGCTGAATTGCAGTTAGTTAAAAAATGCTCAATTATGTTTTAAACTAGAAACTCTATAAAGCTTAAACATCAGCTACAGAAATTTGCAAAAGAAAAAGTTGTGCTTTACATAATGAACGACTGACAGCTAATAACTGACTAACTGCTGCTGCTCTGAAATCTAAGAAAACAGTTTGCCTTAAAATAATCACTGGAGAAAATAGCCATCATTATAAGGGCTATCAACATTACGTGTTTTAATACAGTTAAAATTTCAAGTACTAATTGGAAAGCAAATTTACCGCATCAAGGAAATGTAAAGTTCACATTAACGGCTGGACTGATCACCTCAACACATTGGGTTCACAGCTAAGGGCAGGCCTCTCTTTGGTTCATAAGGTGTTGTCCTGGAAACCATTCTGATGCAGTCAATAATAGGGCAGACACTGAGACACAGATTGCAGCCTGTACAACTGTCAGTAACAGTGGGCAGGTGGGTTTCTGGATCAAACTGTATAGCCTGCAAAGAGAAATAAATAGTATTGATGTCACTTATCGAAAAGGTCAGAAATAGCCCCATTTTAGTATCTGCCTTTTACGTACTACAGTACTCTGTGCTGCAAGATGTGTGTGTGTGATACTGCACTGCAGCTATAGCAACAGTTTAAATTCTAGGGGAAAAAACACTTTAAAATTAGAACTGTAGGGCCAATTTACTCTCTGCTGAAAGCCCTGCATCGTAAGTTGAGTTACACAAAGGATGAATATGGCCCACAAAGTTTAAACTTCCATTAAGATATTTTTCCTTCATGGGAGGAAAATCTTTCATAACACAGCAATTCACCAGGTTTATTGGTACAGAAGAGATATCCAGACCAGGCCTGTATGGATTCTACGTGAGACAGACTGCAAATACCATCATGGGTGGGTTTTTTTTTACTTTTAGTCTCTGCAAGATGCAACAATCTAATTTAATAAAATCTAGCGAGGAATGTCACATACTTTGCCACTTGTGATTCATTTTATTTGCAAGCCTTAGAAAGTTAAAAGGGATATCTGGGGTGGGAGCAGACAGGGCTGCTTAATTTCTGACGTTTCCAAGGACTGAGCCCTCATTAATGATTAGCGTGAAAATTATTTTTAATTCGAAGTCATAATTGTAGCTTCAATAAGTCACCTATAAAAGACCAGTTTAAAAAACAAAATCAGACTAACTTCACACTCTTCATTGATTAAGGAACAAACTGAGTAAAAAAGAAACAAACAAAATGTTGGCTATGTAAATTAGAGGAGGAAACTTTGTACCGGCAGAGAGCTAAAGTGGAAAATTCAGGGAATTCCATGTTAAAAGTTTCCCCTACAACTTTCATCCTTCCCTTGCAATGTATTAATAGTAAGATCTTCTGATGTATGATAATTGGGGCTCTGAATGTGGCCTTTTCCTACCCTACTGTACCAGCATTAATCAAAGGAGACTCATGGGGCATAAGACTTACACAGGCACTATCTTCATGCCCTGGGAGTAGGTAGAGTGACATCAATGAAATTATTGACACTGTGTAAAGTGAAACGTACGCAGGTATTTCCAATACTGGGAACTTGGTGAGATTCTCTTCAATTACTTGCAGGCAGGCTTTGGAGGAAAGGGAGTATTCGTTTCCTTCTGAAATCACAGGCAGTGTGTTTAGGAGAGGTTCTACAGTCTGCTCCAGCAGCAGCACTGACTGCTTTAAATAGGGCCTTCTCTGGGCCTTCCCAAGCTCTGACACTCAAGAGCACAAGAGATCTGAAGTTTCCCAGTGTGTATTTTGGTGTTCCACTAGTAAAGAGGCCCATGAATGTAGTAGCAGTAGGCTGACATCTCACTCTCTAAAGTGTTAACTTAACCAGTCTGAATCTCCAAGTTCTGGTCTGGTTTGAGAGAGAAGTAAAGGTTTTGTATGTTAGAAGGACTGGTTCATCTATCTCTATTGACAATGCATTTCTTGAAGGGGATAGTACACGGCGATGTGGCAATGATTAACTCAGAAGTTCTGATTCATTTGTGCTCAACTTCACATTAATTACACTTTTTTGCTGTAGTCATACTAAGTGAAGTCTCTGCAGAAACTTCAGCAGGCTGAATATATGTTGGAAACACAAAAATCTGCATTCAGCAGAAGAAAAATTGGTTGTTTTTTTATGTTTGATCCCTTTGCAAGTAATAGATGGAAAAAAACGTTCTTTGCATCATGAAAAGCTTCAGGGGTCTGTCTGGTTTGTTTGGGGATTTTTGGTTATTGCTGATTTTTTAAAGTTATATCAAAGCAAGTTGCATTAAATGTGAAATCAACTCTTACCTCCCTAAGGGCTACATCCTCCCCTATGGTGAGAAATCTTATGGAAGGGAAAAAACATTACTGCAAAACTTCCATGCACTTCAGAGCAGAAAGGGCAGTTTCTTGTGGATGCTAAAGGCAGTGCTGCTTTCTCCTTTTCGTGGGCACAATAATTAGAAGCGAAGCGGCAGCAACAGCCACCTCTTTAACCACAAAGAGAGTAAGGAGACACAAGTAGATATAGGGCCATAGTTCCTGCTGACGTAAATCGGTGTAGCTTCACTAATGTGAAGATTCATATCAGCTGAGGATCTGAGCCATGGTCTCTATCTTAAATCAGAGTGTCTTCTCCTATGCATGGCTCACTGGCCCCCTTCACACTCTTGCCACCATTGTGTGTTTGGAGGTATGCTACCATGGTCCTCAGCCACACCTGCATATTCCTACCTGCTATGTAGAAAGGTCTTTATATTATGTATTTTGGATTAGTATGGCACATGGAACCTGTAATTTAGGCAGGTGTTTTAAGTAAATTTTTCCACTTTAGCCCATGGAAGATTGTTTGGGGTATCTAGCCTTACTATAAATATGGTACAATTCTACAGTAAAATCCCCCAACACTGCAGTATTGTCATTGTAAGGGCCAGTATTTTAGATTGTAACTGTAGAATACTGTAGAACTTTTTATAAGGGCATCACCATAATGATCTTTTGTAACAGAGATACAGTTATTGTGGGTCTGTCTTGTCCTCTGTGTCCCACACAATCCAATCATATTGAGCGCTGCTTGGTTTTTTGCTTTCTGTGCATTAGCCCTCCCCCCCCCCCCTTTTTTTTTTGGAAATGCCTCTATGGCGTCAGATGCCTCTGAGTGCTTCATTTTCTGGTAACTTCTGTTATCTAAATCAACTTTACAAACTGCTTGCTTGGTGCATGCAGGCACTTACAATATCCTGCATATTGCCAGGTAACCTTTGCCAGACTTGCAGTCTGATCTGCCTGCCCCACCTCAGCGAAAACTCACACCCCTCCAGCCTGAAAACTGCCAATGGACATGCTGACAGCAATAGCTGTGTAAGAGGAAAACAAGTGCTGCCCTTGTGCGTGTTTAGTAATCTGGGACTTCTTGTCCAGTGTGTATCCATGTTTCTCTATTTGTGTAAGAACCCAGAGGACCGCTAATGTCCTTACACAGAGTGGTTAAAAGACTTATCATGGATTAACTGCTTTATTTACCAAACAAATTTTGATTCAAAATGACAAAAATGGCTTTTTGAATTTGAATTTTAAAACTGCATTTGCATTTACAACATTAAAACCATTTCCTATTGGGATAATTTTTGCTAATAAAATAGCTTAGGGTAGTTGGGTGAAAGCTTAGGTCTCATGACTCTCCCATTACTATGACATGGTTTGGTGGACTGAATGGAGATTTGAACCAAGGAACTCTGCTCTATAGGGCTTGACCCTGCAGTGGAGCAGAGGAATGCTGTGAAAGCCTGGGGAGCTTTGCTACTTATGATCCAGCTAAGGGGAGAGGGCCCTGCAGGCTCCTAGGCCAGGAGGAACACTCAGCATCATTACTAAAAAAATTAGTCTACTGCCATAGCAAAGTCTGGGTTTAGATTAAATATTCATTTTCTCTTATCAGTCTTTTAAGTGCTTGGCTTTTCCCCAGATTAATTGTTGTGGTAAGTGATTTTTACAAAGACAGGTTTATTTCTCTTACTATATTTAGTTAAAAATCAGTTTTACTACCAAACACACTGAATTCAAAATAAAGTAAAAGCCACTGAAAAATATAACATTGTTGCCTAGTTAAAACACAGCCCCCTATACTGGGTATGCAGGAGTCATGAAAATTAATACTGCAAGGAGTATTGACTTCCATAGGGATTCTAGTGGATCCTGCTTTGGTTTGAGAAGAGAACAGGTCACCTAAAATGGCTGATCCCGGCCCTTATCTTATCTTCTTATTGGATGGGTAAGTCCCTCAAAATCCTGCAGATGTGCAATGGTAGGGCAAGGAATAGTTCACAGAATTAACAGTGAATTTCTCAGAACTATATGTTACTGTACATGGTAGAATTCAAGGAATAAATAGCTTGCTTTGAACAGTTCTCCCAACTCAAAATAATGACATACGCCAGGTGCAGTGATTTCTGGACGTATCAACCTACCAGGCCCTCTCTTCTTTAATCCCTGTGGAAGTTAATTCATCATATTGAAGGGTTGATTCACAGAGAACTGGAAATTTTTCCCAAATCAGGGCTGATTCCAAGTTAGTTAGTTTGACAAACCTCAGGCAAGGTTTAGATTTTTGAACAGGTATCTGGCAGGTGGGCATATTTTCTTTCTTCCCACTGCCCTGTGGGTTTGACAAGGGCGAATCCTGCCCCCTCTCCCTTAGTTACCTGAGAACCTTTGAAGAATTGAATTTGCAGCAGTCCATACTGGGTCCTCCTTTATTTACTTCCCATCAAAACCAAAAAACCAAAACAAAGTAAAACAAAAAACTCCTGATGATGTAGATGTCATAGAGATAACTTCTGAGGGACTAAAAGAGGTTGTGAAGTGGAGTTTCAGTTCTATTCAACACAAATCTCCAACAAAGTCCACAATAACTGGTGCATGGACAACCCCTACAATTGGGTCAGTCAGGGTTCTCTCAGTATAGCTTGGGAGCACGCTGGTGTTAAAAGCCGATATTTTATACAGCTATTTTTGTCACATGCTCGTTAACAGAAGGTGGATTGTTTCTGTCTCAGCAACAGAAAGATAACTCACTGTGCTTTTTTGCTAATTACAGCGATGTTCTTACCTGGTAGCCAGAATCATTACAGGTCATGTAGCATTTGCCACAGTTGATGCACATTTCCTTGTCAATCAGAGCCACAACTTGCTCTGTGTTGTTAAGCTCACCATATGTTCCAATGTACTGCAGTGCTTTTCCAATTACATCCTAGGGAGAAAAAACGGAATCATTTAGAAGATACCCAAGTTTTGGTTTTTTTATGGTTTAGCTGTTGTTTTTTTATGGCCATATAAGAGCACTCTACAGTATTTTAACATGGGAGTTTCTTGCAGACGCTACGGCAATGTTTACAGTTTTTGAAATAAATGTTAAAATTTGCCAAGTTTCACACTTCCTCTATCGTAAAATGTAGATAAAGGGTATTGAATGTATATAAAATTAAACTGCAGGAAGATCTACAAGTGTCTGTCTGTCCACATTTAGCATTTAGCACTTGATTTTAAATGCACTATTTAATTAACTTTTGCTTGGCCAACATTGTGTAGCACTACAGGGAACAAAATGGGGCACAAAAGAGAAGTGACATGACACATGCAATCTGGGTGTCCTTGGTCACTTTTCATTAGCACAGATTTAAGAACTCACTGCAGGAAAAGAAAGGGGCATCCTTAAACAACAAAGGACAAAGAGAACAACAATTGCTTTTCTCTCCTTAGAAAGACAAGCAAATGGCTTGAAAATCAGCTCTTTATTGCAAACTTACAATACCGGGGCCTCATTCCGCAAAACCTTATTCAAGGAAACAACACTTTTGCTTTCAAGTTGACTACCTGTGTGAATGGAAGTTTGCAGATCCCTAAATACTTGCTGAATAAAATGCATGCAATTATACTTAGAGAAGGCTAAATGTGACGCATCAGATGCAAACAAGTTCATCTCTCTTAATAAACAAAAGGTAGAAAACATTAATGTAAACCACTTTGTGCTTCCTGTGTGTTGTGCTTGTCAGCACTTTAGTAGGGTGGGTAAGCGTTATATTCCCATTTTACACGTGGAATACCAGATGCACATAGAAGTTCAATGACATGTCCAAGATTACAGAGTGAGTTGATAGCAGAGAGGGGAATAGGACTCAAGTCTCTAGGGATTAATTTAACTGTCCTCAGCTATCCCCCGAAGAAAACACTGTAAGAGTATGTTACAGTGATTGTCTTTGGTTTTTCTCACATGATGCAGAACATTCCCACGCCATTGTTCATTGTGCCAGCAATGCCCCTCTGCCATGTACATTGGCCAAACCGGACAGTCTCTATGCAAAGAATAAATGGACACAAGTCTGACATCAGGAATCATAACATTCAAAAACTGGTAGGAGAACACTTCAGCCTCTCTGGCCACTCAGTAAAAGACTTAAGGGTGGGAATTCTGCAACAGAAAAGCTTCAAAAACAGACTCCAAGGAGAAATTGCTGAGCTTGAATTCATATGCAAACTAGATACCATTAACTTGGGTTTGAATAGAGACTGGGAGTGGCTGGGTCATTACACATACTGAATCTATTTCCTTAAGTTAAGTATCCTCACACCTTCTTGTCAACTGTCTAAATGGGTCATCTTGATTATCACTACAAAAGTTTTTTTCTCCTGCTGATAATAGCTCATCTTAATTAATTAGCCTCTCACTCACAGTTTATATGGCAACTTCCACCTTCTCTGTACGTATATATGTATCTTCTTATTATATGTTCCATTCTATGCATCCGATGAAGTGGGCTGTAGCCCACAAAAGCTTATGCTCTAACAAATTTGTTAGTCTCTAAGGTGCCACAAGTACGCCTGTTCTTATTGTTCTTTTTGTTTATTTGTTCATCAGATTAAGTGGAATGTTGCTTGACAGGTGAAGCACGCAAGATACTTCAGCAAAAGAGAAAAACAGTTGTAATTGTTTTATAAAGCATAGCAGAACACAGTGTTTAGCGGTACTCAGGCTTGCTATCTCTGTGTCCCTTCCTTGCAGTAACCATACAGGTAACCCACACAGTGAGGGGCAGGGAGACTCCTTACTCTGTCTGTGATTTGGGGACATGGTCATGGGGTCAATAACAATGACATTCCACTGCCCAAAACCCTCTCCTGAGGGAGTTGTAGCAGCTGCAGGCAGCCCAATCAGTAGCTGATGGGCTGCAGTAGCCTCTGAGGAGCTGCTGCAAAGGTTGCTCCATAACATTCCTGGTGGAAACATTCTAGCACAAAGCTCATTGCAGAGGGTGACCTGATTTCACCCTTGATAAGCAAATGGGGTGATTCGCTATCTTGCCCTGAATCAATATACACAATCAATTGTGCCCAAAGCACATGGAAAGTATTCCCTGTCTCACATCCTGTCTGCACAAAAAGAAGACTGTGTAGTTATATATATCTATATTAAAAGTAGTATTCTACAGTGCTTGTATTAAAAAGCTGCTATAGTTACTCTATATTCCAAGCACAGGGAAACCGGGTATTTCAGATACTGCTGTGTGCTAACTGTTAGCATATGCTGAATTTTTAATGCCCTATATTTTTAATGTGTGTACTGGCATTGGCAGTAAAAGAATGTTACTGTGTTACTAGCCTCATGGACAGTGATCTTGCGGGAAAATATAACTGAATTCAACCAAATCATGAAATCAACAAAACTCTCAATTTTCCCCATCGGACAAGGCAACCCCCTGTACATATCTCTGACTTAATATGCCTTGCTGCATTGTCTGATTTGCTAAAAACCATTGACAGAAAGTTGTTGATTATGGCAATTCACTTTGTGTGGAACACAGTGAATTTCAGGTTTGGGATTTACGCTGCTATAGGCTATTTAACGTCCTGCTTTCTGACTGTGGGGGGATTGAACGCCAACACATTTTTAAAAGCTGCATAGTTCTATAAGGTGCCTAGATACTGTGTGAAGGGGCTCCCTAAATTGACTTTTAACAAAGGACCAAGGGTTGCAAAATCTGTTAAAATAATGTTAAAAGATTCTACATAATTAAGATAAATTTGGACTAAATAATGAAAGCTGTGTGACACTAAGGTAAATTTTATCTCTTGCTTCAAAAATATGCATAACTAAAAGTACGTTATAGGAGCAGCGGTACTGAATTTCTACTAATTTTCCATACTAGATCAGGTAATAATTGTGATTATCATTATGGGTTTGATCCGAGCCAATTGAAACCCCCGCAGGTTAAGCTACATTTGAGAAACAGACAACCTCTGTCTAGAACTGCTCGCAAGAACTGCACTTTAAACAGTTTAGCTATCATCTGCATGATCAAAATATCTGATGTAAAATTCCCCACTTTTTCCTCTTGTACTCTTCAATGGAACATGCAAAAATACTTATTATCCAGGAATACAAGGTATTTTATCAATGTACCTTGCATCTAGTTTTTGAATAACCAATTTCCTGTTCCATCCTATTGTAATCTCTCAAAAATGCTGTCCATTGTGAAATATGTAAATGTATATTAGTAATCTGTTTTTATTTATATTTGTATTACTTATTAAATTAACCATATCCAAAGCCTTATTTTCTAAAATTTCAGAAACCACAAATTGCTGCAGGACTGGGATTCAAAAACTAAGGGGTTTTATTATTATTCGGAATGACCTTATTTTTCAGAGATGCTCAGCACTCCCAGATCACCCGGATGCTACCTCTCAAAACAAGATACATATAATCTTAGCTGTTATGACTGCAAAGGAAAGCTTCAAAATGTGAATTAAATGTAAACTGATGCTTCCTGGTCTTCCTGAGACTGCATAGAGTTTGAGGGGTGTGAATGGCTCCCATTCATCTCCAGAAGCTGGCCTGAACTCTGAGACTTAACAATGATAATTTAAATGACAATATTATTATATAGTATGAGGTGACATTTTCAGCTAAGGCACCTAGCCATCACTATAATGCAGTAGCAGAATCTGTGTGGGGGCATGGGGGAGGGAAGTTTCTGTCAATGGTTGCTAAGTCAACCACCATATCCACACACAGAAGGAAAAGGAAAGTGCAGATGCATCTCTTTCCTAGTGCCAAATTACTCAACTGCCTTTTCTGTAACACCTCAACGCCTGCTTAAGTGCTTCAACTGTTCTTTGCCAACAGTTGAGACCTTCAGCTCTCACTTGACAACAACTACAGGGTATTAGTGCCTTTTCAGCATAAAAATATGGCACACTGAATATTTGAGGATAGCATAAATATGAATAGAAATTAATTTTCATATGTATTTTCATATTTAACTTAGAAAGAAGAGAGTGTGTGCATTTTCCAGGTTGCTACTGAATTCAGTTTGGGAATCTTGCAGAGACCAAGGAATCAGATCCATGCTTGCTAAAGAGTACATATGCACTTGTTCGTATTATACCTCTCACAGTTTTAAATAGTGTAATCAATTGGTCTATCGCAATATTAGATACTATGTGATCTCTTCATTGACTAATAGATGCAAAATCCTCCACTGTGTGTCATGAATCCACATGGTGTCTCTGTGTACTAAATTTTACATCTTCATTTTAGAGTTTGCTGAAATTATATAAAACCAGTGTATCATATAAGTGATGCAGCTTTCCATTGACTGCTCATGGTCTTTGTGTATCGACATAGAGAGATTTCTGAGGGTAGACGATTCTAGCAGACAAAGGTATAGCAAGATCCAGTGGCTGGAAGCTGAAGCTAGACAAACTCAAACCAGAAATAGGGTGCACATTTTTTACAGCGTGCATAATTAACCTGGACCAATTTACCTAGGGATGTGGTGGATTCTTCTAACATGGGAAGGCTTTAAATCAAGATTGGCGTCTATCTGAAAGCTATGCTCTTGTTCAAGAATCATTTATGGACTTGATGCAAGAATACTTTGTGTAAATTTATGGGCTGTGTTATGCAGCAGGTCAGATTAGATGATCATAATAGTCCAGTGTTAGGAACACAAGGCATTCCTATAAGTATATGGAATAAATTAAGCTTAAGGAATCTTCCCCAGAGATGACAATTAAAAAATGGTGTGTGTTGTGCTAAGTTTTCAAACTTTTAGCAAACTCCCATGCTGCTTCTTACAGCACACATGAATACACTGAGGTGGGAATTTAGCATCTCAACTATGAGGAGGAGATGTTTACCACAATATGCTGTGTCAAACTGTATATTACAAACTGTAAAGAGTCATTGTTGTGGCTCCAAAATATTGTGAAAATTATTTTTTTATACCATTGGATGGTTCTTTTTTTTTTATTAGTGCCATCTTTAGAGCAAGATCTTTGTCTTTATTTAGCGGTAAAGTGCCATGTATATTTAGATGAGTAAAGAAACACTGATAGTACTTACATGATGTTTTACAGGTGCAATGTCTCAAAATACCTCAGAGCTTCTTGCTTGGATCAAAAAGTAAATGTTTAAAAAAAACAGTACAGCAAAAAATAGCTGGCTTTTTTGTTTAAAGTGCAGTTACACACCAAAAAAATGACTCTAAAATGGCATCAAGGGGTTCCATGTTTATTGTCTCTCAATGGCCTCCAGATTAAATTTTCGCAGTTTACAGTATGATGATGTTTTTGCTAATTACCAGCCCTGAAAACACAGGGCAGGTTCTGAAAGTCAAGCTGTGTTCTTTCTTGCTTGTGCATTACCACCAGCAATAAAATCCGGCAAGCTAAATTCTGTCCTTAATTATTCTATATGCAATCACACTGGTTTTGAATTCTTCCCTCAGTTTTACCTGTGCAGCCCTGTTCTCATCAATAGGGATGCACAGGTATAACTGAGAGCAGAATTTGGTTCGGCAACTGCAATTAATGAGCAATTCTATTGCTTAGAAGTGAATCAGAGTAGAATCCATTAGCTATTGACTTACTGGTGCTAACAAGAGTAAAAACAGTTAAAACTCATTTTGTCATGAAAGTAAATAGATATGATTTTGAATACACACAAGGAGCAGTTCTGTTGAGTAAGATGGTGTTGGTTTTACACAGTGACTTTTATTACTATAACTGCATTTTAAATGGTAACTTGTAAAGTATTTTTAGGTGATTAGCTTTTCATTAACCATATTAGCAAAACTGTATTTTAAAATAAAATTCACAGTTCATGCTTGGTTTACTGTTGGGTTTGCTGACTGGCTGTCTCTCTTTGTCGCTTGTTTCACACAGATTACATTGTAAAACACAATGTGCCCAAGAGATGAGGGACATACATTGAAAGGAATCCTTTTATTACAGGACAGTGCACAATACTAGTATTATGTCTCCTAGATGAAATCCAAAGAGAGCACATATGTCTGTGATCTTATTGTTTATTTTCAGATCTAGAGAGCCATTTTGGCATATTACACAAGTGAATGAAAGGTTCATCAGCTAGATTCTTTGAGCACTCACACGTCAACAGCAACAGAGAGTAGGGGGACACAGAGTAAAAGTCTGGAGTATATAATGTGGAAGACTGGTGGGTGCTAAATTAGTGTAAGAGAAAAATAAAGCCTATTCTACGAAAAGGCTAAACAGGTTCTCAAATCTGTGAGACATGATGGTGATGATGAAGTAAGCACTGAAGAAAATGATTCAACATCAAGCAATAAATGTATTCATAACGCATTCTTATGTTTATATAACAATATTTATCCTGAGGGATCCCAAATAAGTTATTTATTTCTGTATAGGCATTTGTATAGTTCTCATGATCATAGCATTTGAGTGCTTTACAACCTATACATCCATAGATTGTAAAAAGAATCAGTCACTCCAGGGGAGTCCCGCTATTAGGGAGTAATTAAAGAGAATAAGTACATTGCTGAGAAGCTAAATGATTTGCATTAGTCTTCACCACAGAAGATGCTGGGGAGATACCTATTCCTTCTGATAATGAAAGTGAGTTGCTGTCAGAGATAGAAGTATCAAAAGAGAAGCTGGAACAAACTGATAAATGAAAGAGGAACTGGACACCAGGACCTCAAGGCTACACCCGAGAGTTCTGATGGGTGAGCTTGAGCTGCTAACAAAAATATGCAATCTCATGAAAATCAGCCAGTAGACTGAAAGATAGCACATGTTGCATCTGTCTTTTCAAGAAGGGCTGCTCCGTGATTTACAAATCTGTAAGGTTTACTGTGGTAAAGCAAGTCAACTGATTGATTTGTTAACTAGATTATGAATTCAAACAAACAAACAAAAAAGCCAACAACTTAGAATGATATGATAGACACAAGACAATATGTGTAAAGGAAAATTGTGCTTCTTGAATCTATTAGAATTCCTTGAGCATGCCAACAAAAGTAGAGAATAAAGGAGAAGCAGTCGGCAACTTTTATTTGGACTTTCAGAAAGTCTGTTTTAGATACTATTGTGGAAAATACGGAGTCCTGGCGATGGCTTAGAATCTTGCTAAAAGGCAGAAAATAAAGAATGGAAATAAAATGATCAATTTTCAAAATGATAAAAGGTTAACACAAGGGGATGCTGCAAGGTTTTGTTCTAGGACTGGTGATGTTTAATATGTTTAGCAGTACTCTGGAAAAGAGGATGAACAGTAAGCTGGCAAAATCTGCATTGCGTTTAGATTAGACAATATTACAGAAGCCCTGAAATACTTCAGATTTACCTTACAAAACTAGGTAAATGGGCATCATGATGGCAGGTAACATTCAATGTTGGCAAAAGCTAATAATACACATCAGAATGAATACTCTGAACTACTTATGCCAGTTGAGATGATATAATTTAACTGAAGCCACTCAGGAAAATGAGTTAGGCATGAATGTAGACAGCTTAATGAAAACCTCTGTTCAGTATGTCATGGTGCTCAAAAAACAAGCAGAATGTTAGGATACATAGAGAACAGAACAGAAGAAAACATGACCAATATTACAATTATACCATTGTACAAATCAATAGTATACAAAGCCCTAGAACAACCAGTTTAGTTCCAGCAATCCCATCTTTAAAAAGTTATGTTAAAAACAGAGTAGATTCAGAAACAGAAAATGAAAGATGTTATGGCCAAGGAAAAAGGAGGAGCAGTGAAAGAGATGTACAAAATAATGAAATGTATAAATCAGCAAAACTGTATACATGGACAATCAATGAAATTGAAAGAGAACAAAATCAAAAATTGATCAAATACTTCTTAAAAACACAATTTACCTCTGGAACTCATTGCAACAAGATATCATTGAAATCAGTGCCTCAGTAGGATTCAGAAAAGGATTAGACATAAGATGGACAATGAGAACATCCAGAGTTTGTTTAAGAAGGGATATAAATCCTCATTCTTTAGGGCATAGATCTGATAAGGAACAGTTAGAAAGAAACTTCACTATGCAGTTTGTTCCATAATAGTCCACTATGGTTTTTCTTGCATCTTCCTTTGAAGCATCTGGACCAGTCACTGTTGAAGACAGGATACTGGACTAGATGAACCACTGGTCTGATCCAGTATGCCTATTTCTATGGCCCTCATTTTCTCTCTCTATGTAGGTATGTAGGAATCACTTCATCCACTAATATAATACAGCCATCTCTGCGTGCTGTTAATAAGCACACAACCAAACTGCACAATGTTGTGAGTCAGGAGATGAATATCACATCAAATTTAAATTATGGGGTGGGGGCAAAAAGCGGAATTTGGCAGATTGTAAATACTCCATATTAGAATTTTGGCCAAGAAATCAGAAATAACACCAGTACTTTTACATGGGATCTTTTAATGACCACATTAGTTTTTCAGTCACAGCAGCACAGTGTCTGAACACTATTCTGGAGCACTGGTTCAATACCAGAAGAAAGGAAAGAATATCATAACTGAGTCATATATGGCTGACTGCAGCACCCTGGGTGAGGATAGTGGGCCTCCTATCCACTTACTGATCTAACTCAAAATGAAACCAAAAAAGAAGTGGAGGTCAATAGAGCCGTGCAACCTGTTTGACACAAGATGCAGAAGTGCTCAAAATTATCCTACTTTTGACTTCTAGCTGTGTTGGCAAACTCTGAATATTATGTGTATTTGCAAACTTTTTGCAAAAGCTTTTCCCTCTCTCTGCATAGCTATAAATTTTATTAAACCACCATTTGTGGTGTATTTCAAGTTCAAGCTTCATTTGGTGGGTTAGTTCACAGAGACGAGGTCACATGATGAAAGTCACATGGTATTTCTCCTTTGTCCTTGATTGACTGAAATTCTTCTATGTGATCAGGAGGGTTAGCAGAAGTCATTTTCATTTCGTATCATAGAGGGAGGCTGCACTGATCGAGATAGATTTTTTTTTTCTTTTTAGCCCTTGGGTCTGTCTGAGTGCAATATGAAGTGGCCTTAGAACACTTATCTTCTATAATTTCCCTACTGGAATTATTGGCTACTGTGTCATTATTCTGGTGGGGAAGGAGCAGGGAGAGCTCAGGTATATAGGAATGAACATTAGGTTGTGACATATGAGACCTGAGAGTTGAGGCTTTATTTTGACTTTATCGCTGAGTCACTCTGTGACTTAGGAGAAATCAGAGAAATCACTTAGGCCAAAATTTTCAAGTTTTAGGTATCCAACTTGAAAACCTAGGTCCTGATTTTTACACATGCTGAGCACCTGCTATTTCAATTGAAATCAGTGAGAGATGTGGGCACTTAGCACCTCTAAAAATCGAGATCTAGGTGTCTCAAATTGAGCCGCCAAAAATGGATGCATCCAGAATTAATGGAGACTTTTGAACATTTTTACCTTACATTTATTCCTCAAAATACAATCTTCTCCCCACATGCACCTTTTTTGTTCTGCTTCCCAGATGCCTGTTGAATTTGACAAGTGTTATTAGGGAGAAGAACACACACTTCTACATGTGAAACACAACTCTTTTCCCACCAACTTTGTTTAAAAGCTCTGAGAGCCTGCGTAGGAAAATTGGTTGTCTTTTTCTTGACACTCTATTTCATGTTGTATAACAAGCTTACAAACACAATAACCAACTCAACAGCCAATAATAATTGTTTGCATCAGCAGTGCGGTGGCTGATCACTATTAAATATATTTATTTAATTCTGTTACCTTGACTGCTGGAATGGGCTTCTTGGGAATAAAATGCTTTTTCTCAGGCAGTACAACAGTTGTGGTTTTCTGCTTCAGTTTAATCTTGTTCTCAGCTATTATCTTTTTGCGCTGCTCAAGGTAAGGTCCAAAACTAGGCAGTTTCTAAATTGAAAACCAGAAAATATGCTATTTAGCAAGTATATAAAACACATAAATGAATATTAACAAAGGGCCAAATCCCAAGGTCTTGCTGAGCGTTGATTCATTTCTTATTCAGGAAGGCTCCCATTGAAGTTGATGGGATTCTTACTAAGAAATGAATAAAACTGAGACATAACTTCAAAATCTGACCTCAAAACAATAACAGAGTTTGAATATTAAAATCATAATACACTGTAACAAAAAAATGGCTGTACTGCAGACAACATTCAACAAACTCCCAACCTCCCATGGTGCAGTTGTATTGTACATATATAAATATTGATCACCTTGTATAAATAATTCAAACTCAACTTTATTCTTACAGTACATGGAAAGATATGTATTATATATTATATAATCATAAAAGTAAAGATCAGCTTAAGGAACTCCACCATTGTTCAATATTACACCCACTATGATACCCTATTATACTAACTATAGTTTTAAAGGTACATGGATGTGCCCATTGACTTTATAAAGCACACACAGATCCTTGTGATATGATGCCTCAAAGTTATCTGGGCCTGTTGTAGTAATGCTAACAAATGCCAAGTGAACACTAAGATGATTTAATTTTATTCATTTCATAATTCTACCTCTATTCACAGTCCTCACTCTCTTCTAGGTACTTTAATGTCTGGGCTTGCTTAGACAAACACTGCTGCTGGAAGACATCTCTGAATGCCAAAATGTTCTGTCTCAGCCAACAGCCTAGAACTGCTGGTTCAAGTTTCAGAAGATTACTAGAGACCCTCTCACCCACAATCATTTGTCTAGATGGTAGAGATTTGGAAAACTACTGCTTACTAAGTCCGCGTGACCGAGTAAATTGCTGTGAATTAAAAATAACTGAAAAACCTGGTTCCTACTTATGAAACAGAATGAGCCCTGGGAAAACTAGTTTTTTTTATTATTTGAGCGCATTTAAATGGAGTGAATAAACTAAGCTCAGAGTCTAGCCTAAGTGCAATTATATTACAGTAATTAGTATTTGGTAGCAGGGGATAAATATCCTAGATTGTTATCGTGAGCATTAATTCATTGTAATAATTTCAGCATGTCAAGCATGTCCAACTGGAAACAATGTCATCACAATAAATTTAAAGGGACAACGTCAACATGAATTTTTAGAATACATTTTTAAAAAACATTCCAGGGTTTGACACAGTACCTTTTCGGTAGTGTCCTCTGAATAATTTTTAAATACTTTAATTAAAAATAATATTAACAGTTATTCTATTCCCCTGCTGGTATTTACATAGAAAAGTTCCTCACCAGTAATTACTTCCACACAGGAGTCCCACTTATGGGGCGTCAGCTTCCTCAAGTGACAAAGGGTGGATCTCCCTAAGCTGTTTGGTTTTTGGCACTCTAAGTCTGCTAACTGGCAGTTTGGCACAAGTGTATTTTCTGTTCTCCTGGAACCTTCTCATTTCTCAAGTGTGCTGGAAGCAAGAGTCCTCTTAAAGATCACATTTATGTAAATCACATTGTGTGCATTCTCCAGAATTCAGGAGATGGAGATCATCTCAAGAATGGAAATAAACTGAGGCTTGACAACCCCTACAAAACAGAAACTCTAACTTTGAGGGGAGGTGGGTGAAAGAGCAGAAAATGTGTATGGCAACTTCAAAGAAGCAGAATTGTAGATAAATAATTTCCCTTTCTTTACAGATGCCAAAAACACAGGAGTCCCATTTTTGGAGAGTAAAAAGAGTGAGGAATGTTTTACAATTAACTTGTATAAACTTCTGCAAGCAGAAGTAAGAACAGAACTAATATTTACTCCTGGGGGAATTCTGCGCCAAAAAATTAAAAATTCTGCAAATGCTATTTGTCAAAATAACACTATATAATCACCCCAGTTTCAATTATTTTGGTAATTTATTTCAAAATACCTGTCAGCAAGTATGATAACAATACAGACACACACAAAAATTCCCCCAGGAGTTAAGGGTTAAAGAAACCCCTATAACAACCCAGTTCCTGTTTCTCTGCCCCCTCCACCACAGGGCCCAGTCGTGTCCTCCCACCCCCCAAGCCCAGCCACTCATACTCCCTACCTGCCTGAGCCCAGTGAGGGGCCCTCCCCGGCCCAGACACTCAGACCTCCTACTCCCCAGAGCCCAGGGATCCAGAGGGAGAAACAGCCTGATGCTGGGTCCCGGGCTTGCACGGTATTTTCTGCGCGCCACCATCTCCTTCCTTCAGGGAATGCTGGGAACTGCAGCTGCCAGGAACCCTCCAGCTCCTCCTCCCCCACCCCCCACCCTGATAGTGTCTCCTACTCGCGAGCGGGGCTCTGCCAGGTCCAGCAGCCCCTAGTGGTGGCCAGCACCACTGCAGCCCATTTCTACGGGGGAAAAAGGGAAATTCTGTGAGCACAACATTAATTTCTGCAAAATTCTAAATTGTGCAGTGGCACAGAATTCCCTTAGGAGTAATATACACCAAAGTAAAAGAAGGCCTGTTCAGAATAGAGACAACCTGAACAGATAGTGCTGGGGAAGGGAGAGTTTGCATCCTTCCCATCTAAACAATGGGCTCCAAAGATCATGGAAAGATCCCTTATTCTTAGCAATGAACATGGGGCTGTCTGCAAATTGAAAAGACCCAAGGCTGATACCATAGCCTCAGTAGGGCAAATGATGACAGAAACTTTTCTTGCAGTATTGTCAGGCTGTATCAGCTAGAAAAGTACAACTATGGCCTTCAGAAATTTTTGAAACAGTCTTGTGCTGGCTTCTGATTAGTTTCCAGAAGGAATTTAAGGCATTGGTTTTGACCTCTATAAATGATGTAATACCTGTGTAACTGAGAGCCTGCCGCTCCTCTATATACTACTGATGCATTGGTGGTGCTGAAGCTAAAACCTTATGAATGAAAAGGGAAGGGGACTGATGAGACAGCATTTTTGGGAAGGGCTCTTGATTCTTCCTTTGTACAGTTAAGGAATCAATCTTCTGACTTTAAGGGCATGTTGTAAGTCTAATTTATTTTGTCAGGTTTTTAGTGAAGTGGCAGTCTCAGGGATGAATATTTGTTGTTCTGATGATGGACGGCTGCTAAAATCGGATCATCTTTGGGGATGATGAGCAAATCTTTGTGTTGTTGATCCTGAACTTTTACTTTTGCATATTTTTAATATTTGACACGCTCCAAAAGCTTAAAGACAGGACCTGTGAGAATACATTTTAAAATATGAAGTATAAATATATAAAATAATAATTTTGTTGAAAATGGAAAGTCCACAGTTTGTGTGATTAATTAAGGGTGCAAATTAGAGAAGTGTGAATTATTGAGGCAAAAGCCTTTCTTCATCAAAGAAATGCACAAATCAGTTTTGACATGGAAAGTTTCAAACACTACAATTTACATAGTTGCTGGGTAGAATGGAGAGAGGCCATTTTGAAATGGGTCTAATTTCACTCATGCCATGAGGATGTTTCTACTGATGTGTTAAATATTAAAAGGAAAAACTGATCATTTCAGTTTAGGGCCGGTGGTAACTCACAACAGATAAACCAAATTTTATCAAAAATGTTTTATGATTGATTTTTTCCCCAGTCAGCCAGAGACAATTTCCATCTGAAAATGTTACTTTTGCTAATATTCTGAGAGAGTAAAATTAGTATTTCTTTTAACTATAAACAACACCTCACTGCATAGCTCGGGAACTCAGGAAGTGGTTTATATAGGGTTTCTCTTGCAAGTAGTGTACAGACAGTCAGAAAGGTGATAAGGCTGCTGATCTTTCAATGCTTTCATTTCAGACAGCTTGGCTTGGAATGCTATTTGAGGCAGTATGTAATTTTTTATTGAACTGAATTATTAGATATGCTAAAAATGGAGCTGTTGAATTAACTACTGGAAAGCTGGATATTTAAGATGGTGATTTCATTAAAGCTGTCACTTCACTTAGAGGGGGATTTTGAAAAAACCCACAAGGTGTTTAGGAATACAAGTCTCATTGAAAGCACATTCACTTGGTCTTGTGCTCCTAAATCCTTTGGGTGCTTTTGAAATTTCTCCCAAGATTTCTTGAATATATGTTTTGAGATATTTTTTAAATTTCCAAAATAAAAGTGTAACTAAACTCCCTACAGATCAGGATATTTTTTACATTAATACCTACACAGAAAAAAAGATTCAGTGTGAATATTTGAATTGTTTCATGGATGTGCAATCACTGGATTTAACATCTGTTAGAACATATTTTTGCCTCTGTAGATAGTTTATTTCTACTGTAGGGGGTATCGGCAGTGGGGCGGGGGAGGGGGGGGGAAGGGGAGCAAAAAGGGACAGTAAAAGGTATTCAAAATCTCAGTTCATTATTTTCATACCGTAAGATTGTAACTGCCATCCAAAACAAGGCGCTGGAAGTATTATGCTGTACATTTTTAAAGAAAGGAAAAACTTCTTGCTAAAGACTTCCAAAAGCTGCATTGTAACTGATGAACAGTACAAGTCTCTAGCAGCATTGTGATTTTTGTTTCAGTAGTTTCTATAGGGATTCATCATTGATGAATTTGTTCTCACCAGAGAAGGTAAATCCTGCTCATTTAAAGATAACCGTATCTCCCACTAAAACTGTCTCTATCCAGATATAAAAAGCATTACACTGCCAATAGAGAACTGACAACATAATGAATCAACAATGAAACCTTAAGCCAGCAAAGCTTTAAGGTGAATAAGTTTGTTTTGACTATAATGTATTCATGGCTCAATCTAAAGGTAATCGAGCATATTATGAACTAGAAAAAGTGCTCGTTCCCTAACAGTAAAAGGCAGTGGGTAGCTTACATTTTAAATGGCCATAATGTTGACAGGAGAAGCAGCAAGTAGCCTAAATGGAGAGGAGACACCATGATCTAGTGGACAGCGCACTGGACTGAGAGTCAGAAGACCCAGATTTTATTCCCAACTCTGCCAGTGACCCACTGCGTAACCTTGGGCAAATCACTTCACCTCTCTGTGCTTCTGTTATGTCTTGTCTGTTTAGATTATAAACTCATGAAGGCAGCAAGTGTCTCTTGCTATGTGCATGTACAATACCTAGTACAAGTGCGCCCTGAGTTCAGTTGGGACCTCTAGGTACTACTATGATACAAATAAAAATAACCACATTTTAAAGAACTGTGCTGGATCTGGTATATTTGTATCCTACTCATATTTTCTTAATATAAAAAGAACACTGAAAAATAATTGTTTTCATAAATAGGATTCTAATAGGGAACAGTAGAGGAAAGACCTCAAATTTATATAGATGTTATGTAAACATCTGGTGATTTAGGGGGAAGAGGGGTTTGTCACAGCTCTTTACAAAACCTTTTTCCATCATGACTGAAGACATTTTCCATGTCAGACATAACTTCATTTATCCAATTTCCATGACATGAGGGTCTTGTTCTTAGATATGCAGGCACATAGCCATTTATTTTGTAAATTCACCCTGTGCACTTATAAGTTCTAATGATTTTACATGATACCCAGTGATGAATCTCCGTGTATCTGGAAGCAGAATTGAAGTCAAATTGTCTTATTTAGTATATTTTATATTTTTTCAAGTGTACACATTACTCTGCACTTAGCAAAACTGGTGAGAGAGAGCATGACAACCAAAGAAATAAAAGCATCACATCTGCTGAAATGCTAGAATAGCAGAAACAGTCAACATGGTTTTAAAGAGAAAAATATATGGGAGTGGTAGTGACAACTACAGGAACGTGGTCGCCCATACTTTGCAATTACATAGCTATGCAAATGGCTATATAAATCTTCTCTCTGTAAAGTCACTGCATAAATCATTGGCAGCGCTCTATAAATCAACCAAAATGCTGCCTTCTCTGGTTCTTGAGTTTCTCTCCCTGCCAATTTGCTTTTCTGCCTGCCTGTTGCTTTGTTGAGTCCTTTCCCTCACTGAGTCCTCTGCAGCTGCTCCCAGAATGCAGTCCTTGAAAGGACAGAGAGGGAAGCAGAGAAGGGAAATTCTGCTTCCTCCATGAGAGCTGCAAGGAAAACACAGATGGCCAGCACACCTGGCCACCTTCTTACGGGCAGGGGTTCAACTGATCTTAACTGCACTGGCTCCACAAACACCTATTTTACCTGTGGACCAGTAAAAGAGCAGAGTTTCCCCCCTGTGACTCTTAGCAGATCTGCAACTGTGAAGGCTTCTGCCTGGCTTTGGGAGCTTAGTGAGATAGGCAGCTGGGGGAGAGAAAGCTAAGCGAGTTGGAGCTATGGAGATTCTTGACCAGATTGGGGAGAGGGTTACCAGAGGAGTTAGGAAAGGCTGTGGGCAAATAAACTTGGAGCAGAAGGGAAGGGAGCCATGGGAACCATTAAAATTTCAACTAGTTAGGCAGCTGCCCCCACCAGGGGATTCATTAAAATGTAAATCAGGTTTCTGTGGATCACAGCACAAAGTTTTTAAGATTGTCTGTCTCCCACTTGATCATGTGGAAACTTTGTATGCCTGATGCACAAATTTTTACCAGTGAACCTGGTTTCAGTTTTATTGTTTCCTCCAGCTGCTTTTGAAAACCGCTTAGACTGTTTCCTTCACGGCAATGTGCGTTTAAGATGGCTGCAGTCCTTACCACATGATTTAAGTCTAACATGTTGCATAGTACTCCAGACCTTGACGATAATTAAGGCTGCATAATATTTTCCATTCTAACCCCATTTCCAGACTCTCATAACTTTCAAAAACATCTGCCCTGTATGGTAAAATTTTTCCTGGATTGATGTCTGCCTGAAGATGATTTCCCTCCTTCCTCCCCCCCAAATGTGAGAAAAGTGGTTCCATTATTTCCAAGAAGGAAGAACATGAAAACAGACACATCTCCCAGTATAAAAACAGCTTTCTGATGTTTTTGGAAAAAGCTGTTAAGCCAAAAGAGCTATGGGTAGAAAGTTGTAATTTGTCACAGGAAGAGTTGTCACTGAGACAAACTATCTTTGAGAGTTCTAGTGAAAAGTGGTTTTGCAGGGTCTGAGTTCTGAGCCTTTGAAAATGACATATTGTGCATACACAGAACATTTTGCATGGACTTTTCTTGGTAAGCTCATAAAGTGCACAACTAACGAACACCAAATATCAATGACAATGGAAGAAATGAAACTGATTAATATTAATTCTTATTCTTTTGGACTAGATTCTCTTAAAAGCCGTGGCCCTTTTATCTGGCAGTGGAAAAGGACCATCAACTGGCTGAATTACCACAGCTGGGGACTCCCACAGAACAGAGGTGTTATCCATCTGGCATAAGAGTTGTGTAGGGTCCGCATAGCCAGCTCATACAATCCATCCCTAGCCTCAGATAAGCATAGGAAATGTGCAGGAGGCAAGTCAAGAAGGCATGGCAGGAGCATGCTGCTCTTCAGCAATCTCCAACTGACAGACAGCTCCTTGGTGCTATAGACTAGATGCCCAAAGCTGCTCTAAGCAATGTCCAGGCCAGGGCCAGCACAGTGCTGCAAACAGCTCCTTTGTAAGCTCCTTACCCGTATGATGCAAAGCAGTACTGGGCAGAGCAGAAAATGTGTCCCTTTGAATTCAGCAATTCACACACTCTCATTGCCCTGTTTCTCTATGCTGAATCTTCATTTAGACTACTGTCCTCTTGGAGGAAGAAATTATTTTCAGAATAAAAGACAGAAGAAAAGGCATTCTGAAATTCTTTACAGAGTATTATGCCTTTTAGTTATTCTGTTATTCTTTGAGTTTTCTCTTTGTACCTTTGTTTTATCTGCTTTGTCATCATTTCTTTCCAAATACTATACAACTGTTCCTCAGATGCTTGTTTCTTGTAATCTCTATTCTCTAAACGTTGTGTGGATTCCATTTTGTCTGTTCTCTAAACCATGTTTATCACAAGCAGGTGAGCTCACCCCCCATCCGCTACAATTCTGAGATCTGGACACAAGACTAAATGCCACTTCAGTCTGTATTTTAGGAAACCACATTATCATGGTCTCACGATGATGTATATAGCACCACTTTTGTGCATGGGTGCTATAGCTGCTATTTTAAATAACTGCATACAGTTATTCTCTTGTATCCTGTTTTTTCAATCTTTGCCAGCATTTTCTCCATGAGTTAGACATCACTAGCCAGTTATTCTCTCTGTTGTGACTCAGCTGTTTTGTTTTTACACCACTTTATATAGAGAAAAGTGAAAGATTATAGGATTCCTGGTTGCTGTAGTGCAGCAAAATCTTTATGTTCCACAGCATAAAGTTTCTCTAGCATGAAATATTCATTAGATAAAAAAGGAGCTAACATAGCAAACTTCTGTGCTTACAATCAAAAGCTTTAATAACATGGATGCAAAAGTCTTACCTTCAAAGGGGGCGGAGGGGGGAGGAGGAGCAGAAGATAAAGATTTGAGCACATTACTGTGCTACTTCATGAACATCTGGCATTCTGTCATTTAATAGACAACAACATCTTCTCTAAACAGAAGAGACTTGAATTCATCAGGGATTCCTGTAGTACAGTATGTGCTTAACTTAAGTACCTGCTTTCTGTGATTTCCATAGATTATCATATTCATGATACTGTGGAGTGAAAGCATTCTTCTCACTCTCTAACCAGAACATGAAAAAGAAATTAAAATATTGGCAGGCACTTTGTCTCTAGTTTGTTGGACATGTAAGAAAAGGACTCTCCACCCATTTATGCTGATGAAATTCTGTCAGCTAAGCAGCACTGTAACAAGGATGACAGCAGAATGTCTATTAATAAATACCTGACAGGCTAGCAAACACAACTGTATTCAAGTGGTTTCTTTCAATAAACACAGATCAATTGTGCCTTAGAATTGGGAAAGCTTTGTGTAAATACCAGTTTATCATTTATTTGTACCTAAAAAAAAATCCATTAACCCAAGATTCAAATTTTTTTGGATGGGATACATACTACACATATGCACACCTGGCTTATGTGCTGGTGATATCGATGTGGTAAACTGCACTGCCAAATGAAAAACAATAATTACTATACACTTTTGACTGCCCTACCTGCCACCCTGGTCATTAAGTCTGATGTTCAGATACCACAGGGATGGGCACCCTTATAAAACTAACAACTGTCATGGCTTTAACCTTCCCTTTCTGAAGCAAATTTACTGAGGAGATGGTAGTTTACTAACTCCAGCAGCACCTAATATCTGTGAGTATTCTGGGCCCTTTCCAAACAGGCTTCAGACCAATTACAGTATGAAAGTGGTAAATCAGAGTAAAAATCTCTTTATGTCTATTGGCAAAAGACACATATCCATGCTGATACTGCCAGTTCTGTTTGGAGCACTGTCAATCATGAAATTTCCTTGTCTAGGCCCACAATAACTGGGATCCAGTAGATTTGGTTAGCTGGTAGGAGTTTTAGTTTCCCCGAAGGGTGATCACGAGAACATACTAGCATTTTACCATTGAGATTCCAGAAGAATGGACTCCTGTAAGGCTCAATGCTGGCACCAACTTTATTTAATGTGTTCACCAATGACCTACTGAACATCATCGTTGGGCAGTTCATGTATGCAAATGATAGTTGTTATAGAGTTCTGTAACCTGTCCCGAATCCAGTGGGACATGATTATGTGTCACAATTGGAATGGATTGGAAAATAACCCTACGCTCTTGGGCTCAGGTTGGGTCGCCTCTGGTGACCTTTTCCAGCCCTTGAGTTGATGTGGCAGCAGCCTGGCCCCAAATCTTTCCCAAAGATCTGCATATGGGTAGGGGTCAGGAAGTCACCCATATGTGCAATCTCACTGTGGCTGCACAAAGTCGGGGAGAGTTGACTTTGATACATCATAATGCCCTGTCCCTGGATCCATGAAGAGCATACTGTACAATCATGAAGCTGTTTGAAAGCAGGACTGGGGGGACCAGTCTCTTCCCTCAGAAATCTGAGAATCCATACAAAAGTTAATACAATTTCAAAATGTATTAACTTTTGCATGAAGCTCCTCCTACAGCAGAAACCTTGTAAGTACAGCTGCACCAGAACCATTCTGTCAAGGGAACAAGAAGACTGAGGCAGTGGAGAGCATCTATAAAGATGTCCCTGGGCCTCTGGCAGACCCCGTGAAATCCACATGTTCTGAGGGCCATTCCATATGGCTTTGACTACACTAGGCAAAGAATCCATGGCTGACCGGGGTGTCAAGAACAGTTGAACTATTGCTGAACATGGTATAGCTACAAATGTAGCTAGTGACAATCTATGTTCAGTGACAGATATGTTCCCTGGTGTAGATAAGACTTGTATGTGGTTGAGGTGGAGTGTACCATTTCAACTTTAAAGAACAATCTGGTGGAAACTCCACGAGGGGACCATCGTTTCTTCCTCCCTGAATGTGTGTGGCTTTTTTTTTTGTGTGTGTGTGTGTGTAGTGGAATGATTTGGCCAAGACTGTAAACAGCAAAGCACCTCAGCACATCTAGAATTAAACTCCACTTTTTCCTGGTAGATTATATAACACTCTCTCTCTCTCTATATATAATATAATACTAATAGACTATTTAAATGCAAACCATTACTAATAATTCCTAAGTAAACCTTCTTCCACTTCAGAATCATTGTAATCCATCTCTTATGCTGGATAAACTGCTGTACTTATCCTGCTTACTGCACAGGCTATAATGCTTCTCCTTATTCATCTCTCATACACAGTAATCCTTCTACCTCTACTTTACAGATTTCTAATTTAAATGTAAAATATTCACTGCAGACAAAAGAGTCCTAGTATAAACAACAACTCTTATGGTTAAGACTGAGGCGCTTACCATTGTCTTTTAAAGTCTTTAAGGCACAAACTAGACAATATGGTGATTTTAATCATCAGTTGATTATCTGACCTCATCTACATTTTATGCTAACATTCGTGCAGAAATAAGCCCTAAGAATGACATTTAGCGGCAAGTCCAATAGTCTCTATTTAGTCAGAAATCCTATTAAAGGCAGAGGGAGCAGAATTAAGAGAAGATGGTGAACATTTTCCCATGATTTTTGTTGTTATTGTTTCATGTGGGCAATTCTATGCCCCACAAAAATTGGTTTCCTGGGAAAATTGACATAATTGGCTATTTTGATAGATCATATAAAATATGAACTGTTGAAGCAATCATTTGCTTGGTTTCTGCAATTTTTTGCTAGGAAATATCTTTATTTGAACTAAAATGACCAATTTTTGAGCAAAAAAAAAATGAAGAATAAACCTTTTAGTGAAATAAGCACATTTTCAAGTTCATTACAAATTTTGAAAAAAACACAGATTTTGAAGTTTTGCCTTTCATTGAACATTTATTTCATACATCTCCAAATGGGAGTTTACACGAAGAGAGTACTAGGTCAGGACAGAAGGATTTGGCCTTCTGTTTTTCATTATTTATATTGCAGTAGCACTCAGGACCCCCAGGCATGGACCTTGACCCCACTGTAATAGACACACCCAGAACAAAAAGGCTGACTATTCTTTCATTCTACTGCACAGGTTAAAGCTGTGACTTTCTTCACAGCTGACGAGTGAGTCATTGGATAACAACAGGAATTAAATTTTGTCTAAATAGAAGTTATTGGGATAAAGGCTGCACTGACTGATACCCTATATAAGCATAATAAAGTCACTGAGACTGATTCTGATCACAATTATATCCTTTTTATCCTGGTCTAAAATAGCTGAGTTCAGTAGAACATCCTTCATTTACACCAGGAGGAGAATCAGGCCCTTTTACTTCTCTGGGGTTGCACAGAATGTCTGTCATTGCAAAGTCTGGGAATTATCTTCAGGCCATCTTACCCTCTTCTGGAATACAATAACATATCCTGATATAAGACAATTGTGTGTCAGTTTAGCTTTTGTAAGTCATTCTACACTTTTTCTAAAAAAAAGTACAGTATGGTGCTAATCACGGTTCAGAATGGTATGCCCCCTCCAGCAATTTATGGGGAAAGAAGCAGCTTAACGTAACCCTGGGGTCAAAGAACAAATGGATAGTGTTTTATAATATAGCTGACTTATTGTGGAATTCAAACTTCCAAATGTGGTTGAACATGAATAAATACAGTGGTCAGTCAGAACAAATTATTCAGTTTAATTGTTTTGCATTATTAATTACGAATACCAGGAAAAAGATTCTTTTCAGTATTTTGTAATTGTCAAAGGTGCTTAGAGCCGTTTAAAAATAGTATATATTATAAACAAGCCTAGTTAATGCAAGAAGAAAGTAAAATCTTTTAAGTACTTTAGAATACCGTATGTGCAATTTCAGCTAAATGTTGAGGAGATTTATCCATTGTTAAACATTAATTTTTGTTTAGTGTAAAAGGGGAAAGGGTCATTCATTTAATAGATTTATTCATATAAGGATCCCCTAATAAATTCTGCATGAGAGTCAAATGCATTGGTGCAAGAGCACATTAATTTTGTTAACAGATAAATTAGTGCCTATTCATTTTAAAACTGAATGTGGTTTATTTGTACTTTAGTAGCTATTGTTAACACCAAGTACATGCTTTTTATGCTTATTCTAAATAAATCAGATATTCATTTTTATTGACAATGCAATTTAGGTTATGTATCAGATTTCTATTATAAATCCCTAGTTTTTGAGGGATTATAAATTTGCAAGGAACAAGGGGTGAGGGGATAAGAAGCCAATTCCAGGATAAAGCTTTGCCTCATATGGAACTTTCACTACTTGCACGCTGTGGGATGAATGTGGGCCATGAAAGACAATGAAGAGATTTAATTTGTTTTCACTGTATTCTGCCATGGGGGGCATATTCCATACCTCCCTTCATGGATTTAGAGGAGCCAGGCAGAGGACAATGCTGTTGTATTGTTATCTGGTTCTGCAATATTGGGTTTGGGGAAGTGTGGGGGAGGAGAGTGCTGAATTTGGAGACATTCTGCAAGGAGGAAGTGTGGACCCTTTGTTTACTGTGGAGCCCAAATCTGCAGGACCTCACTATGCCCCATCACATAAAGTGGGTTGAGGGGAGGAGTAAGAATGGGGCCAGTGAATCCCTTAATCAGAAGCCCCCTTGCTCCTGCACCAGGGAAGGCTGCAGATGCTATTGAAGGCCTGAAGATTTAATGGACTGCACTTCCACTGTCCTCAGAATTCCTCATCAATATACCTACAGCAAACATGGCTGCCTCTATATCAGAATACTCTGCCTACTGAACTCCATTTTCTCACCCCCCTCCCTCCTCTTTGCCTTTGAGAAAGACATAGCCCTCCACTCTCCCTCTATGGATATGCCTACGCTACAGGTGGAAGTGTAATTTCCAGCTCAGGCAGATGTATCATGCTAGCTCTCGAGTTAGCATGCTAAAAAGAGCCATGTAGCTGCGGTGCTAGCCACCCAATGACACTCTCATCTGAGTTCTCACCTAAGTTCATAATCCTGCTGCCCCAGCCACATTGCTGTTTTTAACACACTAGTTTGATCAGAGCTAGTGTGGGTATGTCTACTTGAGCTGGAAATTACCCTCCAGCACCAATGAAGACATATAATAATTTTTCGATTAAACTGTATTTAGGCTGGGATTTTCAAAGGATTCGAAGAGACTTAGGTGTCCAAATCCCCTTGAATATCAATGGGAGTTGGGCACCTAAATCTCTTAGGCTCCTTTGAAATTTTTAGTCTTAACATGTGGTGTTGGGTTGGATGACAATGTGGGGTGGATCATGTCTATTATGAGCATAAGCATAGGGAGTTATGATCCCTAGTAGTACCAATAAGAATTAAGTCCTCCAGCTCCAGTGATTTGCTAAACTTCTTGGCATCAAAGCCGATATGCTTTACTTAACTTCCTCAGTAGTTCTGGGGCTGGTACCACTGTACAGTTTGAATGTCTTCCCAGGGAAATAAAAATTGGTATCCCTCACTTTTGACAGAATCATAGAAATGAAGGCTAGGAAGGGATCTCGAGAAATTAATCAAGTTCAGCCCCCTGCGCTATGGCAGGACCAAATAAACCTAGATCATCTGACAGCTGTTTGTCCAACCTAAGCTTAAAAACCTCCAGTGATGGGGATTCCACAACTTCCGTTGGGAGCCTTTTCCAGAGTTTAACTACCCTTATAGTTAGAAAGTTTTTTTCCTAATATCTAACCTTAATCTCCCTTGCTGCAGATGAAGCCCATTACTTCTTGTCCTGCTTTCAGTGGACATGGAGAACAACAGATCACAATTCTCCTTATAACAGCCCTTAAAATGTGTGAAGACGGTTACCAGGTCCCTTCTCAGTCTTCTTTTCCCAGTTGTTTTAACATTTCCTCATAGGTCAGGTCTTCTAAACCTTTTATCATTTTTGTTGCTCTCTCCAGTTTGTTCACACAGTATTCCAGCTGAGGCCTCGTTTGTCCTTCTCTGGACAAGAGAGTCTTAGTCTGGAGAAAAGAAGACTAAGGTGGGACGTGCTAACAGTTTTCAAGTACGTAAATTGTCATTACAAGGAGGAAGGAGAAAAATTGTTCTCTTTAACCTCTGAGGATAGGACAAGAAGCAATGGGCTTAAATTGCAACAAGGGCAGTTTAGGTTGGCCATTAGGAAAAACTTCCTAACTGTCAGTGTGGTTAAGCACTGGAATAAATTGCCTAGGAAGGTTGTGGAATCTCCATCATTGGAGATTTTTAAGAGTAAGTTAGACAAACACTTGTCAGGGATGATCTAGATAATACTTAGTCCTGCCTTGAGTGCCAGAGACTGGACTACAAGACTTCTCAAGGTCCCTTCCAGTCCTATGATTCTATTATTCTCTGCTTGCAGGAGAAGCCATTTGATTAGCTTGGTGTGCACCTGCAGAACATGTGGAGGAAATAGCTGAGGAAAGTAGTTTTGCATTTAGTTCTGCCAGTAGGATACGTATGACCATTTTTCTCTCTTCTGGGCATGAGTTCTATAATCTGGGTCCAACTCCTAAGAACCTTGTATACCCTCTGAATGCAAATATAAAGGGATAACCAGCTGGTGCTTGTGACTCGCTGCTGAACAGTTCTCTTTTAGGTCATATTGTATTTTCTTTGCTGTAAAACTACACAAAATGCCATCTTGATTAATTTAAATTTCTTAAAAATTCTAACCAGATCTGAAGATAAATAGTCTACAAACCATTTAAAATAATTATATAAAATTCCTCCTGAATAAAATAACCATAACTCATTACAAAAGTTACAGATTCATTAAACGAATAAAAACTTTTTCTGCATCTCCATCTATTAACACTGAGATGCCAATGCTTAGATACCAAAGTGATAGATACTATATAAAATCCAAAAGTAGACGGAGAAGTGTATATTAGAATCAAGTTTTCAGATCTTCCACAAAATCTCTTTTGAATATCTAGCTATCTTCTAGAAGTGACATTACAACATCCGTATTCTAAAATCCTAATTTGATTAGATTTTCACTGAAGACAGTCAATCGAAGAACTAGATTTTAAAAAATTTAACAAGCAAATCATCTGAGTAAGAAAATAAATATAACATGCATACATTTGTGTGCATTCCAAAAAAGTTACATTTTCAATTCCTATAATAGCTGTGAGATGAGTTTTGAATATTTTATTAGTTGACTTCGCAAATTTGTGTAAACAGTTATGCAGGCATGTAATCAGGCTCAGTTTCTCCATTTTTAGAATGCTATGATATTAGGCCATTCTCTTAGATATTGGACATGCACTCCTTAAGTATAAATAATTAACATACTGTGATAGAGCAGGGCCAGGGAGCAGTGGGAGGGAGATATATAAGCCCTATGTTGATCAAGGCCTGGTTCCCTGTAGACTAGGGAAAGGTTACTACAGGTCAATTGGAGTACCTGTAGCCAATTAAGGCCCTGTCAGAGAGCTAATAAAAATCCCCTGCTTCAGCCAGACAGGGGAAGAAAGAGAAATGACTAGAGTTTGGAGGAGTATTGCTGTGAAGTGGAAGACCAAAGGACTAGAGAAAAGGAGACCCTGCCCAAGCAGAGCAGGGAGACTCCCCCTAGCATCAAGGACTGAGGGTAACCCTACCCAAGGGAGAAGAGGGTAAGAAGCCCGTGGAGCTGAAGAGGCTGGGACTCAGAGTAGGGAGTGGACCCTGACCCCTTCCCTGCTTCCCTCCCCTCCTGTCTTCCCGGGGCACTAGCGGAGGCCTTGGCACCCAAGAACAGGGACACGAGGTGGCGCCCCACCCCACCCCACCAAGGAAAAGCACAGGACCCACCACAGTAGCATTAGCTGTTTGCCACAATATATAAACATTTGCTTTCTTCTTTGCTTTGCGATGTGTGCTCATTGAAGTATTTCATGCAATTAAACAGCCATATGCACGAAGCAGAAAACAATATATATGTATAAGAAAAATAACTTCTGCCCGGCTCCTGCAAACACTGACACACAGGCTGAAATTTAAACGAGTACCTCCACTGATTTCAACGGGACTACTCATATGCTTAAGGTTCAGCACCTGAGTAAGAGTCTGGAGGATCAGGGCCATAGATCTCATGGTAGAATACTAAGTTTAGCCCTCAGGTGTGTGGGCATAGCTCCAGCAGACTGCATTACAGGAGTTATATAGCTGCACACTGAAAAGCAGAATTTAGCCCAGAGTGTACATTTTTTTTGTACTGTTTAAAAGAACAAGACATGTCTTCAGCTTGTCAGCATTCAAATAGCTCCTAAATAATACACTTTATTTTGGATGAGTGATCATAGGAGTCCTGTAGTGCTTGTATATTCAAAAACATAGTATTTTAAAACACATCTTCATTTAAATTGTAAAAAATGAAATGATTTTTATTTCTTTAGGTAATTTGTCTTTTTGAGGTTGTGCCAGATATTTATAGTGATTCAATCTAAGGTTTCTGTAAAAATCATCCATGGCTACTGCAGCTGTAAGATGAACAGAAAAACAAATCTGCTACTTCTGAGAACAGAATCTCTAAGTTAATGCTATGTACAATAAAACTACTTCTACAAAGACTTCAGCTGATGTAATTTCTCTCTCTACAGGTGATACATGTCTTCTGTGTGTCTGACTTTTTTTTCCCCTTCATCTTACAGAGATCCGATACATTTACCTATAGCCCCTATGGATATCCGGAACTGCTTGAATTGTGCCCAGCCTCAAATGGTTCCAAAGGGCAATTTCAGGAGCCAGGGGTAGGCAGGGCCCAACGTCAAAGCTGGATTAAGGCAATCCATGGCTTTAACCCCCACATCATGATCTCCTCCCCACCCGTCTTGAGGAGGTAGTGGCAGGAGCCATTCGCACAAGAGCTGACTGGTGGAGGTCATGCCACACTCCTGTCTGAGCAGGCTGGTGCCTTCTACCTTTCTCTATCACCATCTTCTGTCTTCAGGTGAGCAGAGGTGCATCCTGGAGGAAGGATAAGTCAGATACCACCCACCCAAGCAGAGACTGTATGTGTATGTGCGGGAGCCCTGCTGACACCATTCCATCAGAGCCACAATGAGGTGGCAGCAGAAAGTCACACACTAAATAATCATCTCTGAGTTGGGGGCCTCCAGAGTAGTAGGTTTCAGTATTAACAACCCACTAAATTAAGTGGGACAGTTGGCAACTCTGCTTTATCATTTCAGGTTGTCTGTAGACTGAGGCAGACATTGTTCAGTGTTCAAGTGTAAAAAGAGAGACAGCCAACACAGTGCAACCTTAAGGTTTTATTCTTTCCTCCTCAGATGCTGTTCTCTCACATAAAATAGTTCCTGCAACAGAATTCTTTAAGTTCTTATACTATAGAACTCCTATGGGGAAACTTTATCATCACATCCCTTTAGTCACCTTTAGCTGAGATAGCAAAATTTAACACAAATCCCATAACCTTCTTTACTACTTAACATTCTATTAGACCCCCTGCCAAGTCTCTCTGTGTGTGTATATATATATATACACACACACACACACACACTATATAAAAAAAAGAAACTTAACATTAACTCTTTGTAAATTGATTAACTCAGAAGTTGCTTGGCAACTAAGGATTTTCCCCTGGGCTTGGGTGGTGGGTTCTTCTTTCACACCTTATTATTGTACAAAAGCTTATGTATACTTAGGAAGCACTTTGATGCTGGAGGGAGAGAGAAACTTTCTTGTGACAACAAGAGACTGCCTGGTACTTGGCTTTTCTGGTGGTGTGGTGTTTTGAGAGTCTATCTAGATATCAATTGATTTGCTCATTGGCTTGTGTTCCTTTCACGTCCTGCTGCTCAAGTCTCAGTGAGTGCATATTTCACCATCCTCCATGTCCATGTCTTAGAGGGCACATGTATTGGCAGTTCTGACAAAATATATGCCCACCCACTGCTTCAGTATATGAATGAGGATTTATCTGTTCAATACATGTAGTCTGCTTCAAGGTGCATGATTATCCTGAAGAAACAGTTTGCTTCTGACAGGGTCTCCAGGTTGTAGTTCTGGCAGGTCTTTAGCCTGTTGGTCATAGTAGACTTTACATATCTCTCTTCCTTTTCGTGTGCTATTCTTTCTACCACTGCTGGTTGTAATGATGCTGGAGCTATAGAGTTGGGTGTCTTGACTACAAATGTTGTACTGAGCTACTATTAATGACTCCTGTGGAGTGTCTCCCCATGCAAGGATGGCTTGCTTTATATTTTCTTTGCTTTTTTCACCTCTCTTTAATAGGGTCTGAGCAATTTTAACTGCTGATTCAGCTTTGCCATTTAATTAGTTGATGATGATGCGATATGACTGAATTCCCATTCCCAGGAAAATTGCACAAACTCACTGCAAGTAAACAGGGGTCTGTTGTCTGAAACGACAGACTTTGGGATACCATGCCTGCTAAAATGTTTCATTGCTTTGTCTACAATGGACACTGCAGTAGGGTTCTGACAGTTCATCTAGTTCCTAAAAGTATGAATAGAAGTTTACGATAATGAGCTAGTTTATGTGGTTTGCAGGGGAAAGGTCCATTGCCACTCTGCTCCAAGATCTGTTGGGGATTCTGTGTATTCTCAATATTTCTTTTTGCTTCTTGGCCTGCATTTCCCCATTTATATTACAACTGCTCATCAGGTCTCAAATATCCTTGGTCATGTTTGGTCAGCATAAATGTTTCTGGCTGTCCAAATATACGCTTCTAATGCCAGAATGGCTGCAATGTATCCTTGAGAAAATTTCCGTCTCAATGATCTGGGTATTATGATTCAACTATCTTCATATATGATACAATCTTGGATGCTCAATTCATTTTGATAATTACAGTATTTTTGAGAAGCAAGATAAGACTTCTTCTCTGATGTCTGGCCATCTAGATAGAATGATGGATGGGAACGCTTGTAGATCTTTGTTTTGTATCGTATCTCAGATTATTTCTAGTACTTGTCTTGAAAATGGCACATAACCAACTTGTTGATGCTTTTATGTCTTTCTGTGTTTTCTGTATTTCTGTCAGGTTCAAAATCTCATATTCTTGTTCAATTACTGTATTTTCATGCTGCAAGGCTGCTCTGGATAAGAAATCAATATGTACATCTCAGTAGTGAGCATCTTTCTTGTAGTGAGCATCTAAGTTGCAGTTTTAGTAGCATGCACGGAATGTATTTTGGGATCACTAGCTGTGGCTCTTTAAAAATGCTCTCTAATGGTTCATGGTCACTTTCTTTTCGAATGGTTTCCTGTGCTTGAACATACTGGTCAATGACACTTCACATGCAAACAAGTATTGCAAGACATTCCTTTTCAATTTGGGCACATCTTCGTTCCTTTGGGGATTGTGACCTTGGTATGAAAGCTCACAGTGCCTGGTAATTGTCAGTTTAGAAACAGTCTGAAACACAGCTTCCACTAGATGTTTGTAGTATAATCTTCAGATGGACTCTTTGAGCCTGTGGGTCAGCCTTCCACTTGTCAATATGATGACATCTCTCTGAGTCCAAAGCAAGATGACTTCCTCAAGAAGGGGTACCAATAAACTGAGAGTTCTATTTCTGTTAGCCTCTTGCAAGCTCTATATCTCCATCAGGATTTTCCTCTGGAAGAGGTATAACTTATATTCAAATAGCCATTACTGCTTCTGTGGGCTGGTCCTCAAATTCAGCCACCTCTTTCTCCTCTAGTTATACTGACATCCCACTTTCTCATAGCATCACCAGGATAGAACATTGGAATCGGCCCCTTTCTGGCACTGGTGGATCTGGAAGTTGTCTCTTTAACAACTACTCAGTCATAGTTCCCTCTGGAGATTGTAACTGTAGAATCCAATAGTCATAGCCAATCAGTTCATAACAACAACTTTGACCTGTAAAGATAGGGGTGGTGGAACTAATCCTCGTTCTCACAACTTACCAGTAGGTCTCTTCTGGTAGCACGGTAACCATGTCCCCACCAAAGCAAGGACCAGCTATAATAGCTTACCCATTCGGTCACTATCACAGAGGTAATCAGAAAACAGGGTAGCATAACTGGTAGCAATGTCTATGGTGACAGGCTGGTCAGATCAAGGAAAAGCAAGCACAGATGACTTGACAAGGACATCTTTTGGTTGATATATGGCTTTTTCACAGTTCAGTTGAACTGACGACGTTCTTTTATTCTCTGCATGTAAGTGCTAGGGTTGTACAAGGACTTTGACTACAAAATCAGTTGCACTTCCTCAGATGAATCTCAGGGAGGTCAAACAAATCTTACCCAGGATTTATAAGAAGGTGGGCCCTTTTGAAGGTTGCAGTATATGATGTTCAGATAGACCAGATAACTCCAGGGTCAAGCGCAATTTGCAAGTAAACCTTGGGAGCTGAAGTGGAACACTCACATCAAAGATCTTAGAGCATCATAAAGAGGCTTGGCAAAATTAGATTTTTATTGTTTTCTATTTTTGATGGATAATATTGATGCTTATTTTTAATCTTTTTATTTTTATCCGTTTAAATTTTCACGGTTGTGGGGAATTATGGGGGAGGGGTCAGAAAATGAATGACAGTTGACATTCAGATTCAAAAAATTAAGGCTTTATAACTGTTAAAACACAAACTGTCAACATCACATGGAAGTACATATCCTAAAATCAAACTGTAATAAGTTTTCAAGCAGCATTTCTTACTTTGTCTATCGGTAAATTTAGATTATCAACTAAAATATTTTTTCATTGGTTTGTGTGTGTCTGGGGAAATGGACATTTACTGATATTTACCAATACACACCTAATTCTTTTGAATCTACTCCATAAATATGGGCAATGGGCATCCCCAGCAGCAGCACTCTCATAGCCATCATCTAGGGATGAAGGTGAATGTGCCTGTTTGCCAGCCCAACCGCAAAACAGCTGCAGAAGGAAGCTACTTTGCTTTTTACTAACATGATTATTTGTTTTCCTAAAGAATCCCTTATAAAGGTCCTTATGAAAACATAAACTGTATCACTAGGGTTGATGAATTTTCCTATTTTATTAACTTTATTAACTAACATTTTAGAGAGGAATTGTTTTCCAGATGACAACTGTGGGGACAGTTTATCCATAGAACAATACCCACTTTTGGTCACTGCATCTTTGTCCTAATCTGAACTGATGGCTCACATCACATCCAGTCCTGCTAGTCCGGTTGTATCTCCGGTATTTTAAATTGAGTTAGTTATTTTTATACTATTTTTGATGAGAAAAACATGGTTATATGAACTATGTTTTCCTAGAATAAGTAAAACATTGCAAAAAGATAAATATCAGAAAGCAATTTCATATTTATTTTCACATAGCTGAAACTAGGTAATTTCTTCAATACACCAACAAATACGTAAGCTTCCTTTTAAACAACTATTTACTGGGATAGTTAAAAACTAAACTCAAATATTTTCATTTTCTTCATACTAAAAAGATTTCTAGCTCTTCATGACTGCTACATTCAAAAAGAAACCAAATGCAATAAAAGTATTTGTGCCTAATGTTTTAATTCAGTGTTCAATAATTCCCATTTCTTTGCATTATTTTTGCTTTATTATACTTATAATACTCTGAAATATATCTATAAAACTTTACAACCCTTTTCCAATGGCATATGGTGTGTGTTGTGAAGGGAAACATGTTTATGAGCTGAAAGATGTTAAGAAAATTTAAAGTAGGATAGGGACAGTTGACTGTGGTTATGTGCTGAGGAGATAGTGCATCAGTTACTACCTACCTAAACACTGCCTCTTCTATTTCATCATGAAATGGGAATGTAGAAATATGCCATATTATACCAGATAATATCACTTTTTGGTGTTCAAGTGTCTCGATAAGTCCCCTTGTATATTTAATCATGTGCTTAAAAAAATTAATGAACTGAGTGAATACTCCTTTCACCAGAGATGTGGAGGTAAATATTCAACTTGCCTAGCTATAACGATCTTCTTTGTCACAGTCCAGCCCCACTGTCTGGATGGACATCAGACTGTTGTGAGAAGAGTCAACTGCTGAATCCCATGTACATCTAAGCTTCCTGTGTTTGGGTAGTTACTGGTGACTGCTCCGGGCTCTGGGTCTCTCAAGCATACTTGTAGTTGCAGACCCCATGTCTGACATCCTTTTTGACACTGAGACCCCGCAATCTGGCCACTGAAACCCTGGAACAACTGTCTTAGACTCCTGAATTCCTTACTTGCTTAGGCATGTTCCCCCAACTCCCCTGAGTTCACCTGGTTGTGGGAGCACTGGTTCCAGTTACATCCTTCAGGGACAACATGACAGTAAAACAAGGAAACACAGGTCTTGCAAAGGAATTTCTTACACACACACAAACTTTACTCCTAAAGAGCACAAGAGAGTTACAAATCTATGGAAAACAAAAAACTCCTGAACACAAGCCCCGCTCAGTCTGACCTCAACTCCTCCAGCCCCCCGTGAGTCCTCAATTTTCTTTGATTTTTTTTAAGACCAGGCAGTCCTTCTGGTCGTCTTTGCCTTCCTGTCTTCTATCATCAGTGACATGGCCTGCTTTGCATAGAGAGCATTCCTCTTTTTAAAAGAGCTTCTGACACCTTTCTAGTCCCTGTGCTTTCACCAGTGAACTTCCTGATAGGCTTCTGGGCTGAAAGACATTTAAAGTCAACCATTCTGCTGGTAGCAAACTCATTATTCTATTGGGAGTAGTACCATTTAATGGTGATGACCCTTGATCGCTGTCAGTTTCCAAGACATAGTCTATCCACCAGGTGTCAAGTTCCTGCTACAAAATGAATCGTCAAAGCCACATTGAAAGTTACATTCAAAATGGAGGTTGAACTATAAGAGGGCATTCATATAATCAAAATGGAATTCATAAGCTGACACAGATATATTCCCCAAATCATCACACTAGGCAATTAAAAATAGTGGGGAGAGATGTAATGGAACTGTCCCCATCTTAATGGATGCAGAGAAACAGTCTTGCATGCCTTCTGCAGTATGATGGCTAACACATCTCTGACTGTCATTACAATTGTTACAGATTCCTTTGCAAAGAAAAGAATTAGAGGCACACAGGCTCAGATACTTCAAAGCTGAACACCAGAGAATACAATAATAATTATATTAAAAACGTGTAAACACAAGCTTTCTCCTCCATTCGCTTTCTCCTGATAGTTAAGGCTACAGGCCAGAGGTAGGCCTAGAAGTCTGCCTACATGTTGTGCTGCAGGAGCAGAGCCTAAGTTATGAAAAGCTATTACAATGATTGCAGTCTTTCAAGTGAATGATTATGACTTTGTATAGACAGACATGGGATGTATGGCATGTGAGGAATTAATTAAGACTGTGGTCCATATTATTTAGAATGGCAGCTCAGAAAGACCATTGCTAATTCCTTGAAGGTGCGCTTTCAAAATTTTGATTATGAGAGCGCCACTCACACTACATTTATTAAAGGACTCTTGACTTTTCCCTTTTTAATCATTTTCAGCAGTTTCTCATTTTTACATTGGTGTCGGACGTAGGCAGTCAGACCTTGTGGTCAGAGCAGTGGTAGTCATGCCCAGTGGTCAGGAGCCAGAGAAGGAGGCAGTTGGGAATCAAGCCAAAGGTCCGGAGTGGGGCACAGAAGCAAGGATCTGAAACAAGGCTGGAGGGCCGGAACCAGGAACAGGATGGGAAGGCAGGAATCAAGAAGAAAGCAGGGCTCAGGAGTCAGACAAGACGGCAGATTCCAATGTAGCAACCAACCAAGGATTCACCTAGTTGTTCAGACAACTTCCTTTGCCTCCTTCTGGTTTAAATAGAGACTATACCAATTGGAGAATCTCCCTTCTTCATGTGCAGTCACTATGGTGAAGTAGGTCCACAAGCCCACACTCCCTACCTGTCCCAGTGAGCTTCTGGATGGTGGTTGCAATCTGAGGACTGCCTGAGGACCAACAGTCAAGACCCATGATCCCTCACAACTGACTTAAAAGATAGCAAATGCATTGGTCACAGTTTTTAGGTATAAAAAAGAAAATGTAGATATACTGGAGCTGATAGACCTTTGTAGTTTTAAAGTGTTTTTTCTTGTTTCCATGAAAAATTTTAAAATGGACAATTAACAATTTCACAAGCACTGAAATCCAAAGTCCATTATAATACAAAAAAAAGGACTCCCGTTGACTTCAAGTAGTTTAAATCAGGCTCTTAATCCTGAAGCTGGAAAGATGCATTGCAGTGTAATTTTAATATTTTAAATTAAAGGATAAAGGCTCATTCATAAAGTAGCTACATTGACATTATCTTTCCTTGGATTTTAGATTCTATGCTACATACCACAGTGATAAGTGCCATATATTAGACAGTAACCAGAGTCCAGCTATTGTACATTGAAATCAAAGGCCTCAATTCTAAAGATTTGAAAATATTGTATAGTTGATTGCAGCGGAGCAGTTCTGGGTTTCACATGAATCCAGGTGTCATGTGTGTTGATTTTTAAGAAAAAAAAACTTTATTGATTTTGTGTATAATAAATCAGCAACTTGGAAAAAACAGATTAACACAGTAATAGACAAATGCATTAATTATTCGAAGCAGTCAAAAAGGCATGAAACAAAATTATAAATGGGAGAATGAAGACACATGGTATGACATACCCTGGCCAATTATGTACGGGTTATACAATGAATTACATGAAGATCTCCAACATGAAGATGGAAAAAAAAGATGTGATATACAAAAAAAATAAAGGGAGCTAATTCATTAAAACTTGTCTGCAGAGCTGAATTGAAGGGCAAACAAGGTCTCAACTATGCATAGTATTACAGCCACCATCTTAATAATAGCTAAATTAGTGTCTTTAAACATCAACCCTCTGACTACCCAAGTGCAATCAGTGTGAATGAGATTCCAGGAAATCAATAAAGTCTTGCCAGACCCTTTCAAACTGTTACAGAGCCCTCATGGGTCCCCGAGTAGCAGATTATAGGTTGATGGTAATTACTCCCTGGAACAGCCTAAACTCGGTTCCACAGCCTTAATGAATTCTGTATGGTATGAATAGGTCAGTAGGGTGCAGAAACCTTTTCTCTCAACTCCCTCATATAGAAATTGAATCCCAACATTTTATGTTAGTAACTTTCAGAGATTCGGGGCATTGACCCTTGGGTAATATTTGAATAACATGTAGTAGAAGGGATCGAAAATTTTTCGTAAATTTGTCCATCACAATTCAAAGTATTGCTCAAGAACTGAAACTAGTGGCTGGCTCAACAATAAAGGAAAATATACAAAACTTTAAATTTGTTTGTTATGGAAGAGAAAGTAAGTGGTTGGCGGGGGTGCTGGAACAATTTTTATCGTTCAGGAGCTGAGAGCATCGAACCAACCATAATCCCTATATATGACGGAAACCATGTCAAGCCAGGGGGTGTAGCAGCATGCCCAGCATCCCTAGTTCCACCACCTATGGTGGTTGGGGGAAGAGAAGCTTAAAGATCTTGCATTATTGTAGACTACTATTGCAAAGTGTGGCAGAATAAAGAAGTTTTAAAAGGATGGGAAAGGCCAACAGTAGTAGAAGTCATAGAAGCAACCATTTTTATGAGGCAGTGGCACTGCATGTTGGCAGGCTTGAATTCAGCTATCAACCCTTCTGATCTTATCATAATACAGTACATGGTCTTCAAAATGTTTCAGTGGCACGTGATAACTAGATAATGTTAGCACAGTATAGGAAGTACAACTTATACTGAGGTATTTTTTATATATATAGGTATTATTTATATATATGTAAATACTGAGGTGGTAATATCTAGGACAAAATTGTAAGTTCTGGAAGGGTAGCCACTGTAGGCCATGAAAATCAGAAAAAAAAATCTTGCTAACAGACTAATACAGCTTCCTGCCAATGTAGGATTGGCCCCTGCAGTATATTTGCCAGGGTTTATCCAATTTAGTTTTAAAGGAACCCATACATGAGACTTCCATCACTTTCACAAAGAGGCCAATATATAACTTAATCCATCTTCCTGTCAGGAATATTTTCCTCATATTCACCCAAAATTTATTCTTTCTTAATTTCAACTCATTACTACTAATTATATCCCATAACCCTACACCAAATGATTCCTCTCTCTCCTGGGTGTTTAGTGCCTTCCAAAATTTGTGGACTGTTGTGATCCCCATCCCTCAAAAACACATACATACATAGTTATCCTTTATACATCATATATATAATGTTACACACACATTTATAGTTATCCTATATATATATAGTATAAAGGATAACTCTCTGTGTGGGTATGAATGAGTGTGAGTGTGTGTCTGTGTCTGTGTATATATATGAAATGTATTTTAGCTCTTTTAACCTTTCTCCATAAATCAATCCCTCCAGCCCCCGGTGTACCTTCCACCACCCACATTTGGGACTGTGCCTACAGGCTCAAACTACTCCTAAAAGAGAAAAAGATGTGTTATAGTCAAGATAATTAACTTTAAAAACACATTTGTAATTGTTTCTATGACAGTCAAAGCATAATGGACTATTACGAGAACACTAAACAGAAATTAACAAACAAAAAAGATAAGTAATACCTAGAACAACAGATTTTTAGGTTTAAAATTCATCTCTCTTCTGGTGTCTATGATCAATAGCACAAGAATAGTTATACAATTATCTTATACTGAACACAGTTGCTATTAATTACTTGTCTGAAATGTTTCACCAGACCAAAAATTTAGTGTGATAATGCTCTTTCCAGTTCTGCAAATACACATGAGTAATTTTATGCCTGTGCCTAGTCCCATTCAACTCACTGGGAACACTCATATGCATGAAGACAGCTTTACCAACAGTACCTACCTGTAAATAAAGAGGATGAACCATTTATTATTATTTGTTTATTATTATTATTATAACAAATATTTCTATGCCATCTAGATATTTTTAGGACATAGAATTTATTCATATAAGGCTATGTCTTATGTAATATCAGGTATCATATCAGTGCAAAACAAATACTAAGATGGTGATGGGCATCTTAGAAATACAAATAATTACAAATCTAGTCTTATCACTAAGAGGTAACTACTGTAGGTAGACTACTATATACAACATCAGTTTCTCATGCTAGTCATTATAGTTTAAATATTTAAAAGCACTATCTCCCTTTTGAGGGTGCAATTTGCATGATCAAAATCTGCACTTACAAAGGAATAGTTTTCCATTAGTTGCTGACACAAATTATAGTACTTGAACTTGAGACAATCAGTTATCAATCATTACAGATCTGGGTTGTATTCAAATATGTTAGCCCAAGGAGAAAGGTTCTATAGCTATTAAAAACATCCCTTGAATGATTCAGTCTTCTAAAAACTACTTTTTGGTGTAAATCAAATTCCCAACATGGCACTGGACAAAATATGTGAGTTTTACCCATTAACTTTTTGCAAAACAGATGAAGATCTAAAAATTTTGTGAGTTTCACCTGGCAAGGAAAATACTTGTGCATAGGTGTTGTAGCACTAAAATTGCTAGAGAACAGAAGATTTGAAAGGAGAGAGAGAGAGAGACTTGCTCTCAATGAATATGAAAAATGTGCCCTCCTCTGCCATTGAGGAAAATTCTTCCACCTGTAACTGCTGACTGATTGCTATGAAGAATGCTTTATCACCAAGATCCAGACACCCTTTAATATGGTGATTATTCCTGTCATGACCCTCTGGTCATCAAACCACAGTGTCTTTTGTCATGAAACAACTATCCAATAAGGAATAACCTAGGAATAAGCCTGTAGCATAATATCTTATACCTGCTTACGCGCACAGTAGGAGTAGGAAAATCTTCCCCTTCCTATGAGTTATAAGCTGTTCTAACCCACCTTGGAAAATAGTAATGTTACTTTAATTTTGCAGCACAACCACCTGTTTTTTCACCTTGCACCACAACTTGAAAAGAGCAGCACTTATTTCAAAAGAAATTAAAAGCCCTAACAGGTAGTAACAATCGTTAAGTGACGTAACAGAACCCATAACTGTATAGTAACTATCCATTGATTCTCCTGCATATTTCCAGAGTAAATTTGATAGGAACACAGTCTGAGAGGTGGAACAATTTTACTCCCATTTGAGTTTTGTATTGTCTTCAGTACAACCAAGGACAGGCCCTAAATTCTGGTGTTATTCTTGTGTCATAAACCATGGCAAACAAGCCTCAATTGTACAAAACCCCACAAATGGCATATGCTTAAATAATGCTGAATTCCTCATGATCCAACCATTTTGTAATTTAAAATGTCCTAATTCTATCAATGTCCATATAAACATTATTCAACTACAAAATTCCAAAGAACAAATTAAAGATTGAGCGTATTGTTTACTTTTTACTTTTCAAAATCATATTTCTGTTTTAGAAAGGAACAAGATTATGCACTCACATATGGGAAAAGTTGCACCAAAAGTACCCAGGAAAAATAAAGTCATTGGAAATATTTTGCAGACTTGAAAATATATGTCTGAAATACTAGTGATGCAGTCAATTTTTTTCTTGTCATTTTCATATATATATATATATATATATATATATATATCATTTAGGTTGCCTTCTTTATGTAGACAGCCTAAACTAAAGGTTATTTTGAATTGTTTTATCCTAACTAACCCTAAGTAACTAAGAATTTAATAGTGTTAAGGAATGATGATACATACAAAGATGTTATGTGTGGCACTGGGGAGGTAAGGGGGTAACTGTGCATGGTTAATAGGAAAAGATGTCAAAAAATGAAGCATAATAATAGTGCAATTTATCCTTGCTAAACGTACTGCAGTGTGCTATAATTAAATATGAAAACCTAAATTTATCTCTATGTTCGGCTGTCATTAATTTAACAGGGAGTGCACATGTTCTAATCTAATGGCTGATTTTTTTTCTCCATGTGCAGCATATTAAAATGTATATTAGCCTCAAGGTGCATAAACACAAAATAATAGACCAAAGGTTTTGGCCTGTGGAGAAAAAAATCCATGCTCAAATGCCGTCAAGTAGCTGGTGATGCAGGGGAAACACTCACTTAGCCTCATTAAGCCAAAGCTCTCTTTTGCTTGTCTTTTGTTCTGCATGACAGCAGCCTCTTTGTTGTATAATAATTCATTCCAAGTTCGTTCCAAGCTACCGAAACTGGTGAACTGTGGCCATTTTAATGAGAAGTATTGGTAGTATGCATAATCTGGAAGCCACGTGGACCAGGCAATCACAGAACACTGCAGCCAGCAAAATGAGATACTGTCGAAATCACAAATTTGTCAAGTTGTTTTTGGACAGGGTATTATAATAAGCATTAAAATATGCATCCTATTACTCCACATCTGCCAGTCAAAGATCACTGTAATGAATGCATGCTGCAGGGTATGACCAGGCCGTTTTCCTAAGTAAAACAAACTGTAGAGTACAAAAAAAATTATGTATTTTTGGCAGTGGCTGACTTCTTTTCTCTTTTTTAAAATCTTTTGCATCAGGAGTTGGATTATCCTAGCATGATGTCCATTGTCAGCAGTGAATGCTGTAAAACCACCACAGTCAAGAAGTTAACATGGATACATTGTTTTTTAGTGGCCACATTTAGTGACTGAGAATATAAACCCCGACACTCAGTGCTTATAGCAAATTTAGCATACAGTATATATAAACCCCACAAAGATTAATCCTAGCTTTTGTTTTATGCATTTCTCCCGCAAATGGCTTAGCTGTTAGGGATGTTATATTTTTATATAACAACCTGCGGTTTCAGTAAGAAGTGACACCATAGAGAATCACAACATGAACTTCCATAATAGTCTAGTTAGGAAAAAAAGTTAATGTTACAGAAGTACTGTTTTTACTAATTTTTTGGGCCTGGGATTTCTCATAAGTGTTTCTGGTTGGCAAATGCTGGGAAAGTTCACCCAGGGCAACAAACCTGTTAAGCTCTACTTGCTCAAAGGTGTCCATCAACAACTTTCAGCCTGATTGCCACGGGTCATGCCCCACCGCAGTTCCATCAGATTGTTAAGCTACATGACCGTGGAAGTTTCTCCCTATTTCAAGGAAGGAGTGTGAAGAGGAGGAGTAGGGGGGAGCAGTACCTTTCGCTATTGATCAGAAATATCCCAGTAAACATTTTTGTAGCACCTCTCTGACTCTCTCCAGCCCAATAACCATATTTGAAAATAACCATTAGAAATTACAATGGGAAGTTGCCATAATACCTTAACACAAGAGTCAGTTTTTCCTTGATTAGTGATGAGACTACATTTATGTGGATCTAGCTGGTTGACAGAGCTCTGTTTCAGAGGTAAAGGCTTGGTAATATAAAAAAAGGAGTTATGCAGCTCAAACTTCAATCTTTCTTTTCTCATCCCCCAGAAGCAGTGATAGGGAGACATTTCTCCACCAGCACTCACAGATACATCTTGTTTAGTTTTGCCTTTGATCAGCCAGGCCACGAGCCAGCTTGTCTTCTCATTCCTGGTTAGGAATGTTAATCCTGCCTTCATTGGGCTGCATGTTCCTTGTGAAGGACAGAAAACAAGGAGCTAATTTGCATGGGTTCTTTTCTCCATGTGGAGTTCAGAAATGTATCACTGCACTTTGGTGTTGTTTGATCTGAGGCTTCCATATCAGGCTGACCTTTCCTTCTCTTATAAAACTAGTAGTGCAGTATTTTATAGTAATGTTCCCAAACATTAGGGTGAAATCCTAGCCTAGTGAATTCAGTGGGAATTTTGCTCCCATCAAGACTTAAATGGGACCGAGATTTTGCCTATATCATATAATACTGCAAGCCGGGGAGTGATTGTTGTATTTGAAGTACTTTTTTAAAATAAGAGAACGTTTTGTGTTTTGGATCATTTCTATACAATGCTGTAGTATTTTAATATAAGGGCTTTTTAGATGTGCCTGCCATGAGGCTAGACTTCACCAGGCTTCTGCAGATCAGAAGACAGAGACTTTAGGTTCTATGCTGTATTTGGAAGGCACAGAGATTTTAATATAAATGGGAGGTCCCTGTATGCAAAGAACAGACTAGATACTTAATATTTTTACTTTAGGGTGCTGAGAATTTTCTCTGATTACACACCAGATGGAATCTTCAATATCCTGGAACATTATTATCTCTCATATACTTGCAGATGGAGACCACCTACTATTGACATGCTTTTATAATAAACTTTCTTCAAATCTCCTTTTTAGCACTGTCCTAATTGATGATGAGACTTTGAAATAAAAATCAATCTGTTCTGCCTTTCAAATACTTATTAAACAAGATGTATTTATCTTTCTCATTTCTTTATAGAGTCTTCTAGAACTCTCACCTTTGGATGATATTTACTCAAACAAACTTTGATTTTTGCAAAGTTTCTAAATGCTGGGTTAACTCTAGTGTCATTTCCTTGTGTGTTTAATATCTTTTACAAAGCCCCTACTAGCCAATTTAATATGCAGGCTTATTTTCACTATTTAACTACTTAGCATATATGCAGGTCACTAAGTGAAGTATGATTTTTACATTTTATGTTGATGTTAGTGAAACCACTCTAAAGACACATGCTATAACACTTTTGTTACCACCAACTGAAACCAATGTATTTCTTGGACATAATTACTTCAGGTCTCTGGAGTAAGATCAGTATGCAACTAATGACAGATTTCTGGGAGAAGCAGACAGGATGAGACAGTGACTACACATACGAGATCAAATTATGCCCATGGGGAATACTGTGCCCTGCCTAGATAGCCTATGACAACACACTTATCTTAATCACTCTTATACCTACACCTTTTGGAAAAACGGAGGAACATGTATTTTAAAACACAATTCTGTTCAGTTTGGGTGATAGAGACATATAATTATATACAAACATATGTTATAGATCTGTTTTACAGTCAGAGTAATAACTTTGGCTCATGAAAGAACATTGTTCATCTTATCCATCAGTCTGAATGGATCATGTACCTGATAAAAATGCCTAAAGACATCTGAGATAAGTATGCTTTTACAAAGGTTTATTTTTTTTCCTAGAGGGAGTCAGTAGGAAAGATCTCTGATGTCATCACCACCACCTCTTCCTCTCACTTTGGTGTCTGTTATTTGCACGATGAGATTATATTTGAGACAAGCCCAAGTCAATTTATCTTTTGCATTTAAACAATAGATTGGTAGTAATGGATGATCTTAACAATAGTTGTCTGTGCCAAGGCCTCAAGTATCTACATCTTAAACTACCCATCAGAAAAAGAAAAAGTGGTCCTGAAAAGCACAGAGGTAAAAGATAAGTTTTGACTTTCTTTTCTAGTCTGATAAAAGGTCTAAGCTGTTACTTCCTCTGCAGTGGTCATGGATAAAAGTATATCTACCATAAAGAAGAAGGGTTTAAATTATTGGGGCTATATTTAATGGTATTAGAAACCTATAGGACACTGAATGAAAAATACCATAAAAAGCTAAAAGTTAAAATTTACGAAAGATTACAATTTTGTGATTTCCTAAATAGTGATGTTATTCCTGATATTTAGAACAGGAATTAACTCCAGTATCTCAGATACAGCACTATGGATACTATTGTTACATGGTGACTTCTTAATGATGAATGTGAAGGTATAAGGGATACCATTCGTTCAGGGTCAGAGGCCTGCAGTTTGCTGGCTGGCTGATTCGATCCACCTTCTGCACCTGGAAAAAGAGCTGGAACTTAACTGGCTGATGCTTATAAAAGAGGGCAGCAGGAGATGAAGGGGAAGATTGCAATATCCTCCACAAAGCTGAGGGGCCAGGGGCTGTGTGCCCAATGGACTGCTATTGGAGCTACTGCCGAGAGAGGAATTGCTCCAGAAACCAAATGGACAGAAGGGAGACTGTGTGAAATCCTTTTATTACTGAGGCTCTAAGGTAAGAGCCAGAAAATTTGCTGAACTTACTGGTGTGATGGAGTGACTTGGTGAAGCAACTACTCAGCATGCAGAGACTTTGAGGGAAGAATTTGTGAGGTTTTGATATATTTTTTTTCCTTAAGAAAGTTTGGAATAAGAACAACTAACCCAGTTGGAAACTGCTTCCCTGGCTTCTATGAGAGAGCTTCAAATAGAATTATCTCAGGGAACAAGCTGTCTCAGCAAGATTAAAACCTGGTCTGGTAAGAGGAGGGCGGTATAAGGTAGATCCAATCCTTTCCAGTGACCACACCAGCCCCAACCATACCCCACCCAGGGGACCTCTACAGGGCACAACCCTAACCCTTGCCATGGAGCATTGCTGAGTCCACCCTAACCCTCAGGGAGCTTTACTGACCTGAATCCTAATCCTAGGACCTCTACAGACCTTGACACTAACTTTAAACCTTGAAAGACTTACCAGCCAGATTCCTAACTCTAGAATGTGGAGCCTTGCCAGCCCAAACCCTAATCCTAGCTCAGGGATCCTTACCGGTTCCAAGTCTTAGAATCACAGAATATCAGGGTTGGAAGGGACCTCAGGAGGTCAGCTAGTCCAACCCCCTGCTCAAAGCAGGACCAATCCCCTACTAAATCATCCCAGCCAGGGCTTTGTCAAGCCTGACCTTAAAAACCTCTAAGGAAGGAGATTCCACCACCTCCCTAGGTAACGCATTCCAGTGCTTCACCACCCTCCTAGTGAAAAAGTTCTTCCTAATATCCAACCTAAACCTCCCCCACTGCAACTTGAGACCATTACTCCTTGTTCTGTCATCTGCTACCACTGAGAACAGTCTAGATCCATCCTCTTTGGAACCCCCTTTCAGGTAGTTGAAAGCAGCTATCAAATCCCCCCTCATTCTTCTCTTCTGCAGATGAAACAATCCCAGTTCGCACAGCCTCTCCTCATAAGTCATGTGTTCCAGTCCCCTAATCATTTTTGTTGCCCTCTGCTGGACGCTTTCCAATTTTTCCACATCCTTCTGGTGGTGTGGGGCCCTGTCAAGGTTCCTTCCCCACTCTGAACTCTAGGGTGCAGATGTGGGGACCTGCATGAAAGAACCCCTAAACTTATTCTTACCAGTTTAGATTAAAAACTTCCCCAAGGTACAAACTTTTACATTTTGTCCTTGAATCTTTATGCTGCCACCATCAAAGTGTCTAACAAAAATAACAGGGGAAGTGCCCACTTAAAAATGTCTCCCCCCAAAATATTCCCCCAAGCACTACACCCCCTTTCCTGGGGAAGGCTTGATAAAAATCCTCACCAATTTGCATAGGTGAACACAGACTCAAACCCTTGGATCTTAAGAACAATGAAAAGCAATCAGGTTCTTAAAAGAAGAATTTTAATTAAAGAAAAAGTAAAAGAATCACCTCTGTAAAATCAGGATGGTAAATACCTTACAGGGTAATCAGATTCAAAACATAGAGAATCCCTCTAGGCAAAACTTTAAGTTACAAAAAGACACAAAAATAGGAATATACATTCCATTCAGCACTACTTATTTTATCAGCCATTTAAACAAAACAGAATCTAACGCATATCTAACTAGATTGCTTACTAACTCTTTACAGGCGTTCTGACCTGCATTCCTGCTCTGGTCCTGGCAAAAGCATTACACACACAGAGAGGACCCTTTGTTTCCCCCCCCTCCCCCCAGCTTTGAAAGTATCTTGTCTCCTCATTGGTCATTTTGGGTCAGGTGCCAGCGAGGTTATCTTAGCTTCTTAACCCTTTACAGATGAAAGGGTTTTTCCTCTGGCCAGGAGGGATTTAAAGGTGTTTACTCTTCCTTTTATATTTATGACAGGCCCAAAACTGGACACATACTCCAGATGAGGCCTCCCCAATGCCGAATAGAGGGGAAAGGTCACATCCCTCGATCTGCTGGCAATGCCCCTACTTATACAGCCCAAAATGCCGTTAGCCTTCTTGGCAACAAGGGCACACTGTTGACTCATATCCAGCTTCTCATCCACTCTAATCCCTAGGTCCTTTTCCGCAGAACTGCTGCCTAGCCATTCGGTCCCTAGTCTGTAGCGGTGCATGGGATTCTTCCGTCCTAAGTGCAGGACTCTGCACTTGTCCTTGTTGAACCTCATCAGATTTCTTTTGGCCCAATCCTCTAATTTGTCTAGGTCCCTCTGTATCCTATCCCTATCCTCTAGTGTATCTACCACTCCTCCCAGTTTAATGTCATCTGCAAACTTGCTAAGGGTGCAGTCCACGCCATCCTCTAGATCATTAATGAAGATATTGAACAAAACCGGCCCCAGGACCGACCCTTGGGGCATCCCGCTTGATACCAGCTGCCAACTAGACATGGAGCAATTGATCACTACCTGTTGAGCCCGATGATCTAGCCAGCTTTCTATCCACTTTATAGTCCATTCATCCAGCCCATACTTCTTTAACTTGCTGGCAAGAATACTGTGGGAGACCATATCAAAAACTTTGCTAAAGTCAAGGAATATAATGTCCACTGCTTTCCCCTCATCCACAGAACCAGTTATCTCATCATAGAAGGCGATTAGATTAGTCAGGCATGACTTGCCCTTGGTGAATCCATGCTGACTGTTCCTGATCACTTTCCTCTCCTTTAAGTGCTTCAGAATTGATTCCTTGAGGACCTGCTCCATGATTTTTCCAGGGACTGAGGTGAGGCAGACTGGCCTGTAGTTCCCCAGATCCTCCTTCTTCCCTTTTTTAAAGATGGGCATTACATTAGCCTTTTTCCAGTCGTCCGGGAGCTACCCCAATCGCCATGAGATAATGGCGCCAAGATAATGGCCAGTGGCTCTGCAATCACATCCGTCAACTCCTTTAGCACTCTCGGATGCAGCGCATCCGGCCCCATGGACTTGTGCTCGTCCAGCTTTTCTACATAGTCCCAAACCACTTCTTTCTCCACAGAGGGCTGGTCACCTCTTCCCCATGCTGTGCTGCCCAGTGCAGTAGTCTGGGAGCTGACCTTGCTCATGAAGACAGAGGCAAAAAAAGCATTGAGTACATTAGCTTTTTCCACACCCTCTGTCACTAGGTTGCCTCCCTCATTCAGTAAGGGGCCCACACTTTCCTTGACTTTCTTCTTGTTGCTAACACACCTGAAGAAACCCTTCTTGTTACTCTTAACTTCTCTTGCTAGCTGCAACTCCAGGTGTGATTTGGCCTTCCCGATTTTACTCCTGCATGCCTGAGCAATATTTTTATACTCCTCCCTGGTCATTTGTCCAATATTGCCCTTTCCTTTCCAATTTCAATGTATCTTTTTTGAGATAGGGCAACCAGATCTGCATGCAACACTCAAGATGTGGGCATACCATGGATTTATATGGAGGCAATATGATATTTTCTGTCTTATTTTCTATCCCTTTCCTAATGATTCCCAACATTCTGTTTGCTTTTTTGATTGCTGTTGCACATTGAATGGATGTTTTCAGGAAACTATCCACAATGATGTCAAGATCTTTTTCTTGATTGGTAACAGCTAATTTAGACCCGTCATTTTATATGTATAGTTGGGATTATGTTTTCCAATGTGCATTACTTTGCATTTATCAACATTGAATTTCATCTGCCATTGTGTTGCCCAGTCACCCAGTTTTGAGAGATCCCTTTGTAACGCTTCAGTCTGCTTTAAATTTAAATATCTTGTGTAGTTTTGTATTATCTGCACATTTTGCCACCTTTTTCCAGATCATTTATGAATACGTTGAATAGCACTGGTCCCTGTACAGACCCATGGGGGCCATCACTATTTACCTCTCTCCATTCTGAAAATTGACTATTTAGTCCTACCTTTTGTTTCCTATCTTTTTACCAGTTACTGATCCATGAGAGGACCTTCCCTCTTATCCCATGACAACTTACTTTGCTTAAGAGCTTTTAACAAAGTATTTGTGTTTTTCTCTATATTTGGAACAGGAAATACCATGATCAGTTTAACTAATATGGTGACCATTGTGAACACTATTAGAATATGGACATTGCAAAGCAGCTCCAGTTCAATGTCATGAGTATCTCTTACAAGGAGCTTTGCATCCATCGTTTTACTCATATCAGCTAGCACTGGAGGATCCTAGAGCAATAATCTGCTAGTAGACCATCTGCTTTCACCTGAACCTGATGGAAGAAATGGATTACTAATAGCACAGGGAATTACTGTGGATGGCAACATTCTGTTTACTGAAATAGATACTACCACAAACAGGTCTAGCTGGTCAGGGCTGGTGTCTATACAAGCATAAATTTACTTCTGTCAGATGTAGACATGTCCTAACTCTAAAAAATCTACCCCCTCTGTGATCTTATTGTTGAAAACTATACCTATTTCTAGTTGTTTCTCACCGGTCTCCACTTCTGTCCAGGGACTGATCCTCTGTTCCCACCGAAGGCAATAGGAATTCTGTCACTAACTAAATGGAAGAGTATCTGCCCCTTACATTTTTACATTGACTGTTCAATAAATCTGACAGTTTTTATTACTAGTAGAATATATTAGCCACATAGCTTTAGGATGCACAATACTGTCACTGTTTCTTGTTTGTCTTTCTTATAGGTCCTACTGAATGAATTAGCTTTCAAGTCACATTAAAACCAAGACACATTTGAATAACTCTTTATAAAATATTTGTAAACCAGAATGTAGGATTTTGGCTGTCAAATTTTTATTACATGATATGCTTACATAGCTTTTGTATTAGTAAGAATTTTTACAGTACCTCGGTTTGTCACCTTCTCCTTGGTTTTGGATTTGATTTAGAGAAGGAATCAGATGAACATGCTATATCAGCTACTTAAAATTCTAAGTATGGAGCTATTTGGATTTGAATATATATGAACCTATAGTGCTTAGCTGAATTTGTAGGTACAGTACATGGAATCCAATACTGATGATAATTTATGAAGCTAAGAACACTGATTCCTATAATATTGCAAACTTAGTTTATGATAACGTAATTAGTTACACTAATAACACTGCTTAAGCACAGTCTTGCTAATTATGATTTTATAAATATTAATGATATCTACCCTGGGTGGTTGATTCCCTCTAGTAGAGTCATTCATCATGGTATTTCCCTTATATCCAGGTTGCATTATTTTTCTTCCTTTTCCTTTTATTTGTTCGTTACTGGACATGCAGTCACCCTGAACTTGGGACTGAAATATAATATACTATTATCTCTTCAATGGTACAGCCTGGATAAACTTTACATTTTGTCATCTGGTAGCAATGGTCCAATGATATAATTTTGTATTAAAGGCAATCAAATACAAAGTCAGTTATAATCTGTATCTCTTGCTCTTTTAAGCCAGAAAACTAGATTACATAGGACTTTGTTTTTATTCTTTTTCATGTGACCTGCTTCAAGTTAAGATTTCTTTGAATTATTAAATGCTTCCTTAAAGGATCTTTTCATACTACCTTTTTAAAGTTAATTATTGATGTAGTGACAAGCTGAAAAGAGTAAAAATTTTATTTTTTTCCCTTTTCATTCAGAAGGACGTGAAAACTATCTTCTGACAATGGCTGTCTATTTAGTATAATAAAAAGGTAATACTAAGATAGAATACTGAGTGTTGTTTTAGGGGAAGAATTGTTAACATCACTGTATTATACAAAGTGTAAATGCAGTGTGTATTTCTCTGATGATATCTGTTAAAGAGAAAGTTGGGACATAACCTTTTGAGCTGGGGTTTAACCACATAAATGTAAGCAACTGAAAGGAAACAGATTAGAATTTTTTTTACACACTAGTATTCAGAGCTTTAGGAATAGGATTGTCTTTTCCACAGAAAGATAACATTATAATTTTCAGACCACCACAGAGAACAAGAAAAAAAAAAAAAAGCACTAACCTCCTACTGAAAAGTCAACAGAATGATAAGCAGAGATTTGGAAGCATTTGACACTGCAAATCCTATTCTTTTGTAATTCTTTACTTTTTACAACATTTTCAACAGGGTTATATTAGACTTTTAGAAGGATAATCAATAGCCATGATGCCACAACTGAAACCACTCTTCAAAGAGATCCCCTCTAGTAACTTGAAACAAAGGCACAGACTCACTGCTGTGGTGAGATTTTGATTGGTGCAGGGGGCAGTAAAGTGCCATTAGGGAGCCAGATATATCTCCCTGATTCTGAGCACGGATCTGCAGGATGCCTAGTGCAAGGAAAAACAGTCTTGGGGCTGCTGCAGTCCACACCAGCTGGTCAGAGTCCCCAACAGGACTACTGCAGCAAAGAAGAAGAATGATCTAGTGGCTAGGATGCTAGCCTAGAAGTTCAGAGACCGGAGTTCAAGTCCCTGCTCTACCACAGACTTCTTGTGGTAGACCCTCAGGCAAGTTACTTAGTCTCTCTATGACTCAGTTTCTGCCCTGTAAAATGGGGATAATTGCACTTTCCCACCTCAGATGTTCTAAGGATAAATCCATTAGAAATTGTGAAGAGCTCAGATACTACAGTAATGGGGCAGATGGAACCCAGCAAGTAAACTGGCTCTGTGCCAGCTAAGAGCTCTCTCATGCTGGGAGATTTCTGAGATGGCTGATCTATTTGTTTTTGGGGTCCTTTGCGCCACCAGAGTGTTGCAAAAGGATTAGAACGTACTACGGATTCTGACCCAAAATCAGCCATGCACATCTGAATCAAAAAGTACAATGAAGAGAGAATTTCTAATATTTTTAAATATAGAATGTAAAGACAAAAAGTAAGTCATGCTACTGTCAAAGAAGTGGTGACATCATGTCAATGGTAACAGGACAATATGATGTCAAGTCAGTAGTAATATGACATCACAAATTGCCTGGTGACTATTCAGAAGGAGACAAAAGACCTCATATCAACTAATTTTGATGGCAATGATGACAAAATATGGCCATTGGGATAAAAAGCATAACCCATCCTATTAACCTATGCTTGAAGCCAAAAGCTGGTATCATTAGACATACCTTTCCAATCAGATCTGCAATTTTGGGTACTGGCTTTCCTTTCTGATGGCACATGGTTGCAGGACTCTGTCCATCCCAGTCTTGAAGCTCCTCAATGCTTTTCATATAAAGTAGGGCTCTCAGTCCTGTGCAGTAGTCCTCAATCACAGTGAAATCTTGATTCTGTACTGCACTGCACACCTACAAAACACACACCCAGCAATGAACAACAAATTTCCAATGGTATATGAGATTACTTATGCTGTTTGAACTTATTGATGTTCAGTGGCCTTAAATGCAACTGTATTATGAACATCAGAATAAACGGAACTCAGGAATTCAAGCTGATAACAAGTTCCTTGTCCTTGTGTCGCCACCAGTGTAGAGCTGGAACATGAATTCTCAACCCAAACACAGCTAGGCCCACCCAAACAAGTGGGAGAAGGCCTCCCCAAACAGCACATGCCATCCAGGAAAAGAACACTTTACAGTTCAGGAAGACTTAAGGTCCCTCTCTCTGTATTAGTATTATAATTTGCATTGTAGTAGCACCTAGAGGTCAGGGGTCCATTGTGCTTGGCACTCTAAAAACATATAACAAATAGATGGTCCCTGTCCTGAAGACCTGGCAGACACAGGTAGAAACAGCAGAAGGATGCCCTTATGACCAATACCTGAAACTTTTTCTATCTCTGCTAAGCCCAACTCGTGGCTATCAGGCCAACTTAAAACTAACCAACCACAGTGACCCTGGAAATGAAATGATAACACTTGACCAAAAACCCCCATGACTGTTCTACTGACTGTCTCCCAGGGCCCAAGCCGTAGCTCACTCATCAGTGACTGAACTATCTGATGGGCACCAACCATCAAAGAGCGTAGTGGATAGAGCCTGGGCAGCTAAAAACCCAAATTCAGCTATGAAAAATCTCCAAAAGACATCAAATATGGCAATAAGTATCATCTGATACCAGTTTCAGAAATCCCAACCAGAGCACTAAAATAAACTGGAGACACAAACAGGCTCCATGAACCAAGTTGAGTTCACACACACACACACACACACACACACACAATTCCTGCCCAAAGTGTTGGTCCTTAGTATTGCCAAGCACAAGTGACCAAAGCATGAGTCAGGATCCCACCCCAAGACCATGACAATTTTTTTTAAAAACGGGATTGTTTTCATTTATCTTCTGGTTTTTGAGCCTTTAGGATTCACATTTAAAGGTCTTTTCTGTAACCCTGAGAGCTAGAAATGTACTTGAAAAAAATAAACACAAAAAACTGAGATCCTCACATAATCAATGGATTTCAGGAACTTGGTCTTCAAAAATAAACAAGCAAAAAAACCCCAAACATTGTGAGGGTGGCACTACAATTGAAAAGATTTACAATTCTGGGGTTGTAAAAGTATGTCTACACTGCAAAAAAATAAATGTCTCAGAACCCAGGTCTACAGACTCAGGCTCATGCTTCGGTGCTATAAATAGCCATGTAGACATTGCAGATTGGGCTAGAGCTCAGGCTCTGAAGCCGAGAGGGGATAGGCTTCAGAGCCTGAGCTCCAGCCTGAGCTAGACAATCCAAATGTCAATTTTCAGTGCTGTAGTGTGAGCCCGAGTCTGTAGACCTGGCTCTGCTGAGCTGTGGTGTGTGTTTTTTGTTTTTGTTTCCAAAGATTTGCAACCACTTGGCATGATACTCTGTATTGCTAGGCCTTTCTGGCTGGCTCCCTTCCAACTCATATGAGGAACATGAGGGGGAGGAGTCAGCTGAAGTATCCAATGAAGGTGAAATAAGCACTGTGAAGGGAAAAGAAGCCCAATCAATACTGTATCCTCTTAAAGAGGAACCACCGATTTTCCTGCCGTACAAACTGCAGACATATTAGGTAAATCTTTGGATAGACTATCAGGCACCAGGCTAAGTCAGTGTTTTCAGGGACTGATATAAGCTTTTATTCATATGTAGACATCAGAAAAGCAGTAGTACTCCTGCATAAGACATGCATGTAATGAATAAAACAATGAAATGGTCACCTACTTCAAGACAATATAAACACACACACAATACTCTAAAACTAAATCATAAGATTCACAAGATATTTGATTTCACCACTTAGGGGAAAAAAGACCTAGGTAACATATCAGCATTTTACACATGGTTTCACAAATTAATACAAGCTGCAGTTCAGAAGAAAAAAGGTACGTTTTAAAATATCGTACACCACAGTTCTGCAGGAAAAAAGGGAAATAACTATGAAATATGCACAAGAACATTTCCTATGCAGCCCATTTACATTACACAAAATCTGTTTCTCTGGAGAAACAGGGTGAGCATTAATTAGGTCTGTTATGCCTTCCATAGACTTAGAGATTTTCTTTTCAGAGCAATTATAGAGAACATCATAATAATTTCCTCCACAGGTTATTTAACTGAAAACTCAACTGATGCTTTATTTAAACCTCTTTCTTCGCTAAAAGGTTCTATTTTTTTAGCATATGTGTAACACTTTTATTAGCTATTTAAAAAAATATTTAAAATGTAAGAAAAAATACAGTTAAAAGCCATGCTATGTCATGTCACTTAAAACAAGTTCAGATTCTGTTGTTGAATTTCTGAAATATTTTGACAGGATGTGTACACATGAGATACACTGGAGGATACCTGTTATAACCTTATAAGTAGAGAGGCTTTTACTTTTTACCATATTATGGTGCAACATTATGAATTGAAATAACCTAAGAATGTACCGAAGATGATAGCAAACTAAAAATCAGAAGGGTTGTTGTGATCATTTAAATTTACTCTAATTGCGAGCTCAACTGTAAAAATATAGACTGTAATCAAGTCACCCCTTAACCTTCTCTTTGTTAAGCTAAATTCATAGAATCATAGAATATCAGGGTTGGAAGGGACCTCAAGAGGTCATCTAGTCCAACCCCCTGCTCAAAGCAGGACCAATCCCCAATTTTTGCCCAACATCCCTAAATGGCCCCCTCAAGGATTGAACTCACAACCCTGGGTTTAGCAGGCCAATGCTCAAACCACTGAGCTATCCCTCCCCTAAAATGTGAAAATTCATAAGATATCACAATAACCTATAATGAAAATGTTGCTGGGAAAAGCTGAATTACTCTAAACAAAAAGACTACATCTACAACTCAAGGACTGTGTTGCGATCATGCCTGGCAAACAACAGAATGTTGTCTGAAAACTAATGAGCCAAAACCGATGTGTTGGAAACGAGGCCTCACTGGTAGACAAACTAATGAAGGGAGGTGCTATTCCACTTATCATTCCCTTTTTGGATCCTTAAAGAGATTTTTGGGGAAAAGAACAACCAGGGGCCACTGAAGCAAACTTCATCATCATGGCTGCCCACCCTCACTATCTCGTGGGATCCTGGACCTTCGTCATCCTAATCCTGAGAGATGTCCTGACCAGCCTGTGCCAGACAGAGGGACCTAGATAATATTGCCACTGATACTGGCTAGAGTTGAATCCCAAACACAACCTGAGATGAAATGGGATCGGGCTTTAACAAAAACAGCAGCAGCAACAAGAAGCTCCAGCTCATTTCAACCAACTTCTTCTCTATTACCCACAAGAATAATTATTACCATCTTTGATATCATTTAAAAGACTGTCAAACAAGGGTTTTTTCCCCTTCTCAAACTCTCCAGTTAAAGGGAAAGGGAACAAGGTATATTGTTAAAATAAAAGCCTTACTTAACATTTCAAATGCTGTTTTTCCTTCTTTTCTGTATCTTTAATAAAAGGTTAAAAGGATTTTTAAAGGTATGTTTGTCATGGTACTAAGCAGGCTGAGTTCTCCGTATACCGAACCTTGTTTAATAGTAGTTAATGTTGGACAGTGACAGGCACAACACCATTGGGAGGATGGGGGCTGAGGAATGGAGGGACTGTGCTTCCAATCCTTTACACACACAAATAAATATATTGAGAAATTTTATCTCAGATAACCTAAGAATAAATTCTAAGGGCTTGATCCTGAGCTGCATAATGCAACGGTAACTCATTAAGTTAAATGCACTTTATATGATTTCACTGGGGAATGCACCTCTGGAATGCATCACAGGATCAAACTCTGTGAAACTGCAAGTGTGAGAGGCACACATACATTGCAGGATCCCTATTTATGTACAGTATAAGAAATTACCACCCTAATATATGGATAAATAACCATGGATACATCTATATAACTTTGTCAATGGGATCTGGAAAAAACTCAGCAGCAAGCTAGAGAGAATGTGTCAGCAGAGTTCTTTTTATTACTTGTTATGTGTTTGTTTTTAATAATTAGCTTCTATTTGAAACATTTTAATTCACATTCCATATTTTTAAAAAATGATATTATCAATAATGTGCATTTATTACATCAGTGATAATGAAACTTTACAAATGGCCTGCTGGGTTTTTATAATCATCATTACAAAACACAAATCCTGAAGACTTTACTGAGGCACATTTCCTACTGGGTTCACTGGATTTTGCCGAGAATAACTGCTTTTGAGGGAAATGCCCACACATCAGCGTGTCATGTTTTGTTTTGTTCTCTGCAGAAAAAGCTGCAGGGCTGCCCCAAACTCAGCATATTCCACAGGATCTGTGGGAGGTTAGGGCCATCCATGCAAAGCCCCTGTGCCCCTGCACTGAGCCAGGACCCTGGAATAGCCCCTACCAACTCACTAGCTGTGCAGTTCCATTTAAAGACTTCCCCAGATGGTGAACGCCTTCTTGGGAGAAGTGGCAGGGGAGGAGAGGATTATTTGGAAAAGATATTTCAGGTAGGAGGTGTATTATCTTTTTCATATAATTTCTGTGGGGTTGGATGGGGGAAGATATATACCTCTCTCTAGTCCCAATCCTGTTCCCCTCTCTCCTCACCCTGGAGCTTCAGTCTTCACCTTCCCCACCAGGATGAACTCTGGAGTCCATGGAGAAACTTCTGCAGAATCCAGGGTGGTTGTGGAAGAGCTGGTGCCACAGAGGCAGCAGTGAACGTTAGCTCCACACTCCTTCAGTTCCATCCCTGCCCTGTCCCCACACAATTCCCAGCTAAGGAGATGCAGAAAGTTTACTGTCCCTTTACAACACTCATGGAGCAAAGAGCTGGAGAAAGCCAGATAATCTGACCCTATATGTTTTATTACACTCTTAATTTTCAAGTGGTGTAAATATTTGTGCAATGATTAGATTGTGATAACAAAAATGCTTCAGTGCTGAGTATCATCAAGGCAATGTTTCTAATTCTCCATCACGATCAGTCCTGGTTAGCAGTAGCACTCCTACTCTAACCTGTCTCAAAGCACTACTGTGGCTCTCTATCATTACTGAATTCACACCATTCATAGCTTAGAAGTAGCGGGGAGACAATTTTATTTTTTCTTCCATCAAAAATATATGCTTTGCTCTCTGTTGGAAAATGGGCACAAAATAATAGTAATTGTAATGAAAAGAGGTACACTAGGTAGACAGACTGGTAGTGGAGATACACAGTCAGATAAGGAGATTGATGGGTATGTATTTGTATATACACATGCAAATCACAAAGGTTGACTGTTCTACCATATTAGTTTCCATTTGTTGTAGCTATACAACATCAAAGCACTGATGTCCCTATCTATTGCATTTAGCGGTAATTTAATGGACTACCAAAAGAAATCAAAGGGAGAGTTTCTAAGTAGTTTCCTGGCAATTGAGACAGCAGGCTCTTTCATCTGCACTGTAACTGTGGCAGTGCATTGATTTAAACTCCTTCTGAGATCTCAAATGCTTTTATATTCTTAGACCTCTCTGGCAGCTTTTTATTCCCCCAAGTGATAAAATTCTAGCATTTAGCAGAATGCCATCTTACTTCTCCCAAAAGGAAGAGACTTATTTCAGCGTTGCTACTAAACTGCACAAGATCTCTAAATAAAATAGCTCCTGAAATGCCATTCTATTAGAAAATCTGCCTGTGACTTCACACATTCTAATATTCTGACTCTAGCAATGGGATAAACAACAAAAATTCCTCTTAGGTACCTTCGAAAGGTTCTGCAATGGATAAGCAGTTTTGCTTTTATGTTAATTTGGATGAGTTTGCTTTGAAATATTCCTCACTGATATGCCCAGAAGGTAAGGAAAAGAGTTACTTAGCCTCTTTGATTTTGTATTATAATATGTATCTAATCTTAAACGTATTTATCATCATCATTTAATGCAATTTTTTTCATTATAAATTTTTCCTGAGCACTGTTAAATACATAAATCTACCTTTTTGTCTGAGAAGTATTTATGAATATCTTTAGGCTATTTTTTTCAATGTACAGTTGAGATCATTGTCTTTTTGTTTAGTTTCTATTGGCTTAGGTTATATTGAAGACAGACTGTACTACATAAAAGCAATACAAGGTACTTCATGAAGGGACCTACCCAAGCCTTGCCAGCTAATGGGTGTAATCTAATACTCCTGAGAAAACTAGGACATTCATGATGGGTAAACGTGCAATTTAAATCTTAGTAATGCTTACATATGATTTTAAAAACTGTATCTTCTGTAGCTAGTAGCAGACTACTCAATACTGTGAAGAACATTCTCTGCCACATAGTGAAACATGCTGCATAACCATTGCACATGAAGATGAATAAATCTATTTTGCAGTTTCTAAGCAATGATTTAGATGGACACAGAAATCTTCAACGAATCAGGAAATCAAAAAGAGCACATCCAGCATCCCTAGACTATTTCAGCATCTACTTGTAATGCGGGGTGTGTGTAATAAGAATGTAAGCATCCAAATATAATGTTCTAGGGCAAAGGTTCTCCAACTGTCATCTTTAGACTGCTAGTGGTCTGCAGATGGTGGTCCATGGAGAGCTGTCTGGTCACATAATTCTGGCTCCCCCTCCCCCTTTATAGCTGTAAATTAAATTACAACAGCTAAAAATACATTGTATACTTTCCTAAAATTATTTCTCTATATAAGCAATTGCTGTAGTTGCCTGGAAGACATTACATGATTGTGAGAATGAGGGGAGGTGGTATATAAGACAATGGTTCACACTCTAAAAAAAGTTTGAGAACCTCTCTTCTAAAAGGACAAGTTCATGACTAAGAAAAATCTTCTTAAGTATTGATAAAATATAGATGAAATTATTTGATTTATTCACATTAGCTGCGAAACTACTCTAGGGATAGAGGGTAGCAGATGGGATGCTATTTAACAAGGTTTGAGAACGCAGTATCAAGATGCAAGTCTGAGTTGGACGAGAGTTTCTTATCCTTCTTTTGAACATTACAACTGAACAAAGGTACATAAATGTTTGTCCATTTAGATTCTGAGTAAGCAGCTTGGAGGGATCAAATTCTGTGAGAGTTGTGCTGATCTGCAGATTAAAAAGGCATGCTCTGCATTACTTTCATGTGAGACTATGGTATTCTGTTAGTTCTAGGAGGTACAGAGAGAACCCCTGTTCAGTACATGGGCACATGCAGGATTTTACAATCATACCCATCTATTTAGGAAAACAAATATGATTTCACATGCCTTGAGCATTACAGCTATGCCCAATAATCTCATGGTCAGTCACCCATAAAGAACTGTACCATTGTATTGTCGGTGGTATGCAATGCGAAGGAGATGCTTGTAGGCAGACACGCTAAAAAGCAGCATGTAAACAGACCAAGCACATGTTTAGATTCTACACCTGTCTTTAACTGCATCATGTACGTGTGGAATATCAGAAGGCACAAAGCTCTATCCTGTGCCAAGGAGTAGGAAAATATGGTGGAGGGAAATTAAATCCTCCAATCTTCCTACATGCATTTCAGCAGCTGGTACAGCATCAGATCAGTAGCTGTGTCATGCAGTTACAGGGCCATTGGCACTATTCTCCTGACCCGCCTTCTCAAGTCCTCCAAAGATAGATCTCCTCTTCATCAAGCTCCCTAAACCTGGCAGCTTAATTTTGAAAGGCAGATCCAGGTTATTCTGAAAGAGTCAGTAACCCTTCTAAAATCCAGTTCATTTTCTACCTCAAAAATCATATTCACACATAGGGAGAAATTCTTATTATTGGTGCAGTTAAATAAAAAATAATGCTAGAAAGTCAGGAATTCCATCATTTCTTGACTTCTCTCTGGATGGATTGTCCTTGGCCCTAAGAGTTAGCACCGTAAAAGGACACATGTCAGTAATGAACAGCATCATTAACTCATGGACAGACAGGTTCAAGTAGCTGCTCTGCGTGACTCAGAAAGAAGGTTTTCATTCCAGACCATTCTGAACAGGCAATGAAAGAATCTGAACCTACATCCCAGGGCAGTGCTCTAACCATAGCGCTACAGAGAAAATCTCACACACACACACACGAACAACCTGAGAACCTGATGAAATATTCATTGACATCAATACGTTTCCGTGACACATTTTGGTTTCAACAAACTGGCATTTTTCTATGGAAAAAAGTTTCATCTAAATATTTCCAACCAGCTCTAATGAGCATCTTCTCTTGATGCACATCCTCATGTGGCCTGATTTTTGAAAGCTGCACATCTATCAAAACCAACCAGCAAACCAATTTTTCCATCTTCGGACCTCAATTTAGTCTGGCAATGATTAACCTCTCCTCCCTGTGAGTCTCTCCCTTCAGTACTGTTTTATTTTATTTCAGCTACAATTGCTTTCATCCTTTATCAGCATGGCTGTAGGAATTTGTGAACTAGCTACTATTCCCGTTGAAGAATGAAATTCATGTGAATAAAACAGTTCTGACCCTCTGAGGCCTATGATAAAAACTCACTTTCACACTTCCCAAGAGATTTTTCTTTCCCTTTCGCTGCTCAAATAGTAAGTATCAGAAGGAAAAGAAATGGCATAACCTGGATGTTGAGAGAAGTTAAAACCTTTCCTAAATGTACTGCGAGTTTCAGATAATCTGTTTCTCTGTTTCCTTCTAATTCCAATTCCTTTGCTCTAATTGCATGGATAAAAGAACCTCTCTCAACATAGATCAAGTGCTGTATTAGGGAGGACTATGATGTTACAAGAAAATTAAGGCATCAAGGATCGTTCTTCCAAATTATTTGCTTCATCGTGGGAAGAAGATGATTTGACTAAAACTGAGAAAATCTGCAGACCAGCCACTTGGTCATGTAGTCAAACTGATCAACAGTATACAGAATTATCACTCAACTAGAGTGGTCCCCAAAGTAAGTCTACATATGGCACAGGTACTATGCTTCATGATTACACACACACTTCTGTGCCTTACTCTCCTTTTCTTCTTTTCATTGTTTGCTACTTCGCAGCAGCAAAGGATCAGTGGAGCTGCCATGATGCAGAATGGAAAGTTTTTTTACATGCACATTTCCTTTCCATAACTGGCATCTCCATGAATCTTCCATTCTCTCGTCTCTCAGAGAGGTGCAGATTTCTGCATTCTCACTTCTCTGGGTGGTTATTTGTTTTATGACTTAGTGTTGTGAATACAAGTCCAAAAATTGCAAACAGTTGAAACCTCTCCTATTTTGCTATGCAAAAGCTTGTTTATTCACACACAAAACTGTCCTGCTGTTCTAAAAATCCCTCAGTTAAATGCCTCAGTAATACACTTGCTGGGGAAAAAATCCTGTCAATCTGAGTCCTAGAACCTAACAGCCTCTGGCTACCAGTTACCAGAGGAAGTAAGTACCCAGGAACAGGCCCTTACCAGAAAGCCAACTGTTCCTTGCTTGAGAGAGTTTATCTCAGGAACCAACAGCAGAAGTGTCCTTGCTGGTCTTCAGTGTCGTGACAGAATATAAGGGAGGAGGCAGTTTTTTTCACTAATCAAGTCCCTGACCATTTGGGGCTTTATACATTGAATCAGCACCTTGAATTTGAGGTAAGTAGGCAGTGCAGAATGTGGGGCAGTGAGATGGTCACAGTGGCAGCCTCATTTACCAGCAGATTGCTTTTTTCATTGTATACTTCTGCATACAGCAGGAAGGGAGGTCAAGGGTATTGTTATCCCATGTGTGGGCTAACCATATCATGGGGCACAGTGTGAGGAGGATAGAAGTCTCTCAGGGAGGGGATAACAGCCCCTCTGGGACAGATGGGTGGGGAGTTGACAAGCAAGGTAGGGGAGCGGATAGAACCTTGAGTCAGTCCCACCAGTGCGCTATTGAGTGCATCTGAGCTGGCACAGAAGGGAAAGCAACAAGTCAGGTATGGGTCTGACACAGTTTACTTCCTTCCTGCAGCAAGAGAGGAGCTAGGGACTAAATTGTGATCTTCTGAGTCACAATCTAGCCTGCAGTCTGTTTCTGAAGCAGAACAGTTATGTGGTGCCTCTTAGCCAGGGCTTTGTGGCAAAGCCAGAGTCTAGTTCTTAGGAGGTAGGCAACAGAAGCAGTAGCATTCCAGGTGGCACAGAAACACCCCTAGAGTGTTTTTCAGAAATCCAGCCTGGAGGTGATGGAGACATGCATGACCATGACCTATACATTTTATAACAGTCTAAAAAGTTGTTTGAAAAGACCTATTGTTCTTTTTCAAGTTTCGCAACTAAATAGTAAAGATTTACTAAAAATATGCCATACCAGGGTATAAATTCAGGAGCCTCTACCATGAAAAATGCATACTGCAGAAAGTAACCTCTTTGTTCTATCCCTTTTTTGTTATATCCGCTAGAAATAATGACTGCAGAATCTCTTTCAACAAAAGGTCACTTATGTCAATGGACGAAACACAGAGGATCAGATCGCCTGCAGTAATTGCAAATTAATGCTCTACTGCTAATGCATTAACTACATAATATTGATCTACAATTGAATCATACAGGCTACTGTGAAGTGAGTTTTACTTTAGTATTTTTGTGCTTTTATGGCTTTTCTCACAATACATTTTCTCTTTCCACTGGAATTTTCTATAATTGTCTCCATTTTTAGTTTCCTACAGTGTAATGACTTCTGCAAATGCATGTCTGTTTCTCAAAGGCCTTTCAAACAATCTACCAGACCATCAACATGACATGGTAAAGTACACATGATGCAAGTGACACATAAAAACAGATGGAAAACCTTATTTTTATAAATCAAAACTTTAGGAGAAAGCTCATTTAAAAAGAAAAAAGAAGTTACTTCCATGACACTGCACTCTATAACAACCCTACAGGAAGAGATCAAACCTCAAAATGATGCAGTCAAAAATCAGTGAGAGCTTTGGGTATACACGAAATGCAGGATTGGGCACATGTGGATAACATAGTTACTTATGTTTATTTCATGTTTATGTTGAAAAGAAATAGGTAGACTGAGATATGCTATGACAAAGCACAGTACTAAGAGATCAGTGGTGGAAGCATTTAAATGCATCCTAGATCTGATTGAAAAGATAAAAAATAAATGTTCTTTCCAACCATTCCTGAAACTACACAAATTGGAAGAGCTATCTGTTGTTTTATATATTTTAACTTCCAGATAATGTGTAAACCCTTGGGGTTTAGAGATCATGGCCCCTTTAAAACCTTTTCCTGGGGAGGAGAATGTTGGTTGTTCCAGGGGCATGGAGAGAGGGAGAGTGGAAGGTTGTGTGTGTCTGTAGCTCCAGACAAAAGGGCTACAGCAAGTGTAACCCACACACCTGGGTGTGGTGTTCTGTCCCATCTAATGGCACTGAGACCACTTAGAGAGAGAGATAAAATGAGTCTGCTCTACAGCCTTAGTTAACAGTCAGTTGGCTTTTAGCTCATGCTATAGAGGCTCATGCACTAAGCTCCAGAGGTCCCCAGAGGTCCTCCAGAAACTCTCCCGTCAATTTACCTTACCCTTCTCGTCGTGGTTAGAGTACAGGGGTCAACTGTAGAGCGATCTGCTGTTGATTTTGCGGGTCTTCACTAGACCCGCTAAATTGACTGCTGGTGGATTGATCTCAGAGCATCGATCGCGGCTATAGTATAGACATAGCCTGAGTGTAGACACACTGCTCAGAGTCTGCCCTTTCATATGGTGGTACCACTGGGCCTGGGGGCCTCATGTTGAGTGTAACCCTGTTTTACTACTCCCCCCTCTGCTCCCTTGTTGTTTTTTCTCCATTCATCCTTCTGTAAATAAATATTTCCCTTCCCTGTATTCATTGTACTGTCCTGGTGTGCATGTGTGATCACTCCAGGGGACTTGAAACAGGTTTTTCCCTGCTGCATTCCTGAGCACCCCTTTTCTTGGCCAGAGCTGCCTGAAGAGTAAACTCCATCTTGGCCACATAGGTGCTAAAGTTACAAATAGTTAAATTAATCTGCATCTATTATAAACTTCCTTTATTGTATAAGCAACCTTGAAATTATACATACGAAAATGTTGTGCTCCTCCTACCAAAAGAGAGGCTAGATCAAATGCACTTCTAAACATGGAAATGACATCAACGATGAAGAGGTGATTGGGCCAAACTTCAATGAGTGCCATTGGACCTGGTGCATGGGGTTGCCACGCAGGGGTGCCATTTTCAGAGAGGCTGTTCTCCATGTTGGTGGGGGGCAAAGGCACATAGGTCTGAGTGCAGAGAGGCTGGTCCTTGCTGCAGGTGCCAGCATCCAAGAGCTGACCATTCTGAGATGAGCTCCTGACAGCCCACCTTGGCAGGGAGTTGTGGCGCAGGGGAAGCCACTGCCACTGGGGCAGAGGTGCCTGGTTTGCATGTTCCTGCCCATTCTGGACTGTGCTGGCAATTCCCTTCTGGGGACCCTAGGTGTGGGGGAAGCAGGGCTGGATGCGGGGTGGAGTTGCAGTTTTGTTTATATCTCATTCCATCTAGATATCAAATATGAACGTCAGTGTTGTTCTGATCAGATATTTTTGGCACCATCCTCTGCTGAAGGTTTTATGTGTTTCCCACCCTCTTCTACTTCTTCCCTTAGACAGGGGAAATATCTAAGGTCAATATCATTTTGGTTTAAGAGCAGATTACATCCACTTATCTTAAGTCCATTACTCACTGACTTCAGCTAGGCTGAAATAAGCCACTCTTAAACCAAAGTAAGTGTCTACACAAGGTTTTGCACCCATTTATCTAAATCAGTTTTTAAAATTATTTAAATTAAAGCAAGGCAACTTTCTGGTATAAAGAAACCCTAAGAGGGGAAAATAGTCATTGTCTCTGTTGAGGAAATGATGCTGGAAATAGATGAGCCTTGCAATGTTCTCTAAAGGAGGTGTCCAGCCCAGTGTTCTATGGTACAAAGCTCCACACTGAACATGAATCACTTTAATCAGCCAGTACTTAATTAGCATTCAAAAATTAATCTGGGTTTTCTAGGTTCAGTAAGTGATTCCTTAATTAGCCACTCCAGAAACAATACCCATTCCACTCTCTTTGTATTTAGTTACATTTTAGAATTCTCCATTATCTTCAGGGACATGTCTACACACAAGAAACCCCTCCCCACACACACATACACAATCTGTATTAAGGAAAAGTGCATAACTCTACATTTTGGTCTAGGTTCAGTTCTAATTAGCGGCCATAAATGAAATGAATGTGTAGTTCTGAAAACACTTCCTTGTTGATCATACTTTTGTTGTAGACAAATATTGTACTAGAAGTAGCATCATACGATTGTTTTGTGCGTGTGTAAGTATAAGTGTAAGAGACACAGAACTGAAGTAGCACTGAGACTGTTATCCAGACAAGGTAGCTCCCTGAACCCTTTACTGTAAAAGGAGAGTTTGAAATAACCTAATAGAAGTTTTAAAAAATAATATTATTAGTAAAGCAGATAGACAAAACAAGTTACAGGATAACCTTGTGTACTCCTCTGCCTCTTCGATGCTAATATAGAGAATTCAGGATTGGCTGTCAGGGCATGTGAACCTCCTATTGCTACCTCTTCCCCCAAAAGTTTCCAGAGTACACCACTATCTCCCCTTAAATGCAGAACATTTCACCGCACTTACTTGCTTCTGGGGCTACCCGACAAACAGTAGTTTGGGATCCCAGGGGTATTCAATTTGCCATCTGCCCTGATAGCTTTGCGATAGTAACTGTAGCATCAGACCTCCTATTAGAGGTCCCACAAACGCCTAGTACTGCGTGACTCTTCAGGGCTTATGTCAATAACCTCACCAATAAATTTGCCCAGGATTTTCTCTCCACCACAGCAAACCTGGGACTGGCCTTTGCTGCCATTGCAGCTATCCAGTAAGGCCAGCCACACACTGGATCTAATTTTCAGTGCCAAAGGAGGTATTGGAAACGAAGGCACCATTGTCATGTTGTAGACCAGGGGTGGGCAAACTATGGCCTGCTCCAGTGCTCTGGCCGAAGTGCTGGGTTGGGGGCCGGACCACCCGGCTCGGCCCTGCTCCAGAGCTCCAGCTGGGGTGCTGGGTTGGGGGCCGGACCACGCAGCTTGGCCCTGCTCTGGCCAGGGTGCTGGGTCACCAGCACTCCGGCCGGGGCACTGGGTTGGGGGCCGCACCCCTCGGCTCCTGGAAGCCGTGGCATGGCCCCGCTCCGGCTCCTGCACACTCCCATGGGAGCTGCAGGGGCAGTGCCTGTGGATTGGACAGCATGCAGAGCCGCCTAGCCATACATCTACATAGGAGCTGGAGAAGGGACATGCCACTGCTTCTGGGAGCCACTTGAGGTAAGTGCCGCTCGAAGCCTGCACCCCCTAAGCCTTTCCCCATGCCCCAACCCCCTGCCCCAGCCCTGATCCCCCTCCTACTATCCAAACTCCTCGATCCCAGCCCGGAGCACCCTCCTGCACCCCAAACCTCTCATCCCCAGCCCCACCCCCAGCTGGACGCTGCACTCCTTCCCGCACCCCTGCCCCAGCCCTGATCCCCCTCCCGCCCTCCGAACCCCTTGGTCCCAGCCCAGAGCACCCTCCTACACCCCAAACTCCTCATCCCCAGCCCCACCCCAGAGCCCATACCCCATCCCACACCCTAACCCCAATTTTGTGAGCATTCACGGCCTGCCATACAATTTCTATTCCCCGATGTGGCCCTCGGGCAAAAAGTTTGCCCACTCCTATTGTCGGCTGACTATCACCTCCTCCAAACATAAGTTTCCCCCTTCATTTAGATGCAACCTACACTATGTGTTCCTTCCCCGATTACGTATCGATCCTGCAGGCTTCCAACGATATATGGCATAGAAGATTTGTCTCCACCCTAAAACCATGGGGTTTATGTCCTGGTGAAAGAAACGTTATGACCACCTACTACCCACAACAACTGTCCTCCTCCTCTACATATCACAGTGGTTTTCAGACAGCTGCTCAGTGCAGGCAAAATGCTGAAGTGTCAATGGACCTCCTAGGATCTATACTACCAACACCTTCTGTTAATGAAAAATCTATCACTCATACTAAAGTCTGCCTAGTGCTTAAGAAAACATCAGCCAATGCAACCAACTACTGCAAACTATTTAACATCCCATTCCTTAGCCATGACTGTGATGCCAACAACATGTAAAGGATGCACAGCTCTGCATTTTTCGTCACCCAAAACAAGTGCTTGAGGGAGACTGGTGCCTGGATGAAGAACAGCTATTTCAAACTGAATGCAGGTGGGACCAAAAGTAAAGCCATTTGGAATTCCCTTCAGTGCTCAGTAAGACACAGGATGAAAACTCCCTGTTCCAAAGAGCTTATGCTGGCCAAGATAGAAACTGAAAACACAGGATGTACTGGGAAGCAAAATGTATTCACTTCAGTTGCTTAACAAGGGAAAGTGATTTAATTTCAAAACTTTTTCAGTTAGAGAAAAAGATACTATTTCACTCTGAAAAAGCTAGCTTTTCCCAGGTCAGCACCATAGATTATGGGGCATCCACTCTATCACTGAACATCTTAAGTGAATGGCTCCTAGCAATGAGCATGGAGCCAACAATATGAACATTTGTTCCAATGGATCAATTATGTTAATGTGTCCTTTTTCCTACTTTGAGCTGAAATCTTTAGTTTTAAGATAAATTACAGTTCTGTGATAAATTACTAATTATAATTTTTAAAGGAAAAAAACAACTACCTGGAGAACAGAAGCACCACTGTGGAGAAATTGCATCCCACTCTCAGCTGAATCAATTCCTCCAGTTGCTAAGATGGGAAATCCTGGAAGAGCACGAGCTATAGCAGATACTGCTCGCAGGGCTATGGGCCGAATAGCACTTCCTAAAGAAAATCAAAATACAGTGTTAGCATGTTGGAATACTCAGCACTTAGATACGATGTGTGCATGCCCATCATGGGATGGCAGTGTTGTACTAGACAAACCATTAATATCAAGAACTAATATCAAATTCTAATATCTAAAAATATATTAATTTGTAAATCGACATGTATCAGGTTTTGAATAGTATTATTCCATGTAAAAGTGTTAGGAACGTGGGTGTAATAACCCTAAAACTGCAGACAGAAACACTTGCATATTTAACTGGATGAAACATAAAACTTGGCTCCAATATTTAAGCATCTGTTTTAAAAGAACAAGGAACAATATAATTAGAAACAGAAAACAATTCCATACAGTAAATTATAGACATACAGCTCTAAATTTCCACATAAGGGATAAGGCTGCTGGTGTGAACACAGATAGTGTGCAAATAAAGGGAAGATTTTGAATGTGTTTTACGGAATCTGAATCAAACATTTCGTTTAAAACTACCATTCCAAATGCACTTTGACATTTTGGATATTATTTAATACATATCCCCTGTGAATACATTCAGCGATATTGGTACTCCTTTAAGAAGTCAAGCTTTGACCAGATTATTCCCTAAAATTGCATGGTACTATTCACATGAGCAAAGTTATTCACATGCATACATGTTTGTAGGATTGGGGCCTTAATTTTCAAAGTGGTACATGGGGATTTGCCCTCTCAATTTCTTGAGCCATTTATGGGAATCATGATAAAACCCTAGTGCACTGCATAGACAATTTACTCCATTTTGTTTTAAGTATATTGATGTTGCATGAGTATTGACACACACATAAGAATACAGCATGTACTAGACAGTAAATAATGCTGGTTGCTCGCACATATTCAGCTATTTATATTTTTAGACCATTTGGGATGTATTTAAACTACTAAAAGCTTTTTATATTAAAGTATCCAGTTAATTTAGAATAAAAATACAGTGTATTACAGTGGTGTCTTGCAGTAGTGCAGGGACTGTACATTGCACTGGCAAGCAGTATAGGGAAGAATACTTCACTAACAAGGAGATTGACTAGGGGTCTGTCTAGATTAGAGGGAAAAGGGTGTTTTTTATATTGAGTAGTTAATTTGAGGTAAATAACATGATATGAAACACCCCAAACACTTTATGCAGACACGATGTAACACTATTACAACTGTATTAGCTGGTCAGGGTGAGCCCCAGAGTCCCCATTTGATCTGCTCTTGGGGCAAAGGACCAATGGAGGCAGTCAGTAATAAAGACCAGTGGGGGAAGAAGAGGAGGGAGGACCAAGGAATTGTAGGAAGATGAAGAAAAAGGAGGGAAAGAAGCATGAGAAGAGCAGGATGTTTCCAGTTCCTCCTCATGCCCTCCTCTGTTTACACCATTGTCCTCATTCCAGAAAGGAACTGCTTTCTCTTTCACCACAGAGAGGTTTGACTGTTGTTGTCTTTTACCCATGTGTGTGATTATGTTTCTAAAAGAGAAACTTTGTAGTCTGCTAGCTGGATTTTTAATCTGCTAAAGGGATAGTCTTTGGCAACTTTTAATTTTCAACGGATAACATATTTATTTGTGTAACCGGGGGGAAAGCGGAGGCCCCATAATATTGAACGCAACAGATGCACTCTCCTCTCCCTCTACTATCCCATCTCAAAGTAAAAATCATAACACATGCATACTACAGCCATAGGTAGCTGCCCTGCTGGGGATCTCCAAAGGACCTAAGGTCAATCTAGCAGTCTGCCGTCTAGAGACTTGTCCACCCTTTTTCATGCATCACACTTTTTTATTTTTTTTAAACAATGGTCAGCTGTAGTGTGGCAACTACCACCAGTATGTTGGTATCTGTTCACTGCTATCACAGCGCACCAGGTACGGCAGACAGAGTGAATGAGCAGTACAGCTTTGCACATCAGCACAGGGTCTAGGGCCTGTCAGTTTGTTTTAAACAGGGAAGCTGTAGTTTTCCAGCAGGATTTTTCATTTTCAAAAGGACATTGTTTGCCAACGTAATTTTTCCAACAGAAAACTGAAAATTTGGTTTGCTTTAACCATTTCACATCCCCTCTTTCTTCAGCTCAGGTTGCCTCCAGCAAAATGTTACCTCCTCCTAACAAACCACTGATACAGGCAACACTGGGCTTCACAAACAGGCTGTCTGACAAGCATGTCCCATCAACACACGTTACAAAATCAGCATCCAAATGCCTCGATAAATTGTCTCTACTGACATCTGCTCCTGACTCAGCATATGAATTATCTTCTTGAGTTATGCCATCTCCAGCTGCTTCAGCACTGATCCCACCTCATTATTTACCGACCTGACATCTCCTCCCCTTTCCAACAACTGTACTCCGTTTTTTACATCACATCCACACCTGGGTGAGAAGCAGCCTTCACGCTGCTGATAAGTCTGCCTCGTTAATGTGTGTCTTCAAGGTATGCTGGATGTTCTTGAATATCCGGATTATTGATCGAGAATAAGAGGTGTTCTGCTCCATGCATAGGTACCATTTTTTGCACTGAAGTTATGCCTTGCTCGATCAACAACATTAGAGAGGTTACAAATGAAATCTTCACCATGAACATTTTTAGAAATATGAATGGACAACTTAACTCAATGTGCAGAAGAGAGTTTTCTGCCAGTACTGGTTTGCTTTAGGGGCAACTGAATGATGGTTCACAAAAGTTGGGAATTTTAATGAAAATCCATAATAGAACCTAAGTAAAGATCACAGCAAAACAGACTCACAAAGAGAGCAGACTGCTGACACCAACATTTCTAGTGAGCACTAATGGTGTGGTAGTTGCAGTCCGTTTAGCTAGATCAATCATAATGAGATTGAAAGATTATCTGTAAAATGAGACAATGGGTACTTACTCTTAGACATAGCACAGCACCATTGCAGAGATGATGGTCAAGTCTTACAGAATGACTAAGCTGAGAATGATGGCATCACGCAAGAAATTTTTCATGCATTTGTTTATTAAGTCATCTAAAATGTCGACCAAAAATATACATTACACAAGCAAAACCATTCAGAAGTGAGCTGATCAAGAAATAAGCGCACAAAATGCTTCAACAACTCAATCTTTCTGAGCAAGACTGAAAATGAACATAGGAAATGCCATACCATTGAGCCATATAGTCCTAAATCCAGTCTCTGACAGTGTCCAAAAACAGATGCTTCAGAGTGGGGCACAAATAACCCAGAAATAGGCTATATATATATTGCCCATGGGGAAAAATTTTTCTAATCCACATCAGTTAAAGGCTGGCTTATACCTCAAGGCAGGAAAGGTTATTCCCCTTCCATTTTTCAAAATATTGATGTGACTCTGGATGTTCTCATATTTCATATACCATCCCTTTTTAAATCATGTCAAATATTTGACATCAATATCTTGTGGCAATGAGTTCCACAGAAGAATTCCACTTTATGTGAAGAAATGTCCTTTTTGTCTGTTCTAATTTGCTGCCTATTTAAATAAATTTCCCCTTGAACAATGGATACTGGGGAGAAAGGAACAAGTGACCATTTGTTAAGTGCTTGCACAATAAAGTAATCAGAAAGGACTTCATTCAGCTTAACAATATCAGTGGTGTGACTGCAGCAACACAGCAGAGAAGACAGTGACTGAGTTGCAAGCTGTGTGGATCTCATTGAATTTATAGGCTGGGGCTTTGATGAGCTAGTGTAATGAATGGATATTTTTCTGGAGCTCAGACACTCATTTCCAGTGAGTTACCGGTTGTCTTTCTATCCACTGTGCAAGTTGTTGTTTAAATTTGGTAATCAGTAAATCTAGTGATAAATGTTTGGGTACAATTTCAAAGGTACAATATTCATCAATAACTCAGCTAAAAGAACAACAAAATCATGTCAACACTGCTTCTAATGACAGCAATTAAATGGCTCTTATGACACTCAAAGGGCTGATTGACATGTGTGTCATTGTTATTCCAACAATTTTTTCTTAGTATTCTGGAGGGCACAAAAAGAACATACAAGGAGCTGTAAACATTTTCCTTCACACTTTATCATCTTACTCAAAACACAGGGAAGCCTTCTTGTGTTGCAGAAAAAGTGCCAGGTCTAGAACACAGCGCACCATAATTGACTGACTTGTGGCAGAAAACATACTGTATTTTGAAATACTGAAACACAGAAAAAAAAGGAACAAAATAAATAAATAAAGAGCGATTTCAATAAATATTTGCAAAAGCAAAATAAATGGGCAGTGATGTTGGCCTAGAGTTTTATTTTTATGTGAATGCCAAGGGAGTTGAAAGGATAATTGGTCCCATTACATAATGGCCTCTTGATGAGGAAGGAGAGGTAGAGGAGGACTGGAGGAGAGCAAATATAACTCCAGTCTTCCAACAGGCTTTATGGCACAGTTATGATGTAACATGAAGAAAAAGTCTAAATCTAGCGACAGGCAAGAGGAAATACAAACTAACAAAAATTCATCGCTAAGGTTTCATAGAGTGGAAAATATCTGGTAAATCAGATGGAATTTTTAAAAAAACTAACTATAGTCCCAATCCAGCAACACGTTTCAGCACTTGGGACTTCAATGAGATTACTCCCATACTTAAAGTACATGACAAAGTGATTTGATGTACTGGGGTTTATAATTCCAGTAGGTCAGTGTCAGTAGCTAAGAGAATTGCTAGCACAACACTCCTTTGATGGCAACATGAGAGTGGTTATCAAGGGCTGGATGGGGTATGCCATATAGCTTACTGTAAAATAAAGAACTACTAGGTCTGATAGGCAAAGCCCATTTATCCAGGCCTCAAACACAGGACCAAGGTTTGAATGTAAGAGAGAGAAACAGATGTATGTGGTGCAGATGACATTCTACTGCATGTTGAAAACTCCTCTTTTTCAGTATCTCATTAAAATGCAATACAACTGCTATTATTTAAAGCTAAACAATGAAAAAAAATCCTAAAAATTTTAGAAAAACTATTTATTTTTCTGCTGAATAATTAGGGCTTCTGCTTTGTTTTTGATTTTAAAACACAGTCAGCGTTCATGATTAAAATGGAGGGAAGTCACGGAAATGCAGCATAATAAAATATATCAAGTGTCACAGGCATTATTTTGAACATCAAATAATCTCCTCTCCCTATTTAGTGCAAATAACTAGAACTGTGCTGCTATGATAACAGTGAACAGATACCAACACAGTGGTAGCGGTTGCCACACCAGAGATTATATTTGTTTAAAAAAAAAAATGCTGTTTTTTCCTGGGAGGAGGGAGACTTCACCTCTGTTGGAGGAATTAAGGTGCTTGCCAAGAGTTTACTGGTCTTGTTCTTGGTGTCAGTGGGGCTCCTTTTCATTGTCAGTGTTAAGTCTTGCAAAGTGTTGAGCTCCTTCAGCTCTGAAGTTATGGGCAGCTGAAGGCACTTGGAACTGCCAAAAATTGCTATGCACCTTGCAGAATCAAGCATGCCAGGCCAGACCCAATGCACTTTGAGTTCAATAAAAAGACTCCCATTGATGTCAAGGACTTCCCAAGCAATCTAGTTTCACCTGGAAGCTCTGATAGCTCTCAGTCAAACTGGTTCAGCTGTTCACCGTCACATCTACCCACCAATGTGAAAACAAATCCCTCTATCTCAGAAGTAATGGATATTAGGCTTGATACACCTTTACACTAAGGCCACTTTTCACAACTCTGGCAGCATAAAAGGGCCGTAAAGTACATCCACTTTAATGGCACTTTACACTGCCAAAGCAGCTGTAAAAGGGCCTTAGGATAAACAAGAATCAAGCCCTCCCCCCCCTTTAAAAAAACAGGTCAGTGTGGGAATTCTTAACTCCTGTGAAAATAATGGCAAAGTTATACACAAATACTATATAATTATTTGTATTTTTCCATATATTTATTTTTTCTACCATATTGTTTGAATCTTGAAATTGTATATTTGGCCTTTTTAATTCAGCTATATACACTAACCAAAGAAACAGACAAACAAGAAAACCCCTAATATCGATCAAGCAGTAGCTGGCATAACACTGAAATTAGGTCATAATTCTTAGTAGTGTTCTTTGTATAGCAATGTAAAATTTAGTTTTAATTTATTTATGTTATAGTAATTACAGTGTGGATTTTCTTTACAAATGTAAATTCAGATTTGTACTACAGTAGACTAAACTTTACAAAGAAAAAAGAAGCTGATACTAAGTATTCACATTATTTGTAATGAACAACAAATATTTTTGACGATTGTGCTGCTATGAAAAGAAAAACAAAAATCTACCCACCACCTCCCTCTCTCTCCATATATATTCTAGCAAGGTAGTTGACACTGTTATCTTCCCAGAAGCTAAGTTCATAAAACCAGGGAAGGGGGGAAAAAAGAATGAGAGAGAGAACACATGCGAGAGAGCAAATATCAGAGATCGGGAAAAAAGGTAGAATGGGAATAGATCTGGGAAAGTTCACCATTCAGTTACTGCAAATAATCAGTTCCTGTAAATAGTAACAGAATGAGAAAGTTTGAAGATTAGACCAAAACAAATAAAGGACATCTAATCTGATCTAAAGGGAACATTCTGCACATAATTGTATTGTATAATCCTGATATTTAAAAGAAATATATAGATAATCCATATTTTAAATAACTCACACAAATGTACAAGACAAGACATTTGCATCTAATTCATTATTTGTCATAATTATTCTATATACTCTTTCTCTCTCCCTCCTGTAGGTGGCCACCATAAACTACACTTATCAAATAACTCATTAGCAGGGTTTTCAATACTGTCATATCCAGATAATTAGCAATTTATTTAAATAACCAATTTCTGTGGAAATAATTGCCATGGAATGCCCTGAACCTACTTTTTATGAACTATAATAAAAGTGTTAAAATAATCCCTGACATTTGCAAATGCCATTAGTTCACCTTTCCTTTTGATAGTGCTATGGCATTATGTTTAAACAATTACCCGATAATGCAGCAGTTTAATGGAATAGTGCAGCAAGCACATCCTTCAAAATGGCCAGTGAATACATTTATATGCAGAAGAAAATTCAGTGAACAGACATGTCTGGAGAGAAATATGATATACAGCTAGTATAAAACCCCAGAATGAAAGCTATTAGTACCACATAATGCTCAAAGTACTAGTAAACAGATGATGCACCAAAATGTCATGTTCAAGATGGATGCAGCCTATAGTTTAGGCGTACAATTCAGAATCAGATTTATCAAGGAACCTGGATAACTCTTCTATCAGTGGCACCTATCTCTTCCAGAATCAGTTTGGTCCATCACTAATTTATATAATAATAGATATTTGCTAAATTTACTAATAAATTATTTACTGATTCTAGATCTTGTTAACAAATAACAAAGTTTTTGATTTTGCAATGTAGTCCAGCATATGACATTTTAGTAAATCCCTGGGTTCTCCAAAATAAAGAAGGGACCCTGAGTATTTCCATTCAAAACTTTTAATTACATGTTCATTTCTCAAAAAGAATCTTGAAGGGAATATTTGCTTTATAGGCCACAGCAGAATGGTGCCTACAATATCTTAGATAATTAGCCATCATCTTTAAAGCAAGGACTGACTCTGGCTGGTATTTGGTTTTAATTATCATACTTCAATGGTGAATCCCAGCTCCATGAAGTTAATGGCAAAATTCCCATGGACTTCAATGAGGGCAGGATTTTACCCCAAAACTTCAGAACTAGGATTACCATCCTGCCACATTTAGGACGGTGTCTGGGTCACTACAGTCTGCCACTCATTTTTATTCTCAGCTAATGATATTCTCAGCCAGTTATGTCCTCCAGAGGAGATGGAAATGAAGGAGGGTCTACATTTTCTTTGCTAATTGTTTGTCTTTTCCTTTGCCTTGTGTCAAAAGGCTGTCCTTTTCAGGATTTTAATGTTTTTGAGTCCATTCTGTGTATGTCTATGACCACCAATAATTATTTTGCTCCACTTTCTCCCTCAAAACAAAAAATGAAAATGCAGGAAATGTTGGCATCAACTATGATCTAAAACAAAGAGGAAAAAGTGGCCTTTTCAGTTTTCCCCCTTCCTGAATTATTAGTGATGATTATTTATGAACCTTCCGTTGTAAAGTTCATAAAATCACCAGAGTTCTTATTCAATAAATGTTTAGTTGTCATAGGAGATTTCTTTAAATTAATAAATGTTAGATTTGGGGATCAGAGAGAAAAGGAAAATTTTTCTTACCTGTAAATGTTATTTCCCTAGTGGACAAGATCAGTTTCTAACTTGATAGGTTTTCACTTACATCACACTTTAAAAGAGAGGAGGAAACAACAGGGCTGCAGGATTTTGGGGTGCTTACACAAGGCCTCTGGAGGGTGCTCCTAATGTACCCAGCCACGAATGTCACAGTATTTACTATCACGCATACTTACAATCTGGGAAATGTGAGTGACCCAGTGAGAATAAAACTGATTAGAGAAGTCAAGCTCAGGTAAAGGGAAAAAATTTTATCCAGAATTCAGGCAAGTCTTTGGGGATAGGGACCTTCTTTTATTCTGTCTTTTGCAGCACCTACCAGAATGAGGCCCTGATCCTGATTGTACCTGACTGTAAAATAATACAAATAAAAAAGGCCATCATCACTGAGATAAACTCCCAAAATAGCACTAAGGGAAGGAACATCTGAGGAATACTTTGTTCATCAGAGAAACATCATTCACAGATGCCTTACAAGATAGTCTCCCAATGGATAGATCGGTTTCTACTTAGATAGGTTCTGTGCCTCACTCACTCAACCAAAGGGTGCAACTACTTCTTTAGAACACAAAGTACACAGACACTACTCATTCTGAAGCCTGAAGCTGCATCTGCAGATAGTCACCGAGCTGAACACATCTATATATCTACACTTGGAGTGAGGGTGTGATTTCCAGCTTGTGTAGACATCCTGCCACTGATTCCCACCAAGCTAGCATGCTAAAATGAGTAGAGTAGCCAGGGAGGGGTGAGTGGCGGCATGGGCTAACCACCCTGGGTACAAAACGCCTGAGTCCGATGGGTATATACTTGGCAGAGGCAGCCCGTGCCGCCACTGGCTGCTGCCTGTGCGATTGTGGCTACACTACTATGTTTAGTGTGCCAGCTTAATAAGAGCTAGCACAAGCATATCTATGTGAGTTGGGAATCGCACCCCCAGGTCTAACTGTAGACATATTTTTGCTAGTCACACAGCCGCTTGCAGATTGGCTCTAGGGATGCAATGCCTCTATTTGCCTGGGAGATGGCATTAGATATATCAGAATGGGCTTTAGCTCCCTACCGGACAATGCCTACCCTGGACAATATGGCTTCAGTTCTAAAAACCATTTAAGTGTGTGTGTCTAAATTAATCCCTGTTCAACCAAATATGTCAGCAGATGCTTAACTCTAAGCACACAATGGGTCTTAACCCTGTGTCCAAGAGCTTGGTGGAACAGTGCAGGACTGCTGAACTGGGACCTTTAAGTCCCTAAAAGTCATTTTAAAATGTTAATGCTGCTGAGAACATCTGTGACAACTCCTTGTGGTGATAACCTTGGTGGTATTCGAAAGGCTTTAGATATACGTTAATCAGCATTTATCTAGGACTGCTCCCAGCTGTTTGGTGAACAAGCTTATAAATGCAACAGAAAATGAAAGAAATAAGACCTAAAAAGCTCAGAAAGCTCAAATACAGGGTTTCTTTCCCCACTAATGTACCCAAACATCAGAGTTTTCAGGCTTATCTATTCTATGGATCTGTCTCATGCAGTTGCTAGTGGTTTAATAATTTGACATGTTAATAAAATAAAAATAAAACTAAAACAAACACCACCACCAAAAGACTACTGATCTGCTAGGAAGGCAAGAATACAATACTATTGTGGGACAAATGACCCTATTTTAGTTGAATGGATTGTTTGCCAATGCACTAATGTAAAATATGTACACTCAGTAGACAGATATATTTCCATATTCACATATACATAAAACAGAGTGGATGACACGTCCCCTGATAAAACCTGTTACTTCAACACTTCAAGTGAAAAGTGTTAAAATAAATGGCTCATCACATACAAGTGTTAAAATAAATGTTTATTTCAACACTCTGCGTGTCATACCCGTGTATTTCAACACTTGCCATTTCTCAAGACTCATGCAACCAGGAATAGGAGAGATATAGATAACACAGGACAATTGAAAAAAGTTTGTGTGGTACATGATGATTGGGATGCTCTTTACAAATTAAAACGATAAGTGGGAGATACCTTGAAAGTACTGGGAATCTGTTTGCGCTTGTAAGCTGGTAGGCTCTCACCAGCCAAGGAAAGAACCAGTACTACACCATTTCAAGAGCCAGGTTTCAGAGCAGCAGCCATGTTAGTCTGTATCCGCAAAAAGAAAAGCAGTACTTGTGGCACCTTAGAGACTAACCAATTTATTTGAGCATAAGCTTTCATGAGCTACAGCTCACTTCATTGGATGCATGCAGTGGAAAATACAGTGGGGAGATTTTATATACACAGAGAACATGAAACAATGGGTGTTACCATACACACTGTAACAAGAGTGATCAGGTAAGGTGAGCTATTACTAGCAGGAAAGAAAAAAAACCTTTTGTAGTGATAATCAAGGTGGGCCATCTCCAGCAGTTGACAAGAACGTGTGAGGAACCGTGGGGGAGGGGGAAATAAACATGGGGAAATAGTTTTACTTTGTGTAATGACACATCCACTCCCAGTCTTTATTCAAGCCTAATTTAATGGTGTCCAGTTTGTCAATTAATTCCAATTCAGCAGTTTCTCGTTGGAGTCTGTTTCCGAAATTTTTTTGTTGAAGAATTGCCACTTTTAGGTCTGAAGTCAAGTGACCAGAAAGATTGAAGTGTTCTCCGATTGGTTTTTGAATGTTATAATTCTTGACGTCTGATTTGTGTCCATTTATTCTTTTACGTAGTGACTGCCGGTTTGGCCAATGTACATGGCAGAGGGGCATTGCTGGCACATGATGGCATATATCACATTGATAGATGTGCAGGTGAACGAACCTGTGATAGTGTGGCTGATGTGATTATGCCCTATGATGGTGTCCCCTGAATAGATATGCAGACACAGTTGGCAACAGGCTTTGTTGCAAGGATAGGTTCCTGGGTTAGTGGTTTTGTTGTGTGGTGTGTGGTTGCTGGTGAGTATTTGCTTCAGGTTGGGGGGCTGTCTGTAAGCAAGGACTGGCCTGTCTCCCAAGACCTGTGAGAGTGATGGGTCATCCTTCAGGATAGGTTGTAGATCCTTGATGATACGTTGGAGAGGTTTTAGTTGGGGGCTGAAGGTGATGGCTAGTGGCGTTCTGTTATTTTCTTTGTTGGGCCTGTCCTGTAGTAGCTAACTTCTGGGTACCCTTCTGGCTCTGTCAATCTGTTTCTTCACTTCAGCAGGTGGATACTGTAGTTGTAAGAATGCTTGATAGAGATCTTGTAGGTGTTTGTCTCTGTCTGAGGTGGTTGGCGCAAATGCGGTTGTATCGTAGAGCTTGGCTGTAGAAAATGGATCGTATGGTGTGGTCTGGATGAAAGCTGGAGGCATGTAGGTAAGCATAGCAGTCAGTAGGTTTCTGGTATAGGGTGGTGTTTATGTGACCATTGCTTATTAGCACCATAGTGTCCAGGAAGTGGATCTCTTGTGTGGACTGGTCCAGGCTGAGGTTGATGGTGGGATGGAAATTGTTGAAATCCGGGTGGAATTCCTCAAGGGCTTCTTTTCCATGGGTCCAGATGATGAAGATGTCATCAGTGTAGTGCAAGTAGAGTAGGGGCATTAGGGGACGAGAGCTGAGGAAGCGTTGTTCTAAGTCAGCCATAAAAATGTTGGCATATTGTGGGGCCATGTGGGTACCCATAGCAGTGCCGCTGATTTGAAGACATACATTGTCCCCAAATGTGAAATAGTTATGGGTGAGGACAAAGTCACAAAGTTTAGCCACCAGGTTTGCCGTGACATTATTGGGGATACTGTTCCTGATGGCTTTTAGTCCATCTTTGTGTGGAATGTTGGTGTAGAGGGCTTCTACATCCATAGTGGCTAGGATGGTGTTTTCAGGAAGATCACTGATGGATTGTAGTTTCCTCAGGAAGTCAGTGGTGTCTTGAAGATAGCTGGGAGTGCTGGTGGCATAGAGCCTGAGGAGGGAGTCTACATAGCCAGACAATCCTGCTGTCAGGGTGCCAATGCCTGAGATGATGGGGCATCCATGATTTCCAGGTTTATGGATCTTGGGTAGCAGATAGAATACCCCTGGTCGGGGTTCTATTTCCCCATGTTTATTGCCCTCCCACCATTCCTCACACGTTCTTGTCAACTGATGGAAATGGCCCATCTTGATTATCACTACAAAAGGTTCCCTCCCCCCCCCCACTCTCCTGCTGGTAATAGCTCACCTTACCTGATCACTCTTGTTATAGTGTGTATGGTAACACCCATTGTTTCATGTTCTCTGTGTATATAAATCTCCCCATTGTATTTTCCACTGCATGCATCTGATGAAGTGATCCGATGCATCACGAAAGCTTATGCTCAAATAAATTTGTTAGTCTCTAAGGTGCTACAAGTACTCCTTTCCTTCCTTGGGGAGATGGGAAGGAATTTTTTCCTGCAGTGCCAGACTAGCCAAGGTGAGATGGGGTTTTTGCCGTCCTCACAGCAGGTTGGCAGCTTAATTGGGGTGAACATGAAGTGGGAGTTAGGCTATGATGTCACAACTCATTATGTAAGTGAGAGAGAGATGTCCAGTGCAGGTACGCTGCAGGGAAGGGATACGGTGATCAGATAAAATGGACTGGTAAAGGAGTTATGGGAGGTATTCTTTAAAGGAGTGGAAATGGGGGAGGGGATGTTTTGGGGTTCCTATGACTGGTATGGCAGCGGGGTTGGCCTTGTATCCCTTCCCTTTACAGCCCCCCTTGACCCTCATTTGAGAGGTGGGAATGGCAGAGTCCCAGGAGTGGATTGGCTGGTGACCAGGATAGTTAAAGAGGGAAGGCTGACAGCAGCACCTCCTACTACTGGTATTTGTAAATGATTATGAAATTACCTGCACGCTTTTATCTGCTGGGTACTCCCAAGCATTTAGGAACCCATTTGTGGCCAAATTAAATCACACCCCTTGTCTCCAGTTGTTCTTCCACCACAGCCGGACAATGGAAGTGCAGCAAGCCCCACTTTTGCATAGTGTCTTTTGACAACAATCTGTGTTAACAGCGCAGGCAGGATGCAGCAACTAGACAGCAAGAAAATATTCAAAAACCTCAGTGAGCCATCTCAGGGTAATATGTTTTGATAGCTTGTAAACCTGTACAACTGAGGGACAGGCCTTTGGAAACCTCTAACAATCAAGGGGAGAAGGCTGCACAGACTCTAGCAAGAGGGATGTGGCCTTAGGAGGGCAAAGAACTCATTTTGTGGACTTTTGGTTATTTGGGAGGGAAGAGCTATTTATTGGTTTGGCTGGAGGGCTAACCTAAATTAAGCTACCCAAAGCAAGGAGAGACTCTGGCAGCATCACAGCTAGACAATGGGGAGGAGGAGGACTGGTGTTGATCAGTGGCTGCCCCTGAGGAATGAAAGATGAGACCCTGCTTCAGCACCCTACAAACAAATTCACTATCTCAAACCAAGACACTGCACAGTTACAGACTCTCTCTATATATACATCTCTCTCTCAGTACATATAGTATAAAGTTATCTTCCACCAGTGTCACCTTTGGCAGATAAAATACTATAATCATTTTATAGCGGAATGGTGTACAATGCAATGGAAGTTCTTCACTGGAAAAAATACTATGTTTTCACTCTTTTACTTTCCTCAGCAGTGATTAGTTCCAGAAAGATGAGGTATCATCATTCCTCTGAAGGCATTGTAGGATATAAGATTGGTCCTCAGAAGTTGGCAACATATAATAAATGTGCTTTATTCCTAAACATCAATCAGTTTCAAGAATGGCAGTTGCTTGCAGAATGGTAATAATAGAAATATTCAGCGAATAACTACCACAGGCATTAAAACACTGGTTGACAGATGTGAAGTGTTCTTGTATAATTATGGTTTCATAACTAGATACATCAGTTCCTAAATATTTAGTTCCTTATATTTCTGTATTTTTGTAATGAAATTTACATGACAGCATTAAGTTGGTTTTTTTTTAAACTAAACCAAGAGACAGCTGATACCTCTGCCTTTAATTAAACTTGGGTATTATATGTAAGGATGGCAATTTCCCAGAATGACTTGTTTCTCTAAAGTGATAAGAGTACAACAGATAGCCTAAATCAATAAAAAAAAGAAAGATGTTGAAAGACTCCTGCCATTATTTTAGCTGAGAGTGTTTAGTTAGCAGAAGGGTATTGGGTAATACCCTAATGGAATAGTAGCATGTCAGAGCTACGTAATCTAATAGAGAGACAAAGTAGGTGAGGTAATATATTTTATTGGTCAGCAGTGTAAAAGAACCTTAGTCTTCATTTTTTCTGAACTATAAAAGCTCTCGATATGTAACACAGGATAATAAATAATGTAAGTTTATATTTACATCAGTCCCATTTATGACCAACCTTCATAACAATGGTCAGCATGACACTACTGACTTCAAGATGGAACCTTATATTGTATTTTGATTCTGGCTTTTGCATGCTTTTGCATTAATGACAGTTATAACAGGATTAATAGACATAAGGACTCAATTGTTCAATTTATTCAGAAGCAACACTAAGGTTATGTCTACACTACCCGCCAGATTGGCGGGCAGCGATCTAGTCTAAATGCGACAAATCGACCCCTGAGCACTCTCCTGTCAACTCTTGTACTCCACTGCCATGACAGGAGCAGGTGGAGTCAACGGGGGAGCAGCGGCAGTTGACTCACCGTGGTGAAGACACCATGGTAAGTTGATCTAAGTACGTCTAAGTTGCGTAACTTAGATTGATCCCCCCCGGCCAAGTATAGAACAGGGTTAAGGGATACAGGGAAATACCAGTGTACTGGTCCACCTGATTATTTTAATAGTTATCCAATGAAGGCATCTCAAAGGATGAGTAAGGAACTTAATTTTCATATATATTCAGTCTCCTGGCCTCCATTTAAAAAAACCTGACAAAATACAAAACAGCCCCTAAGAGTGCTCAGTGAATGTCTTCTTTGAAACACTGTTCACTGATCAAAACTGAGTGAAATTAACTCAAATCCATGGGCCCACCAAGAAAACACCCATTTGATTTGAAAATAGACTTTAGAACATTTCTCATGGCTACTGTAATAAGACCAGCAATATTTGCTGTTTACATAACACCTTTTGATATCAGACAATATCAAAATATTTTACAAAGGTACTAGAATCTCGTATTACAGAAGAAAAGGAGTACTAGTGGCACCTTAGAGACTAACCAATTTATTTGAGCATAAGCTTTCGTGAGCTACAGCTCACTTCATCGGATGCATTCAGTGGAAAACCAGTTTTCATGCATCCGATGAAGTGAGCTGTAGCTCACGAAAGCTTATGCTCAAATAAATTTGTTAGTCTCTAAGGTGCCACAAGTACTCCTTTTCTTTTTGCGAATATAGACTAACACAGCTGCTACTCTGAAACCTGATATTACAGAAGAGGAGACTGAGGTGCAGAGGGGAAGAGTTGGGTGCATATAGCCCAGATCTCCCTTGCTCTTGCCAAGAAATCACACTGCCATCTCCCCCAAAGGGGCCAGTATTTAATTAACAGTGAAATAAATAATACTTGTTACTATGGAAAGCAGTAAATCCATGAAGGATGGTAAACTGCTGCCAAAGTAGTGCAGTTAACAACCCATTCACCCACCAGATACCAGCCATATAATTTTTTTTTCCATTTCTTTAGGTGACTTCATTTATCTCCTTAATATGCCCAGCACTAGCGATGGACTGAACTACAAAAGCTGGATGTAGATTTTGAGCCCCCAAAAGGTCAGTTATGCTTGGATCTAGGATTTTGATTCAGCCCATAATAAAGATACATAGAAAAATCTCTGAACCTGGGTTTGGATTGTAACCTTTCTGCTCCCAAATCTGTGAGTGTTCTTTGATCTGATGGTTCAATTCAGGAGTCAAATGCAACTCTACTTTGTGGTACTTGTTGCTATTTTGTATTCAATGTGCATTAAGAACACAGCGATCCTCTTCACATGCCAGCAGGACACTCCTTGTGAACTAGCTCAGGTGACTGCTGTTACCAAGTAAATTACACACTAAAGGTCCGATCCTGCAAACTGATCCTCATGGATGGATGCTTATGTCCACTCGGAACCCACTGAAGTCAGTGGGCTCCACACAAATATAGGAGTCTTCCTATTCATGGCAACTTGAAGAATCGGAGCATTACTGTGCTCACTCATGGACACTTTCCATTTCTTTCAGTCAATCTAAAAGGAAAGACCTTCATACTGAAAGCACTTCTTTGTTTTAGCCTAAGAAAAATATCTTTGGACAAAAGCAAAAGTTGCTTCCTTTTTCTTGTTGGACATGCAGTATTGAGAAGGAATTCTGAATATTATTACTAAAGAAACTTTTATAACAGGCAACATTTGTATGAACTATCATTGATAAATTTTGTATGGAATGTTCATTGAGGAAAACTCACAAAAACATAAATGTTTAATGCGAAATTCTAACACATCTGTCCAGCATGGTAAAGCCAGCATTTAAATCCAATACACCACAGAGCCTAGACAAATGCATTTTTGGAATCAAAACAAATACTGGGAATTTAAGAAAATACTATGAAACACACACAAAGGCTGTACAATACCATATGTTGCACAATACATCTAGTAATCAATTTAGTTTATCCACCAAATTTCTGAGGAGCCCAAAGAGGCTTAAATTCTTTACTCAGAAATTTAACAAGTAAACAGTAAGCTTTATAAACAGGATGTATTTACAATTAGAAAAAAATAACAATTTGTGGTATTTTTAGCTACATAATCTTCTTAATTATATCCTGTAATGAATTTATGTCTAAGCTTAGCTTTTGACCCCTGCCTTTCAGGGACTGATAGTTTGGGATGTGGTTGTTATAATAGTACAAAAGATTATTAATATCTATAAGCCCTTTTACTTTTAATAGTTTTTACATTGGGAAGTTTGAAATCATGCACGTTTTATGGCACCATTTGCCATTTCACGCACTGTATGATAGTAAAGATGTTATCTACCTTAAGTATACAAGCAGCCTTGGAAGTATTTTATTCTCAAATCAAATTAATTCATGGTTACAGCATTTAAGATACATTGGAAATCCCTAATTCAAGTGGACAGTATCACCTATAAAACCAAAATAAATGGAGTAGGATAACAGTTTTCAGACTTGGGTTACAGTGTCAATGCAGAGACTTGAGCTCCGTTAATTCAGCAAGCTTGATCTTGCTTGCCAGAGCATGCCTGTCAATATTTAGCTCCCAGGGAGCATGTCACGAGTTTTTACGAAAACTAGCTTAAATACAAAATACTACAGCAGCTGCTGTGATCCTTTTTCTAACACCGAGATTAAACTGCTGAAATTTGTTTTGAGCTTTTTAAACCAGGAAACGTGTTTTCCATACACCTACTGTAACAAGAATATGAGAAATAGCATTAAGGGATTGCAAATGCGGTTATTAGGGTTTATTAAAATATAGAAAAATACTAGATATTTTACATGAACCTATTGCAAGATAGTTTTACATCAGGCATGTAAATTCCACTTTGACTTTTTTCTCTCTGACATGAGATTAGAAAACAGGCAAAGTTAGAATCAGTTGCTTTGATGCCTTTGGAAAAAGTCTGTAATGCAGATGAGTCACATAAGCCCCCCAAATTTTCTAAAATGATCAAGCTTCATGCCTATCAGCCTGTGAGGAGACCTGCATGCCAAAGCTCTGTTTGCCAATACATCAGACTTTCAGCATGTCACTTTTTCCTTTAGGACTCCTGCCTGTAAGGCTCCCCAAACACCAAGAAAAAGTCACCAATCACCGTTGGGGCAGTTGGGAGCAGACTTGGAGGATCTGCCAGGAGCAAAGGTGTCCCAGTGGGGAGGGTGGCACCCAGGAGCAGCTCAGCAATGGAGAAGGTGAAAGCAGTGGGAAAGCACTAGTGCTTCCATGCCTTCCCCACCTGACAGACCTCTTGTGGTTTGTCAGAGAGGAGTCCCACTGATGTGACCCACTGAGGACTTCCAGAGATTTTCACAAGCTTCTCAGGGAGATAGGGGAGAAGATAAGGGGGAAGACACACTCCCTGATGACCTTCTTAGACACTTAAAACTACTAGCACATCAATAAGTAAACTGCTGCATAGCATACTCTCAGAGGTGCAAAGCAGCAGCCTAGAATAACCAGCAGTGAACATGGTCTCTTCGTATTCCCACTTTCAAAATCACCTCTTCGGTAGGATTTCAGGAAACCATTTAGTTTAACAGAGAAAGCAACTATGCAGATTCCACATCTTTCCCCAAGAGTGTACACTCCTGACACACAAAGTTTCTCAAAGACTACAAAAGGAGTACCCCTTGTTAAAATACAGGCAGCATAGCACTGGGCAACTGTTCACAAATCAGTGGAAATACTGCCAGGGCTGGCACAATCAACAGTCATGCATCTGATGTGGCAGCTATAGTTAAGGGTGGCAGTCAATATTCAGGCATGAGTGTTGCTGGGATGAGCTCACTTAGGGTGACCAGACAGCAAGTGTGAAAAATCAGGACAGGGGATGGGGTAATAGGTGCCTATATAAGACAAAGCCCCAACTATCAGGACTGTCCCGATAAAATCAGTAACCCTAAGCTCACCACAAACAGATCATGGACTGATAATCAGCCTGTTTCCCACCAATCCAGTCAGTGATGTCTACAGGACCTTGAAGCACATAGGCATGGCTGTGCACAACTGAACATCGCGTTGTGTTTTCACCAATGCACATGATTGTGAAATGTAAGTTAAGGCTGCCTCTCCTTTTGGTAATCTCCCTTTTGGGTTTGTTAGCCGGCAAAGAGCTCCACTGCGTCCGTGGAATGTCTTAACTTTGCTGAGATTGGTATGGTACTGTAGAAACCAAGTAATTGTATTTCCTGATCTCTTGACACTAAACACACCTTTTTCACATACCTTTCCACATTTGCTGTCTGTACATACCACAGTCACCTGGGAGCATGACTCAAACTCTGAAGTATCTAGTTTCAACAGGGCACCAACCTTAATGTTGTTCACCTGCTCCCTCCGTGACTTAATAATGGTGGTTTAATCCTTAACGGTCAGCTCCCTTGTGGATTTAAAGCCAGGTCTTTTAACAATAAGCTTTATACAGTGTATGTTAATGGAGAAGACTCCTGCAATTATCTGGGAATATAGATATTGCACATGGGTGATTAACTGGCAAACAGAATTATTACAGTAGTTTTCCTATAGGATTTTTGTACGTATTTATTGCTTTTAAGTAGAATGCTTATGCAGCTCATTTTGTACAGTACTGTTTCTTGCAAGAATATACACATATTAAAATGCAAATGTCTTGGTTGACTATTATATATTGGTTGCATTTATTTGAAAACATGCAAGGCCAAAAAAATGTCCCTGTGGTTGTGAAATACTGTAGTAAACACGTTTGGTGATAACTCATCGGAGATGTGGTAACGTGCAATGAAATACAAATCCAAGATCTAGTTTTCCTAGAACAAATCAGCCTATTTTTCCCCTTCTCTATTTTCTACTTGCATTGTTAGGATTTGCTCACCACCCAAGTAGGATATTAAAAAATACAGAATGCTAGCAGGATTTAGCCAAATAAAAATGTGCTCACTAGGGTGAAATCACAACAAATCACAGCTAATTAAAGCTCGGGAAATTACAAAGGTGATTCACAAGAGTGCTGGGATGGAGGGTGATAACAGAAACAGAAGCACTCCCTCCCCTAATAATTAACTTTCTGCGCCCTCCAAAAATCTCAACACACTTTTTTTTTTTTTACTAAACGTCTGTAGAACTCACTCGCTAGCTGGAGCGCCCTCATGTTGCTGGGTGTAGGGTAGTAGGTTCTTTTTCTTTGACCCCCCATGCTAACAGCTGTTCTGGCCCTGGCTCCTTCTTAAAACTCAGCTCTCTAGCCTGGGCACATTCAATCTCACCCCTTCCAGGGTATCAGTGTGCCATACAACTCTAGTTATCAATGCAGTGTCTTCTACCGATCCTAGGCTCAGCTGCAGTCCCACTCTCCTCACAGTTTCCCAGGCTTCCCCTCCAGAATCTCCCAATAGAATGTAGAAAACCCCAAACAAACCAAACCCCACTACAACCACCATTGCCCATAAGGGTTGAGTTTTCAATCCTGCTGGGTTTCCCCAGCTCCCTATTCCAGTTTGGGATACAAACACACAGGGCTATTTCCTTGGAGTCTTGCCCCTTTCTCAGGGCCTACCATCACAGCTAGCTCCTCTCCTACAGCCTCTCTACAGTTCCTCTCTGGGAGTGACTCTCTTTTTCCTTTGGCTTTTTCCTTGGTCCCTCTCCTAGACCTTCCCAGGTACTTTTCACTTCCCTCCTTAATGAAGATCACCCAACTGTTTCCCAGCTGTGTCTGACAACAAATTAAGTCTGATACAACCTCCAGGTGCAGCAAGGTGGGCTAACTGACTCTCAGATTCCTGTGAATCCTTTGTTCACCTGTATGGAGTTCACAGCCTCTCACCCTTTTTATTAAAAAGATGTAAAATGAAGCCTGGGTTTGAAAGTAGAGCTTGGCAAAATTTTCTGACCAAAACGTTTACTGAAGTGAAAAATGCTGATTTAGCAACACTGGTGTTGGTGTTGATTTAATCAAATGTTTTCAGGTGAAAACAAAACAACATTTTTTAAAAAATGAAATATTTCAATTTATATTTCATATTTACTTTTTGAAATGAGACTTTAATCTTTTGATTCAAAATTACTTTTTGTCTCAAAATTTCCTGTAATATTATTTAAAAGTTACAAAATTCTTAAAATAAAAAAACATTTTATTCTAAGTTAAACAAAATGTTTTATTCAACCCCAAAAATAACCTTTTTAAAAAAACTTTTCACTTAGCTAGCTTTTTTTTAGGTTGTTTTTAGTTGTTTTCTCAACCTGAAGAGAGATTTTTCTCTCAATTTTTTGGAATTGCCAGTGAACTGAAAAATCCATTCTTTGCCCAGCTCCAGTCGAAAGTTTGTTCAGATGGTTTTTCCTAGAATACATGCACGATTCACAATCCCCATCATCACTCCCTAATGCTGGGTTTATTTGAGGTTTTTTTATTTTTTAACTGAAATTCCTGGGCCTTGGTTTACATGCAGGAACCCAAGGAAGGGAGCACAAGCTGACTCAGTGCCTACACTACTAGAGCTAGCACAACTTCCTTCCCAGTCACTGGCCAGCTGCTTGCAGAGGAGCTGGTTTCACCACTGTGTTGTTAATTCATTCTCAATCAGTGAAGTGGCCAGCTCAGTGGAGGAGCCAGCTGAGCAGCTGATGTTGGTTACAGAAGATGGTGGGATGCATTCTCAACAGTGACAATGGAGCTCCTCCCACATCTCTCGGAAGTGCAGCTGCCTCCTGTCAGTGAGTGTGGATGGGAAAGGATGAGAAGAGGCACTTCTGAATTATAAAATGCTTAATTCTTTATCCTTAACTCAGACTTTCCTGGCTCTTCTTCATTTTTCAGTTCTTCACTTACTGAATGTATGTGGTGCATGTGTTGGGGTCTTTTTTCGGCCAAAGTAATAGATACAACTTTACAATCTTAACTGCATCCTAACGTATCTCTATCAGAGAATGTTCTTTAAATGGTTTTCTTTGAAGAAATGTAAGAACTTGCTGTAGATCTTTCTGATGAAAAGAGTTTATTGCTCTGAATACAAAAGTGATCAAAGGAAACATATGACATTCAATGAAATACTAGAAATCAGTATTCAAAATTAAGTACTGCCCTGGAAAAGATTGGGACCTAATTGACCCACAGCAGGTAAGCACTCAAAGTTTTTAAATCTGCTAGTACAGCTGTACACCAGAGTTGTTTACAAACTCTGCCATATCCTTGACCTTGTTGGAGATAAAGTTAGAAAACATTTGTACTGTGAACAACAAGTAAAGTGTATAAGTTCCATGGGAGACAATAAACCATTCTCATTAATTCTACCACAAGGTTTCATGTGGAATTCAAAGTCAGCAGAAAGGTTACCTGCAGGTCTGATAAAGTCAGCAGCAAAGGATCTTGTAATATCTACATCTGAATTCAACCACACCTAGACCCTATCTCCTGGGCCAGCTCCTCCCTCTCCTTCTTACATCAAGGCTCAGTGAATTCTCAAACCCTGTCTTCTAGTATGGTTCCATTGTCAACTGACAAAGGCTTGCAGCAGTTCATGGTCAGCAAACACTTGCTGACCACCTGATTAAGCTGAAACCACCTCCCAAAATGCTCATCTGGGTCACCAGATCATAGCACTGACACACCAGTTCCAGCCACTTACACATACTGATTCATAAGCAGCCCCTGCTCTCATACCAAAAGCTTGGATCCTCCTGCATTAAAAATATCTGCATGCCTGGGTTTTTTTTTTTTTTTTAATCTGCAAGAGTGACTCCTGCTGGCTTCCAAATGCAATGTACCTCACTGCCACCAGCTTACACATACTGTGCATCTGTTTAACTGCCCCTCTTTCCTTGCAATGAATAAAATAATGAATAATAATTATTAATAATAATATTAATAATTAATAAAAATGTTATATTTTGTATTAACTACCACAGGATACCAGATCTGTACCTGGCTCTAGCTCCTATTACTGCTTTGGAGACTGGAGAGCTGATTAGCATTCCTTAGCACACCTAATCAGGGAGAGGCAGCCGATGCGGTCATAGTGCACCCTGTCCCCAAAGCTTAGGCCCACTTCCTGGTAGTGAAAATCCACCCCATAAATGCTAACCCCGCCCCCCCATACTCCAATTGTACAGCAGCCCTTCACGCCTCCCCCTTTATTTTTCTCCCTCACTGTTGCCCCAGGCAATCTGACCAGTCTATTCAATCTAAATCCTCCAGTCCTCACTCTATATTTGGACACAATTCCCATTGACTTACGTGGGATACCAGGGGGAGTAAGGTGTGAAAGATTTGCCCTGAAGACTGGCATACACATACTATGTATCTTATGAGGTGCTGAGACTTGGTGCAAAACAAAAACTTTGCAACAGGCTTTACCAAAGCTTTTTACTATTTGAAATTCTTTATATTTTACTTTAACTGCCATATTACAGTGAATGGAAAAATACTTAAATATCAAGTGATTTTCCAAAAATAATAATTTTGTATAAGACACTTAAATCAACTATGACAAGTGGATGAATTCAAAAGTAAACTTCAATAGAAGTTTTGTTTGATTTGTAACCTTCCTGCCAGGTGGAGTCGGCAACAACAAGGGCTGGGTTAAATATCTAGGGGTTCCTTTTGACAACACAACACTGAACTGGCTCGAGCTCCAACCCAGTAATCTGGAAAAATTACACATGACCCTTGGGTGCTACTAAGAGGCAATGCTTCCCCACGCACAAGCACTGAGTCTGTGTACGGAAAAGAAAACTTTTATTAAAAGAGGAAAGGAACCTGGCATTAAATTGGGAAAACACCACAAGCATGGTTTGAAAACACATGATCATTAGCAACCCCTCTCCTTCCCCCCCCGCCCAAGTACATTGGGCAGTGTTCCTTTGCTCAGTCTGTCACCTTGTGGTGTGAAAGTCCAACAACAAATGTTCTTTTAACATGCTAATCCCCTCTCCCTCCACCACACATGACTCATACTTGTCAGCATCGACCAAGAATTCAGAGGTGTGTTCGCAGGAGTTCACCTCCCACCCTGGGAAGGTGGTACCAAGCAACCCTTCAGATGCTGCTGCTGTGTCGTTTACTCTGTGTTTACCCACTGGCACCCGCCACTCCATGGTCACTCATTCTCACGCTGGCCACTTCGCTGGCAGCTCAGTGGTCATTCACGTCATCACCGGCTGCTCCACTGTCATTCACTCTGCCATTGGCTGCTCTGTCATTAGCTGCTCCGCCATCATTCACTCCACTGCTGGCTGCTTCATCATCATTCACTCCGCCATTGCCCTCTCTACTGGGATGTCTTGAGGTCCCATCGCTTAACACAGCTCTCAGTGATCTCATCTGTTTGTGGGGGAGCCTCACTGCTAATGCAGGTTGGGCAGTCTCTTTCCCCAGAGACACTATTCCATAGAAGGTCAAATGCTTAGACCTGGTTATTAATGATTTCAGCTCTAGTGATCCATAACAAAAGACTCTCAATTAAGTCTTAATCAGCTCTGTCATTACAGAGGGAGAAGGGGGAAGTCAAATGGTGTTTAGGGCCCTGAGGCAGAGCCCACACCACCAGATAGAAACACCTGTTCCCACCCTCTCTCATTTCCACTGGACTTTGGCACCCTTACATCTTGCTTAGCAAGCACAGTTCAGTTGAGGGTGAACTCCTCAATCAGGGCATGCCAAGCACAGTTCTGCTCCCCTTGATTTACACAACAAGGGTAACATTTTATTACCCCTGCACCCAACAACAAAGTGATTTACAATCCAATGCCAGCCAAAAGCTATCATTTGGGCAAGGCAGCGCCATCATGCTGCACACCTAGGCAGAGTGACTATGTGTGTGTCTATGCAAACAAGGTCAGTTCCTGAAGTCTTCTCCCCCAGCTCATCACTAGAGAGCTCATTCAGACCCTACTTACAGATAGCTTTAAGCAGTATTACTAGTAAAAGAAATGATCCAAAATATTTTGAAGGATTTTTTGCATGTGCTTGTTTAAAATTAAAAGTGCCTCATAATCAAAAATGTAAGAGAGAGGTTACTTCTCCACTGGACCTGTTGTGCTTTCTCAGAATGTTAACCCTGCTGCCATAACCAATACCAATAGTCCCAATCCTGTTCCTAGTACTGGGAGCAGAATTAGTCTCATACAAAGCCGACAACAAAGTTCACATATCTTGTACATTCATGTCTATTAACCACTGTAAGCAGTTTTGAAAAAAAAATAAAAAAATAAACCCAAACGTATTTTCTTTGTCTATTCATTTTCCCCTCCCTTTACTTCAACAGAAGAGACTGGCAAATATTTTGAAAAATAAGGAGATTCACGCAAGAACCAGGATAAAGTTATGCAATGTCATTGTGATGCTCACTTTGTTCTGTGCTTCTGAAACTTGGCAAATGCTACAACAGGAAAGTCAACACATTCCATCAGAGATGCTTACATAGAATATTTGGTGTCCACTGGTGAGATAAAGTAACTAATGCTGAGGTATTACAAAAGGCCAACGGACTATAGAAAAAAAAAGCTGATGTGCTTTGGGCATGTGGTATAGATGTAAAAAAATTGTATTTTCCTAGACAAGCCCTCTATATTGGATACCACTTTGTGAAAAACTGAAAATAGGAGGACAACAGATGATATATAAGAAAACCATTAAGAAAGATGTTGCTCTCCTGGAAGCAGACTTCAATGGAGCAAGAAATGTGGCACTAGACAGATGGAGGTGGAAACACGGGGTTGCCTCATGGTTCACAAGGCATGGAAGCATCTAATAATAAATAATAATAACTAATAATTTTCTTCAATAGTTACATCCATAAATTGTTCTTGCTAACTGCAGAGTGTAAAATGTTATAACTGTCTATCCTAATCACATCAAATGCTACGTTCTGTTTTATGAGGAAACCTGGTGCAACGTATTTCACTACTTTAACTGCATGCATTAACTCCCATGCCATTGATGCCATTTTGATCCAGATTAAAACTAAATGCATTATTGCACTGCAATTCTGGATAGAGAAGTTCATCGTCATTCTCTTTTCATACCATATATGAAAGTGTCTGAATAAAATGTATCATTTCAGCCAAATGACTCTTTGACACTAGTCTTCACCTCTAGTAGGGGATACTGCCATAATCAATATAACGTGGTACCTCAATGGATAACTGTTCATTTGAAAATGAAATATTTTCACTGGAGACATTTTATATAAATTTTGATGCAAACAACAAAAACTACAACAGCAGCATGCACATTAATCTAATTACATGTTATTAAAATTGCCGAGACTCATCAAGCCCTCGGACCGCTACCCCTTCCTGCTTTTCCACGTGGGCACCAATGATACTGCCAAGAATGACCTTGAGCGGATCACTGCAGACTACGTGGCTCTGGGAAGGAGGATAAAGGAGTATGAGGCACAAGTGATGTTCTCGTCCATCCTTCCTGTGGAAGGAAAAGGCCGGGGTAGGGATCGTTGAATCGTGGAAGTCAATGAATAGCTACGCAGGTTATGTCGGAGAGAAGGCTTTGGATTCTTCGACCATGGGATGGTGTTCCAAGAAGGAGGAGTGCTAGGCAGAGAAGGGCTCCACTTAACGAAGAGAGGGAAGAGCATCTTCGCGAGCAGGCTCGCTAACCTAGTGAGGAGGGCTTTAAACTAGGTTCACCGGGGGAAGGAGACCAAAGCCCTGAGGTAAGTGGGGAAGTGGGATACTGGGAGGAAGCACGAGCAGGAGCATGTGAGAGGGGAGAACTGAAAACAAGGGGCGATCAGCAGGTTATCTCAAGTGCCTATATACAAATGCACAAAGCCTGGGAAACAAGCAGGGAGAACTGGAGGTCCTGGCAAAGTCAGGGAATTATGATGTGATTGGAATAATGGAGACTTGGTGGGATAACTCGCATGACTGGAGTACTGTCATGGATGGGTATAAACTGTTCAGGAAGGACAGGGAGGCCAGAAAAGGTGGGGGAGTCGCACTGTATGTAAGGGAGCAGTATGACTGCTCAGAGCTCAAGTATGAAACTGCAGAAAAACCTGAGAGTCTCTGGATTAAGTTTAGAAGCCTGAGCAACAAGGGTGATGTCGTGATGGGAGTCTGCTATAGACCACCGGACCAGGGGGATGAGGTGGACGAGGCTTTCTTCTGGCAAGTCGCAGAAACTACTAGATCACACGCCCTGGTTCTCATGGGCGACTTCAATCATCCTGATATCTGCTGGGAGAGCAATACAGCGGTGCACAGACAATCCAGGAAGTTTTTGGAAACTGTAGGGGACAATTTCCTGGTGCAAGTGCTGGAGGAACCAACTAGGGGCGGAGCTCTTCTTGACCTGCTGCTCACAAACCGGGAAGAATTAGTAGGGGAAGCAAAAGTGGATGGGAACCTGGGAGGCAGTGACCATGAGATGGTCGAGTTCAGGATCCTGACAAAAGGAAGAAAGGAAAGCAGCAGAATACGGATCCTGGACTTCAGAAAAGCAGACTTTGACTCCCTCAGGGAACAGATGGCCAGGATCCCCTGGGAGAAGAACATGAGGGGGAAAGGAGTCCAAGGGAGCTGGCTGTATTTTAAAGAATCCTTATTGAGGTTACAGGGACAAACCATCCTGATGTGTAGAAAGAATAGTAAATATGGCAGGTGACCAGCTTGGCTTAACAGTGAAATCCTTGCTGATCTTAAACACAAAAAAGAGGCTTACAAGAAGTGGAAGATTGGACAAATGACCAGGGATAAGTATATAAATATTGCTCGGGCATGTAGGAATGGAATCAGGAAGGCTAAATCACACCTGGAGTTGCAGCTAGCGAGGGATGTTAAGAGTAACAAGAAGGGTTTCTTCAGGTATGTTGGCAATAAGAAGAAAGCCAAGGAAAGTGTGGGCCCCTTACTGAATGAGGGAGGCAACCTAGTGACAGAGGATGTGGAAAAAGCTAATGTACTCAATGCTTTTTTTGCCTTGTTTTCACTAACAAGGTCAGCTCCCAGACTGCTGCGCTGGGCATCACAAAATGGGGAAGAGATGGCCAGCCCTCTGTGGAGATAGAGGTGGTTAGGGACTATTTAGAAAAGCTGGACGTACACAAGTCCATGGGGCCGGATGTGTTGCATCCGAGAGTGCTAAAGGAATTGGCGGATGTAATTGCAGAGCCATTGGCCATTATCTTTGAAAACTCGTGGCTATCGGGGGAAGTCCCAGGAGATTGGAAAAAGGCTAATGTAGTGCCCATCTTTAAAAAAGGGAAGAAGGAGGATCCTGGGAACTACAGGCCGGTCAACCTCACCTCAGTCCCCAGAAAAATCATGGAGCATGTCCTCAAGGAATTAATTCTGAAGCACTTAGACGAAAGGAAAGTGATCAGGAACAGTCAGCATGGATTCACCAAGGGAAAGTCATGCCTGACTAATCTAATTGCCTTCTATGATGACATAACTGGCTCTGTGGATGAAGGGAAAGCAGTGGATGTATTGTTTCTTGACTTTAGCAAAGCTTTTGACACGGTCTCCCACAGTATTCTTGTCAGCAAGTTAAAGAAGTATGGGCTGGATGGATGCACTACAAGGTGGGTAGAAAATTGGCTAGATTGTCAGGCTCAACAGGTAGTGATCAATGGCTCCATGTCTAGTTGCCAGCCGGTATCTAGCGGAGTGTCCCAAGGTCGGTCCTGGGGCCGGTTTTGTTCAATATCTTCATTAATGATCTGGAGGATGGTGTGGATTGCACCCTCAGCAAGTTTGCAGATGACACTAAACTGGGAGGAGTGGTAGATACGCTGGAGGGTAGGGATAGGATACAGAGGGACCTAGACAAATTGGAGAATTGGGCCAAAAGAAATCTGATGAGGTTCAACAAGGACAAGTGCAGAGGCTGCACTTAGGAAGGAAGAATCCAATGCACTGGTACAGACTAGGGACCGAATGGCTAGGCAGCAGTTCTGCAGAGAAGGACCTAGGGGTGACAATGGACGAGAAGCTGGATATGAGTCGACAGTGTGCCCTTGTTGCCAAGAAGGCCAATGGCATTTTGGGGTGTATAAGTAGGGGCACTGCCAGCAGATCGAGGGATGTGATCGTTCCCCTCTATTCGACATTGGTGAGGCCTCATCTGGAGTACTGTGTCCAGTTTTGGGCCCCACAGTACAAGAAGGATGTGGAAAAATTGGAGAGAGTCCAGCGAAGGGCAACAAAAATGATTAGGGGACTGGAACATGAGTTATGAGGAGAGGCTGAGGGAACTGGGATTGTTTAGTCTACGGAAGAGAAGAATGAGGGGGGATTTGATAGCCGCTTTTAACTACCTGAAAGGTGGATCCAAAGAGAATGGATCTAGACTATTCTCAGTGATAGCAGATGACAGGACAAGGAGTAATGGTCTCAAGTTGCAGTGGGGGAGGTTTAGGTTGGATATTAGGAAAAAAATTTTCACTAGGAGGGTGGTGAAACACTGGAATGCGTTACCTAGGGAGGTGGTGGAATCCCCTTCCTTAGAAGTTTTTAAGATCAGGCTTGACAAAGCCCTGGCTGGGATGATTTAGTTGGGATTGGTCCTGCTCTGGGCAGGGGATTGGACTAGATGGCCTCCAGAGGTCCCTTCCAACTCTGTTATTCTATGATTCTATGAAAACAGCAGTGTATGACCAACTACTGTTGTTTGCTGCAACTTTAAAAAACTATCCTGTAAAGAATAGCAATAGTTAATGCTGATTGGATAGTTTTCTAGGGGTTTGGAACAAATACATTGCTTTTAATCTGAAAACAACACTGGACGTTTCTGTCTGATAGTTGGGGGATTCAAACCAACTAACAGATAAACTTGCTGAAGAATCTCATTCTAGTCATGCCCTCCTTTCCTAATTTCCCTTTTCTCTGTTTTGTCTTCTTTGCCTGTTCCTCAGGGAACTGAGTGATTGATAGCCTAATCCAATGACTGTATTACAGCTGCCTCAACTTGGACTCTTTTCCTTATCATTAGCAGTTAGCCTATGGTTAAATTCACAGCTCACTGCTTGGTACAGCCCCTGAGATTTAAGGGTCTGGCCTTTAGAAAATATTTAACATAAAACTGAAATCTTGACATACTGAGAAATCAGTTCTCTGTAAGGCTTCGTTAATTAATCCAGTGCACTGTACCATTGTCTAGATGAGACTGCGACATGGTGAACTGCTGCTGAAAGTCACAGCATTTTTTCCAAGTGCAGTAGATGTGCACAAATATGTGAAAATATAAATTCAGTGTATAACAACGATACGAGCCAGATGAACTTTGCTTTTGGAGTCAAGGTTTTTTTTATTAATTTCAAGTTAGGCATGAACTCTCTGAAACCAACAGAAAGAGGAAATATTCCCATATTTAAATGCTTTATCCAAACACCTGTGCTTCACTCTTAATAGATGATTAGTTTAGTCCTTCGATGGATAAATTGAATTAGTTTTTAAAAAATGATTATTAAAAATATGGGTTATATTTATTAAATGTTTTAGTTTCTGTAAATATACTAGGAAATATTAAAAGTGGAAAGAAAAAGATGCTCAGTTAGTGACCTTCTCTGCAGAATAATTCTTATTTTAAAAATGGCTATGGAAAGGATGTAGACCTTGATCTACGTTGTAAACCTTTGCCCTAGTTCCAGTCAGTCGATGAGCTGCAAGCTTCTATGAAAATGGCAGCTGAGTCCCAGATGAAAAATTATGCATCTCATAAACTGCTATTCTGCTGAAATGTCAAGCTACGGCAGGTCTGTACCTCAAACTCAGCACTTGGCATTTTCCTTCTGTCTGCTTTGTTGCCATGAAGCAAACATGAACAGTGAGGATTTGTGTAGGGCAGGTAGCAGGCGAGCTCACTGTCAGAAATCTATTATTAGGGCTCTGATCTCTTTTGCACAGACCAGTGACAGCAGTACACTGAGAGAAATCAGGCTGCAGCAAAGACATAACAGAAAAAAGAGAATTCTTTGTGAATCTGTACATAATATATGTAAATGAGACTTTAATGGCTGAGCTACACATAACAGAAATAATAACCCCAAATTAAAGCTCTAATATATATTTATTCTGTACTTCTGTTCTACACTGTTCTCAAAATACATTTTAATATATACTCTTTAACGCGTTTCTCAATGTATATTTATGCTAACATAAGTGTATATACATATATTATTTATTTCCAATGATAGACAGATTTCCATTAATGTCTATTGATCAAAATCTGCACCGTGCAGTCACTGAGAAAGATGTGATTATGAAAGTGAAAGCTCTTATTTTTTTCAGATTTTCTTTTAATGATGTGTCATTGACTTAAAATAAAAAACAATACTACTTTTACATTCAACTTTCTCCCCTTCAATTGGATTTATACATTTAAATAGATTAGAATATATGTTCCTATTAATAATGCCAATTATTTCATAGAATATGTAACATCCTGTGTTTCCTTAAAAGACACAATTGGTGTTTTACCATGTTTCTCATAAAAAGAGATGGTTCCTCCAAATTACTTGAAAGGTAACTAAAATTAAGTACCAGTGCTGAAATGTAACAATTATATGTTCTCACATCTGTTAACTGAACCTACTATAGATATGTTCCTTTCAAGATTTCCTGATGGTCAGCCATAGTTCTTATGAGAAAAAATTTACTGTAAAGGTTCAACAAAGCTATACCTTTGTCATTCTCCCTTATACTGACACACATACAAACATAAATTTTAGTACACTATATTATAGTTACATAAAACAACATTATAGTAACCTTATAAAAATACTACAGTGTTCTACAGTAATGGCAATATCACTATTGTAAAATGGGTTCAGGGCATTACTGTAGAATACTGCCAGAATATTTATCACAGTAACATTAAGGGGTAAATACTTAGCACATTGTGTAGGGTTTTAGCTTTTTAACTACTTTTAACAGCAGTATTTTGCTGAAATCCAGCACATGGTGTTATAAATTTATTGTTAAGGATCTGGCTTGGGGTGGGGGGGTCTGGGGGCAGACAGGAAGCCAGAGACCTCAAAAGTTAATTCTTAACCCACTTCATTTTGCCTATAACAGGTACTCTGTATTTTTATAAAAACAAAACACAGCTGGAATATGTAAATACCATGTGAAAGCTTATGGCAAAATTTCAGATTTTTTTTCTGTTTAAAGTTAAGTTTAAAAAGAAAAACACCTAACACCTCTAGTACCTATAAAACACACAATTTTCAAATTATTTACTATTTACATTGTAGACTGTAACATCTCTCTCAGAGCCAGCCATAACTATTTCTTGTGCAAATACATGTAATAAGAATTAACTTTAAAAAATATTTAATATTGCACAGGAAGTACTAATACTAAAATGCTTATTGAATGTCTTATAAAAGAAAACTATAGTCTTGATCGTGCAAGCACACATGATCAGTTTCATGCATGTGAGTAGTCCCAGATCTCAGTATTGTTCCCTTAACAGTTAGGAGAAACTTCCCTTCACTAAACATGGGAGGCTCTGACCCATACAGTTGCACTGTGTGAGGGAGTATGCAGCTGCTGGGATCTCATTTAAGGAAGTCGATGAATTAGGGTTGCCAACTTTCTGATTGCAGAAAACCGAACACCCCTGCCCCACCCCTACCCTGACGCTTCCCAAGTCCCCGCCCATGCCCCACCCCTTCTCCAAGACCCTCATCTCCGCTCAGTCCAACCCCCCTCCCTCAGTCGCTCACTCTCCCCCACTCTTGCTCATTTTCCCCAGGCTAGGCAGGGGGTTAGGGTGCAGGAGGGGGTGAGGGCTCTGGGGTGGGGCCAGAAATGAGGTGTTTGGAGTGTGGGATGGGGCTCCAGGCTGGGGCAGGGGGATAGGGTGTGGGAGGGGGTATGGGCTCTGATCTGGGGGTGCAGGCTCTGGGGTAGGGACAGAAATGAGGGATTCAGGGTGCAGGGGGCTCTGGGCTGGGAGAGGGGGTTGGGGTGCATGCAGGCTCTGGCTGGGGGTGCAAGCTCTGGTGTGGGGATGGAGCTGAGGGGTTTGGAGTGTGTGGGGTTGCATGCTCTGGGAGGAAGTTTGGGTGTTGGAGAGGGCTCAAGGCTGGGGCAGGGGGTTGGAGTGTGTGAGGGGTGCAGGCTCTGGGAGGGAGTTAGGGTGCGGGAGGGGATTCCAACATGGGGCAGGGAGTTGGGGTGCAGGCTCTGGGCGGCGCTTACCTCAGGCAGCTCCCAGAAGCGGTCGGCAGGTCCAGCTCCTAGGCAGAGGCACAGCCAAGTGGCTCTGCGTGCTGCCCTCACCTGCAGGTGGCGCCCCCACAGCTCTCATTGGCCATGGCTCCCAGCCAATGGGAGCTGCGCAGCTGGTACTTGGGGCAGGGGCTGCAAGCGGAGCCCCGGTGGCCGTGCCTCCACCTAGGAGCCAGAGGGAAATACTGGCTGTTTCCAGGAGCTGTGTGGAGCCAGAGTAGGCAAGGAGCCTGCCTTAGCCCCACTGCACCACCAACCAGACTTGTAAGAGCCCAGTCATCGGTGCTGACTGGAGTCGCCTGGATCCCTTTTCAACTGGGCGCTTCTGGTTGAAAACTGAATGCCTGGCAACCCTAGGATGAATATAATGTTATTCCCTCCCTAAAGAGGTGGCACAGGAGACTATGGGTACACTCTGGCCTTAGAGCTGTGTTGTGGTTGCATTGCAGCAATGGTGTTTTACTGCAAACTGTGAGGGAAGGATTCTTTCCCCTTGAACTCCATAGACCTCTCCAGCATAAAGCCCAGTTACTATATTTCATCTGTGATCTGGGTTTAGGATTTGACCTCCAAGGAGTAGTTTCCAGTGTCAAAGTAATCAAATCAACAATACAGTACAATGAGAGAAACAAAAATGCTTATTGATGTTCAGCAATTTAAAACAAATTAAATAACACTTGAAACAGGAATCTATTTCCCATTCAGCACCTGGGAAGTTAACACTGAATATAACAACTCCAATTTGAATTGTACTTTCAGAGGAACATTATTAAACTGCTGTCTCTGGAAAGAGATTTAAAAAGATGACAAAAGCACATCTCTGAGACTACCCTGTAATTCCAGGCAGTGAATTCTCTAAACAGCTGTTTAGATTGGCCTTTTTATTCCTTTTAAATAAATCAAAGGAAAATATTTTCCACACCCTAATTCTTTAATAGGAATTTTAAAATATAACTTCTTTCAAATGAGATCTTTCCCATGAAAGGATGGGTAATTACAACCCTTCCAGATGCAGTCACTTCTGTACCAGGCAGAGAAAGAGAGAGATAGCCAAATGGGAACAGTTCACAAAAGAAGTTTCTACAGTTTTTACCATAGTCAGAGCACATCCTTTATCCTCTATATAGGAAGTGGAAAAGTCAGGTCACATCTGGATAAGGGCATTGACAGACTTTACCATTCACTCTGTAATGTAGGTTTTTATTAAACTTGTAAATGCATAATTTGGAGCTAATTCTATTAGAATAATGTATTCCATTCAGTAATACAAGAATAACAAAATACTAGAGAATGGCATGCATGGAAAACTTCAGTACTAGCATAGAAAACACAACAACTGGACATATTACCTTACACTGTACATCCCTGCTGAGGGGAAACCCTCGATAAGAAGTACCACAAGTCCATTTCAAACTAGACTGAACAAAGCACCACATAATCTATTACAGGGAACAATCATGTATTGGCAGGTAGATGATCTAGATGACCACAAGATAGGATCTTTCCATCTCTAATATCTATGATCCAGACAGCTTCTCCACAACTAGTGTGTATGTTCCGTATGGTGGGGATCTTCTAAAAAGACAGTAACCACTCAAGTATTTTGCTTTTGTAAATCTTGTAAAGAAAATGGGCCATATTCACCACTGACTTGGACTTACATCAAAGATAAATTTTAGCCCCAAAAGATGATCTGATGTTTTTTTCTACTTTTGAAAGAGCAACAAAAATCTGTATGGCTGCATAGAATGTAAAAGAAAATAATATAAATCAAGCCTATAGGCATGTAAGTAGTCTTATCTCCATTTAACAGACATGGAAACTAAAGTATGGAAAGGTCAAGTGTCTGGCTTAGGGCCACACAACAGGACCTTGTTGAAGCTTCTAGGAATAGAACCCAAGACTTCTGCCTCCTAGTTTCTTGCTCTAAGAACTAGACATACTCCCTCTGTTCTTTATGTTCCTATTAAGACAGTTGGTTAGCTCTCTTCTGAATTATTTTAGCACTTTTATACATTTGTACATTATTAGGCCATGGTCCTGCAATTCACAGATGTATCACTATGTCTGTATATAGCCCTCGTGACTTTATTGGAGCTCTATGGCATTCCTGCATACAGTGAGTTGGAGGATTGGGACCTTAGTGATGTTATTTATAGTCCAAGGAACTTTATTTAATTGTCTGCACAGATGTACTCTCAAAATATACCCAAACTGACTGGGCTGAGTGCTTTTCCTTTCCTTTCCTTTTCTTTTTCTTAAAGACACTCAGGTTGGTGCTATGAGTGTAAGACTGCATCCCAAACCACTATCTTCTGTTTCTTTTGATATGTGTATAGCTTGAGAAATCAAAAAAAATTTTTTTATATGTATGTTTTTAAACTAAAAACCCAAACCTCTCCCAGGTTGGGATCTGTTATGATACCAAAAGTGATTTTTTATAGCAGAATTATAAAGCATGAAAATATAGAAATGCTGAGAAGCTCTTAGGTACAGCTGAGCATTCAGGTGCTGCTATAATTTACACAATATACATGTTTTAAATTTGTGACACAAAGGACACACTTTTCATAATGTTGTAATTTTATGGTTTTATTAGACTGACTTATGGTAGGAAGGAATATTCAGAAATTGCAGCTCAAACGAGAAAATGGGAATAGTGTTAGTTATATAAAATACTACTGTAATAGTTCTTTTATTAATTTTTAATGCACAGCACCCACTGTGACCTCCTTTTTTCTTTTGCTGTCAACATGGCAGTCTGGAAAAATTGAAATGGGCTGACAGAAAGCCTAGTGAGTACTACAACCCCTAACATTGTGTATCTGCTCTCTCTCTCTCTCTCTCTGCATCCTCCATTCTGCATATCAATAATATTTTAATACCTTGTTTGACAGTCATTATGAAATAATCATTATACAATAAGCAGATTTTTTAAATTCTTGCACAGTAGTATAGAGGTGCCCTTAAAAACTTCTGGATGTTATTTAGTTATCCAAGGCAACAGGTAATTTACCAATGTATATGATTTGTACACATTAAAGTCAATTAAAAAAAACAACCCATTGTCTTTGACCCTCTATGTTCTCGAAGTATAACATAACTACATGAAATAAAGCATTTTTGGTCTGTCCAATTTCCTCCAAATAAATTTTTTGGACCAATTCAGCAGTGCTTTACTTGAACAGTGGCATGCTATTATGTTATGTATATTTACCACTTTCTCTATCACCATGGAGACTAATCTTCATACCAGTACAGTCAAGAAGCTCACAGCATTGTCTTTGCAGGACCCAATTCCTGTTGTCACAGTGACAGCGTGCACAAGGTCAACAGATTAATACATTAGTGAGGATAGGCAATGAATTTGAGTATAAAACTTTTTGTTGCTGGTTTTAAAATCAAATCCTGAATCATCACACTGAAACACAAGTATAAATATTACAAAGGAACAGGATATACAATATGCATATATTTAGTAAATGTGATATATTGTTTTTATCATGGTGGAAAGAAAATAAAAGGATTTATCGTAAGTGGATTTCAGTGTGGTAGGAGAAAGGTTCAGTCTACAATACACATACTGCATTGAATGTTTATATTTTTCCCTTACAATGCCCTTTCATTAGCCTCTGTCTAACATGTGGCCTGACAATTGTGACAGAATGAAAAATTCTAGGAAAACTGTGGGTCACAAGAGAAGAGATTTTCCTCCCTCTCCAGTGACCCTATCGCAGTGTTCTGTTGCAGTGTTTTACCATTAAGGAAAGGGCAGCACAGGAGTCTTCACACTCAATCTGTTCCATCTGTCATGACTATTAGAAACATTGACCATCAGTGAGCTTTAAGAACTCAGCAGTACTGCAGACATGATATTCTAGCCCACTACAAGGACCTCCCGATGTTTTGTCAGCCTCCAAGGAAGCATTATGGATCAAAAAGGCAACACTTACCAGACACACCACCATATGTGGTCTTCTTTTCTCCACCAACTGCAGGCCAAGGTGTGCAATCTGCTTTCAGTCCCATCAGTCCTGACACAGTGTTTGTGGCTGTCACACCATCTGCACCACCTGGGAAAGAAATAACACTCACTTTTTGTTAAACATCTTGTACAAGTACAACAGAGGAAAATGAACATAGAAATAGTAAAGTTGTTAGATATTTAGGCCCAGATCCCCATCTGAGGCCAAAGAGCACAGTGCAAATCAGGAGGGGGCTTTAAAACCAATCCTGGGTTGGCTAGGTATTGAGCTAGTCCCCTCGAAAAAGTAAGACAGTTGAGCATAGGAACTCCTAAAACAGATCTCTCTTGGTCTTGGCCATGCTCCTTTTGCTGGATGAGACATAGGATTTGCCACACTAGCTCTACAGCATTGGAGATCCCCCTGCATTGAAATGATGCTCTCATGACTGGCTATACTGGCTAATGGATCGTATTGTGCTAGTGGATCTGGACCTTAATCTTATTACACATTGTGAATATGGAGGTTACTCACCTGTAACTGGATTTTCTTAGAGATGTGTGGTCCATGTGCCTGAGTCTGGAACTTCTAACAAGCAGTGTCTGTTGGCCCAGACATGCACAGTAATTCATCTCATGTGATTGAGGGCATAAGAGGAAACATTGGCTGGTGTCCCTTTAGTTTCTCCTCTTACCGCGAATCCAGAAGGATTTGAAGCAGAGGGTAGGTAGTGGAATACAGATATGGACCACACAACTTGAAGAACTTCTAGTTACAGGTAAGTAAGCTCCATTTCTGCTTTGAGTGCTGGTCCCTATCTGTATTCCAGACAAGCAGTATTCAGATTTGAGGGGGGGTGCGAGGATGCTGGTGAGGAAGATGCTTGAAATACTGCAGTTCCCACAGCTGCATCCAGGGTGGAAGTTTGAACTAGCAAATAATGTTTAGTGAATGTCTGAATGGAACTCCAGGTAGCTGCCCTGCATATGTCCAGCAATGGTAATTCCTGCAGTAAAGCAACAGAGGCAGATTATGCTCTGGTGGAATATGCCTTTATTCTGCCAGGTGGAGGGATATGAGCTACTTGTAGCACATGATGATGCACCCAGAAACCCATTTGGAGATCCTCTGTGAGGATACAGTTTGTCCTCACAGCCTCTCTGCTATGGTGAGAAACAGACCAGGAAACTTTCTGAGAGATTTGGTCTTCTGTAGGTAAATTAATAAGGAGTGTCTGATGTGGAAAGAATGGAGCTTCCTCCCCTTAACAAAGGCATGGGGTTTCAGGAAGAAAACAGGTAAGCGAACAGCTTAGTTGACATGAAATTCTGAAATAACATTGGGTAGGAATTTAGGATGCAATCTAAGAAAGGCTTTTTTCTTGTGAAAAACAGTATATGAGCTTGCCAGGAGATGGACTTGCAGTGAGCTAATGGAAAGACCTGAGTTCTTTGAAAACTGAAGGTTATCCAAAATGAGTGGGATACCTGAAGACTTTTGAGACAGCTGCCTGGCTGTCTACAACGAGTTGATGTTTTCTTGTAGCAAGATATCAGATTCTAGTTGAGATGTTCCTACAAGATCTGATAGTTGGTGATATGGAACTGTAAACTCATAGAAGAAAAGATCTTTCTCCCTAAAAGATCCCACCTCTTTAAGGCCTTATCAGCTGGAGTTGTCTTGGGATGCTGCAACCTTGCTCTCCGCTGGCTGCATGTACCACCAGGGAGTTGGGTGCTGGGGTGGGGGAGAAGAGAAATTCAGCCTCTTTGACGGAGATGAAATAGTGCCTGTTGGCCCTCTTAGGCATACTGGTACATGAGGCTGAGGTGTACCAGACCTTACAATAGCCTTGTTAAACGGGAGTACCGCCTTGCTCTGGCCTGTTGGCTGCAGAATATCTAAGAGCCAATGTTGGAAGTCCTTAACCTTCTCCGATGGTATCTGGAGGTCTTTGGAAATGTGGATGTACAGGGGGGGTCTCCCTGGCTTGAAACACAGCGAGGCCACATAGCCTTCTCCATAAGGTGTTTTCTTAATCTAAGATCATGAATTTATGATGGAAAAGAGTGGCAGATGCTGCACTTTGCAGCAATATTCGTCTCTCCAGAAAGTAGAGACAACATTGGTGCTTGTCGTTCACAGAAAAGGAGTAGCGGGAGGAGACACAGTTCTTGAACCTTGGGACTCCGGGCACATCCCAGACTCTTAGAACAAACACTATCTTTACTAATTATACTAAGAACTCTAACTATGCTAATATGAACTATAAGCTATTTTCAAATTTATTTGCAGAGTAATAATAGTAAAAGCTGGAGAAACCCATGGATGCAGGGATTCTGACTCAGGCCACGTGGCAATAAGAAGGAACTAGAGAGGCATTGGTTTGCACTGCCTCTCATGACCTCGATTTGAAGCATGAGGTGAACTACTGTGTATATGCAGGCCAAAGGACACTGCTTGCTAGAAATTCTGGACTTGGGTGCATGGCATGCATGCACACCCATGTGTGGCATACACAGATGGACAAGCACTCAATGAAGAAATTACAGTTACACAAAGAGAAATGCAGTGAAACTATTAAGTGGGCCTAACTGACTGAGTCTATTATCTGTTTGGACAAATTGTATTTACCAGGACGGAGCATTTTGAAAACTGAAAAAATGGATATAAAAACCCCATAAAATTTGGTCTTACTCCAAAATGCTACATCATAGTAAATAAATGTTGGCCACATTATTCATATGAAATCATGCTTTTATATCTCTATATCTATATCACCAACCGCTCTTTCTAGATAGATAGATAGATGTTTACTCTACAGTATTCACTTTATATGTTAATAAACTAGAATATACAGAGAGCAAAATTGTATAGACAACCTTTAATAGCAAGCACTATGCTTACTCTAAATATTTTAAACAATCTGTTTCATTCTAGCTTTTATTAATATTTGTTACTGCTTTGAGCAATAAAGCTGCAAATCAATATAATTACATGCATTTGAGTTGGTTACCTTCCTGGGCAGCCACTGCAATATTCACAATATCAGTGACATTTGGGGTCAGCTTTGCAAAGAAAGGAATCTGAACAGCTTGTCTAACCCAGCGACAGATGTTTCGGACTAGCTCTGGATTCTGTTCAAATAGGGAAGATAAATATAGGACATATTTAAAAGTAATATGATTTAAATGTATAGATATGCAATAGCAAAACTTTATGACAATCTGCTGTACTGTGGTTTTCTGAAATTACACTTCACAATTGTATCTTGTCTCATTAGTTAACTTAGGTTAACACAGTAAAAGTGAACTGCAAATCCATTACAGAAGAGTTAGATCACATAAAACAAAGAAAAAGAAATCTTTACCAAGAGACAAAGATACCGTAGAATGTTCACTTGCCAATGGGATAAAATAAAACTTCAGGCAACAAGGAATATATTTAACCCATTAATATAAAAATTATCTTTTTGCTATTCCATGTAAATAATCACTGTAACATGAAATAACACCATCCTGAACCTTCCAGCCCTTATGCATTTCACATTTCTACACACTCCATTAATTCAGAATATAGATTAGGATGGCAAAAAGTTTAATGAAAAATCAAAATCTTTTCTTTTAAAGCTAGAAATAGAAATCTTCATGCTTTGACTTCTTATGCTTTCCAGGCTCACTTCAGTGGCAGTAGTGTGCTTTGATTCTGGCCTATGCAATAAGTATGGGTGGATGTTTGTTTGTTTTTTGTTTTTAAATATAACATTTAGTACAAGCTTTTCCCCCTGACACTTAGAATCATAGAATATCAGAGTTGGAAGGGACCTCTGGAAGTCATCTAGTCCAACCCCCTGCCCAGAGCAGGACCAATCCCCGACTAAATCATCCCAGCCAGGGCTTTGTCAAGCCTGACCTTAAAAACTTCTAAGGAAGGGGATTCCACCACCTCCATAGGTAACGCATTCCAGTGTTTCACCACCCTCCTAGTGAAAATTTTTTTCCTAATATCCAACCTAAATCTCCCCCACTGCAACTTGAGACCATTACTCCTTGTTCTGTCATCTGCTATCACTGAGAACAGTCTAGATCCATCCTTTTTGGATCCACCTTTCAGGTAGTTAAAAGCAGCTATCAAATCCCCCCTCATTCTTCTCTTCCGTAGACTAAACAATCCCAGTTCCCTCAGCCTCTCCTCATAAGTCATTACTGATAATGCTTTTTAATAAGTTACCCTAAAATTTGGAAATCATTATTGACTTTGCTAATCTGATTCAGGTGTGTTAAAATGTTTTCAGAAAAAGTAAAAGGTGCTATTACAAGATGCAGTATAAACTTGTTCCCTGTATATAGTTTAATTGCAACCCTGGCTATTGTTTATATTTACTAATTCTTTATCTTTGGCACAGATCATTAAATCTGTCATACATAAAAAGATGATTCTCATTTGGATATTAATTGCAACAGACATCCAACATTGTCATTGCTATGAAAATATAATGGGCTTAAGATGAGGCTACATTATAAAGTTCACTTGATTTTGAAGATGTCAGTTTAACAAATCTTGGCCTCCTGCATAGGAAAAATGTGCCATTGCTTTTTTTATTTGACCTTGAACAATTAAATATAAACATTACACCAATATATACAGTGCATCTACACAGCATACAATGCCTTTTCATGGACAGAAAAATCATGAGACTTAGCTCTGCAAATTCCAACTAAAAAAGGGTGATTTACCCTGCACATGCAACTTTCCTGCAATATTTATAACAGCTGCATTTATAACAGCTGGATTATGAGAGCAGTTGCATCTTTGTGAGTTTCATTTCTCAGTTACAAATTTCCTTGGGCCCAGTGAAGAAAGAGAACCTCTAGAAGAATGATGTTAATTCTTTCCCGTAGACATTCTGACAATAATGTGAAAGATGTTTGCACTATATAACTCATAATGATGGTCTATTAGCGCTTGCCATGCTACCATAAAAGTACTGTCTCACTACAACACACTTAAGCTTTTAAACACATATCAGTCCTTTTAATTCACCTTGAACAGATCATTACATCCATGTTTACCTCATCCTAGCCATTAAAATTTGCTAGTGTGTTTTTTGTAATAAATATTCATGTCACCTTCTTTTAGTTAACCTGGGCTTTTCAAAAGGTGCAAAATAAGAATAGTTACATGCTACCCCAATGTCTACATTTAGAGGTTGGAATTTGAATTCTTACTATTAGACCTGCAGCATCAAACATCCACCCTACATGGCCTGATTAACAAATGCCACTAAAATGCATCAAATACTCAGATTCCAGAATCTAAATTTTCATTAAAAAAAATCAGATTTTTGCCAAAGTACTTGATTGTAAAGATAACCTTTCAAATGAACTCTGCATAAATTGATACCCTCTTGTCTTTCTGAGTCTGCTGATGGCTTGAAACATTAGTTCTGTGTACTCCCCAACCCTTGGTATGGGGTGAGGATGTTGAACGTAATTCCAGTAATGACACTTTGGTGTTAGCATTAATAATTTAATTAATGGAAAATGGAAGGGGGTAGCAGCAAAGCCCATGAATACCAGGAACTGAGAGTTACTTCAGGGAAGGAGATACAGATGGAAGAAAAGAGGAGTCATAAAAAACAGGGAAGTGGAAGAAATAACAGAAAGAAAGATGGGGAAAGAAGAGGAACAAAGTGGAGATATAGTGGTAGTCCTCACAGTAAGGATGTTTAATCAAGGGAGCTGAGGAGATGTGGCTTGAGTAACAGGAATAGGATCAAAAGATAAAATATTTTATGACCACAGCCAGACAAATGCATTTTGGGAACATCTGGAAGACTATTCATATACATTTGCCATTTTAAAATGAGATGATATTTGTCAGAAAACTAGAAGCCACAAGAGAAATTTTCCCAGGAATTTCAGAAAGAAACTGTATTGTTCAATACAGTATATTAGCTAATTTTGCCTATTTACAATTACATAAAATGGACCAAACTTTACAGTCTTCAGTCATTCCTTAATTACTTTAATGGAAGCAGTTTTGCCTGTATAGGGACAGGGTAAGGACTGAAGGATTTGGGTGGCTGCAATTACAGAAAGTGCAGAGTGTGACTCTTCTGGCAGCCAAAATCCTGAATGTTGTTACTCAGTAATGCATACTTATTTAGAAATACAGGAATTGCCACACTGGATCATGCCAGTGATTCATCTAAATGCATAATCCTGTCTTTGATAATGGTCAATTGCAGACGCTTCAGAGAAAGATGCAAGACACCATGTAGGAGATCTGCTTACGAGGAACTTTCTTCCCAGCTCTTATCAATTACTAGCTGTCTTATGCCCTGAAGTGAAAGGTTTTAGTTACATTAGATAAGATAAAAACATTTTCAAGTCTGTCGATATCTATATTAATCTCTAATTCTTTTTTGAATACCACAAAGCTCTTCTATTAAGGATATATTATAGCAATGAGTTTTACAGGTTAATCATGCAGTGTATAAAAAAAATCCTTTTAACAGTATTACATTTTGCCTTTCAATTTCATTGTGTCCCTTCTCCTTATATTATTCTTATTATGGACAAGTTAAGCGGATTTTGGAATTAGCACTTATCATAGTTACAGGGCAAGCTACGCATTACACAGGTTTTGCTATCTTCAGCCTTCTCGGTTTGAACCACACAGTCCTACCACTCCAGGACTGGGTCTCTGGGCCGCAGCCCCTGTTTACCAACCCTGATGTACAACAGGACCAACTGTGTCTGGCACCTGTTAACACTTTTCTTCCAGAAGGAGCTGATGACAGTCTCTGATTAATGTGACTGAAAACCAGCTCCTTCAAAAAACACAGCATTATCTATTCACCCCAAAAGTCAATAGCACTCAAAGCATATGGTAAAAACAATACAGGTTTGTATGCATATTTCCCCTCATCTAAATCTTAATCTTTCCTTGCAGGCTTTGTAAATTCCGTTCAGCCCTGTTATCTCATTATCTCCATCGCTAGACTTACCCTCTGCATTCTTTTCCTCCTCATTGTTTCCCTTCAGGGCAGCTGCTGACAGCCCACTCAACCCTCTCTTCTTCCCTAGGCTCAGCATATTTAAGATTTAGCATCTCCTATATTCCTTGGTTTGGCCTAGGAAGAGTAAACTTTGCCAGCCCAGTTGGAGCCAAGCCAGGAGTATTCCCCAACTAATAGTTTCCTCGTTGTTTCCCCACAAAAGCATTCTCTATAATAGTACTTATCTTTGCCATTTCTTCATTTCTACCACTTGCTGCCTCCTTTGATTTAACTTTATGCAGCCAGGCAGAATAATATCACAGGTAAACTAAGGTGCGTGTGATATTTATAAAAAATAATGCAGATAACTCCCTCAATCTGGATAGTAAAAAAGTTACACTAAGTAGTGTGGGTACCTTTAGGACAAGGAAGAATGGCTTGTATGGTGCAAGATAGGGAAGCAGCAAGATGGAGCCAGCGAAAGTGAGACTTAACATAACCAGGACCCCTCTCCTCCCTCTGGAGCTCCACGGATGGAGTGCTTGCAAGACTGGGCCATTACATTTTAATTTTAGAAACGTATTCACCTAACTCTAAAAAACTCAACAATCTACCATGGAGAGTGTCAGCGAGGAAGCTCACAGCGGGCCCATCACATCTAAGACACTCCCTCTCTTCTAGTGGCTTCCTCTAATGAAGAGACTCTGTTCTTGACCTTGCTTTGTTGTGCCTGTTAGAGGTGAATAAGGGGTACTGCAGTAACTTCCATACCTTTGTTGGGCTGGAGGCAGTAAGGATTAGAATCCATATAGGAAAGCTTGAGAGATGGAGGCATACTCATTTCCCTAGACTCCCCCTTCATTCAAGCAGCTCCAAGACAGCTGCTCACAGAAAAGATCTGGGATTTCTTTGATCCCCATTCCACAGTGCACCAAGCCAACAGGATTTGTTGGTCCAGTGTGTAGCCAATTTACATAATGTATGTGGCTACCTCACTTCTTCCCTTCAGATAAACCAGGGCTAGGATCTAGCCTTTAAAAGACTGGGATTTTAAGAATTATCATTTTAAAGTTTCATGGTGTCTGTGTTTGATGATTCACTCTCTTGCCCTTGCTTCCAACATTCATAAAAAAAGCAAAGGGGTTCACCTTAAATCATTGCAAATTGATGTCTTCAGAGTCTCTTTCCAGTATCCAAGTTCTGCTTTTCAGATTACTATTACTCTGTTCCATGTGATATACAAAAAAGTAATTTCTTCTCCTCCCACCTCTGGGATGTCCAAAATTACCTTCATAAAACTGCCTAAATTTCATAGTACCTAATTACAGAGTTGCAATTAATCACTACAGCAAAAGAGACATAATTTGTGAATTTCACAGCTAATCTTATTGTATCCTCTTATCCTAGCAAGGGGCTTTTTAGTTTATGCATTGTCCCATTTCAAACTTAATTAAAACTAACAATTTATTTAAAGCCTGTCAAATTAGGGGGAAAATTTCCCAGGGTGGGAGACAAATAACCCTCTCCTTATAGTCGGAGTAAAATATTTCCTCATTTCTCAGGAAATTTGACAAGAGAGAATTCAGTCAACATCTTCCACCAGCCACAGCTGTCAAAAGAGACAGCAAAGGGGGAGCTTAACTGAATGTAGGAGTGATGGTACTCATAGTTATACATGTCGTTATTTATGAATGTTGGGTAACATTTTCTAAAGTGCCTAAGGCCTAGCTCCTAAAAAGGCAGTTAGGTGCCTAAAACCCAGGGAAATCAATAGGAGTTAGGTGACAAAATACCTTTCTGCATGCAGAAAATTCCAGCCTCAAATTTAGAGGAGATTTTCAAAATGTGCACTTTATATTTGAAGACTTATATCCCCTCTCAGCCTTCTCTTCTTTAGACTAAACAGACCTTATTCTTTCAATCTTTCCTCATAGGTCATGTTTCCTAGAATTCTTATCATAGTTGCTGCTCTCCTCTGAACTCTCTCCAATTTGTTCATATCTTTCTTAAAGTATGGTCCCCAAAACTGGATACAATACTCCAACTGGGGCCTCACCAGCACAGAGGAGAGCAGAACAATTACCTCAGGTGTCTTACGTGTGACACTCCTGTTAATACAACCTCCTGTATAACATGGCTATTCTCAATTTTTTAAAAAATCGCCTTTCTTACTCACACAAAGACAATACTATTTAAAGATCATGCCCATATAAACTTGTATTAAAACAACAGAGGCTTGCCTGAGTAAGGAATGAGTAAAAACTGAAGATGAGCATCAGCATTTAGCCCTATAATTCTTATTCTCTTAATTACCCTATAAAAACCAAGAAAAAGACCAGATTCTAGCTTTGTTCTCAGTCTTAAAAGAAATAAAGCCCCAACATGTAGGTAAAGCTGTAAGCAGGGTGTCATGACTTGAGCAGGTGTTGTTCAGATCAGTCACTTTTAATTTCCACTCTGTGGAGCCTAATGGAGATAGATTCTCTCCTTTTTCCAATCATACCAACTGTCGTTGGACAGAATCAAGTCACTTTGGATTAGGGCCATGCTTTTTGTCATGGCTGAGTTGAGACATCAAAGTTCTGAGTCCCATTCTATCATTAGACGAAACAACAGCAGCTTCTAAGACATTGCCAGAACTGGACAGCGACCCTACTGGTGTTCAGAAAGAAACCCTGCATGCATATAGCTTATTTAAAGACTTTATAACAATATTCAGCTCCAGTACAAAGCCTCAACTCAAAATCCAGTGGAGCATTAAAAAAATGCAGTTCTCTAAATTCATAAAAGATTATGACAGAAAACAGGACTTCTGAATAAGCTTCGTTCAAGCACATCCCCATCTTCTATCCTCTTAATTTTATTCAATCTTGTAACTCCATCTAGTTTGCCCTCTCTCCTGAACAACTAATTTAATTTCTGGGAGGCGCCAGAAATAAAGTCTGTTTTACTACCATGTTTCATCTTATAATTAACGATTTTGATATAGGTCATCTTGAAAAACATTATTTTGATCCCCTCCCTTCTGTAGGTTTTCAAACAGCTTTTTTGTAGGGTTCCATAAATATGTGATAAATACTTTGTTTACCATCTTTCCCCATTACAATTTGAACAATTTAAACCTGAGAAAAATTACTATAGCATTTTTTACTTGCACAAAATATTGCAGCTGCACAATAGAACACTGTTAGCAGTTAAAAAACACAACAGACTATGCTTCACATTTTAATATATCTCATCTAATAGCTGCCAATATTAACACAGGTCAGTATCCAAACTCAAGAATACATTTATCAAAGTGATGCCTGGGAGCTCCACTTTGAATTCCCTGTTAGCAGGATTTGTGCACAAAACTCCTACACATTGCTTTGAAAATGTACCATTTAAAGACTGGAAATTAACCAACTTGAAGACAAGGTCAAAAATCAGCATGAAAGTTTTGACTGACCAAATACACAAAAGTCTAAAATATAGATTAGTGCTGAGAGTTGAAGCAATGATAAGAGGATTGTTAGTAGCAAAAACAGGGGTAGCTCAAAATGTTTTAAGTTGTCTTTATTTAGTAGCCTTTGCAATTATTCCCTTTTTCAGCTCAGGTAAAGGCTTTATTGTTTTGGGTTTTTTTCTTCCCCACCATGAAGAAAAAGACAATTCAATTTATTTTGATGACAGAACCTTGCTTCTACACAGAGAGTGGAACCATGCTGCATTTTGTTAGCCCAGATTTGGCTTTTTTAATTTAAAAATGTGAAAACCCTCAAACATACCAATGTCTATAAAACAAACTAATTTTAAAATGCACGGTATTCCCTTAATCTTAAATAGAGATTTTTTAAATTTCCACAGCCATCTTCCATGCATTGGGAAAGGCTTCCTTTTGTTTGACTGTGATAGATCAGGTAGGACTGGTAACTACAATTTACAGCTATTGATTTCACTCAACATTAAAGGACCAAAATTCAACCATTATTCTCATCAGTTGTCACAACAAAGGTTAATAATAGTTGAATTTTGGACTGTAAGAGTGAAGCAAGGATTGACAGCTGAAATTAGCAAACTGTTTCATTCAGAGACTAAGTCAATACTCAGGTCTAAATATTCCAAGTTCAAAAATTGAAATAGTGCATTAAAATGCTGATAAACTATGAGGTGTGAGTAGAAAGAATTATTCATTGACAATATCAGAACATTTAAGTTGATGGCTAATAAAAAAGACATTTCTCCCCTCACAGAAGAACATATTTCATCTTGGTTGTTTCTATATGACCAAAATAATGCTTCTCATATCACTGTAAAAAAGTGGTATACAGCATGATTAAACAATATTTCAACTCTTTAGTTCATGCAGAGGTTACCTGCTAGAGGGCATAAAGGTTTGATTAGGTTTATGTCGTACATGAGAAATTTTAAAGGAAAGAATACAACACTCCTTTAAATATACGAGCACTGTAGCTACAAATAGCTTTTTCTTGTAGTCAGGTAGGCAATCTCTTAGTCCCTTTACTATAAATAAATAGGTAGAATATAACAGGTACTTCAGAAAGTCATAAATCTTTCATGCTCCAGTGGCAAATTAAAGAATGTAAAGTCTATGTATTGACTAGAATTTCCTACCGCTTTTAAAAATAGTCGTAATTTGCATCTTTATTCAGTTTGGATACACTATAAATGGTCTGTTTTCAAATTAATTTCACTAACCATAGCATGAGTTGAGCCAAAATGCAAAGATAAAGCTGGAGCCTATTCTAGAAAATTCAGACATGGGTAGTGAAGAGACTAGTGAGTACACTGTTAATTCATACTTACAGTACCCAGTGTTGGCATACAAATAAAATCTGTAGTAAGTAACTGATATTAAGATAATATGTACTGAGTGTAACCTTTGTTAGATACCTTCTACCATGTGTCAGGATGAAAGATTTCAAATTGTTGAACTTTTCATACCCTCCTGCTTGTTGTTGATCACATCCTTTCTAAGAAATCTTGTCTATAGGGTACCATAGGTATTAACAACTCCAATGCTTTACACAAAGCTAGGAGCAAGGCATGTGTAATTAGTATGTTGTGAACATTAAAAACCATTGTAATTATGTAGTCTACTGAAATGTCTCCTGAATTTTCTACATTTCATTAGTATTACGACTTTCAGAGTCTTAGAGAGTGACTACAAGAGTAAGAGCAAATTGTCAGAAGCTTTTAAGAAAGCTGTGCTTTCCCTTCTGCTTTGTGAAGCACTCACTTCCTGTACCCTCTGTAATGATTCCCAAGACAACAAAATTCTCATTAAACCCCCCCCCCAAAATCCTTCTCATGTCCTTTCCAAGTGGGCTAGCATGACTGATGTTTTGGCCAGATTCACCTTCACTATACCTTCTATGATTCATATGGGCAATTCCTGCTGAAGAGTCTGTAATCATGATAAAAATAAAAAGGAAAATAAAGTGATCTCTATCACCATCATTCTTTCACATATGCATGAACTTGAAGGCAGGGTCACAATTAAGGTTTCTAAGAAAATCCATTCACAGGGAATGTTTTCCATAGACAAACAAAATATTACTACACACACAACAGGTAAATGCCCTATTACCAAATATAACATGATTTTAAAATTTTGAACATACTGGTAATACTGTTAACATCAGTATGCTAACTATACTCCATTTCTATGTTCTGTTTTGTGTTTTGAGTAATTCAATTAAAAATCCTACAAACCAATAACAATGACCATGTTGTCAAACTCCAATTTAAAATTACAGAATAATGCTTTGATAATGAATTTATTAAGCTTCACATTTCTTCTAGTGTGTGTGAAAATCACAATTCTTAAGACAAATTAACAACTAACTGCCTTACCTCATTATTAAGTATCGTCCCCTCCTACATGATATGAAATGTATACTTTATGAGCACTCTGTTTCATACAAATGACATTTCAGGGGAGGGAAGGAAATGATACACTTTAAAAACAACATCTCACTACTCCCGAATCCTACAAGAATAATTGTAGCGCTATATTAATCCAAGCACTACAGTTTGGTGGTCAAGGTCTGTCTAGTAGTGAAAATACAGTGAGTTTGCTTAATCTCATGGGATTTTCAGTGAAATATATCAGAAATCACTGAATGGTATGGGTATTACTATTGTTATGGGTATTATTTTAAGAGCATCTTAAAAACGGGATTCAAAAGAGGAGGGAAGGGAATCATAATGAGAACAGACACTAAAGGAACACAAGGAGGAGGAGAAACTAGCAAAGAGAAAACAAACAGGTGAAGAGAAAAGACATAGTAATAGCAGAAAATTGAATATATCTGGTAAGAATCCACAACCTGATGAAGACATTGGATTAAATGGACCTGTCATAAATATAAAGGTTTTGCCTGTCCCAAAGTCAAAGAAACAGGTCCTATCCTTCTGAGGCCTGGCCAGATATTACAGGCGATTTGTACCGCAATACAGCCAAATCGCCACCCCACTGACAGACCTAACCAGAAAGAAACAGCCAAATGCAGTTCAGTGGACTGAAGAGTGTCAGAAGGTCTTTAACCAGCTTAAAGTGACCCTCATGTCTGACCCTGTGCTAAGGGCCCCAGACTTTGACAAACCGTTCCTAGTAACCACAGATGCGACCGAGCGTGGTGTGGGAGCAGTTTTAATGCAGAAAGGACCAAATCAAGCGTTCCATCCTGTCATGTTTCTTAGCAAGAAGCTGTCTGAGAGGGAAAGCCACTGGTCAATCAATGAAAAGGAATGTTACGCCATTGTCTAAGCTCTGGAAAAGCTACGCCCATACGTTTGGGGATGGCATTTCCACCTGCAAACCGACCAGGCTGCGCTACAGTGGCTTCATTCCGCCATGGGAAATAACAAAAAACGTATTCGGTGGAGTTTAGCTCTCCAAGACTTTGATTTCAACATACAACACATCTTAGGAGCTTCTAAAAAAGTGGCTGATGCACTCTCCCGTGAAAGTTTCCCAGAATCAACTGGTTAAAATCGTCCTTGAGATGTGGAAAATATTGTTAGTCCTTATACAGTTAGTAGTATATTTAGAGGTACATGTGTCTTATTAACTCTGTTTTCTCCTAGAGCTAAAGGAAAAAAATCACAGCCAGTGTTTCACCCTATCTGTGATTTGGGGGGCGTGTCATAAATATAAAGGGAAGGGTAACACCCTTTCTGTATACAGTGTTATAAAATCCCTCCTGGCCAGAGGCAAAACCCTTTCACCTGTAAAGGGTTAAGAAGCTAAGATAACCTCGCTGGCACCTGACCCAAAATGACCAATGAGGGGACAAGATACTTTCAAATCTGGAATGGGGGGGGAACAAAGGGTTTGTCTGTCTGTGTGATGCTTTTGCTGGGAACAGATCAGGAATGCAGCCTTACAACTCCTGTTAAAGTTAGTAAGTAGTCTAGCTAGAAATGCGTTAGATTTCCTTTTGTTTAATGGCTGGTAAAATAAGCTGTGCAGGATGGAATGTATATTCCTGTTTTTGTGTCTTTTTGTAACTTAAGGTTCTGCCTAGAGGAATTCTCTATGTTTTGAATCTGATTACCCTGTAAGGTATTTACCATTCTGATTTTACAGAGGTGATTCTTTTACCTTTTCTTTAATTAAAATTCCTCTTTTAAGAACCTGATTGATTTTTCATTGTTCTTAAGATCCAAGGGTTTGGTCTGTGTTCACCTGTACAAATTGGTGAGGATTCTTATCAAGCCCTCCCCAGGAAAGGGGGTGTAGGGCTTGGGGGGAAATTTTGGGGAAAGACATCTCCAAGTTGCCTCTTTCCCTGGTCTTTGTGTAAGACTCTTGGTGGTGGCAGCATACTGTTCAAGGACAAGGCAAAGTTTGTACCAAGTTTTTAATCTAAGCTGGTAAGAATAAGCTTAGGGGGTCTTTCATGCAGGTCCCCACATTTGTACCCTAGAGTTCAGAGTGGGGAAGGAACCTTGACAGGACCACTGGTATATTGTAGCTACTGTAGTAATTCCTGTGTTCCTAGCAAAAAAGAGAGATCAGAAAAAGCAACAGAAAAAAAATCAGAGTTAATGGAAATTGAAGCATAGCAGGCAAGAAAGACAAAGATGACATAGATTCACAAAAGCATGGAAAGTAGAAGAGGAAAATAGTAAAAATAGAAACTGGGAAAACAGAGTAAGAGAAGTAGATAAGGAAATAATGGAACAGGAGAAAAAGTAAGATACATACAGAATATAAGAAGAAAATGAAGATTAAGAATGAGGTTTTCAAAGGTGCACAGATTTTTTGCATGCCCAGTTATACTGATACACATAAAATTAATGGGAATTGGGTGCTCTGAAAATCTCAGCCCACATTGTGCCGCCACAAGGGGGTGGACAGGAATGCAACTTGATCTAAAGTACACAGTTTCAGAGCACATACTTCTAAACACTAAGGTCAAAGCAGAAAAGCAGCCCAGGGCTGGCTGGACTCACCCAGATGTGATCCTGCAATGCTTCATAGGTTTTACAGGGAAGAGGTGAATGACGAGGGTGTGTGGGTGGAGTGGAATTCTATTAGAGAAGTGGCAAAAGGAGCACAGAATTTGTTGGGAACTGTCAGAGAAGGAGGAATGTTGGTAAGGATCAGATAAGAGAGAGTGGAATGGTTTGTTTAGCAGAACAAACTGAATTTTTGGCTTTAGTGAAAATACTACCATTGCAAAAACCTTGTTATTTTAGAAATTGGATTTTGTGCCAGTTGCCCTATTGTTTGGACAGCCTTTGGCATTAGTCTATACGATGTCTAAAACTGTTGTCTTGATGAAGATGAATGTCTTCTGAATGGATGTGCTGGCTTACCAGGAGACTTTTTTGCTTTATTTGACCAAGTAAACTGCATAGCAATACAACAGCTGCTTTACTGGGGGAAGTAAATCCATGAGTCAGCATTCAGCAGCTGCAATCTAGATGATTATGCCAAAAGCAAATTGCACATCCCTGGTTGCTGCTCCTCTCATGCAGTAGAACTGACATGATCATTCTAGAGTACCAACTTGTTTGCTAGTCATTTTAGGTGCAAATCTAACTTTTGCCTACACTTTGGAGCAGTCACAAAGAAAGGCATGTGGCACAAATACAGCACTATGATCATCACTGATAAAAGCAGTGATGAACGCAAATTCCTATTGCACAGAGTAACAAAATGTAATGGTGAGTCTCAGACAGTACCTGAAATGGGGGAACTTGCAGAATAAAGATTCACTTTTCATTCTAAGACACTTCAGTTGAGAACACTAGTGTTTTAACAAGAAACCACCAGTTCTAATCCTTTATACAGTGCCTAATAGTTAAGAAATTACTTCTCTCTAAGTACTTATACAATTTCCATTGCTGGAGTGCTTGGGTACCTCCCAAGACCATACAGTTGAAAACAACAATAATTTCTCTCTCTCTCTTGTCTTTCCTTCTGTTAGAGAAACGACTTTGACGAGTTTACTTTATAGGTCTGTTTGCGTGAGAGAGGTGTTTTGAACATGATGTGGTTAGTATGACCACAAAACACTGCTGCATTGACTATACAAATTCTTTGCTGATGTAAACTGACACTTCTCCACTGACTTGGGTGGAGGTACACTGATTTTCCCCAAGAGAATATTTGGTCTAGTGTGTGTGTCTTCCTTTAATTCACTGATTAAAGAAAATCAAATGTGGTAAGTGAGAAAGAGAGTACACAAAACCCTGCCTGCCTCCTCCCCTACACTAAGCAAGGAGCAAATGGGTAATACAAGCGAAAAATGAGACACAGAACTTCTGAAACAATAAGAGAAAATATTCCCACTACTGCTGTGGTACACTCCCATTGTTCTTTGCATAATTTGTTTCAGTAATTGATACAAAAGTGAAGAGATAGAACTAATGCTGCAAGGAGGACTGAATGAACTAAACCAACATATCATTATTGGGTGAAAGAATGCTACACAAGCAGACATATAATCACATTTTGTTTGGGGGATCATCTATTTAAATAAGTCACATCTCCTTGCTGGGATAGCAGCAGTAAATTATTTTGCGATGCTGTGCACCTCAATTAAGAAGCAGACTCATCATTTCTATTTCCAAGGGAGGATGGTGTAAATCTAAGGGTGTCACATAGCTAGTTTTCATCTCTGTAGAGTAACCAGTGGCTTTCTTTTTGACGATTTCTGCACTTTTGCATAAAGCAATGCAGGCTTTAAGCCGCTCAACTGCCCTCCTAATTGTAGGCAATATACCATAAACACAGCCAAATGGAGTTTAAGTAAAATGAAAATAAATATAAGAAAAGTTTTACAAAAGCAAGCTTCTTTTAGATATGAATTGGATAGTTAAATTACTATTTAAATGGTTCTGAGCTGGAGTTTGGTGCTCACAGTACATTTATGCCAATGGAAATTAATTGCCTTCCCCCCAAAATAAAACTCTATAGCTGAATTTGCAAGATATGCATGCCGTATATGGGCAGATAGTAAGGATTAGTTGCTAGGAAATATTCATAAACAAGAGTGTCGTAAACTTTAAAATGTATGGTAATAGCACACTGTTTTTGCTCCTGCATACAATAAACGAACTGTCTCTTTGAAAATAAAATTTAGAAGCATACTGTCTACTCACAGAGGTTGACCAAATGTATCTGTTTTCGCTGAACTCTTGAAAAAGTGCACTTAGATCTCCTCACCATAATGACTACCTCTTCCTGAGTTACAAGAAAAATATTTGTGCTTTTTTTTTGTCTCCTAGTCCTTACATATCTCTAATATGAACATTGCAAAAACTCTTGGCTAGAAATTTAGTAAAGCAAACTCTTCTGCTCTTTCCCCACTCCTCATTAGGCTAGTGAGAAACATAAAAACTTTTGAAGACCTTGGATGTGAATTGTCACAGACCATCTTGTTGTTAAGTTTTTTAGTAGATGTGACATTAAACATGTTGGATCTGAGGTTCCATCTGAACAACAACAAAAAATCTTCTAAGGGAGAGAACATCAAACCTAACTTATCAGATCAATCAGCTAATGTAACTGTTTGCTTCTCCATCTGAGAATAACTGAAGATAATGCAAGACTTTTCTGGAATAAACATGTAGAGCTTAAAGCTGTGAAATACATGTTTTTTCCATCACAATAATGGTAGTACACCTGTAATGTTCTTTTCAGGAAGATGATTTAACAAAGAATCTGAAAGAATTTTGGCATGGCTCCCAACATAAAAACTCTTTTTTCTGAAGAGAAAAAGCCTGTAGTGAAATCTTATCTGCAATCAGTGATAATATGGGAAAAACAATGTCTAACTTTAACAAGGTCTTCTGGATTGAAATGTGAGCACTATCACTTTCAGTGCTCAGGTGGGTTTATCATTTGTATTAACTGTTGTCAAATTATAATTACTACAGCACTGAGCTAGGATGAGTGATGAACATGGGAAAAATACTGTAGTTTTAAAAATGACACGCCGTGTACCAGGTGGTCTATATATTTACTATTATATAAACATTGAAAGGCTACATTACTACTGTTCTGAGGAAGTCAGCACAGTAGCACTACATAATTAACGATGAAGTTTCTGTTGACATTCTTAACAGTATCAATAGGGCCTTACCAAATCCACAGCCATGAAAAATGCGTCACGGACTGTGAAATCTGGTCTTTTCTGTGCTTTTATCCTATGCTATACAGATTTCACGGGGAAGACCAGTGTTTCTCAAATTAGGGGTCCTGACACAAAAGGGAGCTGCAGGGGGTTGCATGGTTATTTTAGGGGGGGGGTCGCGGTATTGCCACCCTTACTTCTGCACTGCCTTCAGAGCTGTGACTGGAGAGTGGCAGCTCTTGGCCGGATGCCCAGCTCTGAAAGAGGCGCCCTGCCAGAAGCAGAGTAGAAGTAAGAGTGGCAATACCATACCATGCCACCCTTACTTCTGTGCTGCTGCCTTCAGAGCTGGGTGACTGCAGAGTGGCGGCAGCTGACTGAGGGCCCAGCTCTTCAGGCAGCAGCGCAGAACTAAGGGTGGCAATACCATATCATGCCATCCTTACTTCTGCACTGCTGCTGCTGGTGGCTCTGCCTTCAGAGCTGGGCTCCTGGCCAGCAGCCACCGCTCTCCAGCTGCCCAGTTCTGAAGGCAGCGCCGCTGCCAACAGCAGCGCAAAAGTAAGGGTAGCAGTACTGCAAATCTTCCCCTACAATAACTTTGTGATCACCCCACAATTCCATTTTGGGTCAGGACCCCTACACTTACAAAACCGTGAAATTTCAAATCTAAATAGCTGAAATAATGAAATTTATGATTTTTAAAATCCTATGACCTGAAATTGACCAAAATGGACTGTGAATTTGGTAGGGCCCTAAGTATAAACAGACTCTGATATATTTGTAAATTGTTATAAAAGAAATACAAACTAAAACTTTATTACCATTAGCCAGTGTTAATAAAATGAAATTGAAATTTCATACATGCTTTAAATAACATATTGGCAGCAATACAGATGCCTCTTAAAATTACCCTCTGACAAACTACACTATTTAGGTGTCAGAATGTCTTCATTAATGGCTTGGAATTAATATCACATAAAAAGCTGAGTGTCATAATGCAGTATAAACAAATGTCCATTTTAGGCCAAACTCCCCTCCTTGTTCTCTGAATAAATCTGGAAATAATTCTTAAAATTTACTCAGGTGTAAAACAATAGAGGTGGCAGAGGGTGGCCAATAAATAGGGCAGAGAAAAATGGAACCGGCTCCCAGATTTCTAAACATGTCCCAATTCCCACAAATTGTACAGACTGAAAAGAAAAATGTAAGACAGTATGATTATCATTTAAGAAGAAAAACACACCAATCTTTATCATACTAAACACAGCTAAAATACATATATACTTTCCTAGCATTATCTTTCCATGTAAGCAAGCAACTGCTGTAGTTAACCCAAGGATATTATGCAGTCATGAATGAGATGGGAGGAAGCCCATAGGACAGTCTCTCCGTTAAGATATGGCCCATGCTATGAAGAAAGTTTGAGAACTCCTGATGGATGGAACAAACAGGATAGCTCTACTGTCTCAAGCCCCACCTTGTTGTTTTCCCGGAGAGTATCCCAGCTCCTTTTTAAGATTCACAGTCTCACTTGGCTCAACTGCATCCAAATTACTTCCCACCTGGGGGTGCCTCTGAAAACACCTATTGGGATTTAACTCAGAATACTACATGGCACTGTCTGACTTAACATGGTGTACCCCATGGAGTACCACATGGGAAGGTTACATTTTAGATAAGGGACCCCTTTGGTGGATAACTGAAAGACCTGTGGTACCCCCTTTATTCAGTCCTTACCTCAGCAAACCTCATTGGAAGTTAATAAAATTTTGCCTGAGCTAGGTCCAAAATGTTGAGGAAGAACTTCACAATTTTGCTTTGTGTGTGTGTGTGTGTGTGTGTGTGTGTGTGTGTGTGTGTGTGTGTATGTATGTATGTATGTATGTATGTATGTATGTATATTTAGCTAAAGAACTTAAATTGTGTTCTGGTCTCTCACAACTGCTGCTCCGAGGCAGTTAAATAAAGAAAAATATATATTTAAATAAGAGTAGTAAGAATAAACATTAAAAAAATATCCATATTGTATGGAGAACAGAGAAATGCTATTAATATACAAACATATATGCCTATGTAATGTAATCTTATTGGTTTACAGAGCCAAACTCCTCTGAGGAGTGTCACAAATCCACATGATAGCCAGGTGTGCTCAAATTTTGCATTTGGTTCTCTGATTTTACACTAGTTGAAAGATATGTAAAAACTCATGTAGGCAGACAGCTCCCTACTGACTACACTTCTAAGCAGCTTCACATGCATACATTACTCTAGCCAGCTAAGGCTGGATGTAACTTATGCTCAAAAAATGAGCTTGAAATCTGTCTATTTCTGTTTCCATGAGAAGCCCTTCAGGGTTCTCTCTGACCAAATGACACCCCCTTAAGAGACTATGGAATGACACATTGAGACAATCCACAAAAGCATAACTTGTTTCCAGAATGAGATATGCAGTGCAGATTTGAGGACAGAATTTGGCTAATCAACAAGTCAGATATGGTTACTGCAGATGTTTGTTGTTGCTTTTGACCAAATGCACCTTGTAAAAAAACCTATAATAGCTGTGACAGACTTGGAACCTTTTATAAATTTTCATCTTTTTTTTTTTAAATCATAATTTTGAGAACTGACCACTGTACATACACACCGTACCAGTCATTAAAAGTAATATAGGTAATGAAGGATATTGATACCATGTTCCAGGAAATAATCTTTTCTAGATACTATATCTGGTGGAACTGTAAACCTGAGAATCAACTGAAGTGTGTCAATAGTCCCATTGAAATTGTTATGACTCCTATTGTATACAAGGTCGAGGGTTTAAAAATAAAACTTTATAGTTAACTTGCCTCATTGTACTTAGGTTCTGGATTGTTTTAGGTTCAGCTGAAGATGCAGGGGTAAATTAGAGGGCATCTATTGGATTTGCACCCCCGATAGATAAAAACTACATTAAAGTGGCAAAATCAAGCATTCAAAAGTTAGGAAATGCCAGACTTAAAGGTGGCAGTGCTAAGCTTTGTTCAGACCCCTTGTGCATATGCACTGTGATAGTCTTTAACGACATGATCCTATACTGTTTTTCTCACAGGATTCCTGCCTGCATTCAAGTCAGGCAGCTTCCTCCTCCATACTGCCTGAGAGTCATCACCCTGCACTTTAAGCAGGGAGGGGTTTGTCTGTCTGGCCGCGAGAAGAGGGCAATGCTTTCTGGCTTAGGGGGAGGAGGGGAGATGTAAAATTGCTGGAAAAGCAGTCAGTATGGTGGATGACTCACCACCTAGGAATGAGGGATTTAAAAAGGTCGGCCAGGGACTGGACCCTCCCTGCATCACTCGGAACAGGCTGGGCAGCACCCCTACTCTCTCCCTATTTAGGTCACCAATATGCTGGGTGTTTACCTATATCTGAAATAAGAAATAAGAAGCGATGAAATGGATAAGACTGAGTCCGTCTGGGCAAAAATTACATTGGGGAAGAAAACTATTAGAGCCTCCCCTGGGATAGTGCTTGGGGTGTGCTATAGACCGCCGGGATCTAATTTGGGTATGGATAGAGCCCTTTTTAATGTTTTTAATAAAGTAAATACTAATGGAAACTGTGTGATTATGGGAGACTTTAACTTCCCAGATATAGACTGGAGGACGAGTGCTAGTAATAATAATAGGGCTCAGATTTTCCTAGATGCGATAGCTGATGGATTCCTTCAGCAAGTAGTTGCTGAACCAACTAGAGGGGATGCCATTTTAGATTTGGTTTTGGTGAGTAGTGAGGACCTCATAGAAGAAATGGTTGTAGGGGATAGTCTTGGCTCAAGTGATCATGAGCTAATTCAGTTTAAACTGAACGGAAGGATTAACAAAAATAAATCTGCAACTAGGGTTTTTGATTTCAAAAGGGCTGACTTTCAAAAATTAAAGAAATTAGTTAGGGAAGTGGATTGGACTGAAGAATTTATAGATCTAAAGGTAGAGGAGGCCTGGGATTATTTTAAATCAAAGCCGCACAAGCTATCGGAAGCCTGCATCCCAAGAAAGGGGAAAAAATTCATAGGCAGGAGTTGCAGACCAAGCTGGATGAGCAAGCATCTCAGAGAGGTGATTAAGAAAAAGCAGAAAGCATACAGGGAGTGGAAGAAGGGAGGGATCAGCAAGGAAAGCTACCTTATTGAGGTCAGAACATGTAGGGATAAAGTGAGACAGGCTAAAAGTCAAGTAGAGTTGGACCTTGCAAAGGGAATTAAAACCAATAGTAAAAGGTTCTATAGTCATATAAATAAGAAGAAAACAAAGAAAGAAGAAGTGGGACCTCTAAACACTGAGGATGGAGTGAGGTCAAGGATAATCTAGGCATGGCCCAATATCTAAACAAATACTTTGCCTCAGTCTTTAAGAAGACTAAAGAGTATCATAGAGATAATGGTAGCATGACAAATGGGAATGAGGATATGGAGGTAGACATTACCATATTTGAGGTAGAAGCGAAACTCAGCTTAATGGGACTAAATCGGGGGGCCCAGATAATCTTCATCCAAGAATATTAAAGGAATTGGCACATGAAATTGCAAGCCCATTAGCAAGAATTTTTAATGAATCTGTAAACTCAGGGGTTGTACCGTATGATTGGAGAATTGCTAACATAGTTCCTATTTTTAAGAAAGGGAAAAAAAGTGATCCAGGTAATTATAGGCCTGTTTGACATCTGTAGTATGCAAGGTCTTGGAAAAAAATTTGAAGGAGAAGGTAGTTAAGGACATTGAAGTCAATGGTAAATGGGACAAAATACAACATGGTTTTACAAAAGGTAGATCGTGCCAAACCAACCTGATCTCCTTCTTTGAGAAAGTAACAGATTTTTTAGACAAAGGAAACGCAGTGGATCTAATTTACCTAGATTTCAGTAAGGCATTTGATACCGTGCCACATGGGGAATTATTAGTTAAATTGGATAAGATGGGGATCAATAGGAAAATTGAAAGGTGGATAAGGAATTGGTTAAAGGGGAGACTACAACGGGTCCTACTGAAAGGTGAACTGTCAGGCTGGAGGGAGGTTACCAGTGGAGTTCCTCAAGGATCGGTTTTGGGACCAATCTTATTTAATTTTTTTATTACTGACCTTGGCACAAAAAGTGGGAGTGTGTTAATAAAGTTTGCAGATGATACAAAGCTGGGAGGTATTGCCAATTTAGAGAAGGACCGGGATATCCTACAGGAGGACCTGGATGACCTTGTAAACTGGAGTAATAGTAATAGGATGAAATTTAAAAGTGAGAAGTGTAAGGTCATGCATTTAGGGATTAATAACAAGAATTTTAGTTATAAGCTAGGGAAGCATCAATTAGAAGTAACGGAGGAGGAAAAGGATCTTGGAGTATTGGTTGATCATAGGATGACTATGAGCTGCCAATGTGATATGGCCGTGAAAAAAGTTAATGCGGTCTTGGGATGCATCAGGAGAGGTATTTCCAGTAGGGATAAGGAGGTTTTAGTACCGTTATACAAGGCACTGGTGAGACCTCACCTGGAATACTGTGTGCAGTTCTGGTCTCCCATGTTTAAGAAGGATGAATTCAACCTGGAACAGGTACAGAGAAGGGCTACTAGGATGATCCGAGGAATGGAAAACTTGTCTTATGAAAGGAGACTCAAGGAGCTTGGTTTGTTTAGCCTAACTAAAAGAAGGTTGAGGGGAGATATGATTGCTCTCTATAAATATATCAGAGGGATAAATACCAGAGAGGGAGAGGAATTATTTAAGCTCAGTACCAATGTGGACACAAGAACAAATGGATATAAACTGGCCACCAGGAAATTTAGACTAGAAATTAGATGAAGGTTTCTAACCATCAGAGGAGTGAAGTTTTGGAATAGCCTTCCAAGGGAAGCAATGGGGGCAAAAAATCTATCTGGCTTTAAGATTAAACTCGATAAGTTTATGGAGGAGATGGTATGATGGGATAACATGGTTTTGGTAATTAAATATTCGTGGTAAATAGGCCCAATGGCCTGTGATGGGATATTAGACAGGGTGGGATCCGAGTTACCCAGGAAGGAATTTTCTGTAGTATCTGGCTGATGAATCTTGCCCATATGCTCAGGGTTTAGCTGATTGCCATATTTGGGGTCGGGAAGGAATTTTCCTCCAGGGCAGATTGGAAGAGGCCCTGGAGGTTTTTCGCCTTCCTCTGTAGCATGGGGCACGGGTCACTTGCTGGAGGATTCTCTGCTCCTTGAAGTCTTTAAACTACGATATGAGGACTTCAATAGCACAGACGTAGGTGTGAGGTTTTTTGCAGGAGTGATGGGTGAAATTCTGTGGCCCGCATTGTGCAGGAGGTCAGACTAGATGATTATAATGGTCCCTTCTGACCTAAATATCTATGAATATCTGCTGTGGGGCGAAAAACCCCCAACTTCACCTGGCCATTATGGTGATAATGGAAAAATTCCTTCCCATATTGGCCAGGTGCAGCTGGGGTTTTTTTGTCTTCCTTGCAGCAGGTTCAGGTGGGATCTGTTCATGCAGAGCATGACGGGCGGTAGGCCATATGACGCAACTCTTTATTTAAGTGTATAGCGGATGTGCAGTGCAGGTACTCCATAAATTAAGGCACAAAAGATAAATGGATAAATGGCTTGGAAAAGGAATTAAGGAGAGGTGCTTGGTAATTGAGGGTGCTGGAGGCAGTTGGGGACTACTCTGATTGGTAGGCAGGGAGCCAACCCCCCATCATTATAGTCCACCGTAACCCCTCCTTGGTGGTGGTGGGGGGTCGGTAAGGTCCCGGCAAGGGAATTGCTGGAGGGACCTGGATGAAAAGGGTGGGGGGAGCTGGTGGAAGCCCGCTCCCCCCCACCCCCCAAATTGCCTGAAATTGGAGGTTCCCGGCAGTGGATCTTCTGGGAGGGACATCAACAGAAAGGGGTGGGGGTAGAGGGGGCACTGGAAAAAGCACTCACCCCCCCCCCCTTCGGTTAATTGTGGAGTTTTCATCTGCACATTGTATCCGCCGGGTTAGTCCCAGACATCTAATAATAAAGTTGTGGCCTGATTAAACCTATATCTAATGTCTCCTGTCATTCTTTCGGCATAGCCAGACAACCAGCAGGGAAAGAACTGAGAGCACAGGAGAGACTGTTTCTCTGCTCTTAGTTCTGGTGGCCAGTGCTACAGCGGCCTGCAGCAATGATTGCAGGTAAAGTCTGGCTCAGCATGTGTCGTCCTTGGCTGGAGCACACTCTGTTCAGAGGGAATCTTTGGAGAATTTATCTGAGAAACTCTAAAAAGTCCCTACTGCGCATGCGCAAACTGAGATTTTTCAAAGGTTTATAACTTGGCCAAATTTGAGGAGTATTCCCAGAAAACAGCATAGGCACATTTCTAACACAAAACAATCCTCCTTCCCCAACCTCCACCACATTTCAGGCCCTTGCTCCAATGCATGGAGGTGGTAGAGCTTTTCAATGAAAAGGAAATAAGAATTTTTTTAAACAAGGGCAAAACAACATTTTCCCTTAATCTCACTTTCAGCAATGACTGAATCATTTTTGCTGAACATTTCTAAAATAATTCAGCCTGACACAAACACCTGACAAGGAAAATTTCAGCCCAAATGGTTAAATTTTCAGAAAGTTATAAGTAGCCTTGGCAAATATTTTTTAAATAATTTTGATGGATAATATCAATGTTTATTTTTTAAATAATTTTTATCCATTTAAATTTTAAGTTGCAAGAAATTATGCAGCAATCAGACAACAGTTATTTAATGACAGATGTTGAGATTCAAAAAGTTAAAGCTTTATAACTGTTAAGACACAAATTGTCAACATCACATGTCAAAATATACCAAGTAAATATCCTAAAATCAAACTCTAATAAGTTCTCAAGCAGCATTTTTCTTATTTTGCCTATCTGTACATTTCGATTATTGATGGAAACATTTTTTATGTGTTTGGTGAAATTGACATTTACTAACATTTACTGATAAAAAACCAACCTTCCACACAAACTTCCTCGTGGCTGGACTTTACTAAAACTAGACAAGCCATTTACAACACACACTTTTCTTCTCTACAAAAGAAAAAGGATACTAAACTTTCTAAACTACTACATGCCACAAGGGGCCACAGCAATGGTTCTCTCAGCCCACCCAGCAATATTGTTAACCTATCCAACTATACTCTCAGCCCAGCAGAAGCAGCTGTCCTATCTCAGGGCCTCTCCTTCTGCCCCTCCACCCCCACGAACATGATACAGTTCTGTGGTGACCTAGAATCCTATTTTCGACGTCTCCAACTCAAGGAATATTTCCAACATACCTCTGAACAACATACTAATCCACAGAGACCTTCCTACCAACACTACGAAAAGAAGGATTCTAGGTGGACTCCTCCTGAAGGCCAAAACAGCAGACTGGACTTCTACATAGAGTGCTTCCGCCGACGTGCACGGGCTGAAATTGTGGAAAAGCAGCATCACTTGCCCCATAACCTCAGCCATGTGGAACACAATGCCATCCACAGCCTCAGAAACAACTCTGACATCATAATCAAAAAGGCTGACAAAGGAGGTGCTGTTGTCATCATGAATAGGTCGGAATATGAACAAGAGGCTGCTCGGCAGCTCTCCAACACCACTTTCTACAAGCCATTACCCTCTAATCCCCCTGAGAGTTACCAAAAGAAACTACAGCATTTGCTCAAGAAACTCCCTGAAAAAGCACAAGATCAAATCCGCACAGACACACCCCTGGAACCGCGACCTGGGATATTCTATCTACTACCCAAGATCCATAAACCTGGAAACCCTGGGCGCCCCATCATCTCAGGCATTGGCACCCTGACAGCAGGATTGTCTGGCTATGTAGACTCCCTCCTCAGGCCCTACACTACCAGCACTCCCAGCTACCTTCGAGACACCACTGACTTTCTGAGAAAACTACAATCCATCGGTGATCTTCCTGATAACACCATCCTGGCCACTATGGATGTAGAAGCCCTCTACACCAACATTCCACACAAAGATGGTCTACAAGCCGTCAAGCCGTCAAGAACACTATCCCCGATAATGTCACTGGTGGCTGAACTTTGTGACTTTGTCCTTACCCATAACTATTTTACATTTGGGGACAATGTATACCTTCAGATCAGCGGCACTGCTATGGGTACCCGCATGGCCCCACAGTATGCCAACATTTTTATGGCTGACTTAGAACAACGCTTCCTCAGCTCTCGTCCCCTAACGCCCCTACTCTACTTGCGCTACACTGATGACATCTTCATCATCTGGACCCATGGAAAAGAAGCCCTTGAGGAATTCCACCCGGATTTCAACAATTTCCATCCCACCATCAACCTCAGTCTGGTCCAGTCCACACAAGAGATCCACTTCCTGGACACTACAGTGCTAATAAACGATGGCCACACAACAGAACCACTAACCCAGGAACCTATCCTTGCAACAAAGCCCGTTGCCAACTGTGCCCACATATCTATTCAGGGGATACCATCACAGGGCCTAATAACATCAGCCACGCTATCAGAGGCTCGTTCACCTGCACATCCACCAGTGTGATATATGCCATCATGTGCCAGCAATGCCCCTCTGCCATGTACATTGGTCAAACTGGACAGTCTCTACGTAAAAGAATAAATGGACACAAATCAGATGTCAAGAATTATAACATTCATAAACCAGTCGGAGAACACTTCAATCTCTCTGGTCACGCGATTACAGACATGAAAGTTGCTATATTACAACAAAAAAACTTCAAATCCAGACTCCAGCGAGAAACTGTTGAATTGGAATTCATTTGCAAATTGGATACAATTAACTTAGGCTTGAATAGACACTGGGAGTGGCTAAGTCATTATGCAAGGTAACCTATTTCCCCTTGTTTTTTCCTACCCTCCCCCCCTCGTCAGACGTTCTTGTTAAACCCTGGATTTTGTGCTGGAAATGGCCCACCTTGATTATCATACACATTGTAAGGAGAGTGGTCACTTTAGAAAAGCTACTACCAGCAGGAGAGTGGGTTTGTGTGTGTGTGGGGGGGTGAGAAAACCTGGATTTGTGCTGGAAATGGCCCAACTTGATTATCATACACATTATAAGGAGAGTGATCACTTTAGATAATCTATTAGCAGCAGGAGAGTGGGGTGGGAGGAGGTATTTTTTCATGCTTTGTGTGTATATAAAAAGATCTTCTACACTTTCCACAGTATGCATCCGATGAAGTGAGCTGTAGCTCACGAAAGCTTATGCTCAAATAAATTGGTTAGTCTCTAAGGTGCCACAAGTACTCCTTTTCTTTTTACTGATAAAAATGTAATCCTTCCAAGTCTAATTATTAAGTACTGAAAGCAGGGTTTTATAATGAAAAGTGTTGGACAACCCTTCTAGTACTACCAACCCCACCAATAATAAATATAGTTCAAATTCTTTTGAAATTTCCAAAACACAATTAAGGAATGAGGATCATATGCTAAAGAATGTATAATACTATTTGTGTTGTGTTCCCTGTACCGTAAAACCACTATGAATTTAAACAGTTTGCACTGTGTAGTTCCAGAAGATATGGATCAACATTAATTAATAAGTAAAGACATTGCACTGAAAAATCAGCAAATTCTCTGACGTCTACAAACTATTTGTTTTAATATTGTTTTCTTTCAAATACAAACGTATTTTCATCCTCAATAAAACTAAACACTCTGTGTAATCTCAGCTTCTGTCACTTTCCACTTTTTAAGCACTCTAAATATTTAAACAAGGTAGACCTGAAAATCTCAAGCCAGTAATCTTCTCCGTATGTCTTTGCCCCTGAGGTATAACTATTAATGCACTAGCACCGCATTGACATAAAAGAGATAGCTATTAAAGTCCTACCTGCCCACAGGCCAGGCCCATGCCTCTCTCCCCCATGCCATGAGGACATGATAAATTTAACTCCAGGGCATCTGCACCGGAAGCCTGTAAGACATGCACATACACATACACAAAGTTAATCATAAATTTTATACTCTTACATTCAGGTACTTTTGGAACTTGACACAGATCACTCGTTAAATGTAAGATTCCTTTTCTGTCAACCTTTTTTCTTTTGGTGTTTAATAATAAATAAATATAAGCTAGAGTTGTTTGGAAATATCTATCAGTCACTTAAGGGGAGAGACCATTATGAAAGGGTATTGTAGTTTTCTGAGGAAAAATCAGAAATTCAAAGTAAAGATTAAATTTATAAAGAAAAAAAAGTAAATATTTTACTTAAATATAAATATTTAAGGACACTTCAAAACCCAATTTTTTTAGATTGTTTACTCATGTTGAAATGTGATTTTTATTTTTCAAATTTTCAGATTGCTGGGCTCAGAAAAAATGGGTAAGATATTGGAATATTTCTTTATGAGGGTGGGACAAAAATCAGGAATAGCTCTGGTATCATGAAAACCACAACAGCTATAAGAAATAAGACTTAATAAACCAGATTTTTATATTTGAATCAGACAGAAGATGCATATATACAAAGATGATAGCTAATAGTTTATAGGGTGGCCTTTTACATCAAGTTCAAATAAATTTTTACTTATACAAGTGTATCAGCATAGAAAGCTTACACCTCAAAGGGTTTGGCTTGGCTCAGATAACAAACACTCTAACATTTGGATGCTTTTCTGAATTCTACTGAAGCCTCTTGGTTCTGCAAAATTAGTTGGGAAACTGTGCGATAACAGGTTTCCTTGTAGCATTTCTATACTTCTGCTGCTGTTCCCAGCTGGAACCTGGACAGGCAGTGGAATGAGAGGATGCATAATAATGGAAGTAAAGTTAATCAAACTTCATATGTTAAAAAACACTGTGTTTAAGTTTGAGATATGCTGAAATTCAGGACGGTGCTCTTATTTTATCGTAACCAGTTTGCCCATCTGTATAACTGACTAAAACTGAAGAGGGACTAAAGGATCCATTATGATTAAATGAGCCATGCCCAGAAGAACTTTATTCAAAACTCAGCAAGAGTTTAGGGAAGTCACAATTCTGTAAAATGAAATCCATTATCTTCAGCTGAAGAAACTATTTATGCAGTTCTCACTCTCAGGAACTCAGAACCTCTGCTCCAGTGCTGATAACAGCAGGAAGACCATCAAGAAAACTTCATTTTCTCTTGTTCAATTCCACTACTGTACAGCCTCTTTGCAGAAGAGTTTTGAACTTTTGTCCACAGGCAGAACATCATTGCTAAATTGGTTCTTCGTATTTGCCACCATGTGCCTGTTTCAGATTAACAGGAAGATTAATAGCTTTTAACTCTGATTTTATGTCACAGGGATACCTTAGCCCTGGAGCAGCATCTGGCAAATCAAAACAAAAACATACTATTAAATTACTGTGCTTCACCTCCTACTGTGTGGTTGTTAGGGCATCCCCCACTACAACTATACTGAGCCCTATTGTGCACTACTTACACATTGCAATGGGCTTTGTTGCCAACTGTGCCCCTATTCAGGGGACACCATTATAGGGCCTAATCACATCAGCCACACTATCAGAGGCTCGTTCACCTGCACCTCTGCCAATGTGATATATGCCATCAAGTGCCAGCAATGCCCCTCTGCTATGTACATTGGCCAAACTGGACAGTCTCTACGTAAAAGAATAAATGGACACGAATCAGACGTCAAGAATTATAACATTCAAAAACCAGTCGGAGAACACTTCAGTCTCTTTGGTCACTCAACTACAGACCTAAAAGCGGCAATTCTTCAACAAAAAAACTTCAAAACCAGACTCCAACGAGAGACTGCAGAACTGGAATTAATTTGCAAACTGGACACCATTAAATTAAGCTTGAATAAAGACTGGGAGTGGATGTGTCATTACACAAAGTAAAACTATTTCCCCATGTTTATTCCCCTTTCCCCCTCCCCCCACGGTTCCTCACACGTTCTTGTCAACTGCTGGAAATGGCCCACCTTGATTATCACTGCAAATGTTCTCCCCCCCCCCCCCCACTCTCTTGCTGGTAATAGCCCACCTTACCTGATCACTCTTGTTACAGTGTGTATGGTAACACCCATTGTTTCATGTTCTCTGTGTATATAAATCTCCCCACTGTATTTTCCACGGCATACATCCGATGAAGTGAGCTGTAGCTCACGAAAGCTTATGCTCAAATAAATTTGTTAGTCTCTAAGGTGCCACAAGTACTCCTTTTCTTTTTGAAGAATGGGTAGGGACTCTCAGAGGGGCAGGAGATGGAGGATAGTCCCTTGGTCTTTTGGATTTGTTGAAAGAGATCCTACAATTAGTGTAGAAAAACCTTAAACAAGGCTCTTAGCCTGAGCTATTTGAAGTTATATGTGCAATAAACAAATTGTGAATAACATCACTATGATCCTAGGCAACCCTGTGTTCACACACTACACACAACTGCAATAAGTTTTGCACAAAATATGTGCTGTGAGGTGATCACTTGAAAATTAACACTACACTGGTCAATAATATCACTGTAAAGTATGTGTTGCACTGTTGCATATGAAATTATGTATACTCATAATATTTTGCTTTAAACTCTATGACTAAAGGGTGTTTAAACCAGGCACATCATGGTGAGTTGATAAACAGGGTTTCTGCAGACAAAGGAAAGAGGCCAATAAGGTATGGCCCAAATTCAATGGGCCATTCATTTGTATTGGAGGAAGAGAGAGTTTGCATAGTAGCATCTACCAATGAGGGAGGAACCAGCGTGGATCTGTAGCTTCCAGACATGATGGCTCCTTTACTCAGCATGAGCTAATGAACTTTATCTGTGGCTACCCTTCAGAAGAATACATTTCAAAGGTTCACTGAGCTATAAACAGGGGATTCAGAGTAGCAGCCCTGTTAGTCTGTATTCACAAAAAGAAAAGGAGTACTTGTGGCACCTTAGAGACTAACCAATTTATTTGAGCATAAGCTTTCGTGAGCTACAGCTCACTTCAGCGGATGCAAACAGAGGGGAGTGAAGCCCTAAGTTATCAATCACTTTAAGGAGACAAAGAAACAAAGAAATTTGATCTCTGTGATGGGTCCTGGCCAGACCGGCCAGTAAAAAGCTTGAAAGCACTTTGATTGAGAGAAAAAACATCTCGAACAAAGACAGTAACTTGCTAGATTATGTTTTATACTTCTAGATCTGTTTTTCACTTTTATTTGCTCTTCCTTTATTTCTTTTACTTGGTATTTCTTAATCCATGATCTGTTGTTAATAAACTTGTTTTGCTTCCATTGTAAATCATTAGTGCTGGCTAAACGTAGTAAAGTGTGTGATTTTAGTAAGCTGATAGGTTGGAATGTTATACAGCAGGGGTGGGCAAACAATGGCCCACAGGCCGGATCCAGCCCTCGAGCTCCCGCTGGGGAGTGGTCTCTGAGGCTTGCCCCGCTCTGGTGCTCCAGCCAGGGAGCAGGGTCGGGGGGCTGCTCCATGCGGCTCCTGGAAACAGCGGCATAGCCCCCCTCCGGCTCCTACATGCACCAATGGCCCCGCTCCAATGTCCCCCTCTGGCGCTCCAATGGGAGCTGCGGGGGTGGTACCTGCAGATGGGGCAGAGTGCCGAGCTGCCTGGCTGCACCTCCACATAGGAGCTGGAGAAGGGACATCCCGCTGCTTCTGAGAACTGCTTGAGGTAAGCGCTGCCTGTACCCCTGAGCCTCTCCCCATGCCCCAACCTCCTGCCCCAGCCCTGATCCCTCTCCCACCCCCTGAACCCCTCAATCCCAGCCCAGAGCACCCTCCTGCACCCCAAACCCCTCATCCCCAGCCCCATCCGGAGCCCTCACCCCCACCACACCCCACTCCTCCGCCCCATGCCAGAGCACCCTCCTGTACCCTGAACTCCTTATTTCTGGCCCCACCCCGGAGCCTGCACCCCCAACTAGAGCCCTCACCCCCACCCCAATTTTGTGAGCATTCATGGCCCACCATACAATTTATTTTCCCAGATGTGGCCCTTGGGCCAAAAAAGTTTGCCCACCCCTGTTATACAGTCTCTGTAGAGGTAGTGAACCTAATACTTTTTCTGTAAGAGTCCAGCGAGAGGGTCTGGACCCTGCAGGAAGATGATGTGGGCAAGCCTGGGGCTTGAAAAGTACTAAAGTCAACCTGCAAGGAGTATTCAAGTGGACAAAGCCAGGATGAAGCTTGTGGGCTTCTGGCTGGCTGTTTGGGTCAGATTTCTGAACCAAAGTTGCACAGTCACAAGACACCCAGGATTACAAATTACAATTACCTACATTGACTGAACCCCTTAGTAGCCTGGATAAACCCCCAAATGTCTCAATCACTAAAATGATCTATTTATAAAGATTATACCTGGCTCATGTTTTGTCCTGGCATGGAGAGGTGTTTAGTAGTTCAGTTTGCAACCTCTTCTCTATGCCTCAGACCTGATAATCTTGAAAACTTTGTTGGAATCAACCCTCTATAAACATTAAAATGGCAGTTAAACTAATTCATGCATAATTTTTTCATCAGGAAAAGCTGATGTCTGCTTCCATTGATTAGTAGGAAGAAGGGAAGACACAAACATTTTTAGAAGAAATATATAATAGAAAGATGAAAACATGGGAAAAATCACAAAGAGATGTTTATAATAAGCTACAAGGAAATTAAAAGGTCAGACACTATTTAAAGAATGTTCTTCTTCAAAATAAATCAACCAAATTCCCTCTTTGAGTTGATACTGTGAAATGCTCCAAAATGAGACACTAGCCACTGCACATTTAGACAACAAGTCAGAAAGAGGTTCAGTAGTTGCTGGTACACACAGATAACTCCTGTGCTCCGAAGACTAATCATGAAAGTTAGTGGTAAATATTTCCCAACTGCAGAAGTGGATTCCATAACTATATATGCTATACAATTGCTTGCATCAGGGCATAGTGTTTGTTGTTGACCTCAGAAATAAAAATAATTAAAGAGTAGAGAACAAGAAAAAGCCCATGCAAGGTCCAATTAAGAATAAATAATGTTTCCCAAAATGTGTCAGACCTTTTCTTTAAGGTAATTTAGCATAAATTAAAAATAAAAAAATACTGACAGATCTGATGACAGCAAACAAAAATATTTCATCTCCTCACCAAGTAACTCTGGCAGAGACCTCAAGACACAGTATCCATTCCCTTTGTCTTCTACTTGCCCCAAAGCTAGAATTCTGTTCTGTATTTACATTTTTTCTTATTGAACTGGAGTAACTTTTGCCTGCTGTGTGGCACGTTTAAGCAGCTTTGAATGAATGTGATCATGGGAAAAGCTATCCATCATTTTCATGAGCCTTCTACTTCCTAGTCAGCTCTGCAACTTGTGACTATGAACCTGTTGTTACTTTTGTTATTGGCTTCCATGACAAGCTGACCTTTAACATGAATAGGTCGGTCTCCTGTGGAGACAGAATTCACAACCTTCTGGGGCTTATGCACTCCGGAAGGCCACATTTATTATCTTCTGGATGGGGTCTTAAATATGGTACAGAAATATTACTGCATTTTATTATTTAATTATGCATGTCCATAACACGCTAGGTGCTTTCCAAGCTGCACACATTAAGAAATACTTTGACCAGGTAAATTACGTCACATTTTACAAAATATATTTATCCAACAACTCCATCGTTTCCAAAGTGCTATTGCTAATACAACTGCAGATTCAAAATGTATCTTTTTTTTCAAATTGATAGCAATTACAGATTAAAAGAACACTAAGCATTTTTGCCTTATAGAAAAAAAAGAAGAGGAGTAAGCAGCATGATAAAGCCATTCATCATAGTCAGTTTAAAAGTGGTAAAGCTCATGTCAAGCATGAATTCCGCAAAAGATTTCATGGTCAATTAAGTAAATACAGGTATAAAATGGACCTAGTGTTGAAGATCACAAAGCCAATTACTGATAATGTTTAATTTCACTTCCCTAAATCCCCAAAGTGATTTTTTTCCTCATAGGTTTAAAATGACCACAGGAAATAGAGAAGCATCATTCCAGATCACTCTAAGAGGCTTTAGAAGGCTTTGTGAAGAAAAACCAATTATATACATAGAATCTAGCTATATACATATATGTACACACACACATATATATACACTCATCAGGACCGGCTCTAGGCACCAGCAAAGCAAGCACGTGCTTGAGGTGGCACAATTCCAGGGTCGGCATTCCGGCCATCCTTTTTTTTTTTTCTTTCTTTTTTTGCTTGGGCAGTTGCGCTCTCGAAGCTTGGGGGAGCAAAAAACCTAGAGCCGGCCCTGACACTCATAAATATATGCACTCCCCCAATTATTTACGTGTGTGGTATTTCTAATGTAATTAATTCTGATCTAAAGCTAAGAATAGGACGAGCTAATTGGTTTTTCTTCATAAAGGGCATTAAAGATTTGGAAATACACCTCTCTATTTCCTGTGGACACTGTAAACCTGTGAGGAATAAAATCTGTTTCATATTTAAAAAATATCCTGTCTTAATCAAGTGTTTCTTATGATATTCATCATGGACATACATATTTTTAATAGCCTTTTTTCCTTCAAACTGAAATACAAATTTCAGGCGTATGGTTGGTTGTTTGAATTTATGCAAGATTGGATTTATATTACAGAAAACCTGCTGACTGCTATTATATACAATGGCTTTCTTTGCTATCATTTTTGCAAGTCTGTATTAAAACTAGAATAGCATTAAATGAGCCTTTTATACTTTAAATATTCAAGAGGTTTATATTCAAAATTTCTTCTGTGCTGTCAAACTAGTGTGCCTGTAGGCAAGGTAAGATCAAGTTAGGCTCTCAAAGGTAGAATTAAATTTTATCAGGGCATTCATCATAATATACAGTTTGCTTTAAATGCAAATAAAAAGTATGTGGATTCAGAGACTAAAGGCTTTTCAGGTCGTGTGTAAAAATCCAAGGGACAGCTTTTATGGAATAGCTGTTCTTTAAATTTACATTTCCTTCATTTTAATGAAAACACAGAATAAACAAATTATGATGGACATGCTTTAAATGTTCATTTTTTACTTTGAATCTATTTCTTCTGTAGAGTTTCTTATTGCAGCTCTTTATTTAAGAAGAATAAAAACAAGACAAAAGAGATGAGGAAACATATTACGGAACCATTACCTCAGCCATTTTTGAAAGTTCAGTCCAGTCACCCTTGTTGTAGCTGCACATGATACTGGCAATTACAATCTGAAAAGAAAATGCATACAATAATTTGTAAGCTACTGTATATGTGAATTATAACTACTATGTATAATGACAAAGAATCCTGTTGTACTTCCAACCAGTAACTATTAGAGCACTGTATCTGCAGATCCAAATCACTGAAGGCAAAAAAGATCCACAGATTATCAGTGTTTTCAGTATTAAAAAACAATTATTCAGCAAAGCTGGCAATACTACACAACCTTAATTTTACAGTAGTTTACATTGTCATCAACATATAGAGCCCAATTCTGCTCCCAAACAGTCAATGAGACAGAAGCAGGCCTAAGCACGGTATCTAACAGCTGCATTACCGAACCTAGCTGTTTACTGGGGACAAAACTGTAATTTTAACAGTTTATTATTACTTACAAAATCAACAGTATTCTAGGAACTTTACAGATAGGTAAGAAGACATGTCTCTGCTCCAAAGAGTTAACAATATAGATTGGCAGCACAGAAATACAAAACTCCCATTAATGTTAATGAAGCTAGGATTTGACCCAGGGTTGGGGGGATGTAACACTGATATTCACTATATGTTTGAGTAGCTCCACCAAATATATATTTTTTAAATGTCTGGATCTTCTAATCTCTAGTTTAATCCCCTCCGTGAAGGGAAGAGAGGGGATAGCAGACCATTCGGAGTAAGTTTGTTTTAATGAGGGAATGGCAGTAGGAAAGAGTGTTACTCATGCATAAAGTTACAAAAAGCCTTAAGTCTTTGCAGGATTGGGGGTCTAATTTATTGTTCACTTTCACCTCCTGGCAATTTTCAGTGCTATTGTTTCCAGGTTTCTCCCTCTAAGATTATTTGCATTCTTTTCCCTGAAGACGATTTGGCTTTCATTTTTCCAAGGTGAATTTCATTTATTTTCTGGCCATTTTTGCAGTCTCTCAAGGTCTTTGTCTGTTATTTCTCTTTCCTCCCTGTTGTTCTCTACACCTCTCAGTTTTTGTATCTGTGAATATAATTAAGTGCTGATTATCTCAGCTTCCAGATCATTAAAGGTTTTAAATAAAACTGGATCTAACATGTCGTCTCTGATACTCGAGCTAGATACCTCTCTCCAACTCAATACATTGTTGGTATGGGCCTTCAGCCAATTTCCAATTTATGTGACAGTATCCAGTGAACTGATACTAGCAGACAGCATCTGTCCTGGACTGCCAGATCTTAGGAGAATCCATCATATACTTTGAGGGACATCAGAAGAATGAGGGTGTCGTATTTTCTGCTGGCCTAAATCACTGAAGTCAATAGAGTTACACCAACAGAGAATTTAGCCCAAGAGACCCTACAGAGGGCAGAAATATAGGAAGAGGTTAGAAGGAAAAAAGCAGAATTGAAGGGAAACATGGCATACAAGTTAAAAGGTCCATTGAGGCAGATTAGTCAGAGAAATTGCAGAAGGATAGTGGTGGACTATTTTGTGTACAAAAGGACAGCCATAGACAGTAAAGAAGATACTTTTTTTTAATGTTTAAGACAGTTTGAGATGTAGCTTTGTTCAGAGGTAGGATTGATGTTTGGGCTGGATCTTTTATTGATCTGAACCATTTTGGTCATCTCTATTTGTATCTGGGATGAGAATGGCGTTTGGATTCTATGGGCAAAATCCTTCCCTCAGCAAAGGCTATGGTGGTCAGATTTTATTACTCGTTTATGTGAGGGAGATGTTTAAAAAGTCTCTTTTTAAAAAACCACCGTAAGAACAGCCATATTGGGTCAAACCAAAGGTCCATCTAGCCCAGTATCCTGTCTTCCAACAGTGGCCAATACCAGGTGCTTCTGAGGGAATGAACAGAACAGCTAGTCATGAAGTGATCCATCCCTTCTCACCCATTCCCAGCTTCTGACAAACAGAGGCTAGGGACACCATCCCCACCCATCCTGGCTAATAGCCATTGACAGACCTATCCTCCATGAATTTATCTAGTTCCCTCTGTGCAAATTTGATGGTTGGAAAATATGTGGAAGATGAGATATTTAAGCTCTCCAGGGAAGTGGTGGAAAGGGGCAGGAGAAACAATGAGCACAGTTCCATGGAAAATAAAAGGAGTTGCCCAAAGAACAATTCAACTGCCAAAAGCAGTTTCATGCTTTTATAATGAAGAAATGTGAAATATAAATCTCTCTTTTTCTTCAAAAAAATGAAAAATTGCATTGTTCTAAAGAGTTGTTTTTGTTTTTTTCTTTTTCTTTTTTTTTTTTTGGCAAAATAAAAGATTTTGAAGTACTATATTTCTCCTATTAATATATTAAATGTATATATCTTTAGTTGCATACCTACTAGCATAAATATAAAAAACTAATTCTTGATTAAACATGTGCAGTCACTGTTGGTGTGTTTTATTGCACCCCTTAACGTATATGAGAGGAATAATATGTCAATTTCTGATAATGACATTCCTTTATAACACATTTTTTAAAAAAGCAAAAATCTTTATATAGTTACAGGACAGGAAGTTCTATGGCCTGTATTATTCCAGAGGTTAGACTCGATGATCACAATTGTCCTTTCTGGTACTGAAATGTATGAACTCTATTTCATAAGCATTTAAACTATCTTGGAAAACTCAACTTAAGTGCTTATAAAACAAACATCAACAAGAATAAATACTTTTTAACAAGGCAGTTTTTTTGTATTAAATATCCAAGAGCATCAAAACTTGAAGCTCATTGTGTTTCATACTTCATTATGAAAACTAAGTTTAGGAAAGTATGTATATATTCAGAAACTGAAGGATAAAGAACTGTATAAAATGCTGCACTGGCTGGATGCTGGCCAAGAATCCATGTCTTGTGAAATTTCCAGTTTCTGGAAGCTGACTAAAAAAAGAAAGATATCCTGACAACATGAGATTTAAAAAAAATTTTTTTTTTACATTCTGGAGTCACAATCTGAAGTACATTGGAAATCTAGGAAACAATTCAAGTTCAACTTAAACTATTACTTTTTTTAGCAGGAAAAAGCTGTAGAGCAACAAAGGTGAATAAGTATTATTATAAGTAGATGAGTTAGATTTCCTCAAGCGTTATTAATGAAGTCTGAAAATTCTACTGGGAGTATACGAAGGAGGAGGAACAAGATATATGGTGTTTCAAGGAGCTGTTAATTAAGAAAACATAGAATCATAGAAGATTACGGTTGAAAGAGACCTCAGGAGGTCATCTAGTCCAACCCAGTGGTGAGCTGGAGCCGGTCCACGCGAAGCGGTTGTTAAATTTAGAAGCAGTTTTAGAACCAGTTGTTAGGGTTCCCTGAGCTCCCGGCTGGGGAGGCTCCCCCGGCCCCTTCTCCACCTTCCCCCCTCTTACAGAGCCTCAGCATGCTCTGGACCGCTCCTGGGCAGCTCTGCAGCGCCTGCCGCTTTGAGCAGCATGGTAAAGGGGTGGGGCTGTGAGCTCCAGCAGGCTGCGCAGCATCCATATACGCTGCCCTGAGCAGCATGGTAAGGGGCTGGGCCGGGGCTGGGAGGAGGGGTTGGATAAGGAGCAGGGAGCGGTTGGAGGGGTCGGAGGTTCTGGAGGGGTTGTCAGGGGACGGGGGGGGGGTTGGGTAGGCAGTCGCCGCCCCAGAAAGTCCCAGCCAGGCTGGGACTCTGCTGGGGCAGCCCCCTAGCCGAGGGGGCCCCGACTCGTGGCGCTAGGGAGGGTGCATGGTGTAGGGCTCAGTGTTATAGAAGGGGGCTGTTGGAGACAGGGCCGGCTCTAGGCACCAGCAAAACAAGCAGGTGCTTGGGGCAGCACATTTCTAGGGGTGGCGTGCCGGCACCGGTCATAGCGCCCCTAGAAGTGTGCCCCCACTGCCCCAACTCACCTCCGCCTGCTCCCCTGAGCGTGCCGCTGCTCCACTTCTCCCCCCTCCCTCCCAGGCTTGCCGCGGGTGAAACAGCTGTTTCGCGCGGCGAGGCAGGAAGAAGCCGAGCGGCGGCACGGTCGGGGAGGCAGCAGTGGTGGAGTGGAGGTGAGCTGGGGCAGGGAGCGGTTCCTCTACCCCCCACCCCCGTTACTTCCTGTGCTCCCCCACCCACCCTTGCTCACCTCCGCTCCGCCTGCTCCCCTGAATGCGCTGCCTCTCCCTCGCCTGAGAGGGAGGAGGGAGAAGCGGAGCTGCAGCGTGTTCAGGGGAGCAGGCAGAGTGGAGGTGAGTTAGGGCAGGGGGTTGTGGGGGGGAAGCCGTAGGGAGCAATGCGGGGGCGGGGGGGGGAATGTGGCACGCCCTAGGGAGGAGGCAGGGCTGGGGATTTGGGGAAGGGGTGGGAAGGGGTGGAGCAGGGGGCGGAGGGGGGCATGAAAAGAAAGCAGGGGCGGCCAAAAATTTTTTTGCTTGGGGCGTCAAAAATCGTAGAGCCGGCCCTGGTTGGAGAAGGGGCTCGGTGCTAGAGGGGGGTGCATGAAGCAGCACCGTTTGCGGGGCGCGGGGCTACGGAAGGGCTGCGGGGCCCCACATCCTGTCTCGGGGCAGGGGTCGCACTGCGGCTGGTACCTGCGCTGCGCAGCAATCCAAGCAGCCACTCCAGGTCCCCATGCACAGAGGCCGATCAGATGCCGCTTTGCTCAGCAGCCGCAGTGAAGCTCCATGCTGCTTCCTGCCCGGCCAAGGAAGCGTGACAGGCTGCGCTGGGCAGGGAGATCGGGCACCATGTGACTGGGCGCCGCGTAGGGCAGGGGAGCCAGGCTCCTGGCAGCAGCAGCCTCCTCTGCCCCAGGAGCCGGGCAGGGCCAGCTGGTGCCATGGCTGGGGGCTGCCTTGGGCATGCTGGGGTGAGCCCCCTCCCCAGTCTCTCCCGCTCCTGCGCTGTGGGGCTGTCCAGCCTCCGCCACTTGGGGGCGCTCACATCCCACGGTGGAGAGTCAGGGAGATGGCAGCCTTTGCCTGCAGGGAGCCGCCACCCCACATGCCGGGAGCGACCCCACTGATGCAAGAGCTGCAGGACTCCTGCGCCACCAGCAGGCACCTGGGATGGAGAACATGCCTGGGGAGGGCAGGGGGACAGGACAGAGCCTGGGGGGCAGGATGGAGCCTGGGGGTGGGGGTGGGAGGGGACAGGATAGAGGCACATCTCTTAAATCAGAACTTTTTATAGGGAACAGGTTGTTAAGATTTTGTCAGCTCATCACTGGTCCAACCCCCTGCTCAAATAAGAACCAACCCTAACTAAATCATCCCAGCCAGGGCTTTGTCAAGCCAGGCCTTAAAAAGCTCTAAGGATGCAGATTCCACCACCTCCCTAGGTAACCCATTTCAGTGCTTCACCACCCTCCTACTGAAATAGTTTTTTCTAATATCTAAGCTAGACCTCCCACAGTGCAACTTGAGACCATTGCTCCTTGTTCTGTCAGATGCCACCACTGAGAAACAGCCTAGCTCCATCGTCTTTTGAACCCCCCTTCAGGTAGTTGAAGGCTGCTATCAAATCCCCCCTCTTCTCTTCTGCAGACTAAATAAGCCCAGTTCCCGCAGCCTCTCCTCATAACTCATGTGCCCCAGCCCCCTAATCATTTTTGTTGCCCTTCGCTGGACTCTCTCCAAGTTGTCCACATCCTTTCTGCAGTGGGGGGCTCAAAACTGGAAGCAATACTCCAGATGTGGCCTCACCTGTGCCGAATAGAGGGGACATATTTATTAAATAATGATTAGTGTTAGTATTCACATTTAAAATTATGTATGTATCTGTGTCTAACGTAGTGGATAATGGTAACAATAATATAGTTCAGGGATCGGAAACCTTTCGCATGCAGCTTGTCAGGGAAAGCCGCTGGTGGGCCGGGACAGTTTGTTTACCTGCAGCATTTGCAGGTTCGGCTGATCGCAGCTCCCACTGGCCGCAGTTAGCCGTTCTAGGCCAATGGGGTCTGCGGGAAGCAGTGTGGGCTGAGGGACGTGCTGGGCGCTGCTTCACGCAGTCCCCCATTGGCCTGAAACGGCAAACCATGGCCAGTGGGAGCTGCGATCGGCCGAACCTGCAGACACGGCAGATAAACAAACCGTCCCGGCAGGTAAACAAACCGTCAGTGGCTTTCCCTGACGGGCTATGTGCCAAAGGTTGCCGATCCCTGATATCGTTGAGAGCAGAAATTGCATTTCCACTGTAAATGTTCTTGTGAAAAATATGATGAAAAAGTTTTTAAAATAATATTTTGTTTTATTCTCTCTTTTTCCTAATGTTCTCATACAACTGGAAATTAAAACTGATTTTCCTATTTCAAACCCAATCCTCCACTTTTGTAAACAGTCCTTACTCAAGGGACTACTCCCTCAGATGAGACTGGGACAAATAATATGAGAGCTACTCTTGTAGGCAATGATTTATCTTTTTTCATTTGATAAATATTGCTTTTTCTGCATTTCTAATGCAGCACAGGCCAAGATTTCTCAGTTTTGTTTAAATCTGTCTTTCGTTCATCAGCATCAGTGATACTAGTGCAGCTCTGGGAACAGGGTTCATTACTTAACTTGTGTTCCTTCTATTAGCTTTCTCACAAAAAAGCCTCTGTAGTTAGGCTAATTTCACTTGATATCAATAACCAAATCTTGTTTTAATAGCCAGGTAGGGCACTTTGGTGATGTCAGAGGCATGAATACATGCCTCTGACATCACCAAACTACACAGGGCTGGGAATTTATCAAGAAAATGCAGAGTAAAACCCATACACTTATTATATACAATGGATGGAAAATAAGGAAAGCGAAAAGGACAAAGGGTAAAAATCATTCCTTTCATTTTTTAGTGTAAACTAATATACCCGTTAATTGCAAATTTCTCAATCCTCTCCTCCCTGTTCTAGCACTCTGTAGACTATTGGCCTCTAAAATGCCAGTTTGAAAAAGTATATGAACCTTCAGAACAATTTCCTACAAACATATCCTTAGAATTTAAGCATCCAATGACAATTTTCAAAAAATTTGTAAAGGTAGAGTGACGCGCAGCCTAGACCTTGTCTCCCAAGGACCAGCTCAGAATGAATTTTTATATTTGACTCCTGTCAGGAGTCCAGAAAAGAGAATTCATAATAGAAATACAGAGAAAACTTTAATTGTGATTATTTGAACAATGGTTTTGAGATAAATCTTAGGCCAAGTCTTGCTCACCTTACATACGTAGTCTATTGACTAACTAATAGAGCATGCAATAAAGCTACTGCTAAAATATAACATCTCGTAAATGAATATGGGCTAAATTGTGGCTTTACCATAAATCCTGAATAAGGGGCAGCATGTGGTTGTGCTGATGCAAAAGCAGACTAGAAAACCAGTCATGATTGTATCACAATCTGGTGCCCAGTTCACCCTTTGCTCCAGAACAGAAGTGCCAACCCTGTATCAGACACAGATTGCTTTCCTCTTTGCACCAGCTAACTACATTGGCCAGCGTGTATATGTGCGTGTGTGGGAGGTGAGGTGTAGTGTAGCCTACTCCCCTCCCACCCAGGCTGGAGGGGGAGGAGTGGCCCCACATTCACTGCTTTCCCCTACACTACTTCCCATGATATGAGTAGTCGTGGCAGAGGACTAAATGGATTCCTTACTCCTTGAGTGGGCACACAGGGTAAGTGACAATCTCTCCCTGTGCTTACAAGGATGAACAATTTTACAAAGAACAAGTTTGTGAACTTAAGTCAGACTTCATGTTTAGAACAGGCTGCATTAGGCATGGGATTTTCTTGATTATTCATGCAGCAAAAGGCCCTGAAAGAAACCTTTTTTTTTTTTTTTTTGCACTATAATCTGCCATTCAGATCAGGAATTGTAAGATAAATACTAGGTTCTTAACTACAGTACAAAAAGCTACATTTTCCACAGTTCTGTAAGTAATGCATTAGTAGTTGTTTTACTTAAAAGGACACTGTCAAGGTACTTCTCCTAACCTTTAACATATTTTTTCTTACTGTTTATAATAACCCCCTAAAAGCTAACAACAGAAATCTCTTTCCTTCATGAATATTGCTTCCCTTCCCTTATGCATCTGTGACTGCATCATGAATTTTGTGGTCTTGGGTTTTAATTTTTAAGTAAAAGGAACACGGAAATATCTGTTTTGATGCCTTTTTACCACCTAACATACAGAATTCATTATGAAGACTTTCAAAACAAAAAAGAAAAAAGATTGGACCTACTTTGGGTCTGCCCAGCTTGACCGTTTCTATTTAAAAATAGGCCATTTTAAAGCTTTATCTGGAGTATTCAAGAGGTATAGATTAGTTCACACAATTTGTCCAGTTACTGTTCTGGAAGGAAGAGTGGAAGCCTCAGTAGATCCAAAGGTTCTGACAGGTCTCTAGATATTTGGATTTTAAGATGAACAATCCTATATTCAATACAGTAGCCATCTCAAACAGATCTCAGTCCTATCTATCTACCCAACTGCAATAATCATACTTATGATTCTCCCTCCGCTAGCTCTATCCCTTTTCTCTTCCTAGGCTATTCTCCCAATCCTATAGACATTCTCCCCTTACTCAAGAAACAACAGCCACTCTACCCATAATTGATTTTGATTTCCATCCTTCTTTATCCTTAGGATTATCCTCGATTAACCTGAGTTTTATGAAAGTCCTGCATTAAGTTCCATTTAAAAACTGCTGCTGGTTTAACTTGTGCCATCACTCCACACTCTGCACCAAACAATGCATTCTGAAGAACTTTTGAAAATCTCCATGAACCCCTGCAGGGTCACTGCAGCAAGAGAAAAAACTGTGGGTATTTTCAGTTTAAGAAATTTCTACTGAACGCTGCAAAACTAGGAAGGAGCTGCAGGGAGGTAGAAGGATTAGGTTTGTAATAATTGCCTATTTGAAAAGGAGAGTTCACTAACTTAGCTAAGATATGGAAGAGAAAGAATGGCTCAATGGGCAGGGAGAGCAGAGATTGGTAGATAGAAAAAATATGTAATGTAAATATGAGGTTATTCTGAGTTTACCTAAACTTCAGAAATGAATTGCATTTGGTTTGGATAAATAGGAAGAGCACAATCCTGAAAAGTCTTGATTATTCCAAATCATTTTGCCCATCCTAAACCAATAAAACATAGCTTAGACCTTAGACTGGTTTGGTCTGGAGAAATTTAGCCCAACTGCTCCCAAAGAGAACTCCTTCATTTCAAAGAATTTACCCTCTAAGAAGAGGAACAGACACGCTGCAGGAATAGGCTTTGTAAATCATTAACAAAAATCACAGGTTGGGGTGATCTTTCACAAAGCAGTGGGAAAATGCGGGGGGGTGTTCATCACCCATGAAGGCTTGGTAGGACAGGGCAAACTGTTATCAACTGGATCTTAATCTCAGAGCGAAATTCACCGCCATACAGAGGTCAGAACAAGGGCTATATGGCACTCAGATCTAACCTTCGTCCTGTTTCACCCAGACACAGTAAACATTCATGAAAGCACTTACAAATGCGGCAGAATGATGGCTGTTCAGTGAAAATGATTTACCACATGCTATATTTTTCAGTTATTAGAAGCAAATGCCTCAGCCCTTACTTAAAAACAAAAACGGCCAACCAAAGTTTGTTGTAATTTTATATCAGATAAAAGAATGAATGCACACTGCAGACCATAGGCCATATTCTGCCCTTTACTGTAGCAGTTTAATGCTCCAGTGGCATAAAGTGGCAGCAAAGGGGGCAGGTCCCTTGGGTTGTATAGCACTGATGTAATGACTTTATGCTAGCCGACCTCTGTACCCTCAAGTCTAGGAAGCATGTCAGGAGCCATTCTTTGACAGAGTAATGATTCATACAAGCTAGTGCAACTCAGAACATCCCTTAGTTGCTCTAAGTTGCACGAAGTACCAGTGTCAGAATTGTGGTGGTGAAAAGGTGCTGTAGTGATGTGGCTAGAGTAGCGCCCCCTTGTGGACCTTCCAGATGCCCTGATGAGATCATGGATCTCCACAGGGAGGTGACGGGGGGAAGGGGAGTGAAGAAGTCACTCTCTCCAGTGTCCATTGCGATGGGCTCTGGTCCATGAGCTAATTGTCCCTTCAGTCTTATTCTCTTCTGCAGGACTGGAGGGGCTTAGCCCTGAAATGCTCTAAAACAAAAAGCAAACCCAACTCAATACTGGGCTTCCCACCAGTCTTTCTGTGAGGCATCCCTGCCCTTTCCTTTGGGCTCAGTTCCCAAACAGTCTCTTACTTGTGTGTCACTTGCTCCTTGGGTCTAAGTGCTCCTCCCCAGTGGATGCTTGGGCTAGCAGGCTCATATCTCCACAACTTGGCGAGCAAAGCTCCCTTTAAGCAAAGATGCAGAGCTCTAGCTTCCTTCCTAGTCAGCTCTGAACTTATCCAGGCTCTCTCCTTTTATTCCCCCCTCCAGGCTTGGCACTGGCTGCAGGTACACCAGTGGCGGGGCTAGCTGGCCCCATAGGCTCTCCTTAACCCCTTCTCTGCTGGTGTGGGGGTGCCTTAAATTTTTTCCCATATGAATTTGGCCCATTAAACTCAAGGTTTTCCCCCCGAAACTGCTGTGAATTCTTCAGGTATAGCTCATTACTTTGGTGGAAAAACAATACTAATCAAACTGGAATGAATGTGTCATATGTTAGCAATTCGGCAAAGATTTGTCAGACTATCATGCTGCTTCCTATTATTATGTCTTATTTGCTCTACGGGAGCATCTACCAGTACCACTCATAGACCAGAATCCCATTGTGCTAAGTGCTGTATAAACATAGAAGAAAAAGACAGTCCCTGCCCTAAAGAGCTTACTATCAAAGCATATGGCAAGAGACAACAAGTGAAGACAGACAGACAGACAGACAAGTGGGAGCACAAAATGAAACAATGAGACAATAAATAAATATTTGCAGCTTCCTATTCCCAAATCATTGATCTGGATAATTTTTTTTACTCTCCACCTTGCCTCTTCATCAGGCTCTCAGAGTCTCACCTGTTTCCATCTGCTGTACACAATTCTTTTGTGCACAGCTGCATGGAATCTTACAATCTGAATTGCTAGTTTATACAATGAAAAAGTTTCTAAAATACATCTCACCAGAAAGAATATTCTGTTTATAATAAATATTACACACACACAGACACACACACTTAAATGTACAGTAGTGAAAAATAATCAGCATACAACAGATGTGTTCTTGTTAAAAACTACTTTTAGGAGCCAGTTAAATTGTGTTGCCTTGTAGACCTGTCCAGGTTTTTATTTTACTTTGCTTTTTCATTGCAGTTTTTGATTTGTTGCAGAACTGAAATAAAAATAAGCTTCTTATTAAAAACTACCTAGAATAGCAAATCCCATGCAATAAGAGCGTTAACAATTGTAAACCCTGTCATGTCTCTGAGAAGCAGAGGAATTATCTTGTTATCAATTTAATAATGGAACATTGAAGTAAATGATGCCATCCACTGACACCAGTAACACTCTCTCTCCTGGGAAATTCATGTCTGTAGGAACTGTCAATCTAGATGGATATGGACATATTAAACATTGTACCTTCAGTCCATAAATCTATTCTTTCTATGCTGCCTTAATAAAAAGATTCTGCATGGTGATAAAGACAAGCAATGCAGAATGTCTTGACATTACTGACCTACAGTCCTCCTATTTAAAAAAAAAAATCTTTCAGAGAGTGGATATTAAATAATTTAACAATCTCTAACTTTCCCTTGTTTTTCTTCATATCTTGTATTTAAAATATCTTCAAGAGTTTTTATGTCAAAGAAGATTGAATAATTACGTAAGGATGCAAATAGTGACTAATGCTGTATTTATTATCCAGCTGTCTTTGTTTAGAAAGCTAGCTGCTTACAGTCCTATCTTTGCTGCTTTATATCTTCTCCACCGGTTTTTCAAACTGAAGTGGAAACAATATACAGTACAGCTAAAAACAAACAAACAAACAAAACCTCACACATGGGGTGGGGTAGGGGAATATTTCAGCAAACAAATAAGACCCAAAAAGATATAAGCACAAAAAGGGGATCTTTTGTTCGCAGGGGGAAAACGTCAACATGAATGGAAAAGAACAAAAAGGGCCCCTTCTGAGCCTAAACTGGAATGTTTATTTTCAAAGCAGGAAAAAATTGATCCTGTGACAATGTTCAGTTATGATGACTCCAGTTCTATTACATCAAATGACAGATGTAGACTTAATAAGATTACTGGATGGATGTCGGTGAGGTAGACTGGGATATAACTCCAAATTAAGGCTCATAGTTGCTAAGATCCAATGTAAGTCCTCAGGCAAATGAAAACTGGGAGTTGGAGACAAGCCAATTTCTCAATAAAATAATAAAATGTTGTTGCTTTTGCTGAAACAGGAAGCTAAACAGACCACATCTGATGAGCTGTCACCTGATATAATAGACCAGTAGCTTGATTTCCAGAGATGTTCTCCACCCACAATTCCCCTTGAAATCAGTCAGAGTTGTGGGAGCACTGCACAAATGAGGAAGGCCTTAATCACAAGTTCTATGTAGTGCTTATTGTAGACACAATAGGTGCAAGTGATAGAACAATACCAGTGAATAAATCTGGCAGCCACAGCAACTCAGGAATCCAGTGAATTTACATGGAGAGCTAGCTGGAAAATTATACTTTTTTCCTGTGGAAAATGTTGTTGGCCAAAAAACTGGGAAAAAATTGTTTAAAATCCATAACATTTTCAATGAAAAAAAATTGACCATAGACTGAAAAATTTTAGGAGTTCAGTTTTTTTATTTAAAATATCAAATATTTTAGAGGAAAGAAGACACTTTCCGTGAAAATTTTTGTTTAATCAAAAACCCAATTTTTCATCAAAAAACAATTTCAAGAGAACATTTTAAACGGCTTTACTAATGTGAAATACAAATGAAAAGAAACTGAAGGGCCAAAACAATGAGACACTTGAAACAACCACATCTCCTCTCAGGGCACTCACTAATGAACACATTTTGCATGAATGAAAAAAGGCCACCAATACAAGTCCCCAGATGCAGATGTCCAACGAAGGCAAAATCAGCACCTGGAGAGAACACTTTAGGGAGACGGGAAAGCCGTAGGTGATCAGAAAATCCAGGGTCCTTATATGGGGGAGCCTCAAGAGGTTCATCAGTTCAGATAAACTCCTCAAAAGTTATCTGATGGCTGCAAACTGGCCTGGAAATTCAACAAGATCTTTGGGATTTATATTTAAGGTAAGGATGAAAATGACAAAGGAATAACTTTTCCCTCAGTCTCTCAGCCTTTTTGGTACTCAACAAAAACAAAATACATATGTGTAAATACATGAATATTAATGAAGGGAAAAATTCACAGTCTAAACAAGATTGAATCTGGGAGAGACGTGAAGGTTTGGGTCCGACTCCATTCTTAGATAACTAGTGAATCAATGCTGGGAATTTACAATTCCTGCAGGATGCTGCAAAGTTTGTAACACCTATGCAAGAGTACCTTTTGGGCAGTGACACTATCAAGAGAAAGCAAGGGACACCATTGTACGATCGAAAGAGCTAATGGAAAGAGATTATATCTGGTTTTACAATATTTCAGACACAAACTATAACCTGCAGCTAAAAGTCACCAACAGGGTGCTGCTGACACTTTATTGATTCTTAAGATACATATGGAAAGACAAAACAGGGAAGAGGCAGCACAAGTTAGTTGGTTTTTCCCCAATACGGATTTCTGAACATCTATCGATCAATGGTACTTATACAGCTCCCATTAGTATCTGAGCTCCTTACAGCCTTAACTCCTCTCCATTTTAAGCTAATCTTCATTTTACAGACGGGGAACTGAGATGCAGAAAGCCACAATGACTTGTCAAGGTTGCACAGGAAATTTACACAAGTCATTTTGAAATGAGAGAGCTGTTTTCAGTGGTAGATCCCAAACACCAGAGGTCTGGGCACTTGGAGACAAAATAAATAGATTCAATTATTTTTCCATTTAAATATAGTTTGTAGCTAATGGTGCAACAGTCTTTTACCCCACAGAGGATCTGGCCCTATGCTGCCTATTAGCCATAGCCATGGAAGGAGCAACACAGTGGCTAAACTCTTGTACATGGAGTGCACTAGATATATTTCTGTATACCACTGTATCTCCTACTCATTCTGCCCCCTTTGCCACAGGACCTGAGCACTGATCTCTCCATTGTTCTCTCTCCCTCTTCATATGTTTCTTTTTCCTTCATTTCTCTCTACCATTTCTCTCTTTTTCCCCACCCCTTTCCCAGGTTCCCATCTCTCTCTCTCTCGCTGTGTTCATCTTGCCCCAGTGTTCCTCTTGCTGTCTCCTCTGCCCCCTCCACACACACAGGTCTCATCTACTTTCCCCCACTGCCCCTGAGCACAGCTGGTCAAATCTCTTTTTGGCAATCAAATTTTGCAAACGAATAATCCTTTTTTTCCCACTGAATAATCCTTTGGGGGTTCTCCTCTCAACCCAGTTATTGAGTCAGCTCTACATATGCTGTTCCCCTGGTGTAATCACTCTCCTCTTTCCATCCCAAAGAAGTCTATCCTACTCTACCCTTCTCCCTTTTATCCTCTGCTTGTCTTCACCGACACCTCCCTGAAGTCCCATGGCAGACAGAGGTTAAAGGGGTATCTTAGGGTTGAGGGAGAAAGGAGAAACACGTCTGTGCCCTACTGTCTTTTATTCTTCACCTTCTCCCATTACACATCACTGGAATGTTACAGCAGGGATTGGGAGAGATGCATGAGTTGGTGAATGCAGGGTTGCTTCCTCCTCTACCCAGCCACTCTTTCTGTCTCCATGCCCTGATCCTTGCACCGCTCTCCTCCCTGTGATGCAGTGAAGGGAAGGGATGCACCATTGGGTGAGGAGTGAAGTCAGGGACAGGAGGAAAGGCTGTTTTGCCTGCCTGAAGAAAATATACCTTAACACACTTAAAACTGCCTTCACCAAATAAGGACACTTCACCAGAGAAGTAAATCGCATCATGTAATCGGCCACCCAAATACCCCAAGAGAACCTGCTCCAATATAGAGATAAAATCCCCGCTGATTGCACACCTCTAGTTATCACCTACTACCCCACACTGGAACCCATATAGGGTATCAAACAACTACAACCTATACTCAATGGGGACCCCATCCTGAGAGAAATGTTTCCTGAAACCCAACTTCTGGCTTTCAAACAGTCCCCCAACCTCTCCAAGCTCATCAGGCGGTGCGGACCCATAGATCACAATTTTGTCACAGATATTTTTAGTAAAAGTCGCAGACAGGTCACGGCTTCCATTAATTTTTCTTTATTGCCCTTTATTAAATTTTTTCTTTATTTTACGAAAAATATCTGAGACAAAATCTTAGCCTTACTTAAAATGTGTGCTAATTACTAATGTAAACACCTTGTTCCACCTTGTATTTTGCTGTGATGCTGGGAGCACCTTTCCCAGTCCTGAAGAAGAGCTCTGCGTGGCTCAAAAGCTTGTCTCTTTTCACAACAGAAGTTGGTCCAGTAAAAGTTGGTCACCCACCTCGTCTCTTTAAAGAAACTGTTATTCAGTGAAATCCATCCTGCAAAATAGGAAATCCACTGCAGGTCACATGGGATTTTAAGGCTCTGGAATGGCTTTATTCAATTTAAAAACTACAATTACTTTACCTCCCAATGCCACACATTTCCTTACCTTCAACATCTGTGCTTTTAGGTCACAATTCAGGAAAGCATGCACTGTGATGGGAGTAATCATGTACTTAAAGCTAAGCACAGGCTAAATTGCTTTGCTGAACTGAGACCTAAAAGCACAAGTGAAAGTAAGCAATACGAATCAAGACAGAACATACATAGAGCAGGTATGGCCATAGCTAATTGAATGCTAATTGTATGTACAGAAATAATAGCAGCTAAAATGGACACACTTACTTTCGATATGATCATCATTCTGTGAAGTCCGTATGTTCTTATCCTTTCACAGAAGGGTCTGGTACAACAACTCTGCCACTTTGACTTCACTGACTGACAGTCCAGTCATATTATGGGAGAGTGTTCACTTTAGCTATCAATACCATACCATAAGCTATACTGCAACCTCCCACTGCCCTACCTCACAAACAAAATGATTCATACTATGATTCCCCACAACTTTTAGGTAATGAGAATTACAGGGAATTACAGATTCAATCATGGCATACTTTTTGTGGACAGCAGAATTAATACCAGCTCTAAAAAAGAAGTCCAAATTCAAATATTCTCTATTGTTGCAACTACTAGCTATGTCCCACTGCCTCAAGGTATCTAATGTGCCATTGCCTGAAGGACATTGCTGTAAGAAAATGATGCTGAATTTAATCCTTCCTCAAGTCTAAGGTCTGCTTTAGGTCCGGGCACAGACTGGTATTTGTGACTTTTTAGTGTCTAGTAATTGGCTGCCTGCCTGTATCAGCATTAGTTTTTTGCTCTCAAGAAATCATTTTCGTAATGTTCTTTTTAAATAATTGTAGCACTTAATACTTCATGGTTTCCTCTAAGTCTTGATCAAATGGCCACACAGCAATATGAGACCCATTTTATTAGGTTTCAAAAGTGGAGACAACACTGAAGAAAATTAAACATGAAACAGGATATAAAACTATTGATGGGTGAATGTGGTGGTGTCTAAGATTTTGTGAACCTTGCAAGCTTTTTTGGATTCACAGCGTTCAAAAACCAAATCAAACCCAAGCTCAAGTTTTGCAAAAGCTTTTCTTCCTATAATTCAGGATTTTCTTCAAGAGCAATTAAATTAAAAATAGTTTCCTAATTAAAGAGAACCCTGTGCTTTCTATTAGGGAAAGAAGAACTACATCCTCAAAAAGATAGGCTGGCTCAAATGGGTGAACTGCATAAGATACACACTGGTTCTCTATTTCATCACTGAACTTCTCTCTGTATTTCCTCTTCCACAGTCTCTCCTAAGTGGGATGAAAACCCAATGAGTCATGTAGCATCATGTTCAAATCCCAAGGTGGTAGGACTTCAACATTCCCTTCTGAGAGATACGATCTGGAAATCTCGTGAGTGGGTAGTTTTATTTTTGCATACAGATATTCTAATTTACTTAAGTAGCTAGCTGTTATGTTTGATGACCCAAGCAGTCTTTTGGCTGCACTCCAGAAGCAAATAAGACACAAAATTAAGGGCAGGGAGCTGGCAATTCCCTTCAGACAAATCTCTTCTCCTTGACTGCCAGTTCCACCCACTTCTTGTTAATCTTTTAAGGAAGCAAACCAGTGAATGCTGAGAAACCGATAACAATTTTCACTAATATGTGATCCATTTAACTGTAATCTAACTTGTTCAGAACTACTGATGTGTTATCAGACATTTTTCTAAGTGAAAATGTAATAGTTTATGGGACTATATTTTAGTTAGAATGAAAAATATGTGAGCCCAATCCAGTATAGGAGAGGTTTTAGCACCATCCTATTTATTGGCAGACATTCAGCCAAAAAGGTAAGTAAACTGAGAATATACACTAGATCAGATCATGGGCTACTTTAGAGCAACTTTGAGCCCTTCCTTCCTACCCCAAAGCTGTCCAAAAGATGGTGTAACCAGGCACAGAAGGATTCCATCACAGAATATGGCGATCATCCAATTCCCCTCAGTCTGCTTCTCCCACACCACTCCCTTCCATGAGGCTAACACAGAGGCCATGGCTGGGATGTCCCTATACTCCAGTGAACCCCAGCAACAACAATAATAACCCGGTGAACTTGTCAACTGGCAAAACTTATAATAGTCATTAGGCAGCTCTAAATTCTGCCAGGGGACCAGATCGGTGAAAATCACCCTGACACTGTGGGTATGCAAAGCTGGCTTAAAGCCACCTTTGCAATCTCCTTTTGCGCTGCACCAGCTGCTACTTGGCCACAGACTGGGATCTGGGCCATTCTGGTGGACCAGGACCACCCACATATTGTTCAACTGTCTCATGCACTTTTTAGGAGTCCAGGACTTGCAGGTGTACTCAGCCTTTAATATGGTGCTGTGACCCATGGAGAAGACAGGATGTGGCTCAGAGTAAAGCTCCTATACCCTTACGCACCTAGAAAAAAAGTGGTCTGATTTTCAGAGGTGTTGAGCAATCCAGCTCTCACTGAAATCAACTGTAAATACTCAACCCCTTGCAAATGAGTGTACTTCTGCGGAGGTGCTTAAATATGGATTTAGGAACTGAACTTTAGGCACCCAGATTTCAAAACTGTGACCCTACTTAACTGCTATTGTATAAATTAACACAAAGCAGTGTAAAGTGCTAGTTTTACCACAATCATTAAGAATACAGAGAATACTTTAAAAAGAAAATGAAATGGAATAGGAAACGTAGGGATAAAAATGTGAAATAGTTGGGTGTAAAACACAAATCTCTGAAGCAATTTCCCTGTAGGGAACAATGTAAGTGGCAGCGGACAAGGCAAAAGAGAACTTGCTAATGTTATCAACAATACAGTTTTAAATTTAAACAAAGATGAATAAATGTCTACTTGCAGCTGAATTGAAAAGGAGCCTTTCAAATAGTTTCTTGAATGTAAGCCTCTAGGAAAGAAAGGTGTTTAGTGTGAGATTTTTCTTTTAAACATTAAAGCACACTCCTCCTTCCCTCTGGATATACCTACTGTTCCAGACTAGCAGACACCAAGACCCTGTGTAGAAATGAGGGGCTCCTCTATTGGGTCGAGCTGATATTGGGCACCTGCACCCGGCATGAGGGTGCTTGGTAATTAATGTTCAAGAGGTATATATTGTTTTAACTCCAATCAGAATATACAAAGACTTAGAGTGTCTACGTCAGATGGGAACTAAAATCTGGGAACGCCCGAGGTACAGCCAAGGTTGGAGAAAAAGGCTAGGCAGGATTTTATGGTGGCAATTTTTAAATCTGATTTACTAATAAAGCCAAATCATGAGTGTATTAGTAATATATACAGTAAGGGTATGATCTGTTCAGAGCACAGTGGGAATTGTAACTGTTTATGCGTACTCTGCTCAGTGGAAAAGGTAGAAATATATTTAAAAAAATAATTGTCTCAGAACCTCCCACTCCCACATCACAGGCTTTGCGAAATGATGGATTAAAATATGAGTTTAAGGCCTTGTCTACACTAGAAAGGTTTTTCCAGAAACTCCTGTGTAGACACATCTAATAGAGTTCTTTTGCCAGTACATCTTATACTAGTTCCCTGAATGAAATAAACTATACCAGTAATAGGATTCTTTTGCTGGAATAACTGTCTACACTAGTGCTTTGGCCGGCACAGCTATGTCAAACTGAATGTGATTTTTTTCACATTCCTAACCAACATAGCTATGCTAGCAATATTTAAGTCTACATTAGGCCTAAGTATTTTTCTTAATGAGGGGCACAGAATATCACTACTAAAATGAAGTACAGAATATGGACTATGGGAGCAAAATATAATTTTGCCCTTTGAGTGTAAATTTGCTTTTTTATTATTATAATATAAATTCTGCTTAGAGAAAAAATGAATTATGTAAATCACATGCACTCAGTGTCTTCTAAAAGATTAGCAGTCAGTTCTTAAAGCTATTGTACATTTTAAAAGGTCTAATTTTGAAATTTACTTAATTGACTGTAACAAACAGAATGGAAATGGGGAAGAAATATTTGGTGGATAAATGCTTTGCATAGGTAATAAGGCTGGCAGAATTTCATCATTTTTAAGAACGGTTCAATGGGTTGTTTTAAGACTTTAGTTTTTGATGGATCGTCAGCTATTAATGGTTTTAAAAACCATAAAATTTAACCATTTTGTTTTTTTACTTCTGAACATTGCCACAAGGTCATTTTTACCTCATATGGCAATATCCACAACCTAACATTAAAACAATGATCCAGGAGCAGGGCATTTCTTAGAGATTAATGACTGGACTGGGAGGAGGTGATGGCCTGAGGCATTGCTGAGAGCCGTTGACCCCAGCTGGTTTATACAGGGCATTTCTAGAAAGAATGAATGCTCTGTTCATTAGCCAATCAGATTGCTGGAATCATTTCTCAACATTCCATTGGACATATAACAACTTACAACATTCAGAAGATGGTTATTTTTTAAAAAGTGCTTATATGTGTTCTTGAGAAGACATAGAGTCTCTAAAGAAAAATGACAAAAGGAGAGCTCTACCTTAATAACATGAATAAAAATATGCAATTCATCATGTGATCATCAATAATTAATCATCAGATTCACGAACAATTTTTTTTTAGTACATTAGTGTGTATATTTTTAGAGCATTTCCCTTATCAGCACTCATTCTAAAAGGTTGTTCATATGTTTCTTCAAAAAGGAATTTTTAGCACTGGCAATAGCTAAAAGTAATGTGAGCACAAAACCAGCTTCAGCTGACTCTGGCCCTTAAGGGGTTTGTCTTTTCCAATAATCAAGTACAGCTCTCTGCACATTTTCCAGGATGGGTCTGGCGGAGTATTCCAGAAACTGCTTTCATTTTTTCCTAGCTCTCACCCTGAGGCAAAAATTTTAAAGACCCTCTTGTAGTCTTCATAAAGCTGTGAAAATTGTCCTTTTCTAACAGGATCAATAACTTACACTGTAAACCAAAAGAATTCTTCTTTGTGTAAGTACAAATTTCCCATCTGCCTTACTGCACCATATCATGACTTACTAGTTGTCAAACTTGGCTGTAAAAGTAAAACAAACAAAATAAGCTATGACTTTATAAAATACATGAAAATAATCTAACTCGGCACTAACACAGTTTGACTGGTTGTTCAAGCAATAGTTTTCAAACCCAAATCATGAAACATCTCACCACATTTCTCCTCAAGGTCCTCATTTGTCACCAGAAAACTGTACACTTGATGCACAGATTTACTCCTAGAACCTTCACTGTATTTACTGTTGGGGTAAACAGTCTCAGTTACAAATTGCAACTTCAGATAGAAGATGCGTGTTCTCTTGAAATTCAATTTTGTCCCACAACTATTTGAACTTAGTGGCATTAGAGTCTCTGCTCTTCTATCAGATTAGTAATAAAATACTTAAAAAAAAATAAAAAAAGATATTGTGACAATGACCAGCTGCAAAGCATGCTCTTTTGGGGCCAAATTTTCAGCTGGGTTGCTTAACTTTGCAAATATTGTAGAAACACTTACAGAGACTTATTGAAAATGTGGCCTTTCAGATCTTAGCAGACTTGAAAAGAACATTTTCATTAACAATATGAAATCTCACCTCCATATATCACCTTCCAGACTCATAGATGTCAAGGTCAGAAGGGACCATTGTGATCATGTAGTCTGACCTCCTGCACATTGCAGGCCACAGAACCTCACCCACTCACTCCTGAAATAGACCCCTAACCTCTGGCTGAGTTACTGAAGTCCTCAAATCACGGTTTAAAGACTTCAAGTTACAGAGAATTCACCATTTACATTAGTTTAAACTTGCAAAAGATCTGTGCCCTATGCTGCAAAGGAAGGGAAAAAACCGCCAGTGTCTCAGCCCATCTGACCCAGGGGAAAATTCCTTCCTGACCCCAAATAGGGCAATCAGTTAGATCCTGAGCATGTGGGCAAACTGGCTGCAAGGATCCCACGACTGACTCAATTTGAATTTAATTCTGATGTCATAATACAGTACAGGCAGTGTGGTCCAATGGCTAGTGCACCTGACCAGGAGTTAGGAAAATTGGGTTCTATTGCTGTGTCTAACGCTGTGTCTACACAGGAAATTTACCTGCAGAATTATACCGGTATAGTTCTGCTATGTGATCTGAGGTAAATCACTTCATCTCGCTGTACCACTTTTCCCCCTCCAACCATTTGACCGTCGCACATATTTAGACAGTAAGTCTTTGGAGCAGAGATTGTATTTATGATATGTTTGTACAGTGCCTAAAACAATGGGTCCTTGATCTCAGTTGGGGCCCACTAAGTGCTACTGTAACACGAAAACTAATAGCAGCAACAAATGTGAGGCTGGGGGGTGGAGGGGAGGAAGGATGATTTTCTTGCTTGGCTAAATGTTTTCATTTACAAAACAGCTACATCAAAAGTGAACTGTGTGTACTGGCTATTCTAAAAATAGTTCTGTGTTTGCTGGATGCTTAAAATAAAAATGTCAGTTCAACAACAAAATCAACAGACCACTCCCTGTTCAAAGTAATACTATCAACATGAAACGTTAAAATAAAATAATACATTCAAAGACATTTCCATTGGTCCCAAATGAACCTTCAACTCTAAATATCTAAACTTCAACTAGTTTAAAATCTAAACCTAAATTTTGTATCTCTCAATCCCATTTCTATTAATATTTAGATCACAAGAGGCCTGAATACTTATTTTTTTGTGCCTCCAGGAAGAAAGGATGAGACACAGAGCTTCTCTCCTTAGACAGAAGAATGAGAACTCAAATGCATAATGTGGTAACCTTTCTGCCAATCTTAAACCAGCCTCCGTTGTTATGCACCCATTTTTGAACATACTATTTACGCTTGCAAAAGTGCACAGGAACCACCTGCAGATGTGTGTGTAAATCAGATTTCTAGTTGTACAACTTCTTAGTCACCCCACTAGCCTGCATGGGGCTTTGGTGTGTCCAGGAGTAATTGAGTGGGAGCAGGGTGAAATCTCAGCTCCCATTTGATGGGCAATAAAGTTTTCTGCTCCTAAGGGGTAGCCATTTTGGGCTTCTTGTTTCAGCCCTACCCTTCCCACTCTTAAACTAATATATGCTGGCTCTCATATGATTCTAGGGGCTAGGCCTGGAAGGGATTGCTCCCATATGATGAAATTGAAAAACTACTGTGCACCTTTTTTCTGAGGGCAGTACACACATTAGAAGCAGCATTGAGAAGACAGGATTATTAAATTTACTTCTGGGGTCCAAGAGCATGGTATGACTCTAGTAGAAGAGTTTTCTCAACTCCCTGACATCCTTTACATCTATATCAGAGTTACTTAATCTATGCCTCAGCTGACCATCTGGTACTTTTGTACTTAGACCAACACAAGAACCCAAAATGTACTTGTGTTCTCTGAAGACCCCAAAACGTTCCCCATAAACTTTCAGTACTCTCCCTGCTGTAATACTGCAAATATTTAACCCTGAATTCTCCTTCTGCAACTATTCTAGGCTTACCCTCACATCCATAATTTTCCAGACATTTTGCTCATTTCACATGGATTTCTGTCAGTGCTGCAGTGACTGACAAGTTTTTCTGAAAGCTCTTTTCCATAATTTAGGGCCCCTTCAAAGTCCTCTTCTGCACTGCTGTGGCCTCTAGTGTGTATTCTGGACCAAACTGTTTTCTACATCAGTTTGCACATTGAGGTTTTGCATGACTTTGCTTACTGTTCTTTGATCTCCAGGAGATGTCATTTAGAGCTGTAAAAAAGTGGAGGAAATTACTTCATCCACTAGACAAAAGGGTGCCTTGTACTTTCTAATAGAGCCAGCAATGAGTGTTGTGCATCACTGTAATACCATCCCAAAGCATTTACGCTTTCAATCTTACACTCCCACACTGTGTCAGAGAGGTTGATTTTAATGACAGACTCTAAAAATTCCTGTCAGGGTTCCCTCTCCACTCTGAACTCTAGGGTACATATGTGGGGCCCTGCATGAAAGACCCCCAAGCTTATTTCTACCAGTTTAGGTTAAAAACTCCCCAAGGCACAAATTCTCCTTTGTACCTCGGATTAGGTAATGCTGCCACCACCAAGTGATTTAGACAAACTCAGGGAAAGGACCACTTGGAGTTCCTACTCCTCCCTAATAACCCCCCAAGCCGCAACACCCCCTTTCCTGGGGAGGCTTGAGAATAAACAAGATGAACAAAGACCAGCCTTGGGGTTTTTTAAAATTAGAATGGAAGATAATTTTACAGGGCAATCAGATTCAAAAACACAGAAGATTTGCCTCTGGGCCAAACTTTAAAGTTACAAAAAGAAAACCAGGAATACACCTTCCTCTCAGCACAGAGAAAATCACAAGCCAAAACAAAAATAAGCTAAAGCATTCCCTTGCTAGTACTTACTACTTATAATAGAGTTGGATTGCTTGCTTCCTTGATCTGTGTCTAGCAAGCACACAGAACAGCCAGACCAAAACCTTTCCCTCCACCCCCAGATTTGAAAGTATCTTGTTCCCTTATTGGTCCTTTTGGTCAGGTGCCAGCCAGGTTACCTGAGCTTCTTAACCCTTTACAGGTAAAAGGATTTTGTACCTCTGGCTGTTTATAGTACTGTATACAGGAAGGTTGTTACCCTTCCCTTTATATTTATGACAACTCCCATCATCTATGAGATGATGTAAACACATACACATGCTGGAAGAGTCCAAAAAATAATTTAGTGTAAGCTGATGATTTAACTACACAAATCGGAGGTTTAAGCTGTGGCAACTAAGAGCTACATTAAACGTTTTGATGATGAGAATAAACTGTCCGTACAGCTTCGCTGATGTCCATTCATATTAACACCATCAGATCCTTGCTGTCTGCAGTCACTGAAGGCAATATCACAATTTCAATCTTGCAGAAGGGCTGTGAAGAGATTTCCCTGCATTACTGGCACATGAGCAGCACACCCAAGATGCACTGCTGCCATGAATGTTCAGCAATCTGCAGCAAAACTGATGGGCTCATGACAGCTAACCTCCGGAATGTGAACATAACATTTTTGCACAAAACTCTCTTGCATGGTTTATAATCTTTGACATTCCTCAACAAGTCAGTCATTCTACTGATATATTAAATTCTGAATACTTGTGTTGAGGTAATGGAGTCATAGTTCTCAGTATGGATTGGGGCTCATTTTAATCCTCAAAATCCCAATATTGTCCATCAAATGCCTCATGTTTTATCAGTTAAGTGATTTATTCAACTTTAAGGGGGTCCGTTCTTTCAGTTCTTCATTAGAATGCTGGGACTCCCTGTAATGTTGGAACAGAGACTTTATTTGGCCTCTGTCCTAATGGTCACTTCACATGGAGCCTCTTTTTCTTCACTTTCATTTATTTACATTATTGAAACTCTCATCTCCTCTCAAACACATTTATTTGAAACTCCCATTTGACAATTTTGGTTTTCATTTCTCTCTTTCTTCACTTTTCTCTGACCAATTCTAAGATTTATACGGTCTCTGTCAGGTCATCTTTTTGTCTTTGAGACCCATGCATTGATAAGGTTTCTGAATTGTATTAATTTAGACTCACTCCTTTTCTACTCAATACGGTTTGAAAAAGAAAAACAAATTGCTCCATTTTTGCCAACTGTTGAGTAGTACTAAGGAATAGAGTTTGTCTGATTAGAGTGTACTCTCCCCATTAATAAGTGTACATTTTGATAAATCCTTAAGTGCTAGATGCCACATGTGGACAAAAATGAAAAACAATATTAAAAACCTGAACAGGTTCATGACCAAAATCCGTAGCCAACACTGCAGTGAACACATTTTGATGTCAGAAAGCCTCTTAATCTTTCAATTCAAGCAATGTGACAAGACAGGCAGGTGGCCCATTCAAACCAGTGAAAAAAGTGACATCTTATGAAATGAGAGGGAGGCCATAAATACAGATAGGCCTAATGCACTGTCACACATAGAACCCCAGTGATTGAAGTGACACTGTCTTGGGTATCTTGGGCCCTGTGTTTTTAAAAGCTGCCTCAGATGAGGTTCTAATGCCACATAATATTTTCTTTAAATGGCCACAACTAAGTTTTCAATTAACACCTCACTGATATGAATGAGGTGCCGGTGGGACAGCATTTACAGAATTGTTCCTGTTGACTGACTGGCAACAATATTCTGCAAAGCTTCAGGCTTCAGTTAATTTTATCCTAAGTAACCTTTCACAATTTAAATCAATGCTTTGGTCCTCTGTTAACATAGGGTATGTCTACAGAACAGTTAAACACCCGTGGCTGGCCCATGCCAGCTGACTCGGGCTCGTGACACTCATGCTGCCAGGCTGTAAAATTTCAGTTTAGATGTTTGGGCTCAGGCTGGGCCTGGGTTCTGGGACCCTCCCCTCTTATGGGTCCCCAGGCCCTGGCTCAAGACTGAGCCCGAATGTCTACACTGCAGTTTTGCAGCCCCACAGCTGGAGTCCCACGAGCCCAAGTCAAATAACACAGGCCAGCCACAGGTGTTTAACTGCTCTGTGGACATACCTTATGTTGCACTGATTTACATTTTGAAAGGTTACTTAGGATAAAGTTAACTGAAGCCTGAAGTTTTCATGAAATCAAATTTCTTAGCAAATGTGCCCATTCTTTCATTTTTGCCTTTCAAAGAACAAACAGTATGGATATTGAACAAATTCAGGAGAAAACAAACACCACACAGCCACAGTTTGGCTGGTGCTGCATTGAGAACCTCCACGTTATGACACAAACCCCTTCTGTTAAATCAAAATAATTCATTCTTGTGTTATCCCACCATGCGACTGACCCTGAATGTTTCGTAACAACCTTCTCAGATATTAAAACCCACTGGATGTAGTTCAGAGAGAGGAAGCCCCTCAGAGTTCTCCTCCCCCATTATTCCAGCAGAGTGATAGGGTTTGCTTCCCCCAGAAATAAGCTGTGGGGCCTTGCCCAAATGCCTGCAGATTAGCCAAAGACCAGTGGTATCTACCATAACAATTGATGCATTTGCAGCAGCTCCAATCCCCGACATCCCTCATTCCTTCCTACTTCAAGGTGACATGGCCTCAATAGACCCAGGCTAACATGGCCTCCCCTGGCCGCAGATTCCCTCAGGATCCACTTGAAGGAGGTACCCAATAGTGCAGCGGGCTCTGCAGAACTCAGGGGCAAGAGAAGCAACCACCTGGAACGGGGGACAGAGGAAGTGCCTCGAGATCATGAATCTAAGAGAGTGGGAAGCAAGTGTGAGAGAGCCAAGGGCAATGGCACTCCTTCCTTTCCTTCAAATGTCCCTTCCCCTAATGGGGTGAGAGGGAAGTGCCTGTATAAGGGATCTGCAAACTCAGCATAGAGTCAAATATATTATTAGCTGTGACTTCATCACTAAGCTCTGCCCACAGGTCTTAATTTATACAAGGCCCTGGGAAACCTAGTATTCGCCTGAGCCAAAGCTGGGATAATTTTCAGAATTTCCTTTGCAGTGTAGATGACGTTCACCCTAATGGCAACTGAAAGGATGCTAATGAGGGTTTACTTTCTAGGGAGTTAATGCTTAACCCTGTGTGCAAGCAGTTAAGTTCATATTCCCTTTGTCTAAAAAAGAGGTTTTCCCTAAAACTATCTGTATTACAAAGCAAAAGTAATTACATTTCAATTCTGGTTTGGTTTTAATATTTACTATAGCAAGATAATTTTCTTTACTGTAAATCACTTTTGTGTCCTCATCTCTGCTTTGCTTTCATTTGATTGGATAATGTCATTTTTTGCTTGTTAATTAAGTTCACTCACACAATGCTCAGAAAGTGTTTTTTCCGCCTCTTTTTAAAAACCTAACAAAACAATAACATGTCTAGTTTAAAACGGTTTTCTAGAGGAATGAACAGGATTGTAGAAAAACAATTTCTGCAAGTTCTAATTATACAGAGCATTTCGTAATAAGCATCAAGAGATTTCTACTCAGTGAACAAAAATTTGTTCTCAGCAATGAATTTACCATTATAATGATTATGGTTCTTAGTTTAATTCAGGGACAAATTTGAAAAAAAAAAAAAAAGGTCTGTGAGCAAAGCAGAGTTATGCTGCTAGAGGGTACTTTTTGCATATCCATATGTAATGTAAACAACCTCTAAGATTCTATAGAAGTCAGGCAGGGTTAGAATGCTAAAGCAAAATTCATATTCTAAAAGTAATAACGCATACAGGAGGGATTGGATCAGGAAAAGTTAATCCTCAGAACTGTGACGACTCGGACTCATTTTAATATAGCTCCTGGCTCTCAGAAGTGCTACAATTTTCTTAAACTAAACAGTTGCAGATACTACTAATTCTGAATTGGTCTCATCCACAAGATGCTGTCATATATATTCTGTGAAAGCTGTAGAACAATGTCTTTCCCAGAGGTAGAGTCATAAATTCTGCCTGGACAAACCATTGTGTACAGTACTCAGAATGGTCAAGGATGCAAATAAAGGATGTTCATTAAAATCAAAATGATAAAATTAGGAAAATTATTTTCATATTCACACTCTGACCTGGGCCTTGGTAATGGAAGAATTACAGCACAGTAGCAAATCTTCCACATGCAGCAATATCTAGGTCAAATGGGACATTTGCTCTGCATTTAACGACAACTACTTGATTCATGACATTCAAACACTTTTTTCCTGGCAGTTACCTTTATTCACGCTTCAGGAATGAGAACTGAAAATGCGAAGAAAGCATAATAAAAGCAAGGAATTGGAGCCAGTTGTCAGGAAAACTATATATTGTTTGCTTTGAAGAAACAGAAGAAAGATACAAATACAGTCAACAGGAGGAAGTACAAACAAGAAAAAACTAAAACTAAACAAGCCATTTACAACACACACTTTGCTTCTCTACAAAGGAAAAAGGACACTAAACTATCTAAACCACTACATGCCACAAGGGGCCACAACCATGGTTCCCTTAACTCACCTAACAATATTGGTAATCTATCCAGCTATACTCTTAGCCCGGCAGAAGAGTCTGTCCTATCTCGGGGCCTCTCCTTCTGCCCCTCCATCCCCACGAACATGATACAGTTCTGCAGTGACCTGGAATCCTACTTTCGATGCCTCTGACTCAAGGAATATTTCCAACACACATCTGAACAGCATACTAACCCACAGAGACCTTCCTGCCAACACTACAATAAGAAGGATTCTGCATGGACTCCTCCTGAAGGTCGAAACAACAGACTGGACTTCTACATAGAGTGCTTCCACTGATGTGCACAGGCTGATATTGTGGAAAAGCAGTATCACTTGCCCCATAATCTCAGCTGTGCAGAACACAGTGCCATCCACAGCCTCAGGAACAACTCTGATATCATAATCAAAAAGGCTGACAAAGGAGGTGCTGTAGTCAACATGAATAGGTCGGAATATGAACGAGAGGCTGCTAGGCAGCTCTCTAACACGACATTCAACAGGCCATTACCCTCTGATCCCACTGAGGATTACCTAAAGAAACTACACGATTTGCTCAAGAAACTCCCTGAAAAAGCACAGGAACAAATCTGCACAGACACAACCCTAGAACCACGACCAGGGGTATTCTATCTGCTACCCAAGATCCATAAACCTGGAAATCCTGGACGCCCCATCATCTCAGGCATTGGCATCCCGACAGCAGGATTGTCTGGCTATGTAGACTCTCTCCTCAGGCCCTACACTACCAGCACTCCTAGCTATCTTCGAGACACCACTGACTTCTTGAGGAAACTACAATCCATTGGTGATCTTCCAGAAAATACTATCCTAGCCACTATTGATGTAGAAGCCCTCTACACCAACATTCCACACAAAGATGGACTACGAGCCATCAGGAACAGTATCCCCAATAATGTCACGGCAAACTGGTGGCTGAACTTCGTGACTTTGCCCTCACCCTTCAAGTCAGTGGCACTGCTATGGGTACCCGCATGGCCCCACAGTATGCCGACATTTTTATGGCTGACTTAGAACAACACTTGCTCAGCTCTTGTCCCCTAACGCCCCTACTCTACTTACGCTACATTGATGACATCTTCATCATCTGGACCCATGGAAAAGAAGCCCTTGAGGAATTCCACCACGATTTCAACAGTTTCCATCCCACCATCAACCTCAGCCTGGATCAGTCCATGCAATAGATCCACTTCCTGGACATTACAGTGCTAATAAGAGATGGCCACATAAACACCACCCTACACTGGAAACCTACTGACCACTATATTTACCTACACGCCTCCAGCTTTCATCCAGACCACATCACATGATCCATTGTCTACAGCCAAGCTCTAAGATACAACCGCATTTGCTCCAATCCCTCAGACAGAGACAAACACCTACAAGATCTCTATCATGCGTTCTTAAAACTATAATACCCATCTGCTGAAGTGAAGAAACAGATTGACAGAGCCAGAAGAACACCCAGAAGTCACCTACTCCAGGACAGGCCCAACAAAGAAAGTAACAGAAAGCCACTAGCCGTCACCTTCAGCCCCCAACTAAAACCTCTCCAGCGCATCATCAAGGATCTACAACCTATCCTGAAGGACGACCCCTCACTCTCACAGATCTTGGGAGATAGGCCAGTCCTCACTTACAGACAGCCCCCCAACCTGAAGCAAATACTCACCAGCAACCACACACCACACAACAAAAACACTAACCCAGGAACCTACCCTTGCAACAAAGCCCGTTGCCAACTCTGTCCACATATCTATTCAAGGAACACCATCATAGGACCTAATCACGTCAGCTACACCATAAGAGGCTCGTTCACCTGCACATCTACCAATGTGATATATGCCATCATGTGCCAGCAATGCCCCTCTGCCATGTACATTGGCCAAACCGGACAATCTCTACGCAAAAGAATAAATGGACACAAATCAGACATCAAGAATTATAACATTCAAAAACCAGTCAGAGAACACTTCAACCTCCCTGGTCACTCAGTTTCAGACCTAAAAGTCGCAATTCTCCAAGAAAAAAACTTCAAAACCAGACTCCAACGAGAAACTGCAGAATGGGAATTAATTTGCAAACTGGACACCATTAAATTAGGCTTGAATAAAGACTGGGAGTGGATGGGTCATTACACAAAGTAAAAACTATTTCCCCATGCTAATTTTCCCCCCTACTGTTACTCACACCTTCTTTCAGAGTAACAGCCGTGTTAGTCTGTATTCGTAAAAAGAAAAGGAGTACTTGTGGCACCTTAGAGACTAACCAGTTTATTTGAGCATGAGCTTTCGTGAGCTACAGCTCACTTCATCGGATGCATAGCATATCGTGGAAACTGCAGAAGACATTATATACACACAGAGACCATGAAACAAAACTTCCTCCCACCCCACTCTCCTGCTGGTAACAGCTTATCTAAAGTGATCATCAAGTAGGGCCATTTCCAGCACAAATCCAGGTTTTCTCACCCTTCTCCCCCCCCCGCCCCCCAAACACACATACAAACTCACTCTCCTGCTGGTAATAGCCCATCGCTCTTTGAAACCTCTCTTTATAATGCGCATGATAATCAAGGTGGGTCATTTCCAGCACTAATCCAGGTTTTCTCACCCCCCTCCCCCCCACACACCCCCCTCCAAAAACCACACACACAAACTCACTCTCCTGCTGGTGTGTGGTTTTTGGAGGGGGGTGTGTGGGGGGGAGGGGGGTGAGAAAACCTGGATTAGTGCTGGAAATGACCCACCTTGATTATCATGCGCATTATAAAGAGAGGTTTCAAAGAGGGATGGGCTATTACCAGCAGGAGAGTGAGTTTGTATGTGTGTGTGGGGGGGGGGGGGGAAGGGTGAGAAAACCTGGATTTGTGCTGGAAATGGCCCTACTTGATGATCACTTTAGATAAGCTGTTACCAGCAGGAGAGTGGGGTGGGAGGAAGTTTTGTTTCATGGTCTCTGTGTGTATATAATGTCTTCTGCAGTTTCCACGATATGCTATGCATCCGATGAAGTGAGCTGTAGCTCACGAAAGCTCATGCTCAAATAAACTGGTTAGTCTCTAAGGTGCCACAAGTACTCCTTTTCTTTTCACACCTTCTTGCAACTGTTTGAAATGGGCCATCCTGATTATCATGACAAAAAGTTTTTTTTTCCCCTGCAGATAATAGCCCACCTTAATTGACTGGCCTCGTTACAGTTGGTATGGCAACACACATTTTTTTCATGTTCTCTGTGTATATATATCTTCCTACTGTATTTTCCACTGCATGCATCCGATGAAGTGGGTTTTAGCCCACGAAAGCTTATGCCTAAAGAAATTTGTTAGTCTCTAAGGTGCCACAAATACTCCTCGGTTTTTTTTGCAAGAAAAAAGTGTTAGCTTGTTTGAAAAGTATATTTAATATGTAGAAACTTGTTCTCATTGTTCTGGTTTCCCTGTTCTTGTACACTCTAGATAGAAGAACTAGATTACATTATAGTTTATTCTCCCACTTGCTGGTGATCTCTCTCTTGCAGTTCCTTAATTTCACACATAACAATGAAGTTTCATCTGAGGCAAACAACTAGTACTCAATGGACAAGGCATTTGCTTCTGCCAGCACATGGGTTGATTAATCCTGGCTTCAATGACTCTTTTCCTGGTAGCAGCTGGCAGAGGAGATGGATATACAAGAGAAAAGAAAGTGTATCCTAAAAATGGTTCCAATGCATTGAATGCCATTACCTAAAATTCTGAAGTTCCTCTCATAAGTTAAATGTGTTCCTGCTCTGAACCAGGCAGAGCAGGGCCTTGAACCTGAGTCTCTGACATGCCAGGGGAGTGCCCTAAACACTACAGAGTCAATCTTTCTTTCGTGGTTTCTCTCTGCCCCTGTTGGAACTGTTCTAGTATCCATAAATAATAAAATATTCACTAGGCCAGAGGAAGACTGACTGACTCTATAGCACTGTGGTTGGGCGCTCACCTAGGATATGGGATACCCAGTTTGAAGTCCCTGCTCTGCTGGAATCTGAGCAAGGACTGGAACCTAAGTCTCACACATCCCAAGTGAGTGCCTTAGCTACCAGACTATTGGCTATTCTGAGGTCTCTCTCTCTTTCATGAAAAATTCTGAAAGGTCTCTGAAGCCCTTGCAAAATGGAAATTTTGTTTACTTGGGAAGCTCTAGTGGTATAGCTTATTTGTAGTATAACTGTGTACCCACTAGGGGTTGTACTGATATAACTATTTTGCTAAAATTTTGCTAAAAAAAAAAGCTCACCCCTAACAGGAAGTGTTATTCTGGTACATTATATGTGCATAGACCAGGCCTACATTTATGGGACCTAAATCATCTGCTCAGTCTTGATTAAAGGGTCTAGGCATTTCACAGGTCATTCTGAGTATGTATCTGGCCTAACATGATGATTGGTTATTCTCAGGGATGAGTAGTTCTGTCTGGTTGAACGGAGTTTTCTTAACCCAAACTCAACTCCCTTACCTCTGGTTACACAATATTCATTTATTGACAATCCATAGTCAGTATGTCACAGATTACTTACTCTCGACTGATACTTAAAACTAATTCTTGACTTGACTGAACACTTGTAAGGATTTGTACCAAGTGATGAGTGAATGACAATGAAAATAAGATGAAGTACTGTTAGTATGGGAGTCACTGTGTTGTTAATTGTTTTAAGCCTCTAACCATGCTTAATGTGTATTAGAAGTACTCAGAAAACTGAGCAGAACCAGACTGAGCTAAATGCTTGTGAAGGGAGAAATCCATTCCAGCTACGTCAATCTTGAGTTTTCAGGCTCTGTAAAGTTTGGGGGCAGATTGCTCAGGGAAGTGATTTCCACTCTGAACCTAGCACAAGGGTGCTTGGCTGATGCACAGCCACCTCAAAAATACTATTCTAATGGGCTAGAATAGTGGCTGTACCCCATCTATTCCAGCTGCACGGGGTATTGGGGCCACTGAATCTATCCTTGTCTGCCCCCAAAATGGCATTCTGTGCAGGGTTGATGTTGAACAGAACATAAGAACAAAAGAATGGCTATACTAGTTCAGACCAAAGGTCCATCCAGCCCAGTATCCTGTCTACCGACAGCGGCCAATGCCAGGTGCCCCAGAGGGAGTGAACCTAACAGGTAATGATCAAGTGATCTCTCTCCTGCCATCCATCTCCACTATCTGACAAACAGAGGCTAGGGACACCATTTCTTGCCCATCCTGGCTAATAGCCATTAATGGACTTAACCTTCATGAATTTATCCAGTTCTCTTTTAAACCCTGTTATAGTCCTAGCCTTCACAATCTCCTCAGGCAAGGAGTTCCACAGGTTGAGTGTGCGCTGTGTGAAGAATAACTTCCTTTTATTTGTTTTAAACCTGCTGCCCATTAATTTCATTTGGTGGCCCCTAAGTTCTTATATTATGGGAACAAGTAAATAACTTTTCCTTATTCACTTTCTCCACACCACTCATGATTTTATATACCTCTATCATATCCCCCCTTAGTCTCCTCTTTTCCAAGCTGAAAAGTCCTAGCCTCTTTAATCTCTCCTCATATGGGACCCGTTTCAAATCCCTACTCATTTTAATTGCCCTTCTCTGAACCTTTTCTAATGCCAGTATGTCTTTTTTTGAGATGTTGGAGACACTTTGGTGCACAGACACCCAACACCATCACTCAGCTGGGAGACTTTCCACACGAGTGCAAAATCAGTCCACCAAAACAAGTATTAATGCGTCTCTTTTTTCATCTGTTTGTGTGGTGTCTGTGTAGCATCCTTTTAACCAAGCTTGCTATTGTAGAGATTGTTCTGATGAGTTCTTAAGTGGGTGTTTATTTTTTTGGTAGTCTGTTCTTACAACAGCAAAGCGATTGGCAGATTCTTTAATAAAATATATTACATACATCCATATTTATGAATCTATGAACTGAATGCTTTCAATATACATACAGCATTCTTATGTTTGAGTTGTACTCACTTGGTTGGGAAAGTCAGCCTTCAGTTCAGTGACACTTTTACACCAATATTCTGCAGTTTTCTCGCTGATAAGCTCGATATTTAGGAAAGAGCCTTGACCTGGGCCATACATGGGGCCTGATGTAATTCCACGTATAATTCTTGGAGAAACATTGGTTACAATGTCCTGTTAAAACATAGTAAAAAACTTTCAGATTGATTTACAAAGTAATAAAACCAAAAAACACATTCCCATAGCGTCTATAAATGGTGTATATAAGACAACGTATTAATGAAAGGGAAACCATCCATTTAAAACACACAACTCCATCCAAAATGTTATATGAACTTTTGTTGCAAGTAACACCTAAGATTAGAGACTAAGTAAAAAAAATGTCGTCGTCCCCCCGCAGTTTGATTGCTTTGTGCATTCCACAGCACTCTGTGCATATGTAATCTACTGGTGAGTTGCAAGTCCGCTCCTGCCCATGTTGATCACAGAAGGTATGAGTTGTTACAGATCCCAGTTACAGAGCTTTGGCTCTTTAACTCAAGCTGTAGCAGCTCTTGCTTTTAGCTGTGGAAGTCCCTGATTCAGTCCCTGGTATGTCAGTCAAGATGGCGGCTGTCACATAAATCCAAGATGAGCCCGCACTTACATGATGGCTATTATCTTGGCTGACACACTGGGGACTGAACCGGGGATCTCCAGAGCTAAAAGCATGAGCTGCCTGAGCTAAAGGCCAAGGCTCTGTAGCTTGGGGCTGTAACAATTTATCCTCTCCGAACTGGCAGAGAGGAGGACCAGTAACACGCATTCATCAGTGTTACTCACCAGCAATTACACACCACACAACAAAAACACTAACCCAGGAACCTATCCTTGCAACACAGCCTATTGCCAACTCTGTCCACATATCTCTTCAAGGGACACCACCATAGGACTTAATCACATCAGCCACACTATCAGAGGCTCGTTCACCTGCACATCTACCAATGTGATATATGCCATCATGTGCCAGCAACGCCCCTCTGCCATGTACATTGGCCAAACCAGACAGTCTCTACTCAAAAGAATAAATGGACACAAATCAGACATCAAGAATTATTCAAAAACCAGTCGGAGAACACTTCAACCTCCCTGGACACTCAATTACAGACCTAAAAGTCGCAACTATTCAACAAAAAAAATTCAAAAACAGACTTCAACAAGAAACTGCAGAACTGGAATTAATTTGCAAACTGGACACCATTAAATTAGGCTTGAATAAAGACTGGAAGTGGATGAGTCATTACACAAACTAAAAACAATTTCCCCATGTTAATTTTCCCCCTCCTGTTACTCACACCTTCTTGTCAACTGTTTGAAATGGGCCATCCTGATTATCCCTACAAAAGTTTTTTTTCTCCTGCTGATAATAGCCCACTTTAATTGATTACTCTCGTTAGAGTTGGTATGGCAACCCCCATTTTTTCATGTTCTCTGTATATATATATATCTTCCTACTTTATTTTCTACTGCATGCATCTGATGAAGTGGTCTTTAAATGTGTTAGTCTCTAAGGTGCCACAAGTACTCCTTTTTCTTTTTGCTCAGACAGACTAACATGGCTACCGCTCTGAAATTCATCAGTGGGTTATTCATAGTCAGGTTTCAGAGTAGCAGCCGTGTTAGTCTGTATCCGCAAAAAGAACAGGAGTACTTAGAGACTAAGGTGCCACAAGTACTCCTGTTCTTTATTCATAGTCAGTTTCACTGTTTCCTCTGTATTAGCTGGCTGCCCCTGTTATCTGTGAGTTACTCACATGCACAAAATTGCATCTGGTCTTAAGGATGAAACTGACTAAACTATTATGGGGAGTAGGAATGGAATCCATTCCCCAAACACAGGTGCAACTTGTAAACACTATTCTAGCATACAGACTGCTATAGTGACTGGTGACTTTCTGCCCCCCTTGTCTAGGTGTAGTGGGTTATTGTAACTCTATAATTATGGATCCAAGGGCCTTATCCCTATACTGCTCACAAGAGCCCCTCAGTATCCCAGCTATGTCCTCTCTGCAGCATGCAGGGGGTGCAGCCATCTTGGTATGCAGAGGGGTCTACACAGGTCTTTTGTGAGCCAATGAATTTTGTTGAAAATGTATGTTCATTATATTTATGCCAGTTCATTGTGGTATATGCAGATATGAGACTGTAATGCCTTTTGTTTTCTATGTCCTACATCTTTAAATTTCTGTGTCGCAAGTTTAGCAGCCATCTTGTTCTCAGAGTTACTGCAGCCTGTGAAAGAGGATATGCACACAACACAGAGTGCTCTCTCTCATGACAACTTTCTTTATGTTCTCCTTTGTTTTTCCTCAGTTTAGACTGGAAGTACATATTTTGCTCTTTAAGTGTAAACATACCACTACAAGCCTTTTAAGCCGCATAAGAAAAACCACATACAAAGTATCATTTAAACAATAGATTTTTGTTTTAAAGTAGAATATATGTATGATTGTACAAAAAACCTTTCATGTAGGTCCCAATCCTTCAACTGCATATACCAAGGCACAGTTCTGCATCCCAGTAAAGGCAAACCCTGAGTTTTATGCTACACTGAAGTCAAAGTGGGGATCTGTATGAGAAAAAGTGGTCCAGGAATGTAAGAGCAGCATTGAAGCTCCAGCCATCAAAAGAAAAGGCCCTGGGTATTAGCAGTACCAGTACATCAGACTTCAGCATCATAATGATGGGGCAAGAAAGACAGATAAATACATACATACATACATAAACAGTAGCTAAAAATTCAAATCCAGTGTTGTAAAACATCATTTCCCCCTCAGATTAATATAAGATCATCACATCATTTCATAACAGACGGTAAACAAATACAAAATTAACTTGTTTGTTAGGAATAATTAAGCTACAATTCACAAATGCCTTATATCTATATTAAAGATCTGTAATATTCTGACATTATTTAAAATTAAAGAGAAACATAGATGGAAAAATGCTTCTTTTGCCAATTTCTAATTAAAACTAATTTTGAATAAAGGTCAGTTGGTTACAGATTTATCAGAATTATTTGTTTAAGTACCCCTCCTCACCATCTTGTCACTTTTAGTGAGATAACATGAACCCCCATTAGTATATAGCAATTAAGGTCAATTTACATATTTTAATTAAGAACCATCCCCTATAAAACAATTAGGGTAATAGGCATACTAACTGGATTTCATAACATTTGGACATTTTTCCAACTAGATAGACAGGAAACCTTAATTAGCATTAATTTGCGCTTATCTGCATATGTTTGATAAGGCATACCCTTGCCACAAAAGATTATTTATTCCTGAATCTGCCAAATGCTAGAGTTGCAGAGGATAAAAGGACTTTTCTTCACATTGTATGTAAATGTCTGGTAATTTTCATTTGTTTTCACATTTGAATCATTTTCTCTTTTTCTTTCTCTCTGTGTACACTGAAATATCTTGGGTAAATATGTACATTCACATGTACAGAAATCATACCATGTAATTTGCATTAGTTAATCTACTACCATTCCCATAAACATTCTGTAATCTCAGAACAAAACCCATTCAGTCTACCTACTATTATAATATTCTCTTATATTGCAAACATATATTTCACTCAACACCTCAGCTTCACTTTCACTAAAAATTGTCCAGTGAATCCTCTGAACATGACTGAGAGAAAAACAGGATTGCAAATATTGTGGTTAACGCAGATATCATGATAGTTTAGAGCAGGCATGCATTTTCCTCTCCTGTCCCCCATCTCTTGAGCATTAGTAAATAATTCCCATTGTCTTCCTATTAAATTACTTCACAAATGCCTATGCTTTGACCTCAGCCCAGGATGCTATTCATAACAGTAGGGGCCAGTGATAAAAAGGGGACAGCCCTAGTGGCAAGGGTATGAGACATTTGCTGAGGGACATAGGATAGCTCCTCCCTCCCCTTTGGAGTCTCTGGCAGCCATTGGCCAGCTGGGGGTAGGCAGGAGTGTGGAGGATTGGGGAGTTTTTTGCCTGCCTTGCAGCACCTTGAAGTCACAGTAGATTAGGCAGGAATGTGCTTGGTATTCAACTGAGATACTTGGTTGAGTCGTTAATTTGTTGCAACTGGTGGGCAGTTTCCAGTGCAATTAAAAGGATAAAATGAATGGTTCCAAGTAGTAAAAGACTTGGGATATTGCTGATGGGTTTTGGGCTCATGAGGTAGGGAGAGCCCTCGCAGGCTGATGTCATGACCCTTCTGCAACCTCTGTCCCCCTTGAGGAAGATGGGGTGTGGAGGTAGGTTGAGCTGAATCTGGGGTAGGCTGAGGAGAGTCTACTCCAAGTTATGGATTATATGGTAGGAGCCCTGTAACTCCTGCACTGGAACCAATTAAATACCTGGTATAGGAGGGTATGGGTGCTGGTCAGGTGACACCCCTCCCGTGTTTACATTTAATAAAAGTTGTGGCTTGCTGCTTAAAATACATTCATGTGTCTGACCTCGTTTCACCGTTGTGTCCACACCAAGCCTGTGTTTCACATCATCCAGAAACAAAAAGGTGCCCGCCCAGCAAGCAAAAGGTGCTAGTCAGTAACCTCATAGGGTATTTGTATACTGCAATAAAAGACCCACGGTATGGCCGTGGCTGGACTGGGTCAGATGGCTTGACCTTGCGGGGCTCAAGCTGCAGGACTATGAAACTGCAGTGTAGCCACTGAGGCTCAGGGTGGAGCCCGGGCTCTGAGGCTCAGTGCTGCAGGTTTTTTACTGCAGTGTAGACATATCCACACAGCCTTAGGCCATGATAACAGCTCCTGCAGTCTACCACCTTACTCTGAATATTTTTGTTCTCTCTTTCTTCCAGGATCCTTTTCATTTCACCAATAGACAGAGTTGCGAGAATGGTATGTAAAATAAAATCAAACAAGCAAAAGAAAACAAAATCTTTCCCAGTAGAATTAGCATAGAGTATCTATCCAGAACCTCCTTTGCCATCACCTTCCTCCTCCCAATCTCTCATCACAACTACAAAAGCACAATAGGGCATCCATTAGACAGACGATCTAGAGATTACTGGTTCAGAGCTGTGTTTCAGCCAACCTGTTCTCTTTTTCAATGACAGAAATGTGTTTCTAACAACAGCACAGCTTCTCACCGACATTTGCTAAGGCCCTAATTACATGGAAAATCATGTTATCTAAGATTTTTAAACAGTCTCTTCCAAAACTAGGAGTTCAGTTCAGGATAGCTCAGGTATCCTCACTGCTTCATCCCCAAGAAAGTGTTACAGGATATTTTTTTTGCCACTTTGTTTCAACCTATGGTTTTCTTCTTGTTATAAGTATGGGGTGGGCAAATACCACAACCTGTGATTCCCGCTCATCTCTTAATCTTCAAGGAGAGAATTTTATCACCATGTAAATCTCTTTTTGCTGCTACTGTATTTAAAGAAGTACATGAAAATGGAATCTAAACAGAGAAGCTTGAAATGTGGCACGTTGTGCCCTGATCCTGATTCTAAAAAGGCTCGTTGTGATAAATGGGTAACCTAGATGAATGGAGTTTCCCTGGTCCTTGGATGCAGCTGTAATTTTAGACGTCTGTGGGGAAGTGGGGAGTTGGAAAGGTGCTGAATACTCATCCCAAAAACCACAAAAACATTACCCAAGGTGACACCAGTTCCTCTTATCTCCACATGCTATGGAAATAATAACCAGCCAAACTACACTTAAACAGCATGAAACCTTCATATCCCTTAAAAAGCAAGGACAGAAGACTCTTAATGAAGAGCCACCCAGACAATTCAATGCTTGTTTTTGTCCCAAGCGTAATTAAAGACAAAGCCATGGAAAAAACTATAGCTGGGAAATGAAAGCGACAAAGGCAAATAAATACAATGGCTCACAGGACATTTGTTTGTTTCCAGTGGAAGTCTTTCAAACCGCTACAGATTTCAGGTTTAGAAAAAACTATCTTCCTCAGTGGATTCCAACAAGATACACATTATGCAGGAGCTACAACAAACCAAGAGAAAGACAGAGAAGGGACTGGCTGCAAATGCGATCAGCCTGTGTGGCAGCAATTTCTCAGCCACTGAACCACCAAGGCTACACAAAGAGGGGGGGGGGGGGAGGAGGACTCTTTACCTCTCAGAAAGGACACCAAACAGACCCCACATCTCCTCAAATGAAATTCATCATATTGGTAAAGAAAGCAGTGTTTCATAGATGAAAACACCACCATTGCTTAACATCTTTCCCCACCCTCTTTCTGCTTGTGAGCACAAGGTGCATGCTGGGAACTTGACACCATGCTAGATTTGGGGTTTCCTATTTGTACCTATTAATTTTTATTTTTTAATGGGAACAGTAAATGGAGCTGATTCCAGTGCCTTGACCTAGGTCCATGTGCTCCAGACCATGCTCCAGCCACACTGGAGCAAATATTTTCCACCTAGCTTCCTGAATTCTGAAGTACTCTGATGTAGCTGTCCATGAATTCTGAGACAAATTCATGAAACAAAAAAACCTGGAAGTTTTCAACAAATTAAATAACAAAGTATACAACCAGTATATCAGCCCATGTCTTATTTTATTATATGAATAACTTATTCTACACTGTTCCCCATTTTCAGTTAATGATTGCACTAGATTTTTGCATTATCAAGGTATAACTGCATTATGTAGTTGTTGTTTTAGGCTTTATGTGGACTCAGGAAGACAACACTTCATCTACAGAGTTCACAGTTTTATCTTCACAACAATGTGTCCTAGAAACTTTTTTTAAATCAAAGCTGGAGCAAAATTTTGTGGCAAGAGGCTAGTTGGAGTGATTTCTGTAGCTGCAGAATACAGGGGACCCCCACAAAAGGTACATAGCCTAATGTCATGCCTCTTCAGTGCATGTAATTATATTGTGCAAACATATTAGAAAAGAAACCTTCTACATGAATTTTGCTTATTTGGCAAGTTTAAATCAGACCTCTGATACCTTTGTATTAATTTGCTGAAGGTACTGACCTTGACACACTTTGCTTTTAGGCACTATTTTGTAAAAGAAATATCTTAGCTAAAGAGTTTTAAAAACAGCTAAAAGAATTTTTAAAAAAGCTTAAGGGAACCAACAATAAACAAATATATCCAGGATCTGGAAATAAAAAGGTAAGAATTCACTGTACCCTTTTACAAATAAATTAACTTCAGTTTGTTATGCATGTATTTGTCACTGAAAAACAGATGTTTTGCATTACAAATGTTCACAGGTGTTGGATAAGAATTTTGGTTTTGCTAAAGAAATTGAATCACATTATAAAAAGTGCTATAATATATTCTTTTCTCAAACTCTGGGTTGCTTTTGAAAGGTGCTGAGAACTCAAAGCTCTCACTGGTTACAAGGGATGTTGAAGGAATTCAGTACATTGCAGCATTAGGCCCCCAAGCCAAAGGAAGTATTTAAGTGCTCAGAACTAAGCTTTTCTCAAGTTTAGAACATGAAACCAACCAAATTATGTTTAGTGAACTATGTGATCTTTGCCAGTTTCTTTTCATTGGTAAGAGAAAAGATTTAACCAAATGATCATATTACTACCTTTTAAAAAGTTAATTTATTTGACCTTTCTTTCATCCAGGGAGCTATGGTTTTATGTTCACTAAGTGGATAGGTTTCAGAACATTACTGTGGTTCCTACTTACTAAATGTCAATGCAGGAACTAAGAGAGCCACAATGGCTTCATTGTGAACAGGAGGATAAATCTACATAAATATCTTATTAAGCTACTGTATGTAAAACTATCTAAGTACAATGTACTTGTAGGCAAAGTTAGTACAGACAATTAATTGTGGTATAAAAGAACAGATTTTCTATTCCCAGAATATTACACTGAATACAGTACCACCCTTATTATTAAAATATGAGGAGTAAGGTCTCAGAAAATCTACATGAATTTAGGCAAATTATCCTGAATTCCTCTTCCCCAGATTTTATAAAGTCCATGGGAAAACAAATTCTATGGGAAAAGCATTTCATTTGCTTAAAGCAGGAGGGTCTTGATCTTTCCAGTAGCATTGGGCAGTTTTTTTAAAATTATAAAACCAGCCTTACTTGCAATGACCCTATATTTTTGCCATTATTACAACTATGCATTTTTTCCATTATTAAAAAAAATAGTATTTTTCAGACTTTCAGTTACAGGGCAAGGAAGTTTGGAACGCAGATATTTTTGTCAAATACTTGGAGAACTTGAAACTCATTCACTTCTAAAAGTGAATGATCATATAAACAGTGACCCCTCAACCATTTTATATGGATTGGGAGTGCCAAAGTGATCCTTGTTATAGCTGAATGATAAAAAGCCCAAAACAACTCTAACAGTCACACTTCACTTGAAGTAGAATCAAGTACGTGCACAATGAAACAATATTTTGATGCCAGCCTCCATCGCCCACTTGTTAGATTTTCAAACAAGCACTTCTGTGCTTTCTCCCATGCTGCCCCTCATGATAGGAGGTGCTCCCAAAAAAACTAAGGTGCTCCCATCTGCAAGGCTACCTCATGATCCACCTTCAAAATCCTTCTAAAAAACTATTCTTTGCTTACACAAAACTTAAGAGTTAAACTGCTGGAGTGCTTAGTCCACAGACCATCATGACAAGCAATATTGACTCATTCTTTCCTTGTAGTCCCCCACCTGTGTATATCTGTTGTCTCTTGTCTTAGACTACAAATTTTTGGGCACGGGGAAGGTCTTTTTTGGTTGTTCTGTGTTTGTACAGTGCCTAGCACCATGGGGTCCTGGTCCATGACTAGGGATCCTTGGTGCTACGATAATATATACATACAAATAAACACACAAAAATAAAGTGTCTCTAGACATCTGCTTGATATGTGTTTTCAAAATAGACTTAATTTGCTCAAAAAGAACAGGAGTACTTGTGGCACCTTAGAGCAGGGATCTCAAACATGTGGCAGGGGGTTCAGCTGCAGGAGAGGTTCGGGGGGCAGGTCCAGCCCGGCGCGCACCGGGGGCAGGGCAGGCTCCCTCCCAGCCTGCCTACCCTGCCCCCACGCAGCTCCGGGAAGAGGCCGGGACCTGGGGGAGGGGGAGCACAGGGGTCTGCCCAGCCAATGGGAGCTTCGGTGGAGGTACCTGGAGGAGCAGCCAGGGCAACACACAGACCCCTGTGCCCGCCCCCCTCCCCCAGGTCCAGGCCGCTTCCCGGAGTGGCGCGGGGGCAGGGCAGGCAGGCAGGCAGGGAGCCTGCCCTGTCCTCAGTGCACACAGGACTGGACCTGCCCCCCAAACCCCTCTTTCACCCCGACCCCCTGCCCTGAGACCCCTAGCTTCATTCCCAAAAAAGCTCCTATCATTATTACTTGCTTAGAATACCACTTCAATGTCTATTGTAATTTTTAGACAAGAGGAAATCACAACTGGCAACTTATGATTAAGATAGCACAAGGTCAAAATCATTTAGAGAATCATGTGAGATTAGAGTATGGGAAAAGTGTTTTGAACTGTACTCATATTAGACATGCTCCTGGGACAATTTCATCCCCATTCAAATGCCACTGACTTGGGATGAAGTCAATGCAGTTTGGCCAAATTGCAGAATCCACAAGACAGCAGCAAAATGATAAAAGGTTTAGAAAACCTGATCTCTGAGGAAAGGTTAAAAAATGTGATTGTTAGGTTTCCAGAAAAGAAGACTGAGGGGAACCTGATAATCTTCAAATATATTAAAGGCTTTTATAAAGAGGATGGTGATCAATTGTTCTCCATGACAAGGGAAGGTAGGGTAAAAAGCAATGGGCTTAATCTGCAGCAAAGAGTTTTAGGTTAGATATCAGGGAAAATGTTCTAACTGTAAGTATAGTTTAGTACTGAAACAGGTTACCAAGGGAGGTTGTGGAATCCCAGTCATTACTGGCTTTTAAGAAAAGATTAGACAAACACCTATCAGGGATGGTCTAGGTACAATTGGTCCTGCCTCAGCATGCAGGGATGGACTAGATAACTTATCAAGGTCCCTTCCAGACCTAGATTTCTATGATTCATAATAGATTTCAACTTCCCTTTCCAGGGATTCCTTCTCTAGTTATCTAGCTCTCTCCAGACTCCTTCCAAGGCCCTAAATGGACAGAATGCCAACAACTTGTGCTCCTTCCTAATATCTTATTGTTATGAGAGAAGAAAGTTATTTATATACCTTCGCTCCCTTTCCCAGCATGCCTTGCTATGGTAGCCTACAATTCTTAGCAGCTCTGGGACTACAGTTCCAAACACATTCCTTGGCACTGGGCAGAGAGTTTGAACAGGGAAGTGCTGGATCCAGTGGCTATCTACAATTTGTATCTCCTGGTGAGGATACAAGAGAATCACATAATTCCACTGACTTCTGCTTGGTTTGTATTATTTTTTATTTTGTATGTTAAAAAAAGATTCCCCATGGGGAGGTCACCACCTTGAATAAAAAGAGATCTATTAAATGAACTTATATGCTACTAACTAGTATGTGACATGACCATAAGTGAAACTGTAATTGTTTTAAAAAAAAAAAAAATCAGCTGCTGCCAGGCATTGAAGTGGTGGGTGCCATTAATGTGTCTTTAAATAAAATAATGTTTAACCAAGGAGGTATTTAAATTGTATTTCGTAACCCAAACAAATTTGTAGGCAAATGTAACAACTCCTCGCCACAGGCTATTACAGATGCTTGAACTCAGAACGTCCACTAAAAGAGTAATCCTTCAGCAGGTTGCAGCACTAGGCTCTTATCGAGGCCAGCCACTACAGGGGGACATGTAATAGAAGCTGATAGAGTGGACTACCGACATTAAACATTTTGTTATGTTTTGTATTTTTTCTTGGTTCTTCATAACCTCATGTTCTTCAGGGCAGAACCTTTGTGTTATTACACCGCCTAGCACAATGCAGAGGTGTGTCAATGTAGAAAAAAAATCAAAGCTGGTAAAGAAAGGAGATTGAAAAAAACTGAATCACTGCTGGCCATTAGGGACTTGGTAAACAAGAAAACAAACTTCTTTAAAATGTGCGGTGAAGAATGTGTGTTCTGTAGAAAGAAAGTTCAAAATAAAATAAAATCATACAAACCTCAGAAAAATCATATCCTTGGCTTCCTTGATTTGTAAAAGAAAATACTCTGGTGCCTTTGCTAAAAAATAAACAATAAAACCAAAACTGAACAAGACTCTTGTGAAACTTACACCCATTAATTAGAGGAGGAACTGTACAATCTGATTACCTAAAAGTCTATAATGGCTGTACATTGGGAGGATTTTTTTTAAAATCAACAATAAAAGTAAGATAAATCTAGAAAGAGAAAAATGTGTGTGCATTTTTTTTTTTTTTTTTTTTAGTTTCTAGCTAAGTGATATACTTAAAAGAAAAAGTTACACTGAACCTGGAGGATTCTTTTTCATTGTCACACAAAATTACATTCTCTTGAACAGATGTAGGGCAAAAACTAAAGAAAAACTAAAATATGTAAGTTAAATAGTAGCAAAATTTAAAAACTAAAAGACAAATTTACCATATTTTGTTTCTCCTATGTCTGATATGCTTATTCAGTTATATTCTTCTAGACATTAGGATGTAAAGATGTTTGTAATGTAATTACTTAATATCAGTTTTAAAACGTATTATGTCCTACAGCACTTAGCCTTGACAAACAATTACTAGATATCACATTCAACAGAATAAAAAAAGCAATCCATCACAAGGTTAAAATTAGTCTTAGAACAATAGATTCTTTCAAAGCAATTCCGAACTCTAAACTGCTTTATATCAGTTTCTTCTGATGGCGGGATGAGGGGAGGGGAGAAAGAAAGAGGAAAAAGGGGGGAAAAAGGATATTTGAAAAACGTATTGTCTATTTTCTATATAGCCACATATTTTATAAAATCTGTGACAGAACTTTACATGGTATAATATATGATGAAACTTTTGCTATTAAACTGCACCCATGGAAGAAAAGAGGAACAGACCTAGAATTCTTAAACTTAAAAGGTAATAAAGTATATTATGGCACCCACTTTTGTTCTGGTCCTGCATTGCATTATAGACAGAACTCCTATAGCTTAAAGTTCTGAGTTGATAAACCACATGACCATCAATCAGTTGGTTAAACCACTGATGAGATATAGTAGTCAGTAATTGTTTCAAATAATCATTTTTTTTTAGTAAAAAGAAAGAAGAACAAACAAAAAAACACAATAAAACATCTCAAACTCTACAAGGAAAGTGTGTGGTTAATTGACAATCTATTGTTATGCATTTTATAAACAAAGCTTAAAGACTGATTCTTTACTCCAAATGTAAGTCCTGTTATGATGGATTCCCATACTTGGAGACTAGTATCTTTGGAATGGTGTCCATAAATGGTCCAGTGATATCTCCAATTGATCAATGAAATAAAAAATAGTACTGTACTATCATTGAAGAGCAACTGGCATATAATATGACATACAAGATAAACATTCAATATAGAGCTGGTTGGGAATTGTCTGTCAAAATGTTTTTAATGGAAAATGTGATTTTCGCAAAATTTAAATTTTGATGTTTTTTTCAAATTAAATTTTCAATGTTTTTTATTTTTTACTTTGTTTCTGGTTGGTTGAATGATAATCTCACTAAGCTGCTGTAATGCCCCATTCTCCCCTATAGCCTGGATTCTTCATCTCCCAGGATATATCACAGTAACAGGACTCATGAGGGCACTATGGCACATCATGGGAAATACAGTTTGGCCAGGGAACCTGGCCCACAGGAGTGAATGTAGTTTAGGTGTATCATGTCCCCAACTCCCATGAGGCACTGTGGCGGTTCAGGTAGATGCAAATGAACACTGACCTAACTCAAAACATTTTGTTTATCTTTGGGTCAACAAACTGAAATGAAACATTTAGATTCTGAAATGAATAAACATTTCACTTCAACATTTCCTATTTCCATTTTTTGGAAACTTTATTTCCTCAAAATATTTCAATATCTTGCCTTTTTTTGGGTCCTGACTCATGCCAAAAACAAATGCAAAATACAGGAATTTCCTACAAGATGGAAATTCCACTGTTTGATAGGGTCTTATTTAATGCAAAGTGGAATAAGATCTCTCTCAACACCTTATCGGAAAAAACGAGAGACATTTAGAACATATTTAAATCTCCTAAATGGCTCCTTAATCACGAGGGTAAAATAATGGATCTATGCAACCAAAGTGACAAGATAGCCTATAGCATTCATGCAAGGTTCATGCACTTGGCAACATTCAGGGCACACCCGGAGTGTTGTGTAGGAGCAGTGCACACACGGCTCCTCTCAAGGGCATGAACCTTGGAATCTCGCCCAGATGACATGAACTGTGGGAAGCCTCCCAGGACTGGGCTCAAGGCCCGAGAGAAAGGAATGCGGTAGATAGAAATTGGTAAATAAGAATATTATACAAAGCCAGTGTATTCCTTTTATCTGTTGGAGTATGTAATGCGCGGGGGGAGAGAGAGAGAAATAAAGGAGAGGGTGGAAAAGCTGACAGGCAGACCAGCCCGTCAGCAGACCAGCCTGCTTGCTTGCTTAAAGCTTGTCCTGTCTTGTATTTGAACCGCAACAATAGCCAGTGCTGAGAAAGATGACTAAGGATATGATCAGCAGTGCCATACCTATTTATGCCATGGCTCTAACCTGTACAATAAATCCAAGGTGCATGGGGCTTCAAGTGATCTCAGTTGTGGTAGCACGCTCTAACCTATTGATATACATGGCACACATCATGTCAGCACGGACACAGTTTTACATGGACAACAGTTGAATGAATGGATTGGATTCAATAATTTTTCAAGATTTGCTCTGAACCTAGACATCTAATATAGGAACACACCTGAGAAGCATGGGTGAGCAAATAATTTCAGGATTCTGTTTCAAAGTGATCAGAGATTAGAGCTACTTGAGCACTTCTGCTTGCCTTCATCAGTTGTTTGTAAAGGGAAAGTCTCTGATTTAGAGTTTAGCCTCAGAGAGATTTCCGTTGAGACCTCAACAGTACAGCAGCTTCCGCTTCGTTCCCGAGCTCTGAAAAATGAACTAGCAGATTGCTTCAAAGATGTCCAACTGCTGCTTGGGTCTGCTAAGTGAGATTTGTGCTGAAGTGGATAATGAACAATGCAGTTTTGACTGGGTAGGGGGAACATCGCTCATTTCTGAAACTTTTGAAGACTTCAACCTCCAGATTCCCCATGCTGACTCTGAACAGGACTTATGAGCTGCTTTAGTGTAGACTAGCCTGGTGTATTTTCACTTTGAGCTGATTGCTTGAGGCAACATTTTCTGGCAGATCTTGTTTCCAGAGAAGTCTTGGTACTCCTGAGATTCCACAAATATTGAATGTAACTATCAGTGGGAGATGTCATCTGATCATGCTCTGGGCAGTGCTTGCATCTCCCCAGTTACTTCCCCTGTTGTCTGTAAAAGATGACCCAGAAACAATACCAGAGAAGAAAAATCAGACACACAAAAAGAAAAAAACCCAAGCCTGTGAGATATATAGCCTTGATGTGCATCAAACAAAGCAGGATATAAGTGTAGGGATTTATTTTACTTTTACCTTTTGGAAATTTATTGAAATATAAATTGCTCTGACTTCTTAAGATGATTTCTTAACTTATTATCATAACCATTATTAACAATTATCCAAAAATCATTACTTAACAAAAAGCTGAAAAGTTAATTGCTTTAATATTTTTGGCAGCTACTGAAATGCAGTATTCAATTTCACTGAAAATCAAAGATAGCCAGCTAATTGTTCTTACTGACACTGTCAGCCACAGAAAATACAGAACTCTGAAAATCAGTCATCAGCAAATTAACAAGCTTGTGTCTACAATAAATCTAAATGCTACAATAAAACAAACAGTGACTGTTGTACTATTTTTTAATGTCTTGAAACTAAGTAACAACTCAGACTTAATCAATTACAAGTTGTGGCTTTGGTATTATACCTAAAAATCTATTTGTGTAGCTTGTATTGAAGTACTTGATTAGCTTTCTAAAAAAAAACATACCTGTAACTCATTACTTAAATATGGATAAGCAATAGAATGAAAGTGAATATTTCATGATAATAACCTTGAGCAGATGCTCAAACGGGGACATCAATATGAGATTGGATTCTACTATCTTGACACACAGAAAGAGGTTGCAGTGTTAGTCTTTAGTGTGGTGGTAGAATGTGATGAAAGAGGACCATAAGTATTGATATTAATTGCATATTTTGAGCTGTAACCCAAAATATGATTTCTCTGCTTGAATTCTAAAATACCTTCTTATTGCCTTTAGCTGGGAAGACTTTCAACTGGACAGCAAGGAATGAGAGATGCCCAAACACATATGTGGCAGGGTGGGAGGCTAGCTCTCAGCCCCCTTCAGTTCTCTGCTTTGCCATTGGCTGGCAAAAGGGGGATGGGGACAGCTGACTGGCTACTATGTGTCCCCCCTTGCCTATCTGAGCTAAGCCCTGGCTTTGTAAATGCTGCCTTCCCTCCCCTCATAGCTGTAGATTAGGAGCTGTGCCACTTGGGATGATGCAGGTCTGACTGATGGCCTGTTTTTAGGGGTTAGGAAGGAATTTTTCCTTTTGGGCCTGGTGGGTTTTTTCACCCTTCCCACAGCCTTTCAATAGCAGAACTGGGTTAGAAGCAATAGAATTTGAGGTTTATATCATGCTGTTATGATTTCTGATTTGTTGAAACTTGTGGCTGGTGTCCAATGTAATGCCCCTTCCCAAAGTCAGAACATAAGAATGGCCCTACTGGGTCAGACCAAAGGTCCATCTAGCCCAGTATCAGGTCTTCCAACAGTGGCCAGTGCCAGGTGCCCCAGAGGGAATGAACAGAACAGGTAATCATCAGGTGATCCATCCCCTGTCGCTCATTCCCAGCTTCTGGCAAACAGAGGCTAGTATCTTGAATAAACTTGCGGCCTGCATTCACACCCATGCCCATCTGTCAATTGTTCAGCTGCTTGTCCTGGTCAATGGGGTCTGTCAGTTTCAACCCCTGCCCCTACAGTGGGGAGACTGTCATCAGACCAGTGATCACAACTCATTGAGACTGAATGGACCTGACCACCCAACAACGACACAGCCATCATGGGAGCATTCTCCTGGATAGATCCTAATAGATATTCCTGCTGACTGGAAAAATACAGTGTGAATAATGTGGGTCGAAGAGAACCAGACTTTGGGCATTCTAAAGTTCTGGTGCCATTGCGGGTCATCACAGGTCTCCAGCACTCTCCTGTCCCACAAGTCACTGCTAGTTGTCAGAAACCAAAAGCGCTGAATGGAGCTGTTCTAGGAAAGGATCTATGCAGTGGGCCTGCTCAGTGTCAGCCATTTCTTTATATGGTGTGCTTAGAGCCCTTGTTCTGTACCCCACTTAGCCCAGACACATTTGAGGCATCCTGCACGTTTATATTCACCACCATGGGGATCGCAGCATTAGCCAAACTACTTCATGCTGCCTGCCTGATAGCACTTGCTTTGAAAACAGCGCTCACTTGCAGTCACGAGAAGGATGATAGGATGAAGAGGAACCATGGGAATTATTAGTTTGTCCCCAAATCCCACAATTCCATCACATTCCCATCAGACTCCCACAATGCACAGCATGCAAAATCCCAGAATTCATACAGATCCGCAGCTGAGAAAACACACCATGGGATACAGATCTGACCAGAATGCTAAGCATTAATTGCAAAACAGCGCTGTGGTTTGTGGCAGCTAAAATATGAGGCAACATTTACTTATCACAGAATAACAATGAGGTGTGTACAACTGGCTTGTGCAACAGTTGTTGCAAATCACTTAATACGGATAAACAAAACTCACACAGGCAAGCAGGGCCGGCCTTATGGAAAATGGCAACCTGGCTGAACTTGCATTTTGGTGCCCCGACCCCTGTGAGCGTGGCACTCCCCCATTGCCCCTGGCATCCATGTGCTCCCCAGGCTCCCCATCCTCCCTTCCCCTTTAATCCCTGCACCGTGCCCCCTTCGCCCCGCCTGCTCCTGCACCCCTAATCCCTACACCCCCTTCACTCCCAACCTGTGCCCCCTCCTATGCCCTAAACCCTACACTATCACCTTCACCCCAATCCCTGCACCTCCCTCCTGTGCCCCTAACCCCTGCACTGCACATGCCCTATCACCACAACCCCTGCCCTCCTTCTGCACCCCAACACCTGCCCACTCCTCAGCCCCTAACTCCTGCATTGTGCCCCCTTCACCCCAACCCCTGCACTCTCCTCCAGTGTCCTAATGCCTGCATCCCCTTCACTCCTACCCCCTGCACCTCCCTCCTGAGCCCCTAACTCCTGCAGTGTCCCCTTCATACCAACCCCTGCCCCTCCTGCCCCCTAACCCTGCACTGTGCATACTCCCTTCACTCCAACACCTGCCCCCTCTTGTGCCCTTAACCCCTGCACTATCCCCCTTCACTCCTATCTGCTGCACCTCTCTCCTGAGCCCCTAACTCCTCCACAGTCCCCCCTTTGCCGCAACCTTTGCATCCCCCTCCTGCACCCACATGGGGAACCTGAGCTGGATGCATAAAGCTGCTGGCATTGCTGCTGTGATAAATGAAGTGTGTGTGTGGGGGGATAGCTCCCTTTTATGGACACCCAGCCAGTCACTTAGCTATAAAGTCCCTCTTGGTGGCTGTTCTCTGCTTGCTTTACCTCTAAAGGGTTAACAAAGTTCCCCAGGTAAAGGAAAAGGAGTGGGCACCTGACCAAAAAAGGCAATGGGAGGGCTAGAACTTTTTAAAATGGGGAAAAACAACCTTCCCTTTGTCTGTATGTTGTGGTTCTCCGGGAAAGAGCGGAGACACAGAGCAGGAATGCTGTAAGCAGCTTTAAAACCAGGTATGAAAAAACATCAAATCATACCTCAACCCTACTGATCTGAAACTCCAAATGTGTAAGTAGATCAGAAATGTTTAGAAAGACACGATTAGGGTTATTTCTTTTATTTCTTATTGGCTTGTGGGCTCCTCTGTGCTAACCCCAGATGCTTTTGTTTGCTTGTAACCTTTAAACTGAACCCCCAAAAAAGCTATTTTGGTTCCTTAATTTTTGGAATTGTTCTTTTAAAATCTAGCAGAAGCCTAAGTTCTAGATGTATTTTCTTTTTTTTTGTTTTTAATAAAATGTACCTCTTTGAAGAAAAGGATTGGATTTTTGGTGTCCTAAGAGGTCTGTGCACATGTTGTTTAATTAGCTGGTGGCAACAGCTGATTTCCTTTGTTTTTTCTTTCTCAGCTCTTCCCCCAGGGGGGTGGAAGGGCTTGAGGCTACCTGGGTCCAAGGGTTTTTTTGCATTTGGGTGGTGGCAATATTTACGAAGGCAAGCTCAGAGAAAAGCTGTAACCTTGAGAGTGCAATACAAGCCTGGAGTGGTAAGTATTAATTTTTAAAATCCTTGCTGGCCCCGACTTGCACTCCAAGTGCCAGAATGGGGAATCAGTCTTGAGAGCTGCTCACTCCTCCCTGGATTGCTGCTCCTCCGCCCCGCAGGGGGCTGCGTGTGCGTGTGTGTGTGTGTGGGGGGGGGGGGGGGGGCGCAAGGAGCAATGTCAGGGCTTCCTGCATCCAGGTCACTTTTCCTGCTGCCTGTGTAAGGGGAAGGCAGAGGAGCAGCAACTCCTGATGCCTCAACACAGCCCTGGTGGGGAAGTGACCTGGATGCAGGGAGCCTTGGTGTGCATGTTGGGGGAGTGTGTGAAGGTGTGTGTGTTTGTGTGTCTTGAGAGGAGTGTGTGTGCCTGAGAGAGTGTATGAGAGTGCTGTCTCTTTAAGAAAGAACACATGGTCAGGAGCCTGAACTAGGCTTGTTTCAGAGTAACAGCCGTGTTAGTCTGTATTTGCAAAAAGAAAAGGAGTACTTGTGGCACCTTAGAGACTAACCAATTTATTTGAGCATAAGCTTTTGTGAGCTACAGCTCACTTCATCGAACTGTAGCTCACAAAAGCTTATGCTCAAATAAATTGGTTAGTCTCTAAGGTGCCACAAGTTCTCCTTTTCTCTTTGAACTAGGCTTGTTCAGACACAAGCAGCTGCCAGCAGCTCAGGACCCAGAGAGGCAGCAGCACAGAGATTCCCCCTGTCCCATCACCCCAACTTAGTGGAAATCGGATACACTGGTGTGGGGGGAGGAGGACACCCTGCCATCAGGCCCCGCCCCAAGCAGAGCAGACAGGACGACGCTCCCAGTCCAGAGTGGCCAGGGTAGGGTGACCAGATGTCCAGGTTTTATAGGGACAGTCCTGCTTTTTGAGTCTTTTTCTTATATAGGCTCCTATTAACCCCCACCCCTGTCCTGATTTTTCAGGCATGCTGTCCGGTCACCCAAGGTTAGGGGCGACTCCAGGGCGGAACAGGCCGGGGGGCAGGAACAGTGGTGGCTGCACACGTGGAGCAGGGTGACGGAGGGGCACCCCTGCTCTGGAGGAGTCACCTGGCTTGGACGGCTGGTTGTCCAACTGCCCCCTGCAGCTCAGGTCTCTCCCCCTCCCCCACGCTGCTGCTCGCCTGCCTGCCTGCCGCCTCTGTCAGCCCAGCTGGCCCTCGGCAGCAGGTCAGGCGGGAATCCAAACCCTGCGCATGGCATCCCCTTGGGCGGGCCACCCTGGGCGGGGGCCCGTATGGCCCGCCCTGCAGGCAAGTGGGGAAGAACAATAGAACATGCTGTGATGACAGAGGAGTTGGGGAGGGAGTCACAGGAGGATATGGGCTTACTAGGCAGAACGTAATGCAGTGTAGCTGTAGCCGTGTTGATCCTGAAGAAGAGCTCTATGTGGCTCAAAAGCTTCTCTCCCTCTCTCTCTCACCAACAGAAGTTGGTCCAATAAAAAATATTACCTCACCCACCTTGTCTCAATCAGAATGTAAGCTGGTTCTGTTCCTTTCCTGTAATTTATAAGGAAACCCTATCTAATGTAGCTTGTAGTTAAGAGTCAGATTAGATGAGACTCACTATGAGTGGAGGATGTTTGTTATTTTAAGATCTTTTTTCTCTAATATTCTATTCCAATTGGTTTATTTTAATAAGGCTCCTAGTGAATAGCACAGGCCATAGGTTGCTGGAGGAATGAAACACAGGTGTCCGAAACCCAGCTGGATTTGAGGGAGATAAGCAATTGCTACACAGAGGGCAGAGCAGGACTCTGGTCTAAGCTAGGATAGTCATGAGATTCCACCCGGAGACAGTTAAAGATAAGACTAACACTTGATAGACCAGAAAGGGGACAGAGAAGCAGCTAGCTCTCTAAAGGTGACAAGCAGATAATTGGAATGGTAACTGATTAGCAATGAGAAATGGGGTTCTTTAAAGGATAAATTCCAAACATCCAAAATGTAATGGTCAACATACAGATGTGGAAATTAGGGGAAAAAACAAACCGAAGAGCTATAATATCAGTAAATTAAACATCAAAATTTATACTTTAAAAGAAAAAAAAAAAACAAAGAGGCAACTATTTATTTAAGAAAATAATTCATGTTTTAGCAAAGCTCCTGTCATCAACTCTGGACACCTGTACCAGGCACATTTATTGCCTAATTAAATATTAACACATCTTGATCCAATCTGTGGCATAATTTTAATTACTGTTTTCTCTTAGGAAAGCCATATAATCAATGTTTTTATAGCTGTTCCTAGAGGCTGTTTTGTAAAACCCCATTAGTAAATTGTGATCCATCACTAAAATATTTTCCTCCAGATTGCTATTAGTAAATCAAGTCCATTCCATTACTCTGGGGTGGTGGGATACTTTCTATTTTAAGAGAAGCAAAACTTTGTTTCTTTAATAATCTAAATTAGAAATCTTGGGGAAAAAAGCACAATCCTTGTTAAAATCCTAGCACATAAAGAATCAATGTTGGTGATTTACAGACACTCTAAAACATGACCAATTATTTTTTTAAAATATGCGAATAATCCACAATATTTTTATTGCTGGATGAAGCAATTAAACAGAGAATCAGCATTACCTTCTGAGCATATATTTAAATTTTCTGCTGGGGATGACTTGCAACTATCAAAGCATGTTTCATAGTTACCTGCAACATTTTCTCTTTCCACCAAGGATTAAGAATGTTTATATTCTATAAACATAGATTAGCATCATTACATATTTAGGGTGAGAAACCTGTGTAAAATATATAAATTCAGTTGGGAATAAACTTAAATTGGCATGTGCTTAATTTCAGTATGTGCTTAACCAGATCCAGTTACAGAGAACGAGGTCTTGATTTGACTTTTGGGAAGGTAGGAGGGCATGGTACAGTAGAAGAAATATTTTTCTATGTTCCCATGATAAGTTAGTGTAAGTGCTATTCACTAAATTTCCAATTTGATATCACAAGATTTTCAATTATCTTTAATTGTTTTAAACACATTTCTTCTCTCCTTAGGCAAAATTCCTATTGAAGCCAAAGGGAGTTTTGCCTGGGAAAGGACTGCAAGACTGGGCCATTTACCATACTGTTCTTTGAATCTGATTACCTACAGTGCTGCATAGTTAACATAATTGTGGAAAATATAAACCATGAAAATGTCAATCCCAGCTAATTTGATTCTTGATCCTAATCCAGCACTTCTACATTCTGTAAGAGATTCAAACCATTTTAATTCAATACTTGCTGTTACAGAGGATCTTTATTATAGATTTTGATCTTGGCTAGAGGCCTCATCTACTTAAAAGTCCATTAAATAAAGCAATGTTTTTCTTTATGTATTGGCTATTGCAATATGCACAGTCAAAAACCCGTACTGCCCACAAAATGGCCTGTTTTTATTTTGTTTTAATAATGATGTAAAAATGAAAACAGTTGACATAACAATCACAATAGATCTAATCTAACATAAGTCAATAATTAGTTACCAGAAGAGATAAAATTAAGACACAGTTTATGTGAGTGAAAGATGAAGACTCTTTTATAGTAATTCTTCTATGAAGCAATTTGTAAAAGCTTTTAAACCATATTTCACACACTCTGAAATAAATGAATCTTCTAACTGTAATCGTTGTTCTCCTAATAACTGTAACATGGACTCTTAATCACTCATTGGCTTGGAAAGAGGATTATGGGGGGCAAAATCAGCCCTCACCTTTACGGCTAGAGGCGCACAAGGCAGTGGAACCAGTGCAGCTCTGCCGCACAAAGCAGGGAAAGGGTGTATGGTGGCCGCACAGGATGTGTGTACCACCCGCTGCTTAGAGTCCAGCTCTGTGGAAGATGGCTGGGGGTGGATGGGTTCACCAGGGCAGGGTGGCGCCTGGTTAGCCAGCTCCCCTCCTCTCTCCCGGTGCCTAAGGAACTTTAGGTCAGGCTTGACAAAGCCCCCACTGGGATGATTTAGTTATGGATTGGTCCTGCTTCGAGTAGGGGATTGGACTAGATGACCTCCTGAGGTCCCTTCCAACCCTGATATTCTATGATTCTATGACCCAGGAGGGCTCTGCAGTCTGGGGTCCAAGATTTCTCTTCTCAGTCTCAGTGCATATATACCCTGTGTGCTGGGCTGAAAATGGTTCCCCAGATTTGGCTATTAGTACATAAATCAACCTTGTTTACACATTTTTAATGCAAGTATGAGATGGGAATCTATATTCATAGGTGTTAAAAGATACTGGAATATATAAACACAGGAATTTCCATGCAAAATGTGAGCCCAGATTCTCAGCTTCATCTAACATCCACTGGTCACAAAGGAGGTGCTAGGGTTCCCTGATCCTAATCCCAGACGGTTTTCTTCTAGCTCAGCCCCCAGGGTATCTTAGGGTATTCTTAAGACTTTTGTAGACTATGCCAACTGGCTGTTGCCCTGAGCTGCTGGTAACCCATCAAGGGCCACTCAGGTCCCACCCCCAATGCACTCCTCTATACCAGTGTTTTAAAACTTGGGATGCCGCTTGTTCAGGGAAAGCGCCTAGTGGGCCGGGCAGGTTTGTTTACCTACTGCGTCCACAGGTTTGGCCGATCGTGGCTCCCACTGGCCACGGTTCGCTGCTCCAGGCCAATGGGGGCTGCGGGAAGGGTGGCCGGCACCAATGGTACAGGAAACAGCTACATCAGCAGAGAATTCCCCAGATGAAATCCTGGCTCTATTGTAGTCAATGGTAAAACTCCCATTGATTTTAATGGGGCCAAGATTTCACTAACCCCATGCCTGCAGAATCTCCAGATCAGCCAGGTTTACAGCTCTTTTGTTTCAGTCCAGCACGAAGGGCTTTCAATGTGCAGGGAATTTGGACCATTATGTATTTGGGGAAAAAGATGCTGCCCAGCTCAGTGTTCAGTTCTTTATAAAGAAACATTTGGAATGTGCTCTTGCTAAGGTTTTCCACATATCGTTAGCATTTTAGTGAACATTTCTTTAGTTGCTTTACTGCATATATGGCTTATATTCCATGAGACTAATTTTAAAAGCTTAGTTGAGAGTTATACAAACAAAACATATCTTTTACTCCTATGTAGGCTTTTAAAATATCTACCTATATAATAAATTTACTGAAAATTGAATTATTCTGAGACTATGATGTCACCACGATTTTGAAAACACTGAGGCCATCTTTGATCCTCAGGGCATAAGCAGGAGAGCAAGATTTCAAGCATAGCTCTCCATAGAGCACTGGTCAAGGAAGCGAATATAACCTGGCTGACAAAAGTGTGGTTCCCAGCACACTTGGTCTGCTACCTTGGGGGCAAGGTCTAGTTCCTGTCCCATCTACATTTATTGTGGTCAAGAGCACACAAAAGAGATTGCATTCTTCTCCTTTTTTGAAGGAGCAATAAATTTAGCTGCCAGATGCAGCCAATCTCTACCTGCCTCAGCTGCATTTCCCTGAGCCACACGAGGGCTTACACTGCCATTTGAGTCATAGTTTACTTTAAACTAAAAATGATTTTTGCGGACTGTTGTGCCAAGTGGTGAAGTATATTTGTCCCAAGAACAACACTTGCCAAATTCTGTAGCCAGCAATCATGGAACCTCTGGAGTTATCACTGGGTCTGTAAGCCAGTCAGGTGTTTAATGGACAGCTTTAGGTCACATCCTTCTATGAACCATCTTTGTGTATTCAAAGTACATATATGCTGAAAATGAGATTCCTAATTTCAGAACTTGTTTGGAAATTCCTTTAGTATAATAACCACTTTTTGTACTGCACTTACACAACCCACTACCACCTTTGAGAAGAAAAAAACTCACTTTTTATTTTAAACGTGTGTCATCCTGTTACCTTGTGATAATTTGGGTCACAAAGATTGGTCCCAGTCCTGCAATCAATCCATATTGAAAACTCCCCTTAACTTCCATATGCACTTCATACATGGAATGATTGCAAGATCAGACCCCTTGTGAAGTAATATACTTTTTTTAAAGTAGCTTTTTTCCCCAGAGGTAGAAGCATGCTGAGAATAGCAAACTACCTTCACAGTACACACACTATCAGTAATCTTGCTCCTTGTCAAAATATTTCCTATACAAATGCAAGTGCTGACTGTTTGAGACACTTAAAAAAAGGACTTTTATATCTCTCTGCTGTCATTCTTCTCCATGTTAATATAACACAAATCGTTTGTGAGTATACCATGCACATCTGCATTAAAAAAAAAAAAAAAAAACCAAAAAAACCACCACCACCAGAATCTATACCATAAACTCATCTTCTCCTCATTAGATATCAATTTAAATATTTAACCAACTATTTGGATAAAAGAGCATTTTTCTGTTTTAAATCATCAATTCTAGCATATCGAGACTCACTTTCTTTTTTAAGCGAAGATAAGTTACCACATTAAAAATAAATGAGCTTTCTTTTTGTTAGTTGATTGGACATTGAGTTCACATAATAAATCACCAGGAGTTTTATATGCTAGTCTATGTGCTAAGCTCAAGCAGCACCTGTAGCTATTGCTTGTGTGATTCAGAAGACAATAAAATATTTTATCATCTGATCATCTGAAGAAACTCAAAAGACTGAAATGTCTTTGAAATACACAGGCATTTGTATGTCAAATTACCTCTGAAATCCCCCAACCAGAGTAACTCTTGCACAATCCATTTGAAATACAGCTTCAATATTCAAAAAAATCAATAATTTAAACCACAGGTTGAACATTTTTACTGCTTCCACTGCAGACTGTCATTTTTCGAAATGAAAATGCTAATGGCACTAAAGGGGAAAGCTCCAGACAGAAGCGATGCATGAATGCAAGCATGGAGTGGCTAAAAATACTGATTTGGTCTCTTCCCATCCCCCCAATCACCCATCTAGGACAAAACATCTTAAAATCAACAACTTTCATTTTAGCACTTCTAAAAAATGCAGTTTGTTGTACTTGATATTTTGGTGTATGACCAGTTAAATATATAAAGACATTTAATAGTAAATATGAATACTGAATGTAATACATTTGAAGTCATATTATTAAGTTGCATTGTTTATGCATTATCTCTAATGTTAACATCTGAAAACATTGGCTAGACCACTGTGAGCACTTTTCCCGTGTATAGTAAAGTCTGCATGTGTTATGCACATGAAGCAGTTGAAAGTATGTATTATAAATACCCAGCAATCCAAAGCATGCTGCATAAATACACATGACCTATGATGGTTGCTTTGAAAAGTGTGTGTGACCCCATACACATTATATGAAATCTGCATGACCGAGATGTGTATGGCCACTATGGAAGAAATTATAAGCAAAAATCAGATTGAGTTGGTAAATGAAGCAGGTATGTCCAGACCAGGAAGAACTGAGAGAGCCTCATTGAGGATAAGGGGTCTAGAATAGGAGGAAGCAAAGCCACTTGTGGAGACTGTCTGATAATAAAGGAGGTCCATCCCATGTATGGATTGCAAGGTCAGATATAGTCTGTGCACAGCCTGAAAAGTGACTGCTGCTATCAGGCAATTCTTCAATATTATTAGACACCTAAGGAAATTCCAAGGGACAAACTTTGTTAGTTGGATTAGAGAAATAATCTATTACTTTCTCAACCAAAAATATCTCCAAGAGAAAGCTATGTTATCAATATATTCAAGGGTTAGCCTGGAAATTCCAAAGTTCATTTTGGAGAACTCATGACACATTTAACAGTATACAGATAACCAGCTATGGTCAGCTAAACAACTTAACATTTTCCTTTAGCACTGCCATCATGAACATTCATAAACTCTGTTGATAACCTCATCCAACCTTCACAAAAATTAATCTACCCACTGACCACAACCAATAATTAATTTAAATCTCAAAACGACAAACTGCTTCAAACTAGGAAAAAAACCAGAACTTTTCATTTAGAAAATTTCAGAACAACTATTTTGAAAATTTTCTTTGAAAAGATACTGAAATGGGAAATTGATCAAAACCAGCCCTTTCCCGCCAACACTTTTGGTTTTGACAAATCAGCATTTCCCAGTGAAAAAATGTTCTGCCAAAGGATTCCTGACCAGCTCTATCGAATATCATATTCTCAAATCAGAGTGGTTGCGTAGACTCCAGCCTTCATCATAGCCAGACATAGCCCATGAAAAAGATATATTTTTAACAATTTGTGAATGGACAAACAACATATTGAGGGGAAATCATTACCTCTGGTCCCAAAGACGCCATGTACAAGTCATAAGACACAGAGCTGGAGTATATACACAAATCTCCTTGGCAGAGATCACGACACCTCTATAGAAAGAACAAATTTTACCATGATGACAGAGCATCACTTTCTGTATTGAAAAATTGTGACTAGGAAAACAGTTATAAAATTGAATGAAAACTAATTGATGTTACAAGGGCAGAATTAAGGTTCCTTGTGTAAACATAGCTTTGTATTTGCATGATTTTAATTGTTTATGGATTTTTAAAGTTAAGTTTTACTTGGAATGAGGAGGTTAGTCACCCTGTGCAGTAACTGACATTCTTCGAGATGAGTGTCCCTGTGGGTGCTCCACTTCAGGTCAAGGTGTGTCCCAGTGCCTTTGATCGGAGATTTCTATAGCAGTACCCCTATGGGCTGCGCACGTGCTGTGCCTACCTCTCGAGCTGTCAGTGTTAGAATAGCGCGTGCACAGCCCGGGCTCCTAAATTGTTTCTCTACAACTGAGTGCGTTACGAATCCCAAAGTAGAGGGGAGGAGGGCAGGTAGTGGAGCACCCACAGGGACACTCTTCTCGAAGAACGTCAGTTACTGCACAGGGTAAGTAACCTCCTCTTCTTCTTTGAGAGATGTCCCTGTGGGTACTCCACTTCAGGTGACTGAAAAGCAGTATCCCTTAGGATGGTTGGGACTTTGGATGAGGCAAGAAGGCTGTTGATAAGACAGCTCTACCCAACCTGGTGTCAGACGCTGCAGTGTGGATGAGAGTGTAGTGATTGGCGAAGGTAAGGTTCGATGCCTTGCATTTGTCAGACAGTGGGACATTACGGAGAAAGGCTGTGGAGGTGGAGACAGCTCTTGTAGAGTGTGTGTCCTAATTGATGTAGGAGGGTGTATTTGCCTCAGTTGGTAACAAAGGCGTATGCAGTCAGCAATCCATTTGGAAAGTCTAGGTGTAGAGATAGTGTTTCCCGGTGAGCCTTGAGTAGTAGAGACAAAAAGTCTGGGGGGTTTTCTAAACGTTTTTGTTCTATCCAGGTAAAAGGATAATGCTCTGCGAACATCAAGAGTGTGCATTGCTGTTTCAAAGGCGTTAGCATGAGGTTTGGGGGAAAATGTTGGGAGGTGCATAGGCTCATTGAGGTGAAAGGAAAAGTTTAGCTTAGGTAGGAACTTTGGATGCGTGTGGAGAGTGACCTTATCGCGGAAGAACGTGGTATATGGAGGGTCTGCCATAAGCACCCCCATTTCTCCTACTCGCCTGGAAGACATGATTGGTATGAGGAAGGCGGTCTTCATGGATAGGTGGAGAAGGGAGCAGGTAGCCATTGGTTCAAAGGGTTTATCCATCAGGGCTTTGAGGACTAGGTGTAGGTCCCAAGGTGCAGCAGGCGGTTTCATGTCTGGGTATAACGTCTGGATACCCTTCAGGAACCTTTTGGTGATTGGATGGGCAAAGACTGTAACGTTGTGAATCTCATGGTGCAAGGCGGTGATTGCCGTGAGGTGGACCTTGAGTGAGCTCATGGAGAGGTCAGATGTTTTAAGGTGTAACAAGTAATCCAGTATCAGTGGGAGTGAAACTGGAGAAGTCTGTTTGTCAGCGCACCAAGATGTGAACCGTTTCCATTTATGCAAGTAGGTAGTGAGCGTGTTGTGTGTTCTGCTGTGTAGAAGGACAGTGCGCATTTGGTCTGAACATGTTAATGCCTCATTAGAGAACCATTAATTAGCCAGGCCCTCAGGTGGAGACTTATGTAGGGGTGAAAGAGTTGTCCCCAGTGTTGTGATGGGAGGTTGCTGAGTGGGGGAAAGGGAATAGGCGGCTTGACTGACATGCGCATGAGAAAGGGGTACCATGGTTGTCTGGGCCATGCTTGGGCTATGAGAATGATGTTGGCTCTGTCCGTTCATATCTTCTGAATTACTCTGTTCAACAGAGGCATTGATGGGAATGCATACATGAGAGATTTGGTCCATGGGAGCATAAAGGCGTCTCCCCGTGAGTGTTTCCCCAGGCCTGCTCTGGAGCAGAATGTCGGGCATTTTTTGTTTGTTGGTGTGGCAAATAGATCCTGTTGGGGGTAAACCCAGGTCTGGAAAATGTTGGAAAGAATAGTGTTATGGAGCTCCCACCCATGCTGTATGGGGAACAATCAGCTGAGCTCGTCTTGCGGTGGTATTCTGAGAACCTGGCAGGTATGTGGCAGAGATATGGATATTGTGTTGAAGGCACCAATTCCAAAGTTTTACCGCCTCTGTGCAGAGGGAGTGGGACCGGGCTCTGCCCTGTCTGTTGACATAAAACATGCATGCAGTCTTGTCGGTCATGATTCGAATTCAGCAGTTTCGGATGATGGGAAGGCAATGGAGGCAGGCATTACGTACGGCTCTGAGTTCTAGTAAATTTATGTGAAGTCCTGGTTTCTGAAGCAGCCCAGAGGCCCTGAGTTGTGAGGTGGCCCATGTGTGCTCCCCATCCTGTGAGGGATGCATCTGTAGTGATGGTAATTGAAGGGGGATCTTGTCAGAAGGGAATCCCGGTACAGAGGTTGATGGGAGAGATCCACCACAGAAGTGAGTCCTTGACTTTCTGGGGCATAGTTAATAACTTGTTTAGCCTGTGTGTGTTTGGTTTGTATACCATGGCTAACCAACCCTGAAGGCATCACTTGTACAGGCAAGCATTTGTGACCACAAATGTGCAAGCAGCCATGTGTCCTAAGAGCTGCAGGGAGTCTTGGTCTGTAGTCTGTGGGCTGGCACATATCTGGGTAATAAGGGTGCCAATTGTGTGGAATCTGTCCTGGGGAAGGGATGCAAGACCAGTGGTGGAACCGAGGTGGGCGCCAATGAAGTTGATTTGTTGGATAGGTTGTAAGGTAGATTTGTTTTTGTTTATTTGCAGGCCCACGGTGCAGAAGCAGTGAAGGGTTGCAAGAGTTGCGTGGTTCACTTCTAACTGAGTGGGGGACTTGAGAAGACAATCGTCCAGATAAAGAAATATGAGGACTCCTTTTTTTCTGAGATGTGCTATTACAACTCCTAGCACCTTTGAGAAGACACGTGGTGCAGTGGAGAGGCCAAATGGGAGGACTCTGTATTGGTAGTGCTGTGTTCTCACGGCAAACCTGGGGAAACATCGATGGTCAGGGTGGGTAGTGACATGAAATATGTGTCTTGGAGGTCGAGGGTTGAAAACCAATCTCCTTGCTCCAGCGTCAGAATTATCATTGGGAGAGTAACCATCCGGAATTTCTGTTTCTTGACAAACTTGTATGAATGTTGAAGATCAAGATAGGACATCAACCACTGTTTTTCTTTTCCGTCAAGAAATAGTGGGAGTAAAACCCTTTCCCTCTGTGTTGAGGGGGTACCTCCTCTATTGCTCCGAGATGTATGAGGTGTTGTACCTCCTGACGGAGCAATTATTCATGAGAGGGGTCCCTGAAGAGGGACGGGATGGGAGGCTGGGAGGTAAGGAGAGGAAGGGGATGGCATAACCTGATCTGATAATTTCCAGGATCCATTTGTCCATAGTGATGGTTTTCTAGTTGGCCAGGAATGGACACAAACTGTGTCCAAAGAAATGGTTGGTGGGAGTTGGTGCTGGAGAGGGTGCGAGGTTTTCTATATCCTCGACCAAGCCTTCAAATTTGGGTTAGGAGGGTGGGTCGCCATTGTTTGCGCAGGGTGATGTCATTGGTTCCTGGGTTTATGTCGTTGTTGTTGTATATCATATTGTCTTAAAGGTGGATATTGCGCAAAGGTATGGTAACGCGGTTGTTGGCATGGCTGATATCTATATTGTCTTTTCTTTGAGGCAGGTGTTTGGATGCCTAAGGATTGGAGTGTGGCATGTGAGTCCTTCATGGAGTGAAGGATCTCATTGGTTGTAGAGGTGAAGAGCTTATCTCCATCAAAGGGGAGATCTTTGACAGTATTCTGTATCTCCTTTTGAAAGGAGGAAGAAGCAAACCCTGAGGCCCACCGCATGATGACGGCTGTGGCTGTGGATCTGACAACTGCGTCCGCAACATCGAGGGCAGCTTGAAGAGCTGTCCAGGAGATCAGTTGGCCCTCGGATAACACTGCTTTAAACTGTTGTTGTTTACCCTCTGACACATCATCAACAAATTGCATTACTTTAGCATAATTTTTGTGGTCATATTTTGCTAAGAGCGCCGCATAGTTTGCTACTTTAAATTGCAAAGTGGAAGAATAATACACTTAGCGGCCGAAGGAGTCCAGTCTCTTGTTATCTTTGTCAGATGGGGTGGATTGGAAGTGTTGGTATTTATTTTTCTGGTTGGCCATGTTGACCACTAGCGAATTAGGTGAGGGGTGCATAAATAGAAACTCAGAACCCTTAGATGGGACAAAATATTTGCGATCCAGTCTCTTGCTAGTGGGCGTTATTGTGGCTGGGGTCTGCCAAATAGTTTTAGCAGGTTCCATAATGGCCCCATTGATTGGTAGGGCTATTTTGGAGGAGATTGTAGCTTGCAAGATGTCGGTAAGCTCATGGTGTGTTTCAGGTGTCTCCTTCAGGGTAATCTTCAGCTCCTCCACTACTCTTTTAAACAACTCTTGAAAATGAGTGAGCTCATCAATAGTGGGAGGTGGTGGGGGTACCATGGCATCTTGTGGTAGTATCACTGTAGAGGAGGTGTGCGGGGTAGTGTCCTCTGTAGGGGTGGCGGCCACTTCAGGTCTTATCTGGGTTTCAGTGTAAGCTGGCAGTGGGGAGGGTCTGACAACTTTCCTCCTGGCAGCCCGCGGAGTGTGTTGTGGTGTAGGCCCATGGACCCCAGTGTGGCGATTGCCCAGGTGGGCGGGCATAGGTGGTCCCATCCAGGGATTGCTATACTAGTGAGGATAGCCATGAGGATATGGAGAATGTGCTTTAATGCATCTCCCAGTTGCAGGTAATGAACCTGGGAAGAATACTCGAGAGGAAAACATCTGTTCATCATATTCTTCTTCCTCCTCCTCATCCTCATTGGAGAGGCTTGATGTAGTAGGAGAGTATTGAAGGTGCTGAAGGTCTCGGTGATACACTAGTGCCGAGGAGACTCAGGGGAGTGGGACACCCTTAATTTTTCTGGCTGTAAAAACTGAGGTGGAGCTGACTGACCAGGAGCTTGTGCCGGTGTAGATGGCGGAGGCAGAGTCTGCTGGGGCATCTGCTGATGCACTGAAGGGTGTCCCGGGGGTGCATGCTGCCTCAGAGGAGTAGGTGCCCCTGAGATAGGTACTGTAAGGGAGGCTGGAGACCTCAGGAGGCTCGGTTCCGAGAGCGTCGGCTGCAAAAGCGATTCCGCATGATCAAAGGACGGTGCCACGGCCACTGCCTGTGTTCTCGGCACCATAGCAACAATTGACACCATAGTGACAGAGGTGGCCGAAGGAGAGCAGAAAGAGGTGGGCAACTGAAAGCCCTGCGCCTCGGCACCAGGTAGTGGGACAGCCGACTCACGGTCAGTCCTGAGGTGCCTGCCGAGTTAAAGGTACTGAGCCGCGGAGCGGCAGTTACCGGAAACAGGAGAGCCGGTTTTAACTTATTCCCCGAGGAGCGGTCCCTGAGTGGGGAGGAAGCTGGCCTTTTTTTGCTTTGGCTTTGCCTCTGGAGAGTGTCACAGAGGTTTGCTGGCCAGGGTCAGATGCAGGTCTGAGAGAGTTTTCCTGGAGGAGCATTGTAAGTCTGAGCTCCCTGTCTTTGGGGGTCCATGCTTTCAGTTTGGCATCGTCGGTGCATTTTTTGGGTACATGAGACTCTCCCAAACACACACTGCGTGTGACCATACGAGATGGGGATGGCATCCTTACAGGAGGTGCATCTCTTGAAGCCTGGGAAGCCAGGCATGTCCGTAACCGCTGAGGTGTTTTTTTTCTTTTTTTGAGAAATAAATGTAACACCTAATATATCTTGCCTAAATGATACCTCTAATGACGAAACACTATCTAAATAAAATGAGAAACAAACTAACTCGCTAATCTCAAAGAGCACTGCTGAACTCCGTCTCTAGCCAGGGGCGGTAGAGAAGGAACTGAGAAGCCCGGGCTGTGCACGTGCTATTCTAACACTGACAGCTTGAGAGGCAGGCACAGCGCATGCACGGCCCATAGGGGTACTGCTGTAGAAATCTCCGATCAAAGGTGCTGGGATGCACCTTAACCTAAAGTGGAGCACCTACAGGGACATCTCTCAAAGGAGAATTGCAGGTTATAGTTGCTTTACAACTTCATGGAATTTATGGCCAGAAGGGATCATGAGACAATCTAGATCACCTAGTGTGACCTCCATTAAATTCTACTCAGTTATCTCTATGTTCAGACCGATAACTTGGGTTAGACTAAATTATTTCAGTCCTTGTTTTTCCTGAGAAATCAATAAAATTCTAAAAGATATTTTGGTTGAAATAATTAATAGATTTGTTTAATCTTAGCTCCAGATACATGACATTTTTTCCCCGGGAATAAGTAATGTAATATTTATGTCCTTTATGAAATGCACGTACAAAATTCAGATGTGGACTCCAATATTCTGTGGACATCAGTGAGAGATCTATGAATGTAGAACAGTTCATCACAGTTAAAATATGCCAAGAGAATCAGAGAAGAGAATTTTTTTATTGAGATTTGTATCAACTGCATACAAGAATGCCCATTTCAGATTCTGGGCACCCATGACAAACTCTTAAAAGTAAAATTCATACATAATAGAGTCATCAATTGACCTACCAAAAGCACTATCCCTCGCAGCAACTAAATATAATAATAATTCCCATCAAGAAAACCCCCACCAGAATTCCAGCATCACCCTTTTCCAAACTCCATGAGAACTAAGGAAAAAAGAGGAACCTTGCAGCGTGTTCTGAAGGTTAACATACTCAGGTTGTTACGGATCAAAGTGAAGGAATAAGAACTCTGAAGGTGTGGGGCCATCTGGTAAATTCCCTCCAGCAGCTCCCCTCTCTTTTGCACCAGCGGGACTTTAGCACTGTGCATCCACTGACCACAACTGTGGCGGCAAGGAGAAAGATGGTCTCTTAGATAAGCAGGCTATTTAGGGCTTTCTAGGTAAAACTAAAATAAAACCACAAAATCAATCTGGAAACCAGTAGGAGGCCAGTGCAGATCAGAGAACACTGCTTCAATATGCTCACAAACTGATACACTGCTTAACAAGTAGGCCAGCAGATTCTGCACCAGCTGCAATTCCTGGATAGATTTAAGAAGTCACTCCCATTAGTAGTCTAATCTTGAAATAACAAATGTATAGATGACTGTTGTCAGGTCCACATCCAAAAGAAATAGATGCAGTCTTCTGGCTGTGAGAAGCTGAAAAAGCCATCCTAGCTGAGGCTGCTGCCTGATCTTCTAATAGCAGCGGGGAGTCTAATTACATCCCTAGATTGTGAACCTCATTCACAACTGGTTGACACACACCCTCAGTCAAAGGGGCTGATCTTTCTTGTGACATACCCTCTAGACATTTCTCTCAACTAACCAGCATCACCTCTGTCATGTTTGGATTGGCATTTCACCCAGCTTGCTGTCTTCTATGCCCGTGTCTTCCCCAAACATTGAATAATGCAAGGACTGTTCCAGCTGAATCAGCTGAGAGGTATGAAGATGAGTTTTGGCACATTGAACACATTTCAAACCATGTCTCTTTACTTATTCCTTCTAATTCCCAGATACATCCCTTAAGAGGGGTGACAAGATGGAACCCCACAGCAGGGCACACCCAAAGAAAAGAAGCAGTTACCCAATACACATCTGAGAACGCCAGTTTGCTGACATGAGTTTCTCTGTCTATGCTATTTAAAGATGAGGTATAGTTAAGAAAGGAGACAGGTGAGGCACTTTGCACTGGGGGAAAATTTGTTAATTGGTACTTGGGAAATTTTTTGCTTTCAATCTAAACAATTTAAGTGCATAAACGATATAATGATGAGCACTTAATAACTGCTTGTAAAACTATGAATAATTTTAGCAATGGTTTCTAGAGAAATTAGGAGTTACTGCACACTTTGTGGAAGCAGCAATTCAGTTACAAAATAACTTTTTGTTGTTATTCAAAGACACTGATGTTGCAGTTGGGTTTTGTTCCTTAGACTGAAAAATAATATATTAACTATATTACATGAATTACCAGCTTCATCTTTTTCAGCCTTCCCATGAATTATTAAATCATGGTTCATTCTAGAATATGCCAAACGCTCCTTTTGAAAGATGCAAAAAAGGAACAATTATCCTCTTAACACTTATTCTGTCTTCAGAAAGTGAAATGCATGAGCAACACCTCCATTTGGTGCCACGCTAGAGAAAATGAAAGTAAATACGATGATTGCAATGTGTGCTTTCAGCTTCTGTAGTCTGATGGCAAACTGGCAGAGTGAGCTCTGGCATTCTACTATCAAAGATTTAAAAAAAAGTTTCTTATACACATGAAGGAACACTTCCTGTGAAAAATTAAGAAAAAATGCTTTTGAAATTGGGGATGGGATAAAATTTGACTTACCACTATTAACAAACCATCCAAGGTGAAGGGCTTCTCACACAGAAAAGAAAACAGTAGAACTGAGTGAAGATTTTTGGCGGCAGGGGGATTCATATTCAAATACACTGAAAAATGTCATGAATTCATGTTGATTTTGCTTAATTGTTTTGGTTGGAAGAAAACAAAACTTACAAAAAATTCCCCCAAAATGAAAGTGCTTGTTTTGACATTTTCAAAACAAAATATTTTGATTTTTCAATTTGAAACAACTTTTTGTTTGGAAATTTCCTTTTTTTTTAAAAAAAAAAAAATATAAAAATAATTGCTCTAAGTTGAAATGAAACATTTTGTTTGTTTGTCTCAAATGAAATGTTTTGTTCAATCCAAAATAATAATTTGACAAACATTCAAAAATATAATTTTCAGTTCAGCCCAGAATTAAATTTATATTTTGTATTTGCCAGTGAACCATGTCTTGAAACCAGTCCTCATCATGCGCTACACTAAGGATTGTTTAAAATATACAGTTCACAATTTTGAGAAGAAATAAAATATATAATATTTTTAAAGGATTTTTGATTTAAAGGAGTTATCAACTTTTATTGCCTGCTGGTGTGCCCTTATCAGGACCCTTCGGATTTATCAAAGAATTGACCCTCTCTCTGATTTTATGCAAAGAATCAGACAATCTAATTCAAGTATCATCCTCTACTGTGCAAAAATTGACAAAAGAGGAAAACTACATGTGTCATCTCCTCAAAGGAAATGAGTTGCTGACCTCATGAATTAGCTGTGTAGAGCCCTGAGGATGGATGGATAGGTCCATGGGAATTCTGCCATTATTCTATGAGTTTGCTCAAATATTTTTTCAAGGAAAAAATTATACAGTATTCCACAGTTTTGCAAGGGAAGCTTGCAATACAGAGCCACAGCACTAGTTGCGCATATTCAGGGAGAGAGAAGTAACAGTCACAGAAAGGAAGGATTTCCAATGACACAATCCCTTACAATAAAAATGTTAGGGTCTTCTCCAGCCTGATTATTACACTTTATTACCTGATTATTACCTTTTTTGCCAGGTGATAGGTAACATATAACTCATGGTTTTGACTGAAAAAAATTCAATAGTCTCACCAGCCATGTTAATTTCTGAATTTGTTCTATTACTCTATGATACATAGTGAAGATAAACCACTCCACTCTTCCAGAAAGGGGAATTATTCGTATGAATTATTATATACTGTGTATATGCAAAAATGAATAGATGAGGACCTTCAAGATCATATTCCATAGCTGTGACTATGAAATGATTACTAGGCATGCTAAATTTTACTAAATACAAATAATTATTCTGAAGAAATTATATATCTTTTAAAAATTTAATTTAGAATGTTTGGATTTTCTGCATTTAGTCCCATGACGCCTATGAAGGGTTTTGTTTGTTTATTTTTTGCTAATACATAAGAGTAAATTAAATCTGCATTAGGGCTCAATCTTGCATGATGCCAAGGCGCTGATATAGCAAAGCACTTAAGCATGTGCTTAACTTTAAGTATGTCAGTACGCCCATTTATTTTATTGGGACTCACAGGCTTAAAGTAAAACACAGGCTTAAATGATTTGCTGAATTGGGGGCTTCAACTCAGCATGTACATTTCAGCTCTCAAGAAGTTACCTATTGATTTCCATGGGCTTTGGATCAGGCCAAATAAAGCACTGCATAAACAAAATCAGGCAGGTTTGCCATAGCACTTTAACTAGAATTTTGAAAAGTAGTTTTTTTCTAAAATAAAGAATATTGTCTAACCATAATACTAAAATCTCAACAGAAGGCTGTTAGGGTGGAATATGGACTGTTTCAGTAACCATACTATATTTATGCATAGCTCATACGCATGAGCGATGAGCTTGAAAATCATATCATTTTGTAAAAAACAGTAGTAAGATATGTTCTTATTCTAACAATGCAATACCAATGTTCAAATGTCTATTTAAATGATTTAGTTTTACTCTAATGGTTGGCCCTCCACAACATTTTATTATAATACATTGCACAGAATGTGAATAACCTTGCGTAAGTAACTGCGGTATATTTTTGCATCTATTTTGATTCTTAACTAACATTGTTTTAAGGAAGTCCAATAAACGTGCACACTGTACATTGTTATACATAAACTTATATACTGGATAAAACATGAAAACAGCAAACCACTAATATTTCTTAGAAGTAAAAAAGCCTTATTTTATTTAGAGCTTCCAGAGTTTTTAGATACATTTCTTAATTTGCCCACTGCCATATAGCTGTAGAAGGCTAACAAAACCCTCAGTGTTCACATGACAACTCTCGTTGACAACCCTTGTTCAAATGCATCCTTATTCTGTCATCTACTGGCAGTGTGCTTTCTAGTCATGTTCTCTGCCAGTCCTTACCAGTTTGCCAATTACACAAGCTGCTTCCCAGACATCAGACAAAAATTCCACAAGACTGCTGTGCAAGCGTACCCTAATTAACCATCAGCTTAATTAGACAATTTACTGTGTAATTAGCAGGCAATTAGTCAACACCTCTCAGATCTTATTGACTGCTGTGACAGCCTTCCCTACTCTGCACATTCCAATACACAACCACCACCATGTTTCTAGCACTCTCAAGCACCTGTACAACAGAGTTCTGGACAAAAAGAAGTGAATAATATTACATAACTAGAGAAAAAATCAATATGTAGCTTGTCCATTTATTGAACTGTTTACCAGCTTGAATTTTTTAGTACTAGAAGGCCACCTGCTGAAATAAAAAACTGGGGAAACATTGTTATGTTTTTTTTACTTATTGCATGCTTTAGTGTGATAATTTCATGTAAAACCTTTATAGTGCATTAAATTATAGCAGAAGCCAGACAAACAGAGGCATTGGCAGTAATTTATAGCAAAAAATACATAGTAAAATGTACTTGCACAATTTACTACAGATTAAGTATACAATATAGAGTTACAGTGAAAATTTCCTGGTAGATGGTATCTAAATATGTAGCTAAGTTAGTTTTGTACCTACTGTTTTATGTTTACTTACATTTATATTTATACTCTGAATTGCAAGACTGTACTTTGTAGTTAGATTAACTTTGTGATATAAAAAGTCAGACAATAGATATGTACTGGGGCATAACACAATGATGTCAGTATAAGTAATATGGATATAAGTGGAACAAAAATGAGAAGGTGTTACACATATGACTCCAAAGTTGTATGTCCTTATATTGTATCATCTGAGAAATTTTACGTGATAGTGTAATTAAACACAATCAAAATGCTAAAGCAACATTAAGATTGTTTTTTTCCTTCTTCTATGGATTATAAATTGTATTTTGATATGACTATAGTATTTTGGATGAGTGCTGTGAACCTGGGGTAAGGGATATACATATTTACACCTGCAAATCCCACACACATTGACTGTGTGATAGACTCCAGAATCCATGACCACATTATATTAATATTTTGATAAAATATAATGAAAGTTGCAAATCAGAATTGAAGATTGGTGGGAAGTGTTGTTTAGAATGAACTAACACAATACTTTACTTTAGCTATAGTTATTTTAACATAAGCAGTGCTTCAGGTATTTAAAAATATGGGACTTCATTTTGCTCTTCCACTAATGACAATCAGAAGTAAAACCACCAATGTCAATATCAGGTGTGCCAGCAAAGAATGTAGACGAGCAAGGGCTTGATTTTCCTGTGCCTTACACTACTTTCACACTGATATGATTTAACTGACTTGAACTAAATTAGTTTTCACACCAATTTTATTGAAGTCAGGGCAAGCTTGTCTCCATGAGGACATTCAGAAAAATTAATCTGAATTAGCTGAAGATCAGAATTAAAAGTGAATTAGTTAAACAGTATTAAACCCCTACATGGACACTCTCATTCAGAATTAAAGTGGCCTTAATTTGCTTTAGCCTAATTCATTTGGGAAATTACTCAAGAGTTAAGAGGAAAGACATAAATTTGCAGAAAAGCACCTAGTCTACACACACAAATTGCACTGACTTCAATAAAATCGGTGTGAAAACTGATTGAGTTAAATCACTGCAAACCACTGTGTGGACACATATCGTTTTAAAACTAGTTACATCAGTTTAGCTTATGCCTGTAAATTTACCAGTGCAAACTGAATCAATACACCAGGTTTACTTTGAGTTCAGTGTACCCACACAGGATTTTGAACCACTGTGAATAAATCAGTTTAAAATCACAGCCTTAGCTAAACTGGCACAATATTCCAACAGGTATGATCTGCTCCATTGTGTGGAATGTACTGTGCATTCAATTAGGGGGCACATGTTTTCTCTCCATAATACACCTGATGGAATGGGCAAGGAAGTTCTCAGACTGCCCATGGGTATGGTAGTCTCAAAGTGGCTGGATGAAACAAGGAAAATTTGGGTAGCAGAGTTTGCAGAAGAGACTATGGCTAACAGCAACATCTAGGCCATCTCCTTTGTCGCACAACTCACTTAATTATTTTTCCCTCTTTTCTGTGGTCAGCAGAGAGAGTAAAGCTGTAGGAGGTTAAACATTGTTAACAAACAGAAGCAATAGGCAAGACCAGAAGAGAAGGGAAGCAACAGACCAGAAGAGAGTAAAGAAAAAAATATGGCAGGGAAAGAAAAATAATTCAATCAAAATGAGACCAATACTTTTACATTACAAATCATTTTTAAATTAAGTTTAGTGCTAAAATGATAAAAAGTAAAAATACAATGTTAGTCCATAGCCATGTAAACACTTATACAATTGCTTAACTTTAAGTCAATGGAACTACTCATTTGTCTAAAGTTAAGCAAGTGCATAAGCATTTGCAGGATAGGTGACTTGATATGGACATGAAAATGTGGATGTGTACAAACGATGGAAAAAGTACCCTAAACAAACTGGTGAAAAAGCAGGGTGCACACAATGATTAAAAAAAAAGTTTGGGGAAAACTTCCATATCTTGTAAGGGCCATATAAATCCTGGCTAAAACTACAGACCTCAAGGGTTCTGATAAAAGGCAGAATGGTTACTTCAAAAGCAAAAGCTTGAATGAATTGTGATATGAAAAACTCTAGATGTCAATATAGACAGAGAAACAAAAAATAGTTCAACAAAATGCTGAACTTTTGTAAGAAAATGAAAATAAAAAAGATATGTCAATTTCAGAAATGAGCCCTGTCAATTTCTAACATATGTAGAGCCCCTATTTTTAACTGAAATCCTTTATTATAGAATATTATTTTTGATTTTGTCAAGAGTGCTGTAAGTCTCCTTAGAGGATATGAATTTACTGTAGCTGATCAACTGTGATCTGCAAAATTTAATATAAGTATGTTACACATTTGTGTTTTTCAAGATACTGGACTTAGGGTGACCGGACATCCTGATATTAGGGGCTTTGTCTTATATAGGCAACTACACCTGCTGCTCCTCCCACCCCACCCCCCCCAAAAAAAAAGAAAAAAAAAAAGAAATGTGTCCTTATTTTTCCCCACTTGTTATCTAGTCACCTTAACTGGGCCTGATATTCAGAAGCACTGAACACTCCAAATTAAGTCAACAGGAGCTGCGGGTGCTCAGCACTTCTGTAAATCAGACCTACTGTAACCATTTTAGAAAAAAAATGTGGCATACATTGGAGGAAGAATCAGTTATTTTATACAAAAGTAATACAAGACTATACAGCTTGTTTAGTTTGAGATGATTTGCAAAAAAGGAAGTTGCTGGGAAACGCTTGGGACTTTTAACCAAGATTTAGCTAAGTGTAAAGATTTACATGTGTTTTTAATGCCACTGAATTATTAAATCACATCTTTATTGAACATTTTCCATGTCAGACAGTCATATATTATGTAGGACAGATCGCAGCATTGTTACTCACATGAAACTCCTACTGAAGTCATTGGGGGTATTTAGAATAGGTACCAGGCAGGATTGGACCCTATGCATTGATGACGTATTTAACAGCACATTCAATACTAGATTCTCATAACAATGGTTTTATAGAGATGTATTTCCATGGACTTCACGAGAGTAGCTCCTGATTTACACCAGTGTAAGTGAGAGCAGAATCAGTCTCATTCAAATGTATGAACTCTTCTATTAGAATGTAGTATGATTTCTAAGCTGCCAAAAGTTTTCAAGATTGAAGTTTAAGGGCCAAAGTTTTAGACTTTGTGTGAGTGAATAAAACTCTGTTGAATTTGGCCCATTGGCCTTCACCACTGATTAAATGAAAGAAAATACATAACCTAAAAAGCATTATTCAAAACTAAATTATCCAGGAAAATGTTCACTACTTTTAAAAATATACACAGCTTGCCACTGATAGTCAGTTTTGCTTGAAGCCTTGAGGAGGTCATCTTCATGCCAGGCATTTGGGCTTTTTGGTTCAAAACCTGCGAAAAAGGAAAATGTGCTCAAAATGCACAGGGCTGAGGGACTGAATCTTCAGTCCCAATTTACAGTAACCAGCACACAGGGTTAGGCTGCTACTTCAGGTTCGGGGGGCGGGGGGAGAAGAGAAAGGCGAACAGGTTATGCAGCCTGGCATCCCACTCCTTGTAGGAATCTGGGCTTGTGGAGCTATGATGTGTGCAGATTCACTGACCATAACCCTGACATGCCACATCCCTCTCTGTGTTCCATTGCAGAGTTGTCATGGAGTTGTGCATCTTCCTGTGGGAATAGCAGAGCTCCTCTCTGTGGGTTTTGTGCTTTGCCCTTCCACTGACTTCAAGGGTAGGATCAATACTTACACCTGCTCAGGGAGGAAGACTTCAGTGGAGTTACATCAGGGATGAATTTAGGTTCCCCCTCCCTCTTAAGTACCCAATACACTAAATATTCACAGATAGATTCCCTGGTCCCTCTACTTCCATTGTGCTGCTGAAAGTATGCATGATACAGGCTACATCCTCTTACATCCCAGTGGGTCTAGAGGTGACCTAGCTGGCCTTTATGCCATGCCCCAGCAACCCCTGGTGTAAGAGGGGTAGGGGGGAGAGGGTGTGGCACTAGTCGGAATGCAGAGCACTCTGGAATTCCTCAGCTGGCACTATGATCTTTGCAGCAGTTAAGTTGTCAGAGTTGAGAACAGCCTCTAACATACTTTAAAAAGTTACTGTAAACTCTGCCAGGGCTGGGCTAAAGCTAGGCACAGCAGAGAATTTGGCCCTTAAGCTGATCGTACCAGGGAAATGAGGTACTGAAAGATTATGTGAAAGACTTTTTTTCCTGCCTTTTGATCAGATTTTCAGCATGAATGTCTTCTCTTTGTAACTGAGTAACACTTCTCTATTTAAATATACAAGTTAAATAGACTCTTTTTGACATAGTGGGTTGTTTAATAATAACTGCATATTATTTTATGTCCCCAGGATAATTTTTACTTCATTTGTTAATCTTTGATATACTTTAAACATCTAAATCTAAATATCAGTCAGTCAGCCATAGAATGCGATATTTCTCATTGCAACTCTTCTCAAATTCACAGTTTATATTTTCAGAATCAGTAGAGCATTTGTAAAACAATAAATAATTCAAGTCACAGGCAAGCTGCATGTGCTAAGAAATCCTGTAAAATGCTTTTTTTTGTTCAAGAATGTAGTTAATAAAAGTTGCTCTTGTGTTATTTAGTAGAAAGGCAAACCATCTTTTTTATATTTGACATTAACAATCTGATCATTTGTCTCCCCAAAGAAAGCCCATACAGGCCACACAATAAAGAATAGTAATATTTCTGTTTACTGAGATATCAACTGGCATTTCACAGCAAGTCAATGGTCTATCTTCGCTACAGCATACTAGACCTCAATCTGGCATCTACAAATGTCAGGAGCATATAAAAAAATTATAGGATGAAAATCAAAAGCAAGTTCTAAATTCCTAAAAAAGGAAACATAGTTCACCTAAACATATTTGCTGTAGAAATCAATGCAATATTCAGCTGTCAATCTAGAAAAACAACGAGGGAGTGATGCTGTCAGTAGGACAGGATAATAAAATTTCAAGCAGATGTTCAGGCAGGGCTCTAATTCTTGCTGAACTCCCTTGGTAAGCATTTAATTTCTTTATCATATGCAAGCTAGGTAAATTGTACTTCATCAAAACTGTATTGTGAAATATTAATATTTCATATTATAGCAAAACTCCACAGAATAACCTTTGTCATATTAAGAACATCAGAATTTCAAATGTCAAGGTTCTGCATTTTAATACATCTTAAATAGTTTTCTGGCTTGGCACCATATATATAACTACTTTAATCTAAATTATTGTGTTGTAATATCATTCAAATATATATATATAAAACACAGGTTCACTTCAGTGAAATACTAATGGTATGGAAAACAATATGTCACTGCAACACAATTTTACCACCTATAATTATAGAGGTAAATGGAGTACAAATGTACACACACTCAACTAGCTGAAGCATGAATCAGTGTGTTGTAATAACAGCATGCAGAAATGTAGTACTTTTGTGTCAAATTAATGCACAATATACAACATCCTTCATTTAGATATGGTTTGTGAAAATATAGTGTAGAATTTATTACTATGTATTGTACAGATGTAAATTGAGGGGTAAATACTTTCTTGCAATATAATGTTTTAGTTGAAATTTAATTCACTTTTAATCATTAGTCTGTTTTTAAAACTGGCAATGCAACCTGCAGCTTACAAATTAAAAAAATAGTGGAGGTTCAGAATGAAGTTAGTCTACACATTTATTTCTGCTGGTACCCCTCATAAAGGCAACTGCTTCTAGGTTATTGAAAGCAACAGCATCACAAATCAATGCATGTCACAACAGAGTAAAGACAGATGTCCCCGATTAATCAGAATTAAATTTTTACAAGTGAAGGAAGCATCTAAAAATCAAAGTGAACATTCTGCCATTCCACTTCTGTTTTTTTCTCTTGCTCCTTTAGTTATACAGTGAAGTGAGAAAACCACAACTGAATCCATAGTTTTAAAAGATTACAAATTTTGATACAAATTCTTCAATAGAATATATTAAAAATGAACTCTAACGTAGAATGAACAGTAGATGTCTCAAATTTTCATTTAAAAAATTAATTAAAGAACAGTCTTGTATAAATTTTCTGATTATAGATTTTGATTTAAGAGAAATTCCATTTCTATGTATGGTGCAATATCCAGATAGAAAAAACAAACAAATTCCAATATATCATTTTAAGAATTATCACCAGATGATACTCTTTTTAATTAAGCTAAGAGATTTCTCCCATTGCAGGTAGCTTTTCAGAAATGGTTCTGAAAGTAGTAATGATTGGTATATGAACATAGGTAAACATATTTTAAATAGATTTACTAGTAACTGAATTCTTTTTGTGGACTTTATTTTATCTTATTCTTCCCTCCACCTTTTTCCTTTAATTTCTTACCAACCGAATTTATACATAGTAACTTCGAAGCACAGAAGCTCTGAATAAGACAAAAATAGTATTTCAGCAATACCTCACGGAGGGAAGGAAGTTGGGGGGAAAGAGAGGAGAATGACTGCCCTGCACTGAAAGCAGGGGGGCCGTTGTCCAGGCCCGCTGAGGAAGACAGTAGTGCTTTATGGGGGTGGGGGGAGAACAAGGTCAGAAACTGAGGGCAAAGAGGTGGTGTTGGTCAGCTTTGAAGCACTGACTCACCCCCTTGGAACGTAAGGGTGGAAGGCTTTAAAGGTGCAGGCTTGGGCACTGGAAACCCCCTTTTCCACGCAGCAGGCAAGGCAGCACCCACCCTCCCTCCTCTTGAGGTGTGATTATCTGGTGGGTATGAACCAGCAGTGCAAGTAGGCCGGAAACACACAGCAGCAGCCCGGCCGGAGGAGAGGGCTGGGGGTTCTGCTCCTTTCCCCGCGGGGAGGGGCAGCAGGGAAAGGAGCAGAATGCCGGCAGCTCCTCCTGCAGCTGTACTCCCCCGCCCCCCCCCAGGCTCACCTCCCCCAGCCCTGTCTCCCCAGGTAACATGGGAGGGATGTGGAGAGGGGACTGGAAGAGCATGGGGGCCCCAGGCTGGGGGGGAGCACTGAGGAGTCACATGGAGGGTCACGTAGGGAGGTCACGTGCACCCCTTAGCTGGTGCATCCCCTTCTCCCCCTGTACCGGTAAGACATGGGTTTTACTTGTACCACTGGTTTGAACCTGCTAGGGGCATTGTGCTAGATGCTCCTTTTTAGCGGGGCTGGGAAGGAATTTTTTCCCTCACCCCCATATTGGCTTCAGTGGCTGTCAAGGTTCCTCCCCCACTCTGAACTCTAGGGTACAGATGTGGGGACCTGCATGAAAACCTCTTAAGCTTACTTTTACCAGCTTAGGTTAAAACTTCCCCAAGGTACAAATTAATTTTATCCTTTGCCCTTGGAATATCCACTGCCACCACCAAACTCTAACTGGGTTTACTGGGAAACATAGTTTGGACACGTCTTTCCCCCAAAAATCCTCCCAACCCTTGCACCTCACTTCCTGGGAAAGGTTTGGTAAAAATCCTCACCAATTTGCATAGGTGACCACAGACCCAAACCCTTGGATCTGAGAACAATGAAAAAGCATTCAGTTTTCTTACAAGAAGACTTTTAATAGAAATAGAAGTAAATAGAAGTAAAGGAATCACCTCTGTAAAATCAGGATGGTAGATACCTTACAGGGTAATTAGATTCAAAACATAGAGAATCCCTCTAGGCAAAACCTTAAGTTACAAAAAAGACACACAGACAGGAATAGTCATTCTATTCAGCACAGTTCTTTTCTCAGCCATTTAAAGAAATCATAATCTAACACATACTTAGCTAGATTACTTACTAAAAGTTCTAAGACTCCATTCCTGGTCTATCCCCGGCAAAAGCAGCATATAGACAGACAGAGACCCTTTGTTTCTCTCCCTCCTCCCAGCTTTTGAAAGTATCTTGTCTCCTCATTGGTCATTTTGGTCAGGTGCCAGCGAGGTTACCTTTAGCTTCTTAACCCTTTACAGGTGAGAGGATTTTTCCTCTGGCCAGGAGGGATTTTAAAGGGGTTTACCCTTCCCTTTATTTTTATGACAGTGGCGTGGGGGTTTTTTGCCTTCCCCACAGCAGGTGTTAGGGAACACCTATTATGGTGAGCACAAAAGGTGGTAGGCTATATGTCACAACTTATTTGGTGAGTGTGCGGTGGATGTCCAGTGCAGATAAAAGACTTTAAAAGGAGATGCTGATTAAAGGAACGGAATGGTGTGGGGTTTGGGGCTCCTATAGTTGAACTCCCCATTTCTTATAGCCCACCTTACCCCTCCTATGAGTGTGGGGGGTGGATGGTAAGGTCCCAGCAATGGATTTGCTGGAGGGACCTGAATGGAAAAAAGAGGGGGAGCTGGTGGAATCTCTCCACCCCAGGGTAATTACAAGATAAACAGGGTTTACCTGCACTGTACACTTTTATCTGCTAGGCAGTCCCAGACATCTAATAATGAAGTTGCGGCCTGATTAAATCCATATCAAGTGTTTCCTGTCCTTCTTTCGGTGCAGCTGGACAAGGAAGAGAGTGTGCTTAAAGGGGCATAATTTGTTCTCTGCTGTTTTCCTTGCCCAGTGAGAATCTGCTTTAGAATTAGTGATCCCTGTTTCTTTAAAAGATCAGAGCTACTTGATATTAATTAGTACAGATATCCACAGATATACTGTACTTTGATTTTGTAAACTTAAAATCCACAAATTTTACATTTATATACATATATTTATTTATCACAATCCAATAATTTATAATTAGCACCTGTTTTACACTGTAATAACATGTACCTTCTAAAATATTTACCATAGCATGTATTTAAGCACATAAATGTTCTGAGAGAATTTCAGATATGACTTACATTAGATCATCTGTATGTTAGAATTATAATGCAGTACTGCAGAAGAAAACATCTAATGATGCACATAGGGCTGAATCCTACACACCACAAACAGAAGGTCCTAGGCATAGTGGAACTACGGTGGCTCTGCTGCATGGGGGGTGAGGCAGTGTTTGGGGAGCGACCTAATGCTACATGACATGGAGTAGTGCTGCAGCTCTCTGTGGCACATGGGGTACTGTAGGGGAGAGGCAAGAGCAGTTCTGGGTTTGGAGGAACAGAAGCATCATCTGTGGCACCATGTCTGCAGATCTGCTGTCCAAAAATCCTTGGGTAAGAGGGGATACAGAAACCTAGGCTGGCTCCCACTGGTTGTAGGACTGGCTGCCCTGGTGTTCTCGAATGGAATTCTGGCCAAAAAAAAAAGTTTACACCCATTCTTCTGGGCTGCCCAAGACTTGGACAGCTACATTTATTGGTGCGACCTGTCTAGAGTGTCTGTCTACACTGGCCTTCTGCACAAAGTCAAACCGAAAGGAAAAAAGAAGCAGCACCCCATGCTGGTGAGTTGATGTGCTGCTTGCAGAGGAAGTAAAGCTTAGGTAAATTGAGGCCCTTGCCTTCTAAGTGCTTCAAGTCTTCATCTTGGCTCCTGTCTTCTCCCTCCTTCTGGGGCGAAGGCTTCAGATGCAACTGTACTCTTTTTCCATCTCTGTCTCTGTCACCCTATTCTTCTCTCTGACTGCATTCCATGACAGTTGTCAACTTGGGAAACTCTATGGTTGGGCTCTGTGATTTCTTTACATATTCTTCCCGAGCTATTGGTCAGGGAATCTGCCTCACCTCACCCATTTTTACTAAAAGTACCAAAAGACACAATTGTCATTTCCAGATGCTGGCACACAGACTATATCTCTGATACAGGGGAAGTCACTGGCAGCCACATAATGCTGGAATTGCATTATATAGTCACTACTGAGAGGTACATAGATTTTGCAAGAGCGAACCATTTCTGCTGCTGCAGAACTCTCATAGCCCCAGAGGCTATTTTATGCTTGGCTCTTGAGAGTGTGTCCAAACAATTGAACACCCATGACTAGCTTGGGTCAGCTGACTCAGGCTCATGGGCTCCAGCTGTGGGGCTGTAAAATTGCGGCATAAATGTTCATGCTCAGGCTGGAGCCCAAGCTGTGGGACTCTGCAAGACGGGAGGGTCCCAGAGCCTGGGCTCCAGCCCAAACCTGAATGTCTAAATGCGATGCCTTGCAGCCTGAGCCCCTCAAGCCTGAGTCAGTTGAGCAGGGCCAGCAGTGGCTACGCCATGGGTCTTTTATTCCAGAGTTGATTTACCTTTACCGTATATAAAAATGAACATTATAGGGTTGAGGCTGCACAGGGCAGGTGCAGAGCACTGTATGTAAATGCCAGGTAAAGCTGATTTCATTTGCTTTCTGAAGATAATGCTTAAGCCCATGTCTTCTTGGACATGCCAACACTCTGCCACCAGCCAACCCCCTATTACGCAGCATGTATAAGAGTAAGTAAATTGGCGCACAAAGCGAAGTCTGAGTCTTCCACTCCATGCAGAGGACTAACACACAGTTTTACCTGTGCCCATACATAACCTCCACTTACCCTTGTTCTACAGGCCAAGAGTTTCCAGCTCCCTTCTGAGTATTGCACAGGATTTATATCAGTGTAATCAGAAGCTAACTAAACAGATCAAAGACAATTGTACATTATACTGACCTATATTATTCCAGACTAAATTGTGATTATTTGTTCCAGTGTTAGACTGAGAATCTCTGTGTAATACTCATTGTTGAAATAAGAACTGTTGCACCTCACTGAACTTGTCTTCCTATTTGAAATATTTTTAGTATTTTAATAGTATTAATATTTTGTTGTTTACATAAACAGAAACAATTGCATTTCTTTTTGCACCTAACATCTCTGTATCTCAAAGCACATCATATACATTAAGGCTCAACACCTCTGGGAGGCGTTGTCAAGAGTATAATGTTATAAAAATCACGTCAGCCAGCTCTTGGGTGGGTCATGACAGTTCTTCTATAGAACACAGCAATGCTACTCCAGAGTTTAGGGCCAGAAATGAATAATACTATATCCAACTAAGACTCCCAGGGAAATTTACCTAGGCAGACTGTAATAATCCAAGTTTGAATGAGTCAAGGGCACTTTGCCCAACCTCCTTTTCTCTTATATTAAAATAATACCATAAAATAATAATGACTACTTTCAGAACCTTGGTTTTACTGAACATCTGATCTGAAAGACATCAAGCAAAAGCCTCACCTCTGGCAGCGCACTGACTACTGGAGCCCCATGATAAGTCACTGGTTCAGTACTGACTCTGACAAAAGTGCCACGTAGTGAAAGGCCAACTCTACTTCTTGTAACATATATTCCTCCAAAGAAGCCTACCCAAATACTAACCTAGCTCACACCTGCTTAACTTATGAGATCTGATATAGTCACAGTGCAACGTAACATAGCTGTAGGCATATGTGATTAATAAACAATTCTCAGTTTTGGCTGGATCCTGCCATCAACTTAGACACTCAACTGAAATTAACAGGGAGTTCTGTGCAAATACTGATGGCAGGGGATGCTTCAATTAAACTTCTTCCCTTAAAATGTTTCAATAAGAAAAATTTCTGCTTGTGTTGTACTCAATGGGCCAGTTCTGGATTTCCATTATTTAGGTATAAATCCAGAGTAGCAATGACTTCTGTGGAGTTACTTCATCTTGGTTGTATGACTGAGATCAAATTTTGGCCACACATATTTTGTAAGGACACTCTTGCTACTCCCTTTCTCTTCTCACTTTACACTCTCTCTGGATGATCTCATTTACTCATATTACTTCAACTACCATCTCTACAGAGATGCCTCACAAATTTGCCTCTTTCCTCTTGATAATTCCCCATCCATCCAATTCTGCATCTCAGCTGCCTCACTGACATCTTCTCACTGCCACAGGAAACTTAACATGGCCAAAGCTGAGCTCCTTATGTTTCCTCCAAGCTCTCTTCAAGTCCATCCTATTCTCTGTTGCTTTCCAACACCACAATCATGCTCCATACTACTCAGACCTGCAACTTGGAGTTCATCTTTGACTCCTCCCTCTTCGTTTCCCCACACAGTCAAGCCATGTCCAACACTTGTTGCCTCTTCCTCCAAAACATTTCTAAGATTTGTATTTTTCTTTCAGTGTTTACAGTTAAAATTCTTGCTCAGTCCCTCAGTTTCTCATCTTGATTGCTACAACCTCCTCCTTCTCTTAGCCTAACACCCATTGTACCCACTGCCAATATGTACAAAATACTGCCAGTAAGATCATCTTCCTTGGCCATCACTCTGACCTCATCTTACACTAGCTTCTGCTCTCCTACTGCTTCATATTCAAGCTTCTTGTCCTTGCATTCCAAGCCTTCAGTAAAGCCTTGCTCTTCCCTATCTTTCTGTCTTGTCTTATATTACTACCATTCCTAAACTCCCCTAGTGATTCCAACATCTACACAGATACATAAATCCATTGCTCACACAATAATTTCTTTGACTGCATCCTGATAGCTCTTACATGTGGAAAGGTCTTTGTGAGCTGTTCAATTCAAATCCTGCCTGAAAACCTATTTCCATTATGATTCCTAAAAGAAACTATCTGACTAGTAATGGAAAGGCTGGGGGTTAAGTGGGGATAGTCTATATGTATTATCAGCAAAATAGAAACAAATTGTTATCAAACATTGTTTTATCAAAAGGAGACCAACCTCCCCCTTGATTAAGCAATCAGAACCCTCTCCTGCTATACTTTGTCTATCTGTTCATTTTGTCTCTTTTAGACTGGGAATGCTTTGGAATGGAGGCTGTGCCTTGTTTGGAGTCTACAGCACGTAGCACTCGATGGGTACTGCCAGAATCAAATAACTGAGTTAATAGTAGCCCTGGAAAAGTATGTAGAATATTAATAGAACCCTAAAAGCTTTTTAGCTGACTGGATCTAATACTTATTTATATTCTCAAAACATTTAGATCATGACTAGAACATACCATGAAATTACATATGCCTTAAAATATTTCCTTACCTTATCGAGGGAGAATGTTTTGGTCAGAGCAAATCCCCATCCTGCTTCAAATGCTCTTCGAATCATTGGGGAACTAGTAGTTGGAGTTGCACTGGCAAGACCGAAGGGATTTGGAAACTTCAGTCCAGCCACTTCTACACTGATGTCTACCAAATCAACAGGAGTATAGAAGAGAGGTAATTCTGGAGTAGTAGAAACTGCAGCACCGTATAAAGACTGTAAAAACAAATATACAAATATTTTTGTCATCTGAATTTTATATGATTTCTTGTTAGCATGAGGGGAAAAAATCACTCATACACTTCAAATATTCTAATATTTTATGCTTGCAGTGATGAAGACATTTAGCTGGCCATGGGCAAAAAGTCATACATCAAACAACTTCATTTTAAAAGGGAACATGGTGTTGATGCTGAAATATTATTTCAGTGTATTACTCTGAAATAAATAAATAAATAAATATTATATTAAAATAAAATAACTTTGTTAAAACAACAGGTACAATGCATACGTACAGTTTATCAAAGACACTCTGAGTTAATGTTCCAAGGCCATGGTTAACTGAGCCTTGTGAAGCCTAGACATTGTAGTATTGACTAGAGGAACACCAAAGGTAAGCAATGGGACTGAGCGACTGATTTTTCTACTATAGACCACAATGCTGCAAAGATTTATGCCCCTTAAAGTTTAACTGAAGTCAGTGTAACAATTCACAGTCTGTGAATTAAATGTGAGCAAGTCTTTGCAGAATTGAGGCCTCAGTCTTACACCTACATTTATTTTCTTTGTAAATCCATGTAAAATCCACAAGTAAAATCTTTGCTTCCAATCAATTTTAAAATAGATCTCTATTTTTTAAAAAAAAACTGGTGCAAGTCTCGTTTCTAGCAGCTACACATTATTTGCATTTTAATGATTAATGTTCTCATATTTTTAAACACTGCGGGAGAGAAGAGTTAATATACCATTTCCAAAATGACAACAAACATCAGTTGACACCCGATCAACCTCTGGGGCGGTTAGGGTACCTGGGATTCAATGCTGCAATCTATACTCATTGAAAGAGGTCCTCTTTAGAACCACTAGGACTATTCACATGAATAAGTGCTTCAATATTGGGATTAACTGTATCATACGACACAACTGTTGCTTAGATACACTAAAGAGGGAAGACTCCAGTAATCATAAAGAGTGAAAGTGTTCCACATGCAGTATCAATAAGCAACCTGCCATCACTGGCGGCAATATTCATCCAGGCACCTACACACCATAAAAAAACAATGTGAATCAGCCATAACTGACAATAGCACTGTAATAAAGTACTACTCGATGTGAGTATTGTAAGGATGTCAGGCCCTAATTCTGGACTGGTAGCTAGAAACTGGACCAAAGAAGAGCAAACAATATAAATGTTGTAGTTATGTTTTCTAACAGTTTTAAAAATATCTCAGCCAGTTGATTTTTTTAAAAGAGAAAATATACATATGAATGCATGCGTCAATAAAAAATTATAAGGCATTTTTGCACACGGACTCATTGCACATTTTATTCCCCAGAACTGACTCAATCAACCCTAACGTAGCTGGCTTTTGACTATCAAGCAAATAATGTCCATTTACAAACAATGGAAATATTTGATTAGCCATAATCACTTTGAAGGTGTTGTTACAGTACAGCAATCCTTAAGAACTGACCAGATCAGTGGCTTTGCTTCACAATGCCTGGATCATTACAGGTGCGTTCTCTTGCTCTTAAGCATGGCAAACATAATGAGCAGGCAGCGGGCTCAGCCTTTGGAGAAGAAACACCCTAACGACTGGCAACTATAGGAGTTGCATGGATGGACACTGAGCAGAATCCTATCTAGTTCATGATGGATGGAATTACGGTCTGTGCCACAAACGGTATATCTACACTGCAATTAAAAACCCATGACTGGCTTATGCCAGTTAACTTGGGCTCATGATGCTGAGGCTAAGGGGTTATTTAATTGTCGTGTAGATGTTTGGGCTCAGGCTGTAGCCCAGGCTCTAGGACCCTGTGAGGTGGGAGGGTCCCAGAGCTCAGGCTGCAGCCTGAGACTGAATGTCTACCCTGCAATTAAACAGCCCTTTATCCTGAGTCCTGAAAGCCTGAGTCAGCTGGCATGGGGCAGCTGCAGGCATCTAATTGCAGTGCAGACATAACCTAAGAACCTTGAACTTGAGTCAGTAAAGCCAAAGGGGAAAAAAAAGTGGAGGGGTTCTCAACTCCTTAAGAAGCACAAACACACAAAGAAATCTCTTATGTAAGGACGGAGCTGATACTCCAAGAACTCTGTAAAATCTTCCAACCCTTGAGTTGCTGCCCTTTGTTTTGTTTTTAAAGAGCTTATTTACTCCATTTTTCACTTATGCATGTTACTACAGGGCTGCGGCGGGGATGAGAACTACTATAGATTTTTCATGGGCTTTAATTAAAGAAAGTCTTGATGCAGAACCTCAAAATCTACTCGTGTCCTCCCAAATTTAAAGAGCTATATTCAAATCACCTGACCCTTTGTATTTTCATCCCAGGTAGGGTCCAAATCCAGAAGTGGCATGACTCCTGGGGCAGACTCCTGGCTGGTGTAACACAACTGAAGTTAATGGAACTATGCCAACAGAAAATTTGGAGCTGTGGATGTTCTCCAAAATGGCAGAAATCACTTGAGAAAAGCTGATTTCGTCAGATTCCAGCCATTTGGGACCAAATTTCCCTGATGTAATGATCTTTTTCTGGGTAGTGCCCTTTACATTGCTAGCCATAACAAAGACAGCAAGAGTATGGGGGAAAATGGAATTACTGAACTATTTCCTTCCATACAGGCCACTCAGTGCACTCAAGAGATTATACTCCCCAGAGCTCTGGGGATGTCCACACTGCAATAAGAAGCCTATGGCTGGCCTGTGCCAGCTGACTTGGTCTTGCAGGGCTCAGGCTAAGGGGCTGTTTAATTGCAGTGAAGGCTTTCGGCCGCGGAATGCAGCTCAAGCTCTGCCTGTGGACTGCTCAAGAACTGCTCAGTCCTGGTATGCCTCAAAACAGTCGTTATTCACAATTCAGTATTTGATTAGTTGCTTAAGCCATGTCGTCCTGTTTCTGTTTCCTGGCCGGATGACTTAATCTTCAAAAGCTACTTCCACTGCCACATGAAATGAATTTTGTTTCAAATGAATCTTAGCTAAAGGCGACAAAGGTGCTTTCTGTATAAATAAAACGTGGCTTGTGCAAGACAAAAAACCCTCCTCTAATGAAAGGAATTTGGGACACGCAGATTGAATGTGCCCATATAAGAACAGGAAAGCTTTGGGGCATGCTGGCCTGCAAATTAGTTGATCACCAGGGTTTCCAGCCACCCACTGAAACACCTCCAACCATAGACCTTTTCCCCTGACATTAGGATTCTGCACTCTCTCTACACCCTTGGTAAACTGCCTGGAGAGAGAAAAAAGATGAGACTCCACTTAGATGCAAAAATGCATTGACTTCACCAGAAGCTGCCTACTCCTGGTGCTCCACTCCCTGTTAATGAGGGTCACTGCTGTCTGTTTTGTCATAGTGGTTTGGAAACCACTTTTACAGCCTGAATATCTCCAACAGCCTGATACTACATTTCCACACCTCTGATGATCGCTGGCCCGACAAGGAGGTGTCTAAGATGGGTCTTTCATCCCAAAAGACTGGCATAGGTGGCGACAAGAATTAGGGAATCCAGGGGAGTAAATCAAAATGACAAAATATGCACTGCTGTAAGATGAGGCTGAGGGTTCAACAGTCAGTAGCAATGCTTCCGGCAGATTTATCTTCCCCTCCTCTTGTCACGCTTCCTTTTGCTCTTTTTTTATGTTTGTTTTGCTTCTCATAACCTCTCTGTTCAGCACAATGCTCATAAAGGAATTAAATTTACTACATCATGATGTGTTATTTTCTCACAAAGCAAACCTGTCAACAAATTAAAATGCTATATAGGTTCCTAATAGGAAAAAATAAGCTTTATAATGAAGATTGACCTGACACTGCACACACAGTAAAAGAAAACCTGTAGGCAAACCTTTAGAAAAAGAAGATTAAAAATGCTTGCCAATTCTTCTCTAATTTGCTGTCAACCAGTTGAGTCTACAATTGTGGGAATTCAGATACCTGGTTACCGTGTCTCCAGGATTCTTTGAAAAGCATGCCAAAATCCACAAACATTTTGCATGCATTGGTCTTCTTTCTTTTGATCTGGATACTCCTGCAGACAAGACAGTGTGCTCTGTAGTGAAGAGTACAGGACCAGGAGACAGGAAGATCCTGCGTATTAAAACTTTCACACTGATTCGCTGTGTGGCCTTGAGCAAGTAATTTCACCTGTCTCTGTCTGTTTCCCTAGCTGTGGATAACTACTTGACCACCTACTTCATGGCATTAGTATATATAGTCAATGTCTACACAGTGCCTTCAACACACAGAGCGCTAAAAAAAATGCTAAGTTTCATCAACATAACTGGTTTACTGAGAGCCTTCTCCTCTGCAGCCTGGAACAATTTTCCTGCATCTTTACACTTCATTGATTCTCTCATTTAAAATCTCATCCAAAAACACGTCTATTCTTCCTTGCCCGTACTCACTCTCTTTTCTATTATTTAGCTGTGCAATTCTATTATTTACAATCAGTCACCAAAGCATTTTGTATGAAAGACACTATTCAAATTAAACAATTGTATTGAATTGCAGTGTATTATCGCCTGCCTGTGGATCCTTTAAGAACTTGAACAGGCTTTGTAAATATGCACTTATTCATTCTAAAATTACATATTTGTTGAAGCACAATAGGAGAAGTCCTATATCTCAGAAATATGAATTAACAACATACTGTTACCCCTTTTGACTCAACTTGTTACCCAATATTTGAGGACTTGGGGGTTGTTTCCTTTAGAACAGTGGTTCTAAAACTTTTGTACTGCTGACTCCTTTCACATAGGAAGCCTCTGAGTGCAAATCCCCCTCGCCCCATATAAATTAAAAACACATTTTTATATATTTAACATATTATAAATGCTGGAGGAAAAGTGTGGTTTGAGGGTGGAGGCTGACACCTTGCAACCCGCCCATGTAATAACCTTGCGACCCTCTGATGGATCCCAACCCCCAGTTTGAGAACCCCTGGTTTAGAAGAAGAAATTGATGATGGAGTCAGGTATTTCTTCAGTGCAATCTTATTTATTTACAAAGTATGTACAAAGTCTTATTTTCCTAAACACTGCAGGAATTAACAACAGGAGGTTTTTCGCTCACAGTCCAAGCCTCTTTCGAGCCAGCACCACAGAAAATGCTCGCTCTCAGGGCCACACTCCCAGTGCTTTTCTAGCTGTCTCCTTGCCTTTCTGTTTCTTTCTACCTGCTTCCTGGTTGTTTCTGACTCACATATACAAGCAGCTGAAATCAAATAACTCACCAGCTACCTTCTGTTTTCATATAATTTAGTCCCTAGGGCAGCATTTTCCAATGTTTCGGCTAACATTAAACAAGGGGGACATTTAATTGTTCCCTCATTTAGCCTGAATAGAAGGCAGCCAACATGGCCAACAGCTTCAAAGATAAGTCTGAGGAAATGGACAGTCTTCATAAAAGAAATACGGTCCAGGCTCACTAGATATAAAATTCACATTATTTATTTATTGCATGGGAAAGTTGGGGGGAGATCTGCTTTAAGTAGAACAATACCAGTGCCCTTAAAATGGGGGATGTACTGGCCGCCACTTCCAGCAGCTCCCATTGGCCTGGAGCAGCGAACTGTGGCCACTGAGAGCTGCGATCGGCCGAACCTGCAGACGCGTCAGGTAAACAAACTGGCCCGCCCCACCAGGGGCTTTCCCTGCACAAGTGGTGGAACAAGTTTGGGAACAACTGGTATAACTACATCACTCAGGAGTGTGGAAAATCCACCTCCCTGAACAACGCAGTCATACCAACCTAGTTCCTAGCCAGTGCTATGTTGACGTGAGGGCTTCTTCCATTGACAGAGCTACTGCCTCTTGGGAGGTGGAGTACCTATACTGACAGGAGCAGCTCTCCTGTCTGTGTTGGTTGCATCTTCACTAACCCCCTGCAGCACTGTAAGCATAGATAAGCCCTAAATAAATTAAGCACGGAAACCATTACATGTTCATGGCATAACAAACAAAATCTAGACCTCAGGAAATAGTCTGAGTAGCGGGCAGCCTGGTAAATGGGGCTACTTCTACATGAATCTTTATCTTCCTCTAACTTTGAATTACATTGATGCTATTTAGAATGTAGATGAAAGTTCTAATGGAACAGTCAGACCAGGAAGGGACAAAAGTACTTCCCATCCTCAGTTGGTTTTGTCTGGTCTTGTTTACAGAGACCATAAAGATACAGAGTTCAGCCAAGCCTGTGCTTTTCAAGCTGGTGGAAGAATGCTGAGAAGCAAGGAATGTTTGGTTTGTTACTGATGGAGAACGTCAAGTGTGAGATCAACCAAGATGCTTCTGTAAATAATTCCTAGTTTTGAACATAAGGCATTCCCTTTGGAGAGCCCTTGACTCTGGAACTCACACTTCTCTTGAATGCATGCCAGAGTTTGAATGATTTGAGCTTCAGGGCACATGTAAAGCCCATCTGTTTGCTCAGCCTTTTGCCTGAACTAGGCTGAGATGTGAGGAGTGTGCTGTTTAAAGGAAACGACAAGCAATTAACTGGGATGCTGGTTTTTTTAATTTCACATTTTATTGTGGTCTAGAATTGTTTGGATTGGTCTTTTTATGCTGCCAAGCGCGGACTGCATGCTAGTTATATTTTTAGTGGTACTAGTACAGTCAGTGGCTTGGGAAACGGGCAATTATTTTTTATAAATACAAATAGATACATTGTACATGGAACAGCTGAAACCTAAAATGAGCCTTTTTACTAAATCAAACACTAAGACTGTGAAGAAATTGTCAGCTTTACAATCCTGTAGATGAGAGAAAGTCAATCTATTTCATGAGGGTATTTTTATCTAAAGCAGGGGAGGATTCAACAGTTAGTTCAAAACTGAGGAACAATTTACATATATATGTATGTGTACCCACACACAGAGCAATGTGTTAGGCGTATAAATGCTCGAACATTGTGATCTGGCTCTAAATCACAACTCCCCTAAAAATGAAGTCCCTGATCCTGTCACTAAGATTGCAACTGATGCAAATATTGGTAAAGTAACTGCCAAATTATAGTCTTCCCCACCACAGCAGCCAGATTTTACAGGGACCGTACATCCAAATAAATGCCTCTTGGCTACCCATTCATCTAGCAGCTGGAAAGATGACATTTGACATTTGGAAACTTTCCTGTGAAGATTGCTGCAAGGCTTTCCCATTAGCTTCCTGGTGAGACTGTAAGGTCGAATAAGCTGCCTCAAAACCTGCAGAGGGTAACCGAAGCACTCTAACATCAAGTCTGTTTGATTTAAAATTCTAAATTCTCAGGCCACAACTTTTCAAACTCCCTTTAAAATGCTCAGTATATTCCACTATACTGAATGTTTTAGAGGAATAAAAAAAATGTCCTTCGACGGCAATGCAGTTATAAGAGATGCTTTGAGTGATGCATGTTTTCACGAGAAGTTGGATAGGGAATAAGGAGAGGGGGAGGAGATACCCTCACGAGGGTCACAGAGTTGCCAAAACAAATGTACTCACACATCAAAGTGTAGAATGTTTAACACTAAGTATTTGGACGGGGTCTAAAAATACAGCTGACAAACACTGCTTCAGTATAAATGAGAAATATATGTACTGATAGCGAAAACAAGTTTTGAGCCATACAGTATTTTTATGAAGCCACAGCAGACTGAAACAATATGAAGCTGCGCACGCACACAGTGTCTCATAAGGGGTGGGGGGGAAAAGGAATTGCACTGCTACTACCTCAGTTATTCAAATCCATTTTCTTTAGAAAATATTTTCTTTTCTGTTTGTTCCAAAGAATTCTTCATACTACAAACATTTTTTTAGTGGCTGCCTTTCCACACAAAGGCCAAGGTCTCTGGTCTGCTATGGTCCCTCTGCACCTGATCTAAGACTATAGCTTGCTCACTATGCCTGTTTTTACATTAAACCAGGGGGAGAGAAGAGCAGATCACAGCTCTCACTCTGTATCATCTCTACAGCATGCGAAGGGGAAATGCTTAGTCACCTGGTTGCTCAAGGGTTTAAACCCATTAAACCCCATTTCTTTGCACTGGTTTTCTCCATGAATTAGGTTTTGTATTTGCCTTGCTCCAGTAGCCCCATTATCAGATTTGTCAGAGCTGGACTGCAATCCCTTTTTTGTGTGTGTGCACGCACACATGTTTTGTCAAGCATTGGTACACTTGCACTCTATAAATAATAGTATCTTCCCCAGGTAATAACAGTGACCATATTTAATTTATACCTTCTGTGCTGTTCAGAGGTTCTTTTTAATATTGATGGACTTCCCCCCCCCACATTACCTAAATCATATTTCTGCATATACTGATTATTGTGGAAGAAGCCATAGCAGACCAGAGACCTTGGTGGAACTCTGAGTTGGAGAGAAGAATATTGTTAAGATTTACACATTTTTTAAAAAAATCTAATTTCAATGTACCAAAGCCATTTTTGTTACTATACATCTATAGTTTTAATTATCTAATCCAGAGGCTCTCAAACTGGGAAGCGGGCCCCCCAGGGGGGCGCACAATGCATTTGGGGAGAGAGGGAGAGAGGCATGAGAAGCTTTAGGGGGGAAAATTACTGCGTACATCTGATTCCTCCAGACATATCAGGTCCTCAGATGGCGCTGTGCATTTTGACAGATTTCTGTTAAGCTTGAAAAAAATTATACAAAGCCGTTGCCATCTGTACATTAATCCATTTGCTATGACATGGTGTGCACATTTAATTGTAAGCATCAACCACAATCATAGTTTTGCATTTGCTCTTATTACAATGGATCACTGGCTCTGTTTGAATCAATGCTTTACTGTTTTTAATATTTAGTGAGCGCTGAATGTTGATTCTTTTTTTGTCAGTATATGTACTTGTGTGGCAGGAGGGGAAGGTGTAAACTATTACAGCCACAAAGAAGGGGGGCACAATAAAATAAGTTTGAGAATCACTGATCTAACAGATTTGCAATGCACGAATCTCCAGAGTATCTAGATGCCCGTTGCTCAAAACCTACATATTTAATTCTAAAAATCCATGGCAATTATTTCAATAACCAGGAAAAAAGCAAACCAATAAATGTGTGTGTGAAAACAGATATTAAGTTGCAGCTGGAAAGGAAAACTACTTTTAAAGACCCACCTGTATGTATCTATGCATATACCAGGAAGCTTGTTTTCCATCGTTCACTGATTCCACTGTAGTGTTAGCTAAACCTCCAATGTCACCACCAGCAAAAACCCATGGTTCACTGGTTTGCATGGTCTCTGGATCCACTTCAGGAAGACCCCATCTATTAAACTGGATAGGATTCATGGCTTCTTTTACTGTATTTAAGTGAAAGATAAAAAGGTACTAAGTAGATGATCTGGAGATAGTTTAACAGCATTACTAAGCAATTGTTGCTACAATCCACTGTATATAGACAATGATAAAAGTAAGAAATAAAATATTGTTTTAAAATGTTGGCCACTTATGCTAGAAATGGGAACTATTGTTACAGTCTGTATCACTGTGTTTCTACTTTGACTTCCAGTAGAGTTAATCAAGAAGTGTATTTACTATGGCGATTCACACGCAAAGGTCCAATGCAGGGGTGGCCAACCTGTGGCTCTGGAGCCACATGTGGCTCTTCAGAAGTTAATATGTGGCTCCTTGTATAGGCACCGGCTCCGGGGCTGGAGTTACAGGTGTCAACTTTCCAGTGTGCTGGGGGGTGCTCACTGCTCAACCCCGGCTCTGCCACAGGCCCTGCCCCCACTCCATCTCTTCCGGCCTCCTACCCTGAGCCTGAAATACCCTCGCCCCCCCCAGTCTCCTGCATCCCACGAAACAGCTGATTGGGAGGTGCGGGGAACTGCTGATCGGTGAGGCTGCCGGTGGGTTGGAGATGCTGGGAGCAGGTGTGGGGGAGGGGAAGCGGATAGGCGGCTGCTGATGTATTACTGTGGCTCTTTGGCAATGTACATTGGTAAATTCTGGCTCCTCAGGCTCAGGTTGGCCACCCCGATCCAATGTCTAGCATATGGAATGAATATGCAACGAGTGTCACAACAGAAAGCATTTCTCATGTGTCTGCTAAGTTAGGTATTTGCAAGAGGTAACTGTACAGGAATATCATGCGGGGAAGAAAGAGGTGGTGTCGACTGCGCCAGAAGGAACAAACTGACTCTGATACGCTATTGATCACTTCCTGAGCACGAACTACAAATCCTGCACAGACTTTATATTGAGATTTACAAGCATACTCAGTGCTGGCTTTCCTCACCTACCACTGACGTCACTGGGAGTTTTACCATTCATATCAATGGACGCAGAGTTAGGCTAATGTTCTGCACTTTTGAAAATCCTGCCCTAGTCACCATTGGTGAACAAGGGGCATTCTCACCTTCTTTTATCCTAGCATCATCCATTCATCCCATCCTCATTTGTCTATGCACTCATCCACATTATATCCAAAATACCTTTCTACTTCCCAGCACAACAAACATATACACTTGGTAGTTTTCAAAGTTGTTGCCCTCCCAGCCTCTGACTCACGTCCCCTTGATCCAGACACAGCAGTGAAATGATGACAGACACATGGATGGATTTTAAGTGGCAGGCTGCAACTTTTATTAAACTTAAACACAGGGGAGGGGCACTACTCATCCATCACCCAGAGCTTCCTATACCAGGCATATAATTGGTCCCAGTGTGGGGGTTACAGGGCTCTTACCATATAACCCATAACTTGGGGTAGACTCTCCTCAGCCTACTCTCCAGGACTCAGCTTGCTCTGAGTCCTACCATCCTTCCCCCGCCCCCCCATGAGAGACAGAGGGGTGGGGACTTCAGCCCATGAGGGCCAAAAGGTCTGACCTGACCTTGGCCCACAAGCTCTCATAAGCCCAAAGCCCATCACCACCATCCCAGTATTTTACTTCTGGGAACCGTTCATTTTATCCTTTTAACCACATTGGAAACTGGCCTCAAGTTGCAAAACATTAACAACTCAACCAAGTACCTCAGTTAAGTACTAGGTGAATTCCTTCTTAACCCACTAGGTCTTGAAGGTGCTTCAAGGAAGGTGAAAAACACCCTGGTTCTCTGCCAATTGGCCCGTAGGAGAAAAAATTCATTCCTGACCCTCAAACAGGTGATCGCGGCATTTGTCAGGATGTATTCTCAGAGTGAATAGTGTGGGGCTGCTGAAATGGAGCTGAAAGAGGATCCACAGGGCTCTCACCCCAGGTTAAATTCTGGGAGCTAGGGAATGCTGGCGAATCAGCACCCCTCTCCCCTACTGTCCAATCAATGCCAGAGACTCCAAGGGGTGGGGAGGAGCTACCTGGTATCCCTCAGCAAGTGTTTCCCTTCCTTCTTGCTGAGGTTGTCCCCTTTCACCATCAGGCCCCTCATGTTCCCCCACCTGTTGAGGCAGATGAATGGCATTTTTGAAGTTTAGAACTGAAAGAATGATTTTCCATATCTGTTCTTGTAACAGTTTCTTCAGATCTTCAATATTTATACACAGCAATGATCAAGAGAGTCTTCCCTCACAACAGAAATGACCCTCTGCCATTTTTAGAAAGTTAATTATTAGGCAATTATTGTAGAAAATTTTGAGACAAAACGTTTTTCCACCTGAAAAAGCTGTTTAATTTAAACTGAAACTTCCCTGGGGAATATGATGATTTTGACAAAATTTTGCTTCTGAATTTTTTTTTAATAAAAAAAGCAATTCAACAAGGTTAAGAAACCCTCTCTCAACATTTTCAGAATAAAATGTTTCAATTTTTCATTTCAGAATGAGTTTTTGGATTGAATTTTTTTTTATTTTTATAAATATAAACATTTTAAAAATAGCAAGTTAAAATCAAAATGAAATGTTTCATTGACTCCAAGCAATTTTTGGGGGGAATTTTGTTGTGTGGGAACTTTTTGAAATTCATTTCCATTCCAAGCAATCTAGATTTCGAAACTGCAGGATCTCCCACATTACTCTAGGAATTTTTAGCATGCTGTTCTGTTTAATCTTTCCATTTTAGACACCGTTATTACGGTTATCACTCCCAATCTTTTTTCCCCACAATCTTTAATGTATTTATTTTCACAATGCCCCTTTGAGGTACAATTATACCCATTTTACAAATGGGGAATGAGGAACAAAGAGATGTGGCCTAGGTCACACTGGAAGTTCGTGGTGGAAGAGCAAACTGAATCCTGGTCTCCCAAGATCCTGGCTAGAACTCTAGCCACTGGACTACCGTTCCTTCTCAGCCTATAAATCTCCATCCACTCTTCTTTTTATTTTAGGAAAAGCAGGAATACTATCACAAAAAATCTCCAAAAAACACCCACAGCGTGGTATCATTGACTGACCACCTGCTTTGGGAGAAGAGGTCAGGAAAAAGTGTGTGTGTGTGTGCGCGCGCGTGTGTGCATGAATTATATGCCTGGAGACGACTGAAAAATAAAAAAATTAAAATAGGAGTGTTACAATGTTAACTACAGAATGGGAAGCCCAAGTGCCTGATTCACCACTATGTTTGTCCAGTTTTATGCCATTGCAATTTCAGTGGAGTTACACTGACGGAAATCTGGAGTAATGCAAGGGTGAATCAGACCCCCCAAAGTGTAAATTACATGGGAAGAAATATATGCTGTTAAAACACAAAGCAACTATTTTCTCCTCTTTTCCTATGGAACATTATTGCAGAAAAGATATCTTCAGTTCTCTTATTTGTTACACACACAGAGCAGATGGACAGATTGTACATAAAACAGAAGCTGAAATGCACAGAACACCACACTACTTTTTGTACTGCATGGAACAGTACAAATGGGACATGAATACAAATAATGAAACTTAAGGTCATCCCACCGCCATCTATTAAAAGTCATCTTTCTCAATACAAAACAATTTTTAACTGTGTATTATTTTCCTACTTTAACTTTTAAATTAGCTTCTTTATAAATACAAAGACATTTTAATGTAGATTTATAATGAAAAAATATTTTCAAATAAATACTTGTAGCAAATCTTGAAGCCATGTATCAAAATGAGTTATTTTTATATAGCTTTAACTATATTGTGACACCCAAGTTTCTGCAATAAAATGCAGTTTAAAACTGCAGTGTTCCTCAGGGACATATCACTAGCAGATGCAGATTGCCAAGGTCAATTAAACTGATGTAGCTGTGCTGTCATATATGTAAAAGAGAAACCTGCTAGCATATGACAAGAATATTTCTCAGTGTTTATAGAAAAATGTCAAATATGTGTTGTGTTTTTACTTGAGATGGGCCTAAGTGGGTGTATTTTGGGTTGGCAAAACCTCAGTCAGGTTTTATCTTTCCAAAGTCAAAACCAAAACTACCTGTAGTTTTAGGTTTGGATTTAGAGATTTAGCAATATGTTGGAATCCACATTTTTCTCTGCTCATTTGCAATGTTGCCAATTTACATAATCCCCTTCCTCACTTAAAAAATTCTTACCCTTCACCTAGAACTATAATGGGGTAAAATAAAACGGCATGCAGCCGCACAGGCTGACCATTATGAATCTACCTAGTATAGAGGAGCAGTTGGACCACATACTGAATGCTGTTAACGGCCTGCATTGCCAAAACATGCATAGGTCCATGCAGTAAGCCAAGCCCAGGCATTACCAAAGTACATGTAGAAGCACACTGTTAGCCATCTTCGAACACTGCTAAGACACAGACATACGGGAGTCTGCCACCAGCACTAATATATGAGAGCAAACTCTTAGTATTGCCCAGAGGCGAAAGTAAGCCGGTACGGTATACCAGTAAGAGGCGGTGCGCCGTACTGGGACCGACTGTCCCAAACGGCAATTTAAAGCCCTGTGGTAGCAGCGGCGGGGCTCTGGAGGGGATTTAAAGGGTCAGGGCAGTAGTGGCTGCCGGAGCCCGGAGCCCTTTAAATCCCTACCTGAGCCCTGTTGCCCGAGCCCTGGGGTAGCAGCGGTGGGGCTCTGGCAGGCATTTAAAGGGCCCCTGGGCTCCAGCCGCCGCTACCGCCCCGGCCCTTTAAATCCTCCCCAGAGCCCTGCTGCCGAAGCCCTAGGGTAGCGGCGGCGGGGCTCCGGAGGGGATTTAAAGGGCTGGGGCGGTAGCAACGGCTGGAGCTCCGGGGCCCTTTAAATCCCCGATGGAGCCTGGCTGCCGCTACCCCAGGGCTCGGGCAGCAGGGCTCAGGCAGGGATTTAAAGGGCTCGGGGCTCCGGCAGCTGCTACCACAGAGGAGCCCCAGGCCCTTTAAAGCTCTGCCAGAGCCCTGAGCCCTGGGGTAGCGGTGGCAGCCGGGAGTCCCCAGGGCACCTCAGTGATTTAAAGGGCCCGGGCTCTGCGGCAGTAGCGGCAGCTGGAGCCCTGGGCCCTTTAAATCACCCCCGAGCCCCAGGGCTCCCAGCCGCCTCTGCAGCTCGTAGCTCGGGCGTGATTTAAAGGGCCCGGGGCTCCCAGCCACCACTACCGCAGCTGGAGCCCTGGGCCCTTTAAATCAAGATTTAAAGGGCCCGGGGATTTAAGGCCCTGCCTCTTCCGGTTGAGGCCACGCCCCCTGCTCACGACTCCGGCATACCGGTAAGTCCTCTAACTTACTTTCACCCCTGGTATTGCCCAAATATATGTTCAAGCACACAGCAAGCCTACAGCCCTTCTTTCATATCCCCTCCCAACTTCCTTTCCAGGCCCCATACCATGTCCTCCCCTTCCAGAAGCAAACACTCTCTGGGGATATGGAGATAACTGGGAGCAGGTGGGATTTCTGCTGGACGGGAAAACAGGTGGAGAGTATCTCTTTGTGTGAGAGCGGAGTACATTCAGAGGCAAAATACTATACTGGGAAAGAAAGATACAAGCACAATATACTCGGTCACATATTTCTTTTCACTCTTCATATACCTAGGACCCAGATCCAAAGTGCTTTTCGCAACCAAGTTAGATCCAAAATCAAAGGCAGCAGTTTGGATTCAGTATTCCACACTGTAACACACTCTCAAAACTAAATGAAAATGGTACCAGTTTGGGCCTCTATCTAGGTATAAAGCAATAAAATAGAGTAACCGCTTCTGGTGCTGAAACTTGACACAGTATTTCACTTTGAAAAATAGCTGCTAAACATGCAAAATAATTGCTTTTCATAGTATTCTTTGTAAACATCAATGTCCTAGCTTATTATTCAAAGTTTAAAGACTTACTGATTGCAAAAAATACATTTGTGGTTGAATTTGGCAAAAAACCCCAAAACTAAACTAAAGCCTGGACACTCCTAGTAGCTGAAAACAAAAATATCTGAGAAGGTTTTATTTAAAAATATTTAAACAATCACAATATCACACCAAACATAACCTTCAGACTGAGGAATTTTCTTCAACTTTGAAAAGGCAGTTTCATAAGGAAAATGCAAAAAGATCCTTAACTATAGTGGTATTACTGGGAATACTTCAGGAACATTTATGCAGCAATACATTAGCTTTCATTTAATATCTCAAACTGACTATAGTTCAGGAAAGCATTTGACCATTAGGCCTGTGACCAGAGCTTTCTGGAGAACAGAAGGCTGTGTTGTCTACCGGGAGCTAAGATCCGGGATGTGGACCTGGGGCTGAAGAAGATCCTAATGGGAGCAGGAAAGAATCCACTAATTGTCCTTCATTTGGGAACAAATAATACTGTTAAAGTCTCACTGGGACACTTCAAGAAAGACTATGTCAGGCTGGGGAATATACCTAAAGAAATGGAGGCTCAGGTGATCTTCAGTGGGATTCTACATGTCTCTAGAGGAGGAGAGTGAAGGTAAGACAAGATTATGATGATCAATAGATGGCTGAGGCAATGGTGCTATAAGGAGGATTTGGGATGTTCAACCACTGGGAGGCATTCACAGACAAAGGACTGTTTTTATGGGATGGGCTCCATCTGAGTAGGGAGGGTAATGGGCTTCGGGGATGGAGGTTGGCACAACTGCTTACATGAATTTTAAACTTGGAATTTGGTTGGGAGATGCTCATGCAATTTCCATGCCTGATTCCAATATTGAGTGGAAGGAAAGTCAAATAGAAGAGAATACAGGAAAGGCAAAAGGAACAACAGAGGGTAGGAGAATGGACAACAAGGGGAAATATAGTGCCAAAAGTAATTACAGTAACCGTCAAGTAGGCAATACTGGCAGTAAAATTACTAATCTGGTGAGGAATTAAAAACATTGGTAAATGTTAATTGGGATAAAATACAAGAGACAATGAATCATACTGAAAGATGAACTATCAGGCTAGAGAGAGGTTACTAGTGGAGCTCCTCAGGGATCAGTCTTGAGTCGTCTTATTTAACATTTTCATTAATGATATTGGCACAAAAAGTGGGAGTGTGCTGATTACATTTGTGGATGACACGAAGTTGGGAGGTATTGCCTATATGGTGGAGCACTGGCATATCATTCGAGAATATTTGGACAACCAGAGGATGCATCAGGCAAAGTATTTCCAGTAGAGAGAGAGAGAAGTATTACTACTATTGTACAAGGTACTGGTGAGACCCCCATCTAGAATACTGTGTGCAGTTCTGGTCTCCTGTAACAGGGTCAGCACACACCACTCACAAGCGCCCCCCTTTGGCCAATTGCATCCTTGCAATCTCTCAGTTTGGAACGGGGTTGCACCTGCTTCTCACAAGCACCCCCTTCTGTTTGTGTGAGCCTGCTGTTTCTTAGTTCTGGGTTGGAACTGGGTGGCACTCACCTCTCACAAATGTCTCTTCCCCCCCACCACCCCTCAGCCGATGGTTTGTTCTGCAGGTCTTCAGTGACTCAGTCCTCTGCCTGAGTCACACTGTCTGTGGGTTGAACAAACAAACAAAACCCTTCCAGGGTATACAGTCTTCACTTCCTGCAAAGGCTTTCTCCCTGGAGACACTGCCCTCCTGTAACAATCCATCGCGGTACCTTCAATTGGTATGTCCTTTTCGGCAGCCCTCCCTGGGCTTAGTCTTTAACTAGATCAGCGGGGCCCATCACAGTACCCTTGCCTGGTCTGGCTAGGTTCTGGGCTTTTACATTGCTCAGTTCCTTCAGCCAGCCAGGAGCTCCTTCTTAACTCCCCCCATCTTCAGCAGCCCTCCCCGGGCTCAGTCTTGTCCACACTGTTGCTTTTCCAGCCATCCAGGCACCCGGTCCTCCCTCTTCCAGCTCCAAGCAACAACTGACTGTCTCTGCTGCTCCTTTTTTATATGGCTCTCCTGGCCCAACTGGCTGTTCCAGCAGCCCCTCTGATTAGCTGCTTCCCATGCAGCCACTCTAGGCCACCTGGAGGACTTCTCCTCTGCTCTTTTCTGGGGCAAGGTGAGACAGGACTGCGAGGCATCCATCAGGGGGCCTCCGGACCTAGTCCACCCCATAACATCTCCCATGTTTAAGAAAGATGAATTCAAACTGGAACAGGTGCAGAGAAGGGCTAGTAGAATAATAAGAGCAATGGAGAACCTACCTTACGAGGGGAAACTTTAGGAGCTTGGCTTGTTTAGCATAACAAAACAAAGGCTGAAGGGAGATATTATTGCTCTCTATAAATACATCAGAGGGATAAACACCAGGGATGGAGAAGAATTATTTAAATTAATAGTCATTGCTGGCCCAAGAACAAATGAACATAAACTGGCCATCAACAAGTTTAGACTTGAAATTAGACATTTCTAACTACCAGAGGAATGAAGTTCTGGAACAGCTTTCCAAGGGGAGTAGTGAGGGGAAAATTCTAACTTGTTTCAAGACTGAGTTTGATAAATTTATGGGCGTGGGGATATGATGAGGTTGCCTACAATGGCATATGTCCCGGCTGCAACTCTTATTTGCAACTATCTCCAACACTAAGAGATGTGACACTAGATGGGGAGGGCTCTGAGTCACTACAGAGAATTCTTTCCCCGGGGTTGGCTGATAGGTTTCACCCACATGCTCAGGGTCTAACTGCTTGCCATATTTAGGGTTGGGAAGGAATTCCCCCCTTGCCCCCAGTCAGATTGGCAGAGATCTTTGGGGGTTTCACCCTCCTCTGCTGTGTGGGTCACAGGTCAATTGCCAGTTTGAGCTAGAGTATATGGTGGATTTTCTGCAACTTGAAGTCTAAAATCAAAATTTGAGGACTTCAGTAAGTCAGCCAAAGATTATGGGCCTAGTACAGGAGTGAGTGGGTGAGGTTTGGAGGCCTGCAATGTGCAGGAGGTCAGACTAGATGATCATGATGTTCCCTTCTGGCCTTACAGTACATAAGTTATTGCCCGAAGCCAGCCCATCTCAGCATATAAGGGCCTGTGTGCTTATTTTAAGTAATTCTATCCTGCCAACCTAAATTCCGCTCACTGGGTTCATCTGGATGTTATCAATGTTCTTTCCCTGTCCTAAATCTTTGTATATTTTGACGTGTGATATTGATAATTTGTGTTTTAATGGTTAAAAAGCTGTGACCTTTTGAATCCCAACATCTAATTATCATCTGTCCCTCTTTTTACTGAAGAAAAAAACCTGCTAAGCCTTTCAAAATGGATGAGATTTGAAGTGGAATCCATTCAGAAACTGAGGACCAGCAGCCGGAGGTGAAAGTAAGCCGGTCCGGTCCGGCCCTGCAGTGGCCGGAGCCCCAGGCCCTTTAAATCACCTCCCGAGCCCTTTAAATCGCCTCCCAGTCACTGCGGGGAGCCCTGGGCCCTTTAAATCACCGTCCGAGCCCTGCCGCCACTACCCCAGGGCTCAGGCAGTTGGGCTTGGACGGCGCTTTAAAGGGCCGGGGCTCCCCGCAGCGGCAGGAGCCCCCGGGCCCTTTAAAGTGCCGCCAGAGCCCTGCCACCGCTACTCCGGGGCTCCGGCAGCCAGGCTCGGGCAGCGATTTAAAGGGCCCGGAGCTCCGCTGCCGTGGTAGTGGCTGGAGCCCCGGGCCCTTTAAATCACACCCCTGAGCCCTGGGGCTCCCAGCCGCCTCTGCAGCTGGGAGCTCCGGGGGCGATTTAAAGCCCCCGCCTCTTCCGGTTGAGGCCACACCCTCATTCAGGACTCCAGCGCACCAATAAGTCCTTTAAGTTACTTTCACCCCGGCCAGCAGCCAAGTGGGAATCTGGCTGTGAAATGCTGGATCCCACCTACAGTTAGTGGGTATACTTAGGTAACTTGTTATTAGACAAGGAGTTTTATCTAATATAGAAGCATAAAGCCCAAGGTTGCATCTTTACGTTTGTTTTCTGTGTAACTTGTATCTGTTGGCTCTCTCTTACTTCTTCATCTTTGAATCTGTGGGGTTTTCTATTAAATAAACCTTTTGGTTCATTTTTATCCCAAGCAGGTCTCTAGTGTGCAAACTGTGTGGAGGGTGTGCACCAAAGTAAGCTGGTGTTTAGGGGAATGGTTTCACATTTTGGAGGGCGATGAACCAGAGGGGAAAAGTCTAGTACTTGAGAACTCAGGGAGGACATATTTGGGGAAACTTGGGACTGGAAAGGCTGTTGGTGTCATCCTGCAAGGAGTAATTAGGCTGGTGGAAGCCAGTAAGTCTTTGTGATTGTGAGCAGGCTACTGGGTGTCAGGGATCTGAGCCACAGCAGCACAATATTAAGGCATCCCAAGGTTACAGGGCAGGGGGTGACAGAACACCCTGATCTGTGTGATCCCCAAATCATCACAAAGAACTTAAGTCTTCACAGACTGAGGTGCCCTTCGTGAGGATCCTCATTCCCCCCTCTCCCCCCCCAGAGAGGGAGGGTGAGAGGATTCAGAAGCAGGCTGAATACTTGGAGGCAGGCTGAATGACCCAATACAGTCTATTTGCCATAGAGGCCATTTAACACTGAACTGGACCCAAATTAAATGTTTCAGTTTTTGTTTGTGGTTTACCCCCTCCCATTAAAGTTTAAGAAGTTGTGGCCTTTCACTTTAAAATCCACCCCTGTGTCTGTGTTTCATTCTTCTGAAAATTCTGATCAAATATATGTATATAATTGAAAGGGATCCTTCTGGATGAAAGACAGCATACAACTGAATTATTCTATTGTCATCAAGTGACACTATCACAAACACCACAAAGGGAAAGCATCTAATGTGTATTCCACATTTGCTGTATTCATAGTGCAAATAAACATAAATGGAAAGGCAGCAGCAAACTATACCACTTGCAAAAACAATATTATTAAAAAAGATTACTGAAAAAATATTTTAATTAACAAAACAAATTGAATGGAAAAGATTCCTCAAATAAAGCTTTAAAAGTGAGTCTGTGTGTATTTGACTGCCATGACTAATTATGTTGCCATGTAATGTGTGTTCAATTTGAGCTTATTTAAATAGCAGAAATGCTCATTAGCTGCAGTATATCTGTGAAGCTTCAGTAAACAGTTTAATGGTTTTTATGTTTAACCATTTCCATAATTCCTGTAATTTTGGCTTTAGACGCTCATTAATGTTATTTTTGATATCCATTTTACAGACTTCTTTACTGTGAAAGGGCATCAAGTACTTTAGCACAATCTGAAAATACAGTAACTCACTTAATCATATGTGTAAAAATATAGCTACCTTACATGTAAAAAGTCTGATTCACTGCCAATACAATCCACATTGTAAGCTGCAGAAGCAATACATCTGCCAGAAGCAATGGTACAAGAACATGCCACCTACCATCCCTGGCCAATTGTGGGCTGCCCTGACCTGCATCAGCTTCCCAAAGCAGGCAAGGCAGGTGAGGCTAGGTTCACACATGCTGGGAAATGTGCCTATTTGTTCTCTAAGCAGCCCCACCAGCAAAGCTCCTATGGAAGCCTGGCTGTAAAATTAATGGCAGCAATTCTGCTATTGTCCCTCTACCGGTGCAGATGTTCTGCAGGTGAAAGGGTGTACAACTTGTCATTACACAAACAATATCAATAGCCGAACTCCTATCGATTTAAATGGGACTAGGATTTGAACCCTTTGTAAATTGTGATATTACTCTGCCCACAGTGTACATTTCTGTAGATAGAAGACTTTACTCTCCAAGACTGCAAATCTGTCATCTTTCCTAAGCACTGTCATCTTTCCTAAACACTAAATTATTTTTAAAAAATACACTCCAAAAGTTGGCAACTTTTCTGCCTCTGAAATATACTACTGCCTGTCTAGAAAACATCAGTTAGGAACCAGGACAAAGGCCTCACAATACCAATCATTTAGAAATTGTAAAACTGTAAATATGAAGATCTCACAAACCAATATGTAAACTGTATTTTCAAATGTTCTATCTAATATTGCTGTTATATCACATGCTGTTCTCTCTGTCACCCTGATTGCTTAATGCACCCTTTTAAAATGGCATGGAATTGAAGATGAAACTATTTCTTTTCCCTTTTAAAAATAATTTGTATGCTACATCCCCACTCATGCAAGTTACCACTTTATAAAACCAAAAAAAAACCCCAAAACAAAATCAGGTGCAGATCCTAGATCCTGCCAATAAAGTTTATGGAATTCATGTTTGTTTAGGAAAAAATGAAACACAAAATTGGATACTTTTGCATATCTAAAACAAGAAAAAAACAAAAAAGAGGGAAATATCATTTTCCATATGCGGCCTATATTCTATATAAACGAAGAACATAATATGTACAATCTTAGAGACCGATGTCAAACTTAAGGTTTATAATACTGTCCCAGAGTAAGAACATATGTGATACCAACTACTAGTGAAAGCTGGCATATAATAAGTAAAAGCTCAGAATAGTTATTCATAAGGGAGAAAAACCTGTTCTTGGTCAGTTATCAGGGAAAGAAAAAACAATTATAGAACATGTTGTGCTTTATAGGCATTGTCTATGGCAACCTTTAGTAATGCTATGCTGGCCTGGGGTGACCAGACAGCAAATGTGAAAAATCAGGATGGGGGTGGAGGGTAATAGGAGCCTATATAAAAAAAAGGCTATAAAATCGGGACATCTGGTCACCCTATGCTGGACTCAAAATAGTTTAGTAACTGCTATCTGTCCTACCCTCTTTTAAACAATCCCAAAGAAACAGGAGGCAAAATCTGCATGAAAATTCTCCATATTATCATGCTGTCCCCCATCATTGTTTCACTGGAAAGAAAAGCAATGTGCCTGTAGGGCAAATACAAATCCACTTCATACATTTGGGGCAAATTTATACCACTGAAGTCAGTGAAGTGATGCCAGGGGTTATTTTGGCTCACTGTGCTTAGGTAAACACTCTTTGTCTACTGAAGTTCTGAAACATGATGACTACACAAAAATAAATAGTAAAACCAAGACAACTGAAAGTTATGATTATCTGCTAATTTGCATCATTGTGCCAAGGTATACAATTCCAGCAAATATGCTACACAAGATTTTGATAGCTAATAGCTAATTATAACAAAGGGTTTTTATTTTTATTTGCTGTTTTCAAGGCTGATTCCCCACTCTAGCACTTTGAGTGCAGAAGGTGGGGGCCCGCAAGGGTTCTAAAAATTAATACTAGCCACTCCAGGCTTGTATTAAACTCCCAAGGTTACAGCTTCTCTCTGACTTTGGATGGGTAGATGCTGCTACCACCCAATTGCAAAAAACCCCTTTTGACCCAGGAAGGCGCACTTGGGAATGCCTCCCTGTGGGGTACCCTCAAGCCCTTTCACCCCCACCTCTGGGGAAGAGCTGAGAAAAAAAACAAAGGAAATCAGCTGTTGCCACCAGCTAATTAAACAACATATGCACAAAAATCCAATCCTGTTCTTAAAAAAGGTAACTTTTATTAAAAACAAAAAGAAAGGAAATACATCTGGAACTTTTTTTTTTTTAATCTAGCAAAAAGCCTATTACAAAATTAAGCATCAAAATTGCTTTCTTGTGGTCCATCTTAAAGGTTACAAGCAAAACAAAAGCACCTGGGGTTAGCACAGAGGAGTCCACAAGCCATAAAGAAATAAAAGAGAGAAACCCTAATCGCGTCTTCCTAGACATTCCCTGATCTACTTACTTATCTGGGGGTTTTCAAATAAGTAGTTTCTAGGTATGATTTGATGGTTTTTCATACCTGCCTTAAAGCTTCTTACAGCATAGTCCCAGCCCTGTCCCTGCTCTCTGGGAGAACAACCACAGACAGACAAAAGTTTTCAATTTTAAAAAGTTCTAGCCTTCCCATTGGCTCTTTTGTCCAGGTGCCCACTTAATTCCTTTTACCTATGCATGCAGTCAGACTTTTTAACCCTTTATAGGCAAAGCAAGTAGAGAACAGCTACTAAGAGGGATTTTATAGCTAACTGGCTGGCTGGGTGTCCATAAAAGGAAGCTACCCCCCTCCTTCATTTATCACAGCTGTGTATATACTAGAATACTTACTTTTCTGCATTTATGTTTGGACCTTTGTAGTATTTCTTTTAATTTGTTAAAGAAGATAAAGAACATACATTTCTTACCAAGAAATTGTGGGAGTGGCTCCTTTCTACTCCTGCCTGCTAAACAGAATTTTGAATGAAACTAGCATTGTCAATGGCATCTCCTGCATTAGCTCTGGACTACATTTGTGGCAAAAGTTCTATTTTCTCTCCACAATTTTTTCATGGAAAAACCATCCTGTCCTCCCCCCACCCCACTAAATAGGGGGAAATGTGAAGCAGCAAACTGGTGCTGTCCCTTCTCTTTCAAGAAAACAATTGTTGTGTAAAGCCTGGGCCTTAAAATCAACTGGTCTTCTATTTAGTAGCATACAGAGAATTATATGCAGCACCATTAAGAGATACAGTTTAATACAAGGAATTATGTTCTTATTTATTGGGTAAACTGCAATTTGGAATGGTTCCAGAGGATACTCCTGTAACTCACTCACACATTTTAGGCTCCAAAATGGCAAAACAGGAAAGCAGGGAGAGTCAGTGAAAGTGCAAAGCTCCCCTGAGGCTGTTTATTTTATTCAGGCCCAATCATAAAATTGTTTCCTGGCCCCAATGTGCTGCTCAGTGGAAATGCAGACTGTGCCTGCATAAAAACTTCCTTTCACCAAAACAAACAAGCAAGAAAACATCACAGGCCAGTATTTCTCCGCTTCAAGAATCTAGTATAAACAACAATCTGATTTTTAACTGCTTTTCACCAGTGGTGCTTAGGTTTTTTAACACAGTTCTATATGGCAACTGTCCAGCTCTCTCAGCCAGCTTCCCAAGCATAGAATGGACTCTGCAGTTCTCCTAAGGTTTTGTGAAAAAATTAAAAATATATTTCTCTGAGCCCAAAGGGCAAATAAAGTAAAAACCAGAATGCTTGAAAATGTAATAGCATTGTATTTTAAGAAAACTTCAAACAGCAAATACCTCCCTATGAGCATGAGGAAACTGAGCTGTAAAATTACTAGTTCATCTGCAAGAGCGAGAAACATCATGATGACAATAATGGACTGACAGAGCCTTTCCATCCTAAGTTCCATTCCTATTCAGGGCAGCAGATAACCATATGCTTAAGTCCCAGTGAGCTAAACTTTAAGCATGTGCTTCAGTCCTGTCCTGAGAGAATGACTTTCTGAATCAGGGCTTAAATCCTGTTTTCATTTATTTTTAAACTTCTGATGTGCCAAGGATTTAAGTTCTCAATGAGCATGAGTATATTTGAATTGCTTCAAGACTGCTGGTTAACGAAGAGGTGGAAAGAATTGAAAATGACGTATCCACAAAAAATAAAAATTTATTTTCATAGTTTATTTATTTTTAACTTTTCCAGTATGTGGGAGAAATTTCTGCACTCAGCTTACTATACCAGTAGCAGTATCCACAGACATATCATGTGAAACTGAGGTATGTTGTCCATCCAAAGGAAAAAGACTCATTCTGCGATCCACCTGAATTATGATTTTGTTCCTATCAGACTACAGCATGTTGCTACACAGAACTCATAAACGGGTAATTTAACAGGCAAATGGGCATTAGGTTCCCCATCTTTTGAAAGGGTTATAGTTAGTGGTAGTGTAATTCACTGGTAAGCATGTGTTATCGGTCCCCCTCTGTGCAAATCCACAAAGGATATGATTTGTTATAGTCATCAGCTATAGAGCTTAGGTTCAAGCTGTAGCAGCTCATGCTTTTAGGTTTGGATGTCCCTTGTTCAAAACCTCAGTGTCAGCCAAAATGACAACTGTCGCATTAGGCCCCATCAGCCCATCAAGTTAAAGCTGAAGCAAGATTGAGTGTGGGAATACCTATACACAAGTAGAGTAACCTTTTAGCCTGGCACCCAAGAACCAACACAATTTGCCACTGATACAGGAAATGTGTTTTATTTACCCCAAAAGATTTGAGAAAACCTTCCCAAAGACCTTCTGAATAGCAAGAATTGATGAGGGTTTTGAAACGGCTTTTTGAAAATATTCTCTAATTAAAGTTAATTCCATCAAGACAGTGGCTCATGACTCCATTAAAAATTCAAACCCTAGCTTTTCTTTGTACTTCCTTGGTGAGACTGATCACTAGACCATAAGCAACACATATATTAAATTCTTTGTATGACAACATATCACCAAGTGGAAGGGTTGTCCCCACTCACAAAGAGCCATCAGAGTCCCACGTGCTTCTTATTTACTCCTTTGACCGTTAGATAACTGCACTACATAAGGTTGCACAGAATGAGTATCACTGTGAGTACTACGGATGCAATTTCCTTGTAGATAACAGCACATCTTGAATTAAATTATCAAAAATCATTGGTTACGTACCCAATAATTGAACACCTGTAAATTAAATTTACAGATACCTCAAAGGAATGGCTTTGCCCCCTTTCTTTTATTGTAGTAGAGAATCTAAAATCCCCCTGTGATAATATGTTGGATTAAAAATTGTAAACATTGTTCCTTAGTATCACTATTATTGAATGGGAAGTACTGGATATCTGATTTGTGTTACAGGACAGCTCTACTGACATCTGTCAGCAACATTCTGGAATTCTTAAAATGTTCTTATAGCTCCTCTCCATTACCTAACGTTTTGTCCTTATATGAAGCTGCAAGGCAACAAGATATATTGCTAGACTCAGCTTGGATGGTTTTGGATTTACAACTTGTCTGTGATTAAGAAGGTACAGAAGTCTTTGCCATGTTATGAGGTTTTGAGCTGTATTTTGCACTGTCTAAGAGAACCAAAGTCTCTGTGGCCAGTGTGATGCTACAAGGATTTCCAAAACTTTTTTTGGCCTTATCCTCTGAAGCACTTTAAAGTAGCAAATGGGAAGGAGTACATAGTATGAGTCTGGTCCATTTCTGTATCAGAGCGTCCATGCCCAAAATTTCAGGATGATATGTCATGGAGTAATTTCCTGGTATTACTATACATGGAGGAGGTGTACAGGTCCATCTCTGGGACTCCCACCATCTAGATCACCTTTATGAATACCTCCCAGTTCAGGCTCAATTAATTGTGGTCCATCTCTCTTCTACTGAGTCAGCTGGCTTTGGTATTTAATATGCTTTTGATGTATGATGCTTTTAAGGAGCTTAGAATCCTTTCAATCTGTTCAAAGAGAAGCCAAGCTTCTTCCATCAGTTTTCAGCTCCTGATTTTTCAGCCTCCAGTCCTTAAGGAGTGCATGTGTGAGACAGCTGGGATCCCTGCCCAGTCCTGAGCAATACAAAGGGCATCCATCCATCTATCCATCCCATCACAGCAGCCCCTAGTTCTTTTTAAGGAATGATTACAGTCAGAAAAAGAGAAAATAGCACCATACTACTGCAAATGTCTTTCAGCTATAGATGGGTATGCACTGTAACATTTGCATCTACATCTCATTTGTGAGGGGTGTTTGGATCTTGAGTTTTGGGTCAGACCCATCTTTAGTTATATCTGCTTAGTTTGCTAATGTCAAGATGAAGATTATAGAGCCTATATAGCTGTGGATAGGCAAGCTGTATTAATTTCTTCTTGCATTAAGAACAGAATTGCCCATTTATGTTCTGCTTCCACATTCCTTCTTTTTCAGTGATATATGAAGCATTCAGAATGCAGCTTGATTTTCAGACAACCTCTTGAATTTGCAATTATGGCACCTAGTGTATTTTAAATTTTCTCTTGCAGACTGAATTAATTTGACAAGGAAGTTACTTATACGGAATAAGTACCTAAATCTGTAAGATGTTGGGGAGAAATTAGGGGGAGTTGCAATGGCTAAGAACCATTTAAGATTAAGCCTTAAAATGGAATGCTGTAATGTCATTCACTAAAGGATCACTTTTCCAAAATTAACTGCACTTGGAAAGGTTGATGATCTGCAAATATCTCTTGGTTAGATACCACACTGAGTGGTGCCTTAGAAATACCAAAGACTGGATTTTGGATCGATCTCTTTTACTCTGTTATAATTTATGGACTATGTTGCACAATAATATTCTCACACATTCTAACACAGCACTCCGTAACTTACACGCAAAGGTGCCTTCAAGTGATTAGTTATTTTGAGTACTCAACTTACTTTTAATACCATAATAAGTAATACCATAAAAGAGACAGATCACAAGGCAGGTGCTCAACACTTTCTAAAAACTCTTTAAAATGTCGCAAGTTGTGCAAACAAAAATGGAGGCATCCAGCCCAAATTACTTCTCAGTTTTGAACATTTAGATTTAAGAGCCCAATTCCACCTTCCCACAACCCATTTATCCAGTTGTAATTGAGGACAAAATTTAGGAGAGGAAAGCCAAAGTTCCCAAACTGTAAATAGTAATAGTACTAAAATAATAACAGGCTGTTATATAGCATATTACAGCTGAGCATTACCTTTAGGGTTACCTAAAACTGAACCAAAGGCACTGATCACCACATCTGTCTTCAAACGGACAATCTGATCCTCATCTTCAATCCAGTGTCCAGCTTCAACTTGCTCAGTTCGAACAAATTCCATAGCAACAATTCGTCCACCTTTTACAACAACCTTCCGAGGTGAGAGGAAAGGAAGAAATTCACACTTTTCTTCTTTTGCAAGTTCCATCTGTGGAAAAAGAAAAGTCATACAAAGATTATGATGTCTTCATAGAAAGATTTTGATTTATGAAGTTTGCATATATTCCATATCTAGCAAAATATATTGCTGTGTAGGGCTACGGTCTATTCTTGATACTTACTCCAAAGTCTCCAATGATATTGAGTGGATCAGCATATCCACCAATGGTGAAAAGAATTAATTTTTCATATTTTCTCCTCTGTTACTCTGCATTTAGACTAGTGTGGTCCCTTTGATGTCAATGGAATTACCCTACATAACAAGGTATGTTGGTCTTTTAAGGACAGGTCTAGGTGAGCACAGACTCAGTACTGACTGCAGCCTAGATGGGGGGTAGGCCTGCACTGAATGCAAGGTAGAAATGGTTATAAATTGGGGGTGGGGGTAGGGTTTTGTCAAAAACAAACTAAATTTTCCTCTGAAAAAATAATCTGTCCCCCGCTTATAGATATTACCAACTGGAATTTTTGCTAAGTGTATGACCTTGCACTTTGCACCATTAAACTTCATCCCCTTTCTATTATTCCAGTTTTCAAGGTCATCCAAATCTGCTTGTATGCTGTTCCAGTGCTTTGTGTCATCAGCTAATTGTATTTTGTATTACAATATATTGTAAATTGTACACTCCCACTTTTTGTACCAAGGTCATAAACAAAAATATTAAATAAGATTGGCCCCCAAGACTGATCCCTAAGGAACTCGGCTGGAACCTCCCTCCAGCCTGATAATTCACCTTTCAGGTTTACCAGCAGTAGTCTCCCCTTTAATCAGTTCCTTACCCATCATCTCTGGATTCTCATATTAATCACCAACTTCTCTAATTTAACTAATTTCCCATGTGGAACTATATCAAATGCTTTATTGAAATCCAGGTAGTTTAGAAGTACTGCATTTGCTATGTCTAGAAACCTATTAGGCTGGTCTGGCACGATCTACCTTTGTCAAATCTTGTTTTATTTTATACCAATTACCATTTACCTTTGTCTTTAATTACTACCTCTTTCAAAATTTGTTCTAAAACCTTGCATACAATTGAGGCCCATTAATGAGCCTGTAGTTTCCCGCATCACTTTCCCCCTCCCCCGCCTTTCTTAAATATAGACAGTATATTTGAAATTCTCCAGCCAGGATTTGGCCCTACGTGATTATATGACAAATAATCTCTTCCATACCTGTGATATTCTACAGCATTTCAGCATCTGGCAGTTTTTGAAACCTCAATAATGGTATCCTTGATTAGGGGCAATTTTTACTTTATTAATTTCTAATCTGTAGTGTGATTTAGTTAATAGGTATAATTACAGACTTTATGAATGACAACTTTAAAAAATACAAAGATTTGCACATACACTCACAAAGAGATCATGGGAGTCTGAATACTGATGAACTGAAAAACAGATCAGTACATGAATTACATTTTATCTCAATAAGCTTTATTTAAATTTATTTATTTAAAGAATCCCCCACCCCAACTTGAGTGTTTGCTTTACGGCAAGGAAAACAGAATTAAATTATGCACATTGAGATATTACATTGCTTATTGTGTACCGTCATCCCCTTTGTGTAACTATTAGGTCTCCAAAGATGTACACTTTCTCTTGAAAAGACAGGACCATTTTCATATAAATTCCATGACTGAGGTACATTACGTGTCTCATTAGTATAAATTATGCAACAATCCAAAGTATGTGCCACATAAATTATAACCAAATAAGACCACCAAAATCTAATAATTGAACACAAATGAAAAAGGTTTCTTAACAAAAAATGTTTATCAAAATCAAGTTAAGTACAGAAATATATGCTGAATGCCATCGCTCACCAGCCTTTGATAGGCATTCAACACACAAAGAACCTTTTTACATGTCTTTATAAGTTCCTAGCAGTTGTCTGGATCACTGTGATTCATTAAGTATGTCCCAGAAGTACAACTTTTTTGGGAAATCAGATTCCTGAAAAGTCACCAGTAACACTAGAATGGCCCACAATGATTCAGGTACACCTCATCATTTGATATCTCAGGTGCATATGTGTGTTTAAGCATTTCTAAATATTTTATAGTTTATAAATAAAGGACCAAAATTTGCCCTCAGATACGCAAGAGCAACTTTCATTGACTTCATGGAGAATTGCACAAGCATAACTGAGGGCATAATTTGACACTGATACAACATAAAATGAGCCTCAGACTTTGAATAAACATTTACAAATTTCAATTTCATTTTGATGAATTAAACCATATGTTACAGTGTTTTAACTACTTTGCACAAGTTTGGGCCCTGTATAAATAACAACAATAATCATCGTTCCATCTCATAAAATCAGTCTTGTTACTACTACAAAAACATTCTGATTGTTCAGTTTTACCTCCTCGGGGACAGCCCTGATATTAGTGAATCCCTTTCTGAAGGCCACAAATACACGGCGAGCTCCACAGCGTAAAGCAGATGTTGCACAATCAAAAGCAGTGTCTCCTGCTCCAAGTACAATTACAGTTCCCTGTATCAATGGCAATGGAGAGTGACAGGCACACATTCCTGAATGATGAAAAGAAAACCCCATTTTCAAGAAGAGAACAATTTCTGCATGACAACTCAAAAGATACTTGTACTCAAAGCAGTGTAAAATTGCATCTTGCAGTTTCCGAGCATGGAGTGTCACTATCAAATTATTCTGCTTCATTGAAAGACAGTTTTATTCCCACTTTTAAGATATGCTCATATATGTAATTTCATAGCCAGTACCCTTAGCAGCAATGCCTGCCCATCATGGAGGGTTATAAACTACAATACATTTTTAAGAATGTAGGATCTGTCATACTGGATTCAATCAATTTGAGGTCATCACTCAAAAATTAAACTTTTGACTAATTTCATCAGATTCATTATTCTCCTAAGTAAAAACCATCTTTATAGTTTATAAAGAGTGGCACTCTGTATTTTTCTAACAGCTTTTGATTTGTTTATTGCCCCATCTGATAATTTAATAATATTGGTCTCTTAGCCACCAGAATTAAGTAACTTTTATAAAAGACTCTGAATATATCCTGATTATGGCATGGTTCTCATAAGCCATTCCCTATGGCAGCTGAACACGATGCAGTAAGATTATTATTCTTACAATAATTTCTAGGGGATCTTGTTCTGAACTAAGTGCTTAATCTATATTGGTTTTCTACAGACTTTATTTGCAAAAAGAAACAGAGAGAATTAGGACTTTCTAAGTATTCATTATCCAAGGTGCTCTATTTGATAATTCACTTATAAGAGATTCTTAAGTAAAACTAAAATGCATGTGCTCCATATATTGGATTGCACTTTAGCATCAGTTTAAATGTAACTAACTGCTGATTAGACAAATTACAGTAATTTTTAAAATTATAGCATAAATAATATAAAGCTATAATCTCAATGGGTTGGTGACAGTTTCATTCAGAAGAGTTTGTGTTGACCATATAATCAGTGCTCTGTAAGTCTGAACTTCGTGCTATACCAGTTGTGAATTTTCACAGCAAGGGTGCAGAAGCACAAATATCAATTTCTTTCAAGAAAATAATTCTTTAAATTTAAATTCACAAAAGAAAAACAAAGATATCCTGATCCACAAAACCCTCTCCACTTGGAAACGGTACCACATACTGCAAGACTCGGTCATTTTTCCATGTGGCTTTGGCTTGGGGCTTTGATTACTTTACTATATCTATTTCTGTCTAGAATAATTTATCTTCAAAGTGAATTCAGTCTGATGAAAGGTGGTAGATTGACAGCAGTGGAAAATGAACTCCCTTATTTTATCAAAGAACAAGCACAATATGGGAGAAGACAGTGCAATGCATGCCTATGACACCATTCCAACATGCCTAGAAATACCACTTCAAATGAACAAACTTTTAGTCACAATGTCATTCAGATCTTGATTTCTCTCCCAGATAAGGCCCCAATCCTGCAAATGACTCCACATGAGTGCAGGGATCTGCCCACATGTAATGACTTGTAGGATTGGGGCCTAAATGTTAATGGGGATACTCATATGTATAAATCTTTGCAGGATTGGGAGTTTAAATAGGGGGCATGTGTAGATATTTATATTTCACAAACATTTATTTTAATGTGGAGGCCTATTTCATGGAACCAATTTGAGGGAATATAAATTCATAAGCAATGGAGCTGAAAATTGAAAGAGAGTTTAGGGGAAGTGTTGCAAATGGGGAGAAAATATATATATTGTGGGGGAGTCTAATCGCTGGAGAATTGTCATCTTGGAAATAAGAAAAAAAATTGTGTTAGGTGACTAAATATTATTTTCAAATTCTGTGTTTTAAATAGCATGAAGCTCTTAGAGCCTTGGACAGGCGCCAGAAAAAGCAATGTACTGTATGTAAAACAGATACATTTATTAATGTAGGATACCAAATACCTGGAGAGTATTGATGACAGTATTTTACAGTGATCTGAGACACTGGTCTGTTTCCTCAAAATTTATACTTAATCTTTTTAGAATAAATCAAATAAAATTCATTTTATCTTCTAGTAAATACAATCTCAATGAGAGATGGCATTTTTAATGAACATGGATCCCAATCTTGCAAACACGTATGTATGTGAGTAACTTTAAGGATACGAATTCTATATTGTAGTTTAGAATATAAATCTGTGTATTTTATAACTGTTTCAAGGTAGTGGTTTTTATTTTTATATGGTTTTATTTTTATTAAATCATGAAATGTTTTATAGCTTTATAGTTCTCCATCACATTTATTTTTAGCCAAGTCCCTCTCAACGATTTCCTCCTCCCCCCATTTTTGTTTCTAAATTTATTTTCAGCTTAAGAAAATGGACAAAAGTAACCTATTTAACATAGCAGATGAGGGATGGAATAGAGAAGGGATAAAATCTTTCTTTCTGCAACACTTCCACTTTGTACTAAAAAGGGTTAACATAAAATTTCACTTTTATAAGCAGAAAATAAAGTCCCTGCAACAGACGATTTGTGCAAGATGTTGTTTGTGGGGAACTGTGTTAAGTAAGCAGGCAACCACATTCAAGACCATGAACGGTCTTCAGGTGCAGTTCCATGTAGAGCACATTGAACTGATCCATTCTGTAGGTGATAATGGCATAACTATTGTATACAGATTGTACTGTATATAAGAATATAGAAATAATCATTTGACTAACACACTGTCATATACTGACACACCCAGTCAAGCAGTGTGTGATTTTATTTTTAAAGAGGACAATTCCTAACGTTTAAAAAGGCATAACAAAACCCATAATCTATATAGACTAATGTTTCTCAAGTTTTCAAGCTGGCAACCCTTATTTAACCTCAAAAGTTTTCATGACCACCTTACATTTACTAGAAAAGTGCATAAAATGTATCAGTGATAATCATGATAAGCCTATGTCATTATCCAAATATAATTTGATGTTAATATTTATAATTTAGTATATAATTATGTATAGTAATTTATAATCTCTCTCTCTTACTCATGCTCTAACTTTATTTCATTTTTTGTTGCAGAGTTGAATATCAAACGTTCAATGACTTGCAGCCTCCCTGATTGTCTTTTATCATCCCTAAGAGGGTTGCGACACAACAATCTAAACCATACATCTTCTGCATTTACACATGCCCCTTTATTGGATTTACCACTGTACAAGCGTCTGTGTACTGTGGAACTCCACTAACTACTAACATAATTGCTAACAATCTATTGAACCTGTTTAAAATGATATATTATATATACACACACCTGGTTTACTTGCCATTGCTACCAGTGGTAGAAAGTCTTTAGATGTGTAGAAACCTTGGTCCATTCTCAGTCCTTGGAATATACCATCTTTGTTTGGCTCTGGTAAACCTAATACAATTTTAAGCAGATCATTTAGAAAACTTCAAAGATTAAAAAACAAGAGTTAAGCAGGACAAACAGTCTTAAAAACCTCCAAAATACCAACAGTTTTACCAAACTAGGGGCCTTACCAAACCACCTTGCATCTGAAAATAACACCACAATGCTAACCAGTCAGTTTAATCAATTAGGAAGGGGCATAAGTACCAAAATTGAATATCTGCCCTGAACACATTTGTACATCATCATCAAAGGCTGTTCTTGATTTATTTTCTGGAACCCGCAAGTTCTTATTGGTCTTTATTTATTTATTTATGTTCATTAATAACATATAGTTGTATAACAGCAACATGCGATAAAATAGAGAGACTTCATAATTAAACCAAAAGATTGCAAAAGATGTCTTTCTATTTCTGTGCAGCTGGGTAGCAGAGAAAATGGATTAGATGGCATGGGAGTTAGGAAGTTATTTTTCATCCAAATTGAATGAAATAACACGACATTTTCAACAAAAGTCTTGACTTTTATATCTAAAGAGGAAACACTTAGATTAACAAAATACTCTCTAATACATTAACTTTTAAAATCATTAGATAATTGATGTATGTAATTATAAAATAATTAGTAATTATATAGTATAAAAAATTCGAGCAAAACATTTTTTCATCAGAAAGTACTGACTCATAAAAACTGAAACTGTTCACGGGAAAAAGAGTTGATTTTGCCCAATCTCCTAATTTGAAAAAAGAATTGGAGGAGGGGGGGAAGTTGCCTCTTCACTGTTCATGCCTTTTTCCAAATCATTTATGAATATGCTGAATGGCACTGGTCCCAGTACAGATTCTTGGGGGACCCTCCTATTTACTTTTCTCCACTAAGAAAAATGATCATTTAGTCCTATCCTTTGTTTCCTATCTTTTAATCAGTTACTGATCCATGAGAGGATCTCCCAGGACTGCTTATTATCCCATGACTGCTTACTTTGCTTAAGAGCCTATGGTGAAGGACCTTGTCAAATGTTTACTGAAAGTCCAAGTTACAACATTACCCAGGACTGGTGAACAGCTGTGTCCCTTCAATTCTCCAATATGGGGTGCTTTTACACTGCTTTGCTGTGAGAGCAACCACTCCTGGCCTGGCTCACGGACAGCCTCTAACATGTAAACTACTTCTATCTGATTTATATCAGTGCTTCTAGCCACCCACTCCTGAATTATATTGCAGAGTGGCACCAGCAACTTCCCAGTCCCAGACTTGTCCCCAGAAATGTGCATCATGTACTCTCCAGTACCCTCCTTGACAATACAAGCTCATAGAAAGTCCATTGTTTCATTAATAGAAAATGATATGCACAAACCTTGTTATTTCAAATGAAATTTCCCAAACACTTCAATCCAAGCACACACTGGTTTAGATAAAACAAAAGTTTATTAGCTACAGAAAGATAGCTTTTAAGTGATTACAATTAATGAGGCACAAAAGTCAGAATTGGTTACAAAGAAATAAAAGATAAAATGCAAACTAATGCTAAGTGAGCTTAAAGCAAAAAGTTTCTCTCACCATTTGCTTACAGCAGTCTGACTGGATTACTTCAGCCAAGAACCACTCCCCCAGTTCAATTATGCTTCCTTTGTCTTTCAAATATTGATGCCATGAGTAGAGATGAGCGGGGAGAGGTAATCTGGAGTCTCTGTTCCTCATTTTTTATTACTTTTCCTCCTCTTTGAGGATCCTCTCCACCTGGGGTTCAGGTGACAACCAGTCTGTTCCTTTGCCAAGATGTAAATTACTCACACGCACCCTTTTTTCTGCCAAAGAATGGCCACTTAAACTAGTGATTGTCCACTTGATTTTGTTGACACTTGGCTGAGGCATCAGTTTGCCTTTCGTCTCTGAGGAACTGATTTGTGCTGCTTCCCCAGATTTGGAATATGCCTTAATAATATCATACAATAGAATCTTATAACTTTACAAACAAGGTTGCCACACATATTTTACCAGGACAATAATGATCAGCAAACTATGAATTTTCAAACAATACCTCACAAGGCATACTTTGTACCCCTAATGTTTACCACTTTTACAAGACTATGATAAATTATGTACAATCTGTCACACAAGTATATTATATCCACTAGATCACCCTTGTCCACGTGTTTCTTGACACCCTCAGAGAACTCTAACAGATTGGTGAGGCATGATTTTCCTTTACAAAAGCAGTGTTGAATCTTCCCAAAGATATTGCGATCATTTATGTTTCTATTCATTCTATTATTTACTATAGTTTCAACCAATTTGCCTGGTACTAGAGTTAGAGCTTAATGGACCTCTGGATCCTTTTTTAAAAATCGGCGTGAAAATAGCTATCTCCAGTCATCTGGTACAGAGGATGATTTCAGTGATAGGTAACATACCATAGTTGGTAGTTCTGCAATTTCGTATCTGTTCCTTCAGAACTCTGAGATGAATACGATTTGGCCCAAGTGACTTATTACTGTTTAATTTATCAATTTGTTCCAAAACCTACTTTACTCACACCTCAATCTGGGACAGTTCATCAGATGTCACCTCAAAAGAATGGCTGAAGTGTGGAAACCTCCCTCACATCCTCTGTAGTGAAGACCAATGCAAAGAATTCATTTAGTTTCTCTGCAACAGCCTTATCTTCCTATAGTACTCCTTTAGCACCGCAATCATCCAGTAGGCCTCACTGATTGTTTGGCAGGCTTCTTGCTTCCAATGTACTTACAAAAACTTTTGCTGTTAGTTTGTGTCTCTTTTGCTAGTTGGTCTTCAAACTATTTTTTTTGGCATGATTCATGATTTTTGAACACATGTGGCTGGAAATACCACATGTCTATAGCTAGATGTTGAGAAAAATCAGGTAAGGAAATACTTGTGCAAATTCAGTGTATAACAGATTAGAACCCCTGAATATCATACTTCCTCTGGAAGTAAGAACATTTGCTAATGAACAATGAATAAGGGATAGGCTCAGGTGCTGCCAGTTAATTGGTGTGTATTTATTAAGAGTATGTAAAATATGTATATGAAATGGTCCAAAAATTATACAGATTGTGATTGCTCTTTCTCCCCTGCTACTCATATGTTGTTTTATCATTCTAAAATGGGTACCACAATAAGCAGCCCTACAGCACTGCGCTTTCCTCTCTCTAACTTTCAGTGCTTAAGCCTCTTCCCAAAAGGCTGAGGAGAGAGTTGAGAGAGAGATCTGAGCAACTGCTGCTACTGGGTTTTACACTACCAGAGGTGACATTCCATCCTCGATCCGTGTGCAAAACTCATTGACATTAACATGTGTTCCAGTGTGAATTAAAGGTAATATGTGGCCCTAATCCCTCCCCCACAACTTTCAAAAATGAAAACAATACTCCCCCAAACCAAAAGAACTCTCATCCCTTTTTACCAGTGCAGTCTCGCTCTATAACTGAGCTTGATTCTACTCCTATTAAAGTCAGTGACATAACTCCCACTAACCTTAAGAGAATCAGAATCAGGCCAAGAGTCTAATGCTAATAGGCCAGATTCATTGCTGATCCAATACCACTGAAACCAATGGAACTGGATCAAGGATGAATTTGGTCCAAGAGCTTTTATGCTGACTACTGCGATAACAAAATAGAATACTAGGGATCTACTGCTTAGCATCCATTTTATTGTTATTTGCATGAGACGCATGTTCTTTTCACAGACACATCTAAGAAAACCACATTTATAATATTTACATTTGAAGGAAATGCTTAGGGATTTCCCCTCACATGCTCATATATGCCTGGCACAGTTACAATGCTTTCCTATGCTTTCACACTGGCTGTACTGGATTCTAATATATAATCTTTCTCACTGGTGTTTGCCATGGTAAAGATTGCAGATACAGGACTTCAATTAAACAAGGAGGAGACCAAGTACTTCACACAGCCAGTAGCCACCCATGAGAGAGAGAGAGAGAGAGAGAAATACAAGAACTAATACCCACCCTGCAGAGATACCCTTCCGTAATAAACTGTCACCTAACAGAAATACACTTTAGAGAGAGATCAAATATTGATAAATAGCCAGTAGCCACTCAGGAGAGACAATCTGGAGAAACACAGTTACATGGAAGAAATGTAGTTTAGAGCAAAAGAGTCACATAGGAAAGTCAATTTGGAAAAAAAACAGTCACCAATGATAGATACAATTCAGGGTAAAGTAACTATCCAGGAGAGAGAGGATTTGGAGACACTATCCACCCAGGAGAAATACCCTTTGAAGATGCATTAAAAAGATCCTTTAGAGCAGTGATACTCGGACCTCAGTGGTTCAGGAGCCAAATTAGCGATTAACATTACCCAAAAGAGCCACAGAAGTGTGAATTCATTGACTATATATTATTCTCACAGAAGATGACTTGTGAAGTATTATTTTATCAACTACAATTGGTTAATAACATAATAAAAGCATCCTGATTGGTTAATAACTTAGACTGACTAATACTTAAATCACAGTGTTTTAATATCATTTTCTGCAGGAGACACATTACAGAGACACTTGTGGTTCACAAGCCTCAGTCTGACTATCACTGCTTTAGAGAGAGACTGTATTCCCATACTGATGCACAATAGCCAGCAGCCACCCAAGAAATAGACACTTTAGAACCACATAAACGACAGAGGCTCTAGTGAGTATATTCTCACCTCTCAAAATCCACCGAGTAAGCCATTAAAGAAGAGACTCTTTTGTTCAGTATTCAATATTCCCTGATCAGAAACAATCATTAACAGTCTCCAAATCTCCTTCCTGTAACACATACCAAAGCCTAACAATAACTTAGCCATTTCCCATCGCTGCACTGAGGAACACTCCTTCTCGGGGAGTTTCTGGAGGGAACTGCTGTGTACTCTCAGGGTTGCCAGTGGTAAAGTTGGGTGGAGATGGGACATTAGGAGGAATAAAAGCACTGTTCAGTGTCAGATATCCTGAATATTATTTTACTTTAATTTCCTTTGTATTGTCACGTAAATTGTTAACAAAGACATTTCAGTTAAATTCTCCTCTGTTTTTCACTGTGGAGCTTTAGACAGTAACAGTTTACTTAATTGTCAAGAACCCTTTTTGAATGAAAAATTAGCAAATTCATGGGGGGGGGGGGGTTGTGTGTGGGGGGGGGGCTTGTGGGAGTAATGAAGTGGTTTGCATTTCCATGGCACCAGATTTTTAATAAATCACAATCACGTGTTGTGAATTCTGCTACCAAATCCCATACCCCTGGAAAATATCACTGTTCACTTATGTGTGCATCTTGTTTTCTAAGTATGATCAACACAACTTTTATTTACATACAGTGGAACTTCAGAGTTACAAACACCAGAGTTACAACCTGAGTGGTCAACCACACCTCATTTAGAACTGGAAGTATACAATCAGACAGCAGCAGAAACAAAACAAAACAAAAAACAAAAGCAGCAAATACATTAGAAAACTGTGTTAAATGTACACTACTGAAAAAAACAGAGGGAAAGTTTAAAAATAGATTTGACAAGGTACGGAAACTGTTTCTGTGCTTGTTTCATGTAAATTAAGATAGGTAAAAGCAGCACTTTCTTCTGCATAGTAAAGTTTCAAAGCTGTATTAAGTAAATGTTCAGTTGTAAACGTTTTGAAAGAACAACCATAATGTTGTATTCAGAGTTATGAACAACCTCCATTCCCAAGGTGTTCACAACTCTGAGGTTCTCCTGTACATATACTGAATATGGATTTTACAACTTTAAAAAAAACCCAGGAACAAATGAACCAAAAAACGCACAAACTAACCACCAGTGAGTGAAAAGAAATTCCCAGGGAAGTGGACAATGTCTGTGGAAATGTCTCCTCATTCTTGCTTGACCACGGGGAACGATTATGGAGCATTGTGCGGGGGAGAAATGGGGATGTCTTCTTTGTGAGGTTGTGGAGCTGAGCACAGGCTGGGCTAGAGGGATGGGGGGGGAGGTCATTGGACTCAGCTATGGACCAGCACCGTCTTAGTTATAGACAGGGTTGGTAATACTGCTATTGGTGGGGTTTCTCCATACCTTCCATTATAAATCCATTTTCAGTTGCTTATAACTCTGTCAAACATTGTCCATTTGGGCTGAAATTTTCCATGGCAGGTGTTTGCCTCAGAATTAATTACTTTTGGAAAATGTCAGTCAAAATGTAGCCATTTCTGAGACTGAGGCTAGGAAAAAACACATTGTTTTGCCCATGTTAAAAAATTCTGACCACCTTTTCGTTGAAATGTGTTAGCATCCCATTTTCTGGAGCAGGACTTCAAATCTAACAGGGTGCTGCCTCTGTGTCAGGAAAATCAACCCAGATTTGGCCACATTATAAACCTCTGGAAAATGGCAGCTTGTATATAATCAGTAGAGACATTTTGATTTTAGCAGTTAAATATTTCCAAAGATTCCATCCTCACTGTCACTGTTCTTCCCTTCTTAAAATGATTTATTAGGCTAGATGAATAAATGACATACTTGGCTTCCCACAGGGAGCATCCATATACCTATTTTTTTCTGCTGAAAAGAGCCTTTTTGAATTAACCAAAGACACCTTTGTTTCCACTGTGTCCCTAACTTTTTATGCACTCAGCTCTCTCATTGGCCTCTCATACTTCCATAGCAAATATTTCAGATATACACCTCTGCTTGATAAAGTTCTCAGTTTGCCAGGAAATTAACAGACACTGGTACTGTATGATCACCAAACAGCACAGGTGCATGACAGAGAAGAATATATATATTTAAAATCCTGTTCCTGTAAGAATCCTTTATTATTCTTGAATGCTACTCCTCTTCAACATGTCTGGGTTGTGATCGGGGGAAAGGAGATCAAAAATCTACGCACAAAAATCTGCTTTATTCTATGTCACTGTGCTAACTGTATTACACATTCGAAGTACATTAAAGTACTTCTGGAAAAGATAATATTAAAACAGTAGCTTTTCATAAATGTCAAAAACTTAGTTTTCCCTAGACATAAGATCCATATGTGTATTCAGTTTTACATGCTCCACTTATTTGTTTACATCCGTTTATGATGAACAGGATTAAGTACAGACAATTTTGCTGTCAATCCATCAATGTTAAACAATGATTTAGGTGTACTAAAATGCAACATTATGCTTCTGCTTATTCCAACTGTAGAACACTAGTTATTATACTAATGCTGTATTAAAATTCATTCTAACACAACTACTGGAATAATATTAAACAGAAAGTTGTTGGTATCTAAAGAGTTACTCACTGTATATTTTTAAAGGCTTAATCCTGATAGATGCAATTCCCAATAAAGTTGTGGGTGCTCTGCAGGTGCTCCACATCTCTCAAGGTCAGGCTGTTAGTGATTAGCGCATTAGTAAATACTTTTGAGGCTTATATTTTTAAAGGATCTTTCTCTTTTCTCCTGGAGAAGCCTTTTTTATGGTGGCAGCTTTGTTACTTCCTGTTGTGCAGTTCAATAGAGTATGTTTTTAGGTGGCTGATTTTTTTTGTTTGTTATGTATGTTGATGGAGATAAGTGTTTTAATTACTTTTTTAATGTCTATGCTTTTGTATTTTTCTCCTCTCCCCCTTTTATTTCCTGCTGTTGAGATTACTGCCTCATCTCCACAGCAGGTGGCTCTTTCAAATTTGTTTTCTTTGTAAGCCTGGTAGATTTATTTTGTAATATAACTGCTTCTTTTTACTGTTTTTTATTAATGATTTCTTTACCCTGGGATAGGGTGTACTTGCACAGTTCTAAAGAGTAATTCCCTAATGATAGCTGAGGGCTTTGTTAATAAAAAAAAAAGTAGAAAAGGGGGGGGAAGGGGAGGGAAATCACTACAAGGCACCTGGGTTACAAAGGAACGACCTAGATAGGGTTGTGGTAGTGAGTTTTATCCCCCCTTCCCTCCCTTGCTTCATTCCAGGTGGGAAAGCAGTGCATGAGGAGCCTGAGAAAAGTCCCTCATGCCAGGTAGAGCTGAGCACCTCAGTGTGTGGGGGGATTGGGACCCTACCTCATAACCTGCCTCCCTGGCTCTCCACACTGATGCACAAGCACTGAACGGTAGCACGTGTGCATTGGCCGCACTGAAGCCTGTGGTGTGGCTGCTGCTGCTGCCTGAGCCCAACAAACCCAGGGGAGATGTGCAGATGGATGGAGGCCCGGGGGAGGAGGTGGATGCATATGTGGAAAGCAATGGGGCCTCTGAGGAGTGTGTACATGGGCAGAGGAAGGTGCCCTGGGATGGGAGTCTGCACCCCCATGTGTGTACAGAAGAATGGTGCTGTGGGTGCACAGGGACAGTGCCCCCAGGCTGTGGGGTGTATAGAGAGAATTTGTGTTTTGATTCCTAATTAGTTTTGCCCATCACACTGCTATCATCAACCATGGACATCACTTCCAAACAGATGATAATGCACTCTGTCAACTTATTGTTCTCCCTTTACCTGCCTGTTTTGACACCTCCTCATCAACTACTGGGAGTGGACCACATCCGCCCTGATTGAATTGGCCCTGTCAATACCAGTTCTCCAGTTCTAGGGTAACTCCCTTCTCTTCATGTGTCAGTATATTTATGCCTGTATCTGTAATTTTCACTCCATGCATCTGAAGAAGTGAGTTTTTTACCCACAAAAGCTTATGCCCAAATAAATCTGTTAGTCTTTAAGGTGCCACTGGACTCCTTGTTGCTTTTGTGGATACAGACTAACAAGGTTACCTCTTTGATACTTAAACCCATACGAATTGTTATTATACCATAGGAAATAATCACAACAAATGCTCCTGAAATAGACTAATTTTTACATTTTATCCTTCAAAAATTGAAGAGCATCCAGGGTCTAAAATGGCTCCTTCTGAAAGTTGCTCCCCTCCCAATCCCCCATTGAAATCTGAAACAGCACCACTGTTGGGTTAGCATTTTCTTACGCTCAAGTCAGAATGTATGTGAAGTAGAGTATGTGAAGGAAGATGTCATATGTTTATTAATGAGACTTACTGTAGACTTAGTGTCAAAGCAAACCCTAAGTAGTAAGTTGAACAGTATATGGGTTGAGGGCTCTCTCATTCAAAGTCTGCATAAGTACTGTAATCTAATTTTTAAATTGTGCAATTCACAGGCCTCCTGCAGAAACTATTATTCACCTTGAACCAGAAACTTGCATCTTGACTCCTCTGAATTTCACACCAAGAGCAGGACAGAAGTGGCAACAGATCTGAATCCCCAAACCATGGACTGGATCAAAATCCCAAAAGAGCTTCTTGTTCAGTTTCAGTTCAGATGTGGTCAAAAGTTCACAGGAGCAGATTCATCAGAAACTAGAGGTGGGTGGAGCAGGCAACGTTTAGATGTAAACTATGTTTATGTTACAGTTTGGAGTTAAAGCAAATCAGGGCACAAGTTTAGGTTTGGATTAAACAACACTGAATTCTCATGAGCTATGATGGAAATGTGGCACACAATGTTGGAAATCTTCTAAGAAAACCTTGCTCTCACAAGACTTCCTCAGTTGTGGGCTGAAATGTCAAAAGGACAACTCATAACATTTCAGCATCATGAAATCTAAAACTCCCTCCCTCCCCCCCAGTCCTAATTTGGCTTCAAATATATCCTTACATAAATCTAACATCTCTAGTTTTGGAATATTCTTTTTTTTTTTTGGCGGCGGGGTGTGTGTGTGTGTGTGTGTGTGTGTATGTGTTAATTCCACTGCTGTCAACATATTGGACTTAGTCCTGCCGTTGAAACTTTGCCTGACTAACAACAGTGTGTGAATTAAGGAAACTTTACGGAACCTTTAAAAATAACATTGGAGGGCAACAGGATCAGCCAAGATTTTCAGAAGTGACTAGGTGATTTTGAATACTTTCATTTTTGGGTGCTGGCACTTTAAAAAAAGGCCCTGATTTTCAGGAAGTACTGAGCAGATGCCCTCTAAAAATCAGATTCCTTTAAAGGTGTCTTAAACTTGACCTTCCAAAAAACTGAAGCACTTAATCACTGGACATTTTGAAAATATTGTTCTTCAATCTTTAAAAGGACCATCTGAAGAAAGGATATCGAGCCTGAGATAGTCACAGACAGTCTCCCTAAAATAAGTGCTTTTTCTTAAGTGAAATGCTGATGTTTAATATTGCATGTGTCACAGGGTCCACTCACTGCAAGCAGTGCCTCCTGCTGGCTGTCCTGGGGATTAGGTCTGCCAGCATGCGCTCTCCCTCTGGTATGTCTTTTCTCGCTCTGCTGCCCCACTCATTCCTAAGTCTGCAGCTTCCTCTCTGTGGCTTGACCCTCTGGCCAGGTCACTAAAGTCCTCTCCTTCTGGTGAATTCAGTCTTTCCAGACCTACTGTTTGGCTAGTGCCTCCAACCCTCTTGCCACTTCCCCAGTTGTGAGTAGGGGAAGCTAGGCCCACCCTCTACTCTGGATTCCAGTCCAGTCCAGTCCAGTCCACCCTCAGCTCCGCAATTCTGAGTTTTCCTCTCTTAGCCTTCACTGTGCCTTTCCTGGACTGGTTTCCTACCACACCTGGTTCCCCTTCTCCCTCTGGATATATCAGCTCCAATCCCTCCCCGCAGTGAGTAACTGCTACCTGCTTTCCTGCAGCCTTCCCCAGCAGCCCCCAAAGACTCCTCCCTCTTCTTAGAGAGTAACTACCCTTTCTCAGCAGCAGCCAGCTACCTGGCTTTATATAGTCCCTGCGTGTTCCTGCACAGGTGAGCCTGTCCATAAGTAGCTGATTCCAGCCTATATCTCCCCTTCTTGCAGCCTAATTAGCTGATTGGGCCCACCTGACCTAATTCAGCTCTTGCAGGGCTAGTGTGGGGAATATACCCTATCACACATGTATTTGAAGTAAGGGTCAAATCAAGGACGCTAGTAAATTAAACAGTAGGCTCTGAAAAAGGGCTTTCTGGAACAGAAAGGCTTCTATGAAGTAAGCCTTATTCACACTGAATGATGAATGCGGGAATCTGCCTACCTTCCCTCTGGGTTCTGTGCTGCCTAGTATTGCTTATGGCAGGACTAAAAGAGCTGAAACAATTTGCTATGTTTCTTGATTTGCTGAATCTGAGACTTCTACAAGTGGTAATACAGCGTAACTGACGAAAATCTGCTCTAAAAAATAATGCGGAAGATTGCTGCAAACCTTTCTTATGTCATCTTAGCAAAGTTTGTTATACTGGCTACAAATCTGTAAAGGTCACAAGGGAAAATGAATTTAGTGATCTCAGCTTGGGGCCAAGGTCAGCCCTAGTGTAAGCATGTGCATCTCCACTGAAGGAAACAGCGCTAGCTTCACACTGATTATTCTAGGGCTGAATTTGACTTTTAGTCCCTATTGGATAGTTGGTCACTTCACAGAAGCTGTCACCACTGATGAGCACGTTGGTGTAGCATGAGTGCTCCAGTTAAAGATCTGAGACACCAAAGCTGTCAGGTTCTTTTCTCTCTCCCCACTAAGTACACCAAAAGAAAGACATTGGCGGGGGGCTGGGAGGCTGTATTTCTTAGAGACACCTGCCAGATGTTATTTATCTTTGGGATGTACTACACCACACTGGAAGAGCCTCTACTGGCCACAGTTCCTCCTATTATTCAGTAAATAGTACGTAGGTGAAGTAGGCACAAAGGCAGTAAAATCAGTCCCCTGGGGACTGTCTTTCAGCAGTCTAGAGAGACACCCCAAGACCATTCACCAAATGCTCTGGAGGGAACCACATCCAGGTCTCTTTGGCAGGAAGGACATTTGATGTGATATGGCAAGTCTGACCATGTGTGGGTGAAATTAAAGTATATAAAATGAGGGTGTGTACGGGGATTCAGGAGTAGCATTCCGTCCAAAAGCCGTGGGGTGGAAATCAGGAACGGGAAATACTAGAAAAAATCTTCTTTTTATTGCTGGCTCATCTACTTAAAAAACTGCATACCAATGCACCTTTCCCAATTTATAGGGATCCATACTGGCACATGAAAGTGATCTAAGTGAATGGAAATCTGCATCGGGAACAATCAAATGTGGGCATAGAAATATACCCTTCATATGAAGTATTGATATGGCGACATTTGAACAAAATCTTTAAAAGCTGGATCAATATAATTCACATACAGTAAATGTACTGGAAGGTGAGTAAAATCAGTGCAAGCCTCTGGAAAACACATTCACATGGAAAGAAGTTTAAGACAAAAAGTCACATGTATTCAGTTGGCATCAGAAAGAAAAGCTATTAACATCAATGTTCTTCACTGTGCTGAGAAGCAAAGGTTGAAAGCCAATAGTGGCAACTCTATATTAGTGACATTTATTATTAATGGTAGTATTTTGGAATCATATTATGGGTCAGGTCCTCAGCAGGTGTAAATTGACAAAGCTCCCCTGAAGTAAATGGAACGACACCAATTTATACCAGCTGAAGGTCTGACCCTGTATGTAATACAGTATAGATATACCACCCGATTAATATTTAAAGTATACCGAGTGTAAAATGTATTGATATTTATAATGTTCTTTAAGAAAAGAAATACAGAATTAAAGTCACTGAGTAGAGTAACTGAGAATTGCAAAAAAATTTAAATTTTTTAATATTCAGTTTAGCTCCACTTGGATTATGATTTGTTATTCAGTATAATTTATTTAGTGTCCTTAAAACTGTATACACAGGAAGACCATATAAGCAGTGGACCAGGTTATCTATGGCTTTGCACCTAGTACGGTCAATTACATTTGTGTAAAATATTTGTAAAATGCTAACAACCTGATAAGAGAATCAGGCCCTCTAAATATTAATTGTAGATAGTATGGCCCCTTGCCTCACACCCAGCTAATTCCTATTTTTACATGTTTGAAGAGGCATTGATCTCACTGAAATATGGGGCACGTTCTGGACCTAATTTCTCAAATGGGACAGCAATATCCAAATGTATGTTGACCTTGAGCTATAAAAGCACAATTTTTTTTAAGTGCTACCACATAGCACTAGAATCTTATATCTGAAATTTAAATACAGGAAGCAAATAGTCCCCCCACCAGTTCTTTGGAAACTTAGTAAAACATACAATACTGCTGTTTAACTTAAATTTTGAGAATATTAATATAGCCGTTTTGTCCACGTGAAAGAACAAAAAGCATACTCTAAAGACTGGTAGGTAATTATTCACATATCGTTCCACCTATGCTGTATTTTCAAATTTAGGTAAACCATCTCTACATATACTAAAAATGATGCCTTGTAAAAAGATTTCTAAGCACTATTAATTTGTCTACAGCTCAGATCTAGGACTGAAAACCTATCATCAGTGCATTCTGATGAAAGGATAATAATTAAAGTCTTCCCCCTGCCCCTCTACAGCACAAGATTTGACCTATGATAAAACAACCTATCAAATTTCAATTCATTATTTCTACCTGAAGGGCTTTGCCAACTCACACAAAAATATATCTCCTTTTGTCAGGTTTAAACTATACCTGTCCCAACTGCTATGAGGGCTCATAGCTCTCATCCCTCAAAAATTGCCAAATAGCATCAAGCAACATAACCTCTCCAGCCTCCAGTGACCTCTGCAATCAATAATATTTGTAACCTGTGAGAGCAGTTAAGTAGAACAGAAGCTATGCACTCTGCTCGTTAACCACATTGAGCTGTGATACTGCAGCCTGCTCCCTTGTGTCTCTTGTGATCAATTTTAATCTTTGGACCTAGAATAAAAGACTGCAGACCCCTGTTTCTAAATTCATCTCAAAAAGATGTTATAGATTGTATGTCTGCAGAGAGAACAAAAGATTTAATTCAACCAGCAGTTCAAGGAAATATTATATCTAAACTATCATTCCTTCTCATTACCCTTAGTGCTGTTTGGGTCTTCAGTTGACAATACTAAACACAGAAAAATACACATGCAATGGGTTAAAAAAAAGCTCTCTGTTAAAATACTACTGACCTCACACTTGGAAAGGCAACCCCCATCCTTTCATGTATTTATACCTGCTCCTATATTTTCCACTTCATGCATCTGATGAAGAGGGTTTAGCCCACGAAAGCTTATGCCCAGATAAATTTGTTAGTCTCTATGGTGCCACAAGGACAACTCGTTTTTGCTGATACAACTAACACGGCTACCACTCTGAAACCTACCAGGTAACAGTTATTCATGAGAGTGGTATCCATCGATGCCGCTATAGGTAAGTTTGTGTCAGTATTTCTATTATAGTCACTTTGTTTACAGGTTTATAAATTGACTGCTAGCATTCATTCCGTGTGGAAAATTGGAATATACTGTAAATAAACAAACCAACCCCACAAATTATAAAAGTTCGTCTGTCATTTTTAAATTAAACAATTATTGTGAAAAAATCTGGTTTCAGATGTTGTTGGCACTCATAACCCAAAATTGGTTTTGTTTAAAAGAAAATAAATTTGTCTGCCAATTAGTCCAAAACATTTACAACTGTATCTGAATGCAGGACATCAGACAAGTGACTTTGGAAAATTACTATTACACTGAAGGCACTGTCTGGATTGGTCAAGGAAATACTTTACACATTACCAGCGTTATAACTATATATTTATAGTAGGTGCTCCAATGGCTCCTTAACAGTTGCAAACCCTTGCACCTATCAAAACTATGTATGTGAATTTACTTTGTTGTTCACCTTTTTAAAGTACCATTACAAGGACACTTTCATCATGTTTAGTCCCTAACATCTTCTATCAATTTAGAGAAATTGCATACAGAATCTATATATATGGCTGTGGAGTAATAAGCCTGCATTAGCATAGGCTTTATTTTCCCACATGTCATGTATCAGTATGGGTAACACTATCACAAATATGAAATTCTTGTAACAATCTGGAGGGGGAGGTCAGTGAGGCCCCAGTTCAAGAAAGTATCCTTACTCAGAAAACCATCCTTAGAACATGTTTACATGCTTTTTTTGAATTTGGGCCTGAGGTAAGAGTATTATGTAAGTACTCTCTCTACACAACATACTACACAGCGTGAGAAGTTGTCAAACACCAAAACAGATATCTAATAGAGGTAGCACATGTATGTATGTACTTTCATACATATGACAGGAGAGTGCATCATCATACCTTGTAGATAATCCTCTTCTGACTGAAGTCAATCACAAAAACCCCAGTTATGGCGTTTTTCTTAAGTTTTTCCTTTTTCCATTGTTTGAAGGTGAACACTAGGTCCTTATTCCCTATCTCAACTAGGGTTGTCAACTTTCTAACTGCACAAAACCGAACACCCTAGCCCTGCTCCTTCCTCGAGGTCCCGTCTCCTGCCCCAAGGCCCTGTCCCCCGCTCACTACATTCCCCCTCCCTCAGTGGCTCATTCTCCCCCCACCCTCACTCACTTTCACTGGGCTGGGGCAGGGGGTTAGGGTGCGGGAGGGGGTGCGGGCTCCAGGGTGGGGCCAGAAATGAGGGGGGTGGGAGGGGGCTCCAGGCTGAGGCAGGGAATTGGGGTTCAGGAGGGGGTGAGGGCTCTGGGGTGCGGCTGGGGATGAGGGGTTTGGGGTGCAGGAGGGGGCGCCAGGATGAGGGGTAGGGCTAAGGGATATGGAACATGGCAGGGGGCTGCGGATTGAGACAGGGGGTTGGGGTGCAGGATGGGTTATGGGCTCAGAGTTGGGGATGAGAGGTTCAGGGTGTGGGAAGGGGCTCTGGGCTGGGGCAGTGGGGTGGAGTGCAGGGGGGTGAGGGTTCTGGTTGAGGGTGCAAGCTCTGGGGTGGGGCCAGGGATGTAGGGTTTGGGTGCAGGAGGGGTCTCTGGGTAGGGGGGGCTCAGGGCTGGGGCAGGGGGTTGGGGTGCAGGCTTACCTCGGGCGGATCCCAGTTGGCGGTGCTGTGGGTCTAAGGCAGACTCCCTGCCTGTCCTGGCTCCCTGCTGCACCTCAGAAGCGGCCGGCAGCAGATCCAGCTCCTAGGCAGGGGGGCCAGGAGGCTCCACAACCTGCTCTCGCTTGCAGGCACCGCCCCCCCAGCTCCCATTGGCCACAGTTCCCGGACACCGGCAACCCTAGTCTCAACAGTAGTATGCCTTCTGTTTATTGCAACATGTTGTGCATAGTGAAGAAAATGTTATTTTCTCTTAAAGAATAAATGTTCTAGAGTTGTTTGTTGATTACAATATTTTTGTATGGCATCTGTCTTCTGTATTATTCCCTGGTGCTTCATACACTGTTGTCCTCAGACAGGGTTCTAGAACATGGCACTCCAAACCAAATTAATCTCCAACATGGGGATAACTACTGGTTGAACACTAACCAGGTGTAAAGAGGGTGCAGATCTTCCAAATTCTCCCTCAGCCAAATATTCAGCACCCATAATTTCAGGGAATATTGAACATTTAAAACTGGCACTTGCAGGTATGTAGAAATCTGCTGGGAGATCCACAGGCATATCTCCTTAAGAGTCCATTCTTTTTGTTGGCTAAGTCAAATATCAGAGTATTTATTCTTCCCTTGATGCACATGTGTAACCCACATTAATGTTAATGGAAGTTACATGCAACCATCCAGGGGAGAATAAACCCCTTGATGTTATCTTAATGCATATTTTTGTATTCAGTATTGTACAGCAATAAGATTCACATAACAAAAACAAGAAGCATCTAATCAATAAATAGAAAATCAAGTTACAAGGTCCCAATAGGTCCCTCTAACAAGGATTTCTCTCTGAAATGTTCACGCTTGTCTAATGCTAATGCTTTTAATCCTTTCACACCAGTGGGTCTAACATTCTTGCCATTAGCACTAATGTAGAACAAATGAACATTTTACACCAGGATATCCACTCCCTCCAAAGTAAGCTTTAGGAATATAAATTTATTTTCCCCAGGTGGCTGAAAAACTACACAAGTTATTCATTTAAAAATTATTAGCATATAAAATCATTATTATCGCTGCAGTTAATGTACAGTTCTCTGACAACCTTTTGGACCATAACAATTAAGAAAGACAGCATCCTTAATGAAGTTACAAAACAGATTGTTTATTAAATAGCAAATTATATCTTTAATTAACTTTAAATGTTATATCCAATGAAAAATTTCATAAATCTCAGGACAAATATGTCAGATATAGAGTATACATTTTGCTCCTCTATGGATCCTAAACAGCACTTTAATTTGCTTACAGGTTTGTATTGTATGTAAATGTGTTCCTCAAATTACTTTCTAGTATCCAAGTTGAAAGCCTTTAGAATAAATTTAAAAAGCAGCTTCTCGTCTTTTCTTTTCTTTTTTAAACAAATTTAGCTTTTATGAAATGCAGGTAATTGGTAGTTCTAGCAAATGCAACCTTTTTATTAATCCACAAGGGGTAAGAATTCAGTTTTCCATTGGTGTCTAAAAATCAGTTTTATTAGAATGAAGAAGAGATTTTGGGTTAACTGTAATCTTTTATATCCTTGTCTTCTTTTCAGCTCAGGGATAAAATTGCACAGAATTATCAAGGGCTTTTATGATATAGTTTCATGTCTATAAAAATGTATTGAGCTATACCTAAACATTCTGTGGTGGATAAATAAAGTAGACCAAAACCAAAAATCTCTGTGTACTGTTAACATACCTTGTGATAATCCAAATTGCTCAACATTGGGGCTCAAACCAAGGAGGTGCTGAAAGAGTCTAATGCAGAGTGAACTTAGTGCAGTGGTAAACTTGCTCAGCAATTCACAGGATCAGGTCCTCCATGAAAGAATGCATATTTAGGGTCAAATCCAGGTGCTACTGAAGTCAATGGTAAAACTCCCATTGACTTCAGCAAGACAAGGATTTAGTCATAAGGATTTTATTTATATATTATTAATTATTATTATTAATTTTTTGCATTACCACAGTATCTAGGAGCCCTAGTCATGGACCAAGACTGCCCCCCTTGTGGTAGGCATTAAACAAACACTAATGCAGTCAAATTTGCTAATGCCAACATCAATTGGCCACTGCATATTTTTGACATTACCTGCTATCTTCAATTAGCTCTCAGACCCTCATGCTAACCAAAAACTTAGTAAAGCAGAGGAATTATTTCCGATTCATTTTAGCTTTGTTAAAGTCTATCAGTACTCTTGTTTAACATAACTATCATCCATACAAGCCATAAAACGAGGCCGAGCAGCGACAATTCTTCAATGTAGATATTGTAACTGAAAAAGTAAAAAACTGCTTGCGCCACTTGAGCAGTGTTCAATAATTGATAAAATGGTGTTTATAGCAGGAAATCATTTCATGTCGATAGAGCTTACACAGCCACTGTTATACTGAATTTGTACAAAATGTTTTTATGCATGGAAAAATCTTTCCATGGAGAGCCATATTCTACTCCCTCGTCTCCCTTCATTGGGACTACTTGTGCATAAATCAAATAGAACTTGGCTCTAACTGAGATGGTTTCATTAGAGAAGTTGATACATCTAGTGGGGATCAGGTATATCTGAAAAAGCAATCCAAAACCAACCAAACAAAAAAGCTTTCTTGTAGAAATCAAGAGTAGGGGTAAAATTTTCAAAACGAAGTGAATTAGGAGACTAAGTCCCATTTTAAAGGGCTGAAATGACTTCTTGAGTTTGAGTTCCATTGACTTTCAAGTGTCTAAGTGCTATGCCATGTTTGAAAAGGGGACTTAGGCTCCTAATTCACTTAGATACTTTTTATAAAAAAGATTTCCCTAGGGCTTGAAAAATCACTGACCCACTTACCCGTAGTAAATGGAAAGGTTTCCTTTAATCTCTCATTTTTAAAAAAATCTAGCCCTTACAAACAGCTTATAGCCTACAAGAAAGATCAGAGAACGCACATCCCCTCACAAACACACACACACACTTGTAATTCCAACACAGTCCTCAATACACCACACATAGCAGCCAGAAGGTTTTGGACAGTTTAACCTAATTAAGACTTCCCTACATAGCAGCCAGAAGGCTATATTCAGGGAGAAGAGAGAGCCAGAAGATGGTAAAAATACAAATGCATCAGACACCTATTGATCAGAAGTTCATATAAAAGTCTCCAGTCAGAATCTAGAGGCAGCAACCTAGCAGAAACCAAATCATCAGCCCTCTTCCCAGCAGCTAGAGGTATAAGGGAGTTCAGATTTTCTCTCACCAGGGCACTGCTCCTGGTCCTTACACATGAAGCCTTCAACTATAGTCTTTCATTAACATGTCTGCCTGATAGGTTTTCCAGCTAATGGGTATTCGGTAATTTTTTTTTTTAACTCTCATAAAGACAATGTTCCTGGGAAGCCCTGGAAGTCAGGCTTAACTTTAAACCAAAGAACAGTTCCTCGTGTGTATTATCCTGCAACGTGCTGAATGCGCTTAAGTCCCAGTGACACTAAGCAAGTATTCTACGCCTCCGATTAACAATACCCACATTCACTTGCCACCTCACTGCCCCTTTGTATATGAGCCACTGAGTTCCATTTGCCTTATTCATTCACATAACTCTTGCAGAGTTACCAGCCACATAAGGAGACAGAATTGAGCTGAAGACTTTGAAGATGCAAAATGAAACCTTCATACATTTGTCTTTCCTTCTCAGATGATTTAAACTATTAGACAATATTTCAAAAGTGTCTTTCCTAAATATTATCATTTATAGTCATGAGTGTTGTAATATAATTACCATTGCTATGAAAAAATTACTTTTGATCAGCATATTCAGTACCATTCCTCGTATCTGATTGTGGATAGTTCTCCCCTATTTTTCTACTATGAAACTCTGACATGCTTTATGCCTATGTTCTATGCAAATATCCCATGATGCAGATGGGAAAGCACACTTTGCACACCCACTGCCACATTTATAAAACTGTCCTTCAGCAATTTAGCATCACTGAACAACTGATAGTGACCCCTCCTCAACAGTAATTCTAAGCAGGAAAACGCAAACTGGTTTGACTTTGCATGTGAAGTTCCAGACTATGCCCACTTTGAAAGTCTGCTCTGTAGGGAAAAGAGGCATCAACAGCCAAAAAATGGACACAAGAGGCCTTTAGTTAATAGTCATCAGTAGTACAAGAATGACTAGATTGGGATAAAGTGGTTCTCCTGTTCTGTACTTAGAAAACCTATTCCTGCCTAGTGCATTCTGGAAACTGTTTCTTTATTAGTGATTATAGTACATATATACATAGAGTTGTGTTATTCATTTATATATTCAAATGCAAAAATCACATCAGGCCCAAACATTGATAGTATGTGTATGACAAGTATAATACAAATAAATACACCGATCTTATAGTACCATATAGAAAATGAACGTCAAGAGCCATATGCCCACAAACAGTAGCTCCCTTTAAATATAATGATGTCCAAGATACCTCTGTTTTCCCCTCATATTTATTTTATGGGAAAAACATGCAGCACACTCACAAATCTGTAGGCAAATGGTGGAATTAGTAATGACCTGTATAATGTGCAAATTAAATATCAAGTATTGACTTGTGTTATAATGGTAACCAATGTGATAAATTCAAAAACAAAAATAAAGTCATTTGCAGATGTTGACAGCTGAGGAGCAATGAGGAGAAATAAGTCAAATTATTTCCAAGTATATTGGAATGTACAACTCTTCAAAGGCATGAAATGAATGAATGCGTTTCTAAATGCAAATCCTTCCAAGATAAAACAAGATTAGTATTGAGCCACATAGGGATAGTTTGGGACCCTGGATATTTATTATTTATTCATTCAATCATTTACACAAACAGCCGAAATTATTGTGCTGAAACCCAGATTCCCCAGTATGCAGATGTTTACAAAACTGAGAGGCACATTAACTAATAATGAAACATTCAATCATACATCAAACTCAGATTACCTAATACCTGGATTAACAGATCATGGAGGCAGATAAATAGAGAATGAGGTCCGCAGCAAACGAGGGCATTGTGACAGGGTAATCTGCCTGCTTAAGGGAAGCGGTCAGCCCATCATGTCGCATAGCCCTTTCAGATTTTGAAAAGATCCTGTGTATATATACACACAAGGACTTGAAGACACTGACAAAGAGGAAGTGACCATGGAAATAAGTGGCCCTTGGTAGGCTATCCTATCACTGTGTCTTTAAAGGCCTGGGGTGCGAGAGACTTGCACAGAGAGCAGGGCGAAGCTCCCTGCTCACCCAACCAATTGGGAATGAGCTGCGGGAAGGGAACCAGCATAAAGGCTGCCTCCTCCCTCAGGACAGGGCAGAAACAGCTGGAGGAGGCTGGCCTGCTGAGTGCTCCGGGCCTGAGGATTAATTGGAGTAAAGGCTTCAATGAGAGAGACGCTGGCTACAGCCCTACATCTGGACAATTTATAGCCCAGCTCCGGGAGTTGAGGACACCTGTGGAAGGAGAGGGAGAGGGACTGGTTAAAATACAGACCAGCTCCATGGAGGAAAGCTGGGGACTCTGCTTTTCAGAGAGCTGACCAAGACTCTTATTTTGACCTAGAGTGGGGTGATCTGGGGCAACTAACCAAAGTGAGCTACACTTGGCAGACCCCATAAAGGGACACATAGAATCACAGGACTGGAAGGGAACTCGAGAGGTCATCTAATCCAGTCCCCTGCACTCATGGCAGGACTAAGTATTATCTAAACCATTCTTGACCGGTATTTGTCTAACCTGCTCTTAAAAAATCTACAATGATGGAGATTCCACAACTTCCCAAGGCAATTTATTCCAGTGCTTAACCACCCTGACAGTTAGGAAGTTTTTTTCTAATGCCCAATCTAAACCTCCCTTGCTGCAATTTAAGCCCATTGCTTCTTGTCCTATCCTCAGATGTTAAAAAGAACAATTCTTCTCCCTCTTCCTTGTAACAACCTTTTATGTACTTGAAAACTGTTAACATGTCCTCTCTGAGTCTTCTCTTTTCCCAAACAAACCCAATTTTTTTTTCAATCTTCCTCATAGGCCATGTTTTCTAGATCTTTAATCATTTTTGTTGCTCTTCTCTGGACTTTCTCCAATTTGTCCACATCTTTCCTGAAATGCGGTGCCCAGAACTGGACACAATACTCCAGTTGAGGCCTAATCAGCACAGAGTACAGCGGAAGAATTACACCTCCTGTTTTGCTTATAACACTCCTGCTAATACATCCCAGAATGATGTTTGCTTTTTTTGCAACAGTGTTACACTGTTGACTCATATTTAGTTTGTGGTCCACTATGACCCCCAGATTCCCTTCCACAGTACTCCTTCCTAGACAGTCATTTCCCATTTTGTATGTGTGCAACTGATTGTTCCTTCCTAAATGGAGTACTTTGCATTTGTCCTTATTGACTTTCATCCTATTTACTTCAGACCATTTCTCCAGTTTGTCCAGATCATTTTGAATTTTAATCCTATCCTCCAAAGCACTTGCAATCCCTCCCAGCTTGGTATCGTCTGCAAACTTTGTAAGTGTACTCTCTAGGCCATTATCTAAATCATTGATGAAGATATTGAACAGAACCGGACCCAGAATTGATCCCTGTGGGACCCCACTCATTATGCCCTTCCAGCATGACTGTGAACCATTGATAACGACTCTCTGGGAATGGTTTTCCAACCAGTTTTGCACCCACCTTACAATATCTCAATCCAGGTTGCACTTCCCTAGTTTGTTTATGAGACAGTCATGCGAGACAGGATCAAAAGCTTTACTAAAGTCAAGATATACCAGGTCTACTGCTTCCCCCCATCCACAAGGCTTGTTATCCTGTCAAACAAAGCTATCAGTCTGGTTTGATATGATTTGTTCTTGACAAATTCATGCTGAGTGTTACTTATCACCTTATCTTCTAGATGTTTGTAAATTGCTTAATTATTTGCTCCATTATCTTTCTGGGTACAGAAATTAAGTTCACTGGTGTGTAATTCCCCAGGTTGTCCTTATTTCCCTTTTTATAGATTGGCACTATATTTTCCCTTTGCCAGTCTTCTGGAATCTTTCCGGTCTTCCATGACTTTTCAAAGATAATCGCTAATGGCTCAGATATCTCCTCAGTCAGCGTCTTGAGTATTCCAGGATGCATTTCATCAGGCCCTGGTGACTTGAAGACATTAATTTGGCTAAGTAATTTTTAACTTATTCTTTTCCTATTTTAACCTCTGAACCTACCTCATTTTCACTGGCATTCACTATGTTAGGCATCCAATCACCACCAACCTTCTTGGTGAAAACCAAAATAAAGAAGTCAGTAAGCACCTCTGCCATTTCCACATTTTCTGTTATTGTTTCCCCCCGCCCCTCATTGAGTAACAGGCCTACCCTGTCCTTGGTCTTCCTATTGCTTCTAATGTATTTGTAGAATGTTTTCTTGTTATACTTTATGACTCTAGCTAGTTTGATATCCTTTTGTGCCTTGGCCTTTCTAATTTTGTCCCTACATACTTGTGTTATTTGTTTATATTAATCCTTTGTAATTTGACCTAGTTTTCACTTTTTGTAGGACTCTTTTATGATTTTTGGATCATTGAAGATCTCCTGGTTAAGTCCGGGTGGTCTCTTGCCATACTTCCTATCTTTCCCATGCAGTGGGATGGTTTGCTCTTGTGCCCTTAATAATGTCTCTGAAAAATTGCCAACTGTCTTCAATTGTTTTTCCCCTTAGACTTGCTTCCCATGGGATCTTACCTACCAACTCCCTGAGTTTGCTAAAGTCTGCCTTCTTGAAATCCAATGTCTTTATTGTGCTGTTCTCCCTCCTACTAACGTAGTGCCCATCTCTAAAAAAGGGAAGGAGGAGGATCCAGGGAACTACAGGCCAGTCAGCCTCACCTCAGTCCCTGGAAAAATCATGGAGCAGGTCCTCAAGGAATCAATTCTGAAACACTTAGAGGAGAGGAAAGTGATCAGGAACAGTCAGCATGGATTCACCAACGGCAAGTCATGCCTGACTAACTTAACTGCCTTCTATGACGATATAACTGGCTCTGTGGATGAGGGGAAAGCAGTGGATGTGTTATTCCTTGATTTTAGCAAAGTTTTTGATACGGTCTCCCACAGTATTCTTGCCAGCAAGTTGAAGTAGTATGGGCTGGATGAATGGACTATAAGGTGGATAGAAAGCTGGCTAGATCGTCGGGCTCAGCAGGTAGTGATCAATGGCTTCATGTCTAGTTGGCAGCTGGTATCAAGCGGAGTGCCCCAAGGGTCGGTCCTGGGGCCGGTTTTCTTCAATATTTTCATTAATGATCTGGAGGATGGCGTGGACTGCACCCTCAGCAAGTTTGCAGATTACACTAAACTGGGAGGAGTGGTAGATACATTAGAGGGTAGGGATAGGATACAGAGGGACCTAGAGAAATTGGAGGATTGGGCCAAAAGAAATCTGATGAGGTTCAACAAGGACAAGTGCAGAGTCCTGCACTTAGGACGGAAGAATCCCATGCACTGCTACAGACTAGAGACCGAATGGCTAGGCAGCAGTTCTGCAGAAAAGGACCTAGGGGTTACAGTGGACAAGAAGCTGGATATGAGTCAACAGTGTGCCCCTGTTGCCAAAAAGGCTAACGACATTTTGGGCTGTATAAGTAGGGGCATTGCCAGCAGATCGAGGGACGTGATCGTTCCCCTCTATTTGACATTGGTAAGGTCTCATCTGGAGTACTGTGTCCAGTTTTGGGCCCCACACTACAAGGAGGATGTGGAAAAATTGGAAAGAGTCCAATGAAGGGCAACAAAAAGATTAGGGGGCTGGAGCACATGACTTATGAGGAGAGGCTGAGAGAACTGGGATTGTTTAGTCTGCAGAAGAGAAGAATGAGGGGGGATTTGATAGCTGCTTTCAACTACCTAAAAGGGGGTTCAAAAGAGGATGGATCTAGTCTGTTCTCAGTGGTAGCAGATGACAGAACAGGGAGCAATGGTCTCAAGTTGCAGTGGGGGAGGTTTAGGTTGGATGTTAGGAAAAACTTTTTCACTAGGAGGATGGTGAAGCACTGGAATGGGTTACCTAGGGAGGTGGTGGAATCTCCTTCCTAGATATTTTCAAGGTCAGGCTTGACAAAGCCCTGGTGGGATGATTTAGTAGGGGATTGGTCCTGCTTTGAGCAGGGGGTTGGACTAGCTGCCCTCCTGAGGTCACTTCCAACCCTGATATTCTATGATTCTACCATTCCTCAGAATCATTAATTCTATCATTTCATCATCACTTTCACCCAAGTTGCCTTCCACTTTCAAATTCTAAACCAGTTCCTCCTTATTTGTCAAAATCAAATCTAGAACAGCCTCCCCCCCAGTAGCTTTCTCCACCTTCTGAAATAAAAAACTGTCTCCAATACATTCAAAGAACTTGTTGGAAAATCTGTGCCCTGCTGTGTTATTATGTACTGAACCAATTTAGTCTGGGTAATTAATTGAAAGAACCCAAGGGGGTGCTGAGTGCAATGACTCTGCAGAGGCGGGCAGTGGGGCTCAAAGGGGCATATAAAAGAGTCCCGGTCAGCTCTTTCTTTCAGAATCTAAAGGGCCACACCATGTGATGAGGCCAGGGGCCCACTCACTGTTTTTTTCCCACCTGAGTTTATCAATGCAGAAAATCCAACAGTGACCCTTTAGTTAATCTCCCTTTTCCACCGGTCCCAGCAACAACATGTATCACTCTATGCATATGTTTTCTTTACTTTTGTAACCTATATATTTAATAACCCACAGCAAACATGGACTCTTCTTTTTATTTTATTATATTTTTTATTACTCACCAAGCTATTTATTTATAATCTGAAAGACAAACTTTTCCAGGTCTGACCATTTCAAGTTGTTCAAATTTGGTATGTTGTCTCTTGAAAGATTTTTGCCTTTGAACTTATTCTAAATTCAGCCTTCATTGATGCCACTACAATTCTGTTATGTTCAGTACTATTGCACAGGTGTAACAAAGGTGGGGGGGTTTTTTTGTTGTGGTTTTTTTTTAGGGGAAATTAATTGTGGGAAAGATCACCCCTTACCTCTGGAGAGGACTAAGGGAACAGAATGTGAGGTTTACCTATATGGAATTTTCTCTGAAATTGTTTCATTGGGCAGGAAGAGGGAAGAGTTTGAGCACCTCTTACTGGAATAGATTAAAGGTCTGGCACCATAGCCCATCTGGGCTACTCTTCAGGACATGCTATTCGTGCACATAGAAATGTCATGTTTCTGCTTCCCATGTCACCTGCACATTATTTTTACTACTGCTAGTAGTTTTACTGTGACACCTACATTCCCAAATCTGTGGCAGTTACACTTTGTAGTTTGAAGTGTTCAATTAAAGAGGCAGAGATAAAATTGTTTGGATGCTGGGCATTGAGACTTCTGTTTAATGATCTCTACATGTGAATTTGATATTAAAGTTGGTGTTATCATTGTTAATTATAACCTTTGCTTGTGATTTACAAAGTTTTTAATATTTGGGTTTTTTAAATTATATGTTTAATGGTAGATCCTTTCTTGAATTTCACTTAGCAACCTTAATTGTGACTTTATGAAATTTTGAAATAAAAAGATATGAACTATCCATGCCAGTCAATATGAAAATTTTTGTTTTTTGGGTTGACAAAGTAATGTATCCCGAAGAACAATTCTCTCATCTTGTGGCTTTTATGGATTATTTTAAAGATATAATGATAAAATAATTAAATATAATGAAAATGCTATACAAGAGATAGAAGAGGAGAGGTAAGAAATGGAGGACACTATCTCTGACAAAGATAAGCAAGAATGGAGGAAAAATGCAAATGAATAGTACCTCTCTGAATATACTAGGTCTATAAACTCTGAAAGAACTTTTCATAAAAAATCAGATTATTTCACCAGTACCAGAAAACAAACAAACAAAAACAGTGCAATAGTTTTCCACAGTAGTTCTTCATGCCAAGTAATCTATAATCTTGATCCTGCAAAAGGATCCTTTCATGAAAACACTCTGTTACAGAGTGCTATTGATTTCATTAGGGACATCACAGGGGTTTAGGGCTCCATGTGCTTGGACTTTTTAAAAGTGTAGGGCCTATGAGTTCAATCTAGAATATGTACCTCACTGGTATCTGAAATAATCATTTCTGATGATATAAAAATATATCAACATACAATTGTACTGACTTTAATATGAAAACTCATTCCAAATTAATCCTCACTAATTAATATAGAAACAAGTACCTAGTGGATATAGAGAGGGATGATTTTATTTTTTAAGGACAAAAATAAATCATAGCAAGCAAACCACAGTAAGTACTCTATTGACTGGTAAATGGCACCAGCAGCTCAATGAAAATAAATATTCAATAGTACACTTAGGAGAAAAGAATAAAAAATGACTCTATGTAAGTAAAGCTCGTAGAAATTTTTACAAAAAAATAAAAAGTGACCAATTTTGCACAGATTTTTGTTTCCATTTTTCAACCAGCTGTAATAATAGCACATTGCCCAGGAGAGAGATTCAGGAGATACTTAAACGTTAGGTGCAATTATTTTACCTATGTTATAAATATTATACACCTCTTTTATACACCAAATTAAGTAGATAGGTTTGCTTTTAGTATTAAAATATCTCCACACATTTCATTCATATAACACGTTTTACTCACTTTCCAGGGAAGAAAATCTTGGAAAATGTAGCCAAAATAGTTACATGAGCCTTCTGCATTACATTTTCATTACTTCAATTTTTGTTTGTTTCTAAGTATTACTTAAGTTTTTCAGTGTTAATTTTTTGCATGCACATAATTCTATTTTTTCTCTTGCTGCATGCTGCCGTATCCAACTTTTCTTTCTTTTTGCTTGGATTTCTTGAGCTTCACTTCCTTGTGGTTCTGTTTTTTTCATCTACCTCCTTTGTGTATCCTGCTTATTTATCTCTTTTCTCGCTTTCCAATTCTCTCTCTCTCCACGTCTTCCCTATCTACCTCTCCTCTCTTTCTGTGCACATACTACCAATGTTGTTTCAGCAGCAGCTTGAAACTAACAAGACTCTCAACGGCTGCTTGTCTTGGGGCTTAGAGCTCAGAGTTTTGTCTGCTTCAAGCTGCTTTGGAGAAGGTATTTCCTTATTTCTCAGCTTTATCATTGCCCTAGTAAAACTTAAATAAAGCATTACAGGTTAAGTCTGTTTCAGACTTATCAAAACTTTGCTAGTGAAGTAAATTGTAAGTTTATATCTCCAGTAAGAAGAAAAAGCACAGTGGCAAAATTCATAGACAACTTATTAATAAAAGTCAAGCTTCAGATTGGATGGGAATAAGCATTGTATTTTGGTATAGCTCTAGTTTTGAAACGAGCCAAAATATATTAGAAAACACCACAACCTCATGCCCTTCTCAAGGCCTGGAAAGTAGCTGCATTACTAAAAGCCAGAGTGGATGAGGCAAACTTCAGTGGGAAAGAGCAGTGTTGATATTATACTTTAGTTCTACCTTCATGCACCAAGTCTCAAAGATGTGACATTATAAGACGGATGTTGACGTGTTCTCACTGGGGATCAAAGATCACCCATTCTCATTTTCTGGGAACAGTTATAGTACCCCCACATGTTAGATAGCAGCCCCTAATTACCACTGGAGTTGGAAAGTGCTTTGTTTATTCCCTTGTGTTGTAACTGTAGGAAGTTGACATTACACTGGTACAAACGGAATAAAAACAGCCTTTTCATTTGTTGGCCACCAAAAGTCCAGCCACTCGCACTGTATTAGAGATGGGACTAATGCTTACCAGCTTCCCTCTGTAGTGAAAATGTGTGAAATGGGAAAATATCTCCAAAAAAGTTTATCATAAAGATAAAAATGAGCTATAGAATTTTGTATCATGCCACCCATTCATGAAAAAAAAATCTCTGTAATAAATGGCTATGGAAATGGCTAAATGAAGATGTAAAAATGTCCTACACCACCACATGGCAATGTCTGCAATGGGTTGCCAAATAGTAGGGAAGTGTTCAGTGAGCTTTTTCAAGCCTGATGCCATCAGAGAAGATCTCACACATTGTTTGAAGATGCCTCTGCTTAGTACATAGGGGTCCTCTGGGCCTAGGAAGTGAAGACTCTAAGCAGTGTTAACTAACAATTACTTTTCTATAATAACATAGGCACTGACCCCACAAAGATTTATGCTCATATTTAACTTATGCACTGTAAGTCCCATTAAAATCAGTGGGACTACTTACAGTGTATAAAGTTAAGCATGTGCATAAAAATCTTTGTGGGATTGGGGCCTAAGGTGGTGGGGTTTGGTTTGGCTTGGCTTGTGTTTACATGCATAGGTTTCAGTTCCTACAACTGCTCCCACATTTCTTAATACTTCATCCCTAATTATGGAGTGTGGAGATCTACTATGAGCCGCTGATTTGGTCCTGTATGTTGGTATGGCAGCAAACCAAGTAGGAGGCCTTGCTTTGCATACAGAATTTTGAGGCAGATTTTGCAGGAAATAGCTATGCTTTTAGTGTACAAGCAATAACAGCACATGGTCATTAGTCTCCTTCCCCACACCATATCCCTCAATGCCACTGGTTAACACGTAGGGTTTTTCAGGGGTAGAGTAAAAAAATCAAAAAGACATACTGCACTCCTGTCACTACACTGGTCAGTGGGCAACAAAAGACAGACATCCCAATTAGTAGCATTTTAGAACCATAAATGTCTGATTAACTGAATCAACAAAGTGTTCATAAGCAAATAAGTGTTTGATTTAAACATGAGGGGACAAATCCCGCAGTTCTCACTCAAACAGCACATCTGGCCTGAGGATACTACAAGCACAAAATGAAAGTTTGTGAACAATTATTTCACATGAGCTGCAGGAGGTATTTAGCTATAAAGATTTATTAATTTACTGGCACTTAATGTGTGCTACATGGGCACTTTCCAGACAAACAGGAGGACAACATTCCTGGAGGAGCTTACCATATAGACACATATATATTCAAAGGGGCTGAGCATGAGATGAAGAATGAAAGATGATTATCACAGACATGCAGAAAGAGAGAAAAAGATACAAGGGATGTAGTTTAATTAGGCTTCAACTTCATTGGTATATCTCATCTGGGACCTACACAACAGTCGCAGCTCTCCACTGTAAGAGCTATCAGCTCCCCACTCCCAATCCACTGCTGGGATCCCACTGCCCTCCCCTTGTAAGAGGGTTAATGGGCTGGGGAGAAGAGGTTGTCTCCTCACTGTAGCTGACATTAGCAACTCTAACCCTATTCCTCAGCTTCTTTAGAGGACGCCTTCCACTAAGTCGACTTCCAATTTTAAGTCGACTTCCAATCAGGGATCTAGACCCGCTATGGATCAAGCACCTGCACTGGACACCTACCACCAAGAGATGCCAGCAATCAGCTTGTCTGACTCCCCCAATTTATTTAGATAGGGCTTTGGAATTTATATATCTGCACTGGATGGAGTGGAGTGAAGATCTGACACCCTCTCAGTGTCCAAAAAAAAAAAAACAACCTCCCCCCCCCCCCCCCCGCCAACTAAGGGCTGGCAAGGTGAGTCATAGTACTACAAAAGTGGGGGAAGGCTGGAATTTGGTCCAACCAAAGAACTACAGACAATGTGGGCACTTCTGGTGCCAGGCCACTGTTCCCTCACTGGGAGGGGAATTATCTCAGAATAGAAAATTTCAGTTCATGGCAATGTCAAAGAGCACGTATTGCTGAGGTTCCTTTGATGAAGTGGGATCCCATTTGTTGAGAATTGGATTGGTCGCATCGACAAAACAGCTTGGAAGAAGAACCCAACAAGTTATGCCTACCAATGACAGCATCCAAAGGGGATGGAGGTCAGCAAGTATATATGTGCTAACTTTTCCTGTTTACCCCATCCTTCAGGACACAGGAGCTGATGACTGGATGTGCTGTGTAACAGGAAGCCTTGAGCCAGCCAGGCCTGGTTAAATAGCCCTGCCTGTTCCAAAATTAGGTGCCTCCCAGATTGAGATGGCGGGAATAATGGGGTCAGGAATTAGACTGATAAAAGGCCCTCGTGGAAAGGGCTGAGAGGACTCAGTGAGATGAACCAGAGGGAGCAGGTTGGGCTGCTTTGGAAGGCTCTGGGGGTAGGGTCTGCAGGAAGAGGGAAAGCACCCTGGGGTCTACACTCTATAACAGAGCAGGGAAAGACTTAAATGTAGTCTAGAATGGGCTGAGAACTGAGCCTAGAAGGTGGGCTGAAGGGTAGCCCAAGAGGGACAGAGGAATCATATGTCTGGACATTTATTTGGACTTTTGTTACCCCAAAAGGGGTTAAATTTGTTTAGTGACTTAGCTTGGTTTATCCGGATCAAGACCACTTCTCCAACAGCCATACTAAAACCTGATACCAAGGGTCTGTTAATCCAGTATCCTCCTGCAAAGTGTACAGCCCAGTAAACAACCCAAATTAGCCTATGATGTCAATGTACCCATGATACCAAGGACCCTAGTGTCAAATTCGAAGAAGGCTCACTCATGTCCTCAAGTGGAGTTGAAGTGAATTCCTTCACGCTTTCGAAGTGCTTTTAGCATTGCATTAAGCCAGAACTGGTCAAGAAATGAGGTTCCAGAGATCGATCCACACCTGAAAAGGCTCCTTGCTGGTTTCCTGCACCAACTCTCAAATTCTTCCCACCTCATATTCTGAGTGACTTGAAAAACAGACAGTTACCAACATGGACCATTTCAGCTTTCAGGCCCAACTCTCATCCAATCCTCCTTTAAAGAAAAGCTATTGCACTGCTTCAGATATGGTCCGAAACTCAATAAATCCTCCATTTCTTAATATGTCCTTAATAATACATTTTCTCTGGCCATGACTGAGGAGACAGTCAATAGCCAAGAGCAAGGGTACCACCCAGGGTGTGAAAATTAAGATGGTCATGCTTGTATTTATGCAAATTAATCTTCCTGAATGCCTCAGCCTTCCTCGCCAAGTCCCACAAGCCTGCCAGTTTACAAACAGTAAGCAGAGACACCAAACTCAGGCACATGTAACTGCAGCAGGCTGCTCTGTTACCTCCTCACAACTTTTTTTTTCTCCTGTTACTCCAGGAATGAGGGAGGGGGACTCCAGCCAGAAGGACAGGGTTTAGATACCCTCCTCCAGGCGTACAGCTGCCAATGGCCTACCTGAGCCCCACCAGCCAGCCCACCAGCTGAATAAGTACAGTGAAAAGGTATTAAGAAGAAACATCAAGAGGACTGAAGGAAAATAAAGAACAGACTTTCTTTCAGGTTGGTTTCTTTGAGAGATGTTTTATAACCTTTGGACCAAATTTCTTGTGTTATATTAAAAAGAAAAGCAATGTTTTGAAATGGCAAAGATGGAGAATCACAGAACTTGTAAAATTCAGACGGGAAGTAATAAGAATATTATAATGTATTTTATAGGTAACATAATTGCTGATATTTTGGATAATAAAAACCCTTGAAATTAAGATCTGAATTACACATAAATATAGTCATAGGGCTGTGCTTCAAAAATCTCACACTCATGCTCTATTTTCATCTAACAGTGAAGCCAAGAGTGAATAACCACAAGCCCATGTAACTCTTCTACAGTAAGAATAACTAATATATGAGGGAGTGAAATGAAAAGAGCTGGCAATGCATTTCCCCCCCAGCATATCAAGCAGGTTTTCATAAGGAAGCAATGGTCATCAATCACTACCTCATTACCAACCTGTCATCTGAGCTTAGGCTAAATGTATTCTGGCTTGCTGCCATACTAAATGTTCAATGAAACATCCTTAAGGCTCTCTACAAGTTCAGCTGAAGTCGCACATGCTATACATCAAAGAGGAACATTAGTGTTATCATAGCTTAATAAATACTGCCATTCTGGCAATGTAATCCTATGTTCTAGAGCTATCTACCATTCCCAATATTATACTGCTTAAGTAAACAATCTTGCTGTCCTGTGTTAAGTTTATTTAGTGAAAATGCATGTATAGATAATCAGTCATACTGTTATAGATATGCTTCCATCCCTGCTGAAGAACAAACGCGAGCAAAACTAACATAGTATTTTAAAGCACACAACATAATAAAGTTTATCCTGAAATGTTTGTTCATAATGCATGTATATTATAAATTTATTACCCAGGATTTATGTTTTTGCTTGGCCAGGAAATTGTGATGAGAGTCAAGTAGCCCCAAATATCATCAGTCTTTTTCAAAAATCATATTGACTTATATATTGGCCTATTGTACAGGTGTGGGAATGAAACACAGTAATTGAGTCCATGTCAGCATTTCTGATACAAGGTGAAAAGACTGCAGTTATTTATAGACTACGTAGTCCTTACTTTTGTGAGTAATTCCATTGACTTCAGTGAGAATACTCACAGAAGTGAGGTTACTTAAGTGCATATATGCTTGTAGGAGTAAGTCCTACATCTGTTTTATTGTCGGGTTAAAAATGTCATTAAAAATGCATCCAGATTCAAATATGACAGAAGTTTCAGACAAAATATGCATTAAGCCTCCCACTCTCCACCCCCAATGTAGAAAAAGTAAATCAGTTTGGCTATTGAAAAAATATTCGAATGTGAAAAGCAGCTCAGGAAGCTTTTTTGCACTCTTATAATTTAAAACAATCACAACTTTGATTTAAAATATTCAATTTGGCATGTGATTAGGCCGTAATGTTGTATAATTAAAATGTGAAAAGTGGCTCCAACATGTGTTCAGTCACAGTTTTTCCGAATTATTTTAAATATACAGCAGACAGAGTGAGCTGAGTGCTGATCAGTAGGCTCAGCTTTTTCTGCTAAAGACACACTGGCTTGAGCTACTGCTCAGAATCCTATCCACCCCTGCCAGCAGATTCCTTCCTTTGCCTGTGGCGATGAATACTGCACCAGCTGCAATCTCCCCTGACAGGGGGTGGGAAGAAATTTGATCCTGTCAGACTCCTCCCCTGATTTGTGTAGAAGGAGGAAGAAAACACACACATACAGAAGATCTCCCTGGCTTATGGGGAGGGAGAGAGAAGAATCTGCACAGTATTTGCAAGGATCACAGGATAAGAATCTGATCGCATCAGAACCGGCTCATTCTATGGAAATGAAAATGAACGGGATTCCTGCTGGGGCATGCCTTCCACATTCCCAGAATGAATTTTGCTGCTGGCTGGCTGGCTGAATGTCTCTCCCACACCTAGAGCAAAGTATGGGTGAAGAGAGGAAATAAAGAAGCGTAACTGTAATTCTGATAAACTAAAGAGAAAAAATGGTAAAGAGTTTTGTGGTTTTACAGAGGTTATGGTCCATACTGTTTGGATCCTCCAGTCCACCCCTGCCAACTATTCTGCCTTTTATCCACCAAAATTCAAGTTGAGCCTTGGGCTAAATTTGGATGCAGGTGCAACACTCAAAGCTGGGAGCTCTGCACACACATATGGAGGCTGAATGTGGCCGGCCTTTTAACTTTGAATTACCTGTTTTTTGCTACTCTGTATCACAATCTTCAGGCTTCACAATGCCTTTAAGGCACAGCCTACATGGGGGTGATGAGGTAGTGCATGGCCCCAGCAAGAGTCTCATGAGATACTGAGCTCAAAGCAGCCACAAACCCTTAGAGGTCTGGGAAGCACAGCGGCTACCCCATTCTTCAGGAATGTACAGTACCCACTCCCTCTGCACCCAGTCTACACCTCTGGTGCTGTGTCAGCCTGACCCCTGTATATGAGTGCAAGGATGAGAGATGCTCCTTGTTCCCTCCTATCTCTGCATACATACGATAGGCACAATCTTGCTCTTAATAATACAGATTTTAAACTCTGTATAGCTTTAATTTAGATTCTTTATAGTGATTTTAAATGTGATGACATTTATAGATTTTTTTCAAAAAGGTACTCAAAGACAAGCCTGCTAAAAAAAATCAATGCCATATTTGCAAGTCTCATTAGATCCTCACAAAACCAAGATCTTCTTTTCATAGGGCCACAGCATTCAACATTTCTATGCCTAACCCTACCTAACCAATACTAGCATAAGTAGTTGTTACAAAAAATTAACAAGCCTGAGTTCAGTGGGAAGGTATAATCATTAAGAACAATAAAAAAACGACATTTAAGGGCCCGCCAATTGAATAAAATAGGTCTAGAATTTATTCTTGAGTGTTTGAAATTGAAACATTATTGAATAGATGGTAGAAAGACTGTCAGTGTTTTATTAAGCCCCCAAGATTATTTACTATAAAGGTGTTTTTGCTCCATTGAATGAATAAACGTCATAATTGTCTCATAAAAGTTGATTTCTTTCAGCTATCCACTGCAACAAGGTGATTTTCTTTTTTGTTAAAGAAAAACAAAATTGCTACCTCATGAGTGTGTACCATGTGCATGCAGGTTGTGCTGAGCTGTGTCTATCACAGAGATAAAGCAGAGATTACTTTGCCTCACAAAAGCCCCATTTAAAATAATCATAACATCTCCTCTTCTCCATTTAGGCCCTAAACCTGCCGCTAAACCACATGAGGTGACCCTTAAATTCCATGGAGCCCCACTGACTTTAATGGGGCTCCTTGCAGTCAGACAGGCCCACCCATGCACTTCTCTTCTTCTCCTGCACATTGACTCCCAGTCTGCAGGTGAAGTATTTGGACTCTGGAGATCTAGCAGGAGAAGCAAGATCGAAGTCAAGGATCCCTCACTGAAGAACCACGCCTTCAGACCCTTTATATTTAAACCAAGGGCCTATTAGCACAAGCATATCTGCTGATGACAGCTGATGCAGAATCACAAAAGTCAAGAGGGGGGTCTTGCAGGTATAGAAACCCCAGGCTGTTAGGCCTTTATAGGTTAAATCTGGAATTTTAAATTGCATTGGGAAAACAAACTGGAAGCCAGTCAGTTCTTGAATGCAAGGAACACCAAGTATTTTAAACACATTACTTAATTAAATTCAACACCACACTATGAGATAGGCAAGTATTATATTAGTTTTACATATAACTGGGACAAAGAGATTAAGTGACTTGCCTGAAGTCTCAAAGTCTGTCTGTGGCAGAGCTAACAATAAAACCCAAGGCTCTTTACTTATTGTGCCCTATTCTGACATATCCTCCTAAGCATAAACAATTTTAAAAGGGGAGAATAAAATCTATGTAAAAGGTAAGTATGATTTATCTTCCTTTCTTCCTTCAGACTGAAATGTAAATTTCCTAGCTCTAAGTCTTAACCCTAGACCAGGGGTGGGCAAACTACAGCCCGTGGGCTGGATCCGGCCCCTCAGGGCTTTGGATCAGGCCCGCGAGATTGCCACCCCCGTGGCGCCGCGGGCCCTGCTCCGCTCCAGGTAAGCAGCGCCGGGCTGGAGCCTGTATGCCGCACTCCTCCTGCCCCCTGCACCCCAACTCCCTGCCCTGAGCCCCCTGCCTGCACTCCAACCCCCTGCCGCACCCCACACCCCTCCTGCACCCCAACCCCCTGCTTGAGCCCCCTCCCACACTCTGCACCCCTTTGTGTCCCCTCCCACACTGTGCACCCCCTCCCGCACCCCAACTCCCTGCCCCAGCCCTACATTCATGGCCCTGCATGCAATTTCCCCACCCAGATGTGGCCCTCGGACCAAAAAGTTTGCCCACCCCTGCTCTAGATGAAATTCTTTCTGACAAAGGGACTGTGGATATCTTAAGCCTGTCATGACCCTACCTCCGTTCTACTTTGGGAGCAGCATCAGGCCCTCAGAGCAACAGCTTCTTCTAGACCACTTTGGCACCATCCCAATTCTTATAGCTCCCCAGTTACTCTTATGTTAAAATCATCCTTGGATACTTAAGGAACTAGCTAAAGCAACCTTGGAACCTTTAGCCATTATCTTTGAAAACTCAGGGAAGATAGGTGAGAAGGGCAAACATAGTACCTATCTTTAAAAGGGGCGAAAACAGAGGACCCAAGCAATAATGGACCAGTCAGTCTAACTTTGATACCTGGAAAGATATTAAATAATCAATTTGTAATCAGCTAGAGGATAATAGTGTTATAAGTAATAGCTAACATGGATTAGTCAAGAGCAAATCATCCTAAAACAACTTATTTTCCCTCTGGCTCAGTGGAAAGAGGGGACGCAGTAGAAGTGATATACTCTGGTTTTAGGAAGGCTTCTGACAGTCCCACATAACATTCTAATAAGCAGACTGGGGAAATGTGGTCTAGATGGAATTATAATAAAGTAGGTGCACAACTGGTTTAAAGACCATATTCAAATAGTAGTTATTAATGGTTCACTGTCAGACTGGGAGGATGCATATAGTGGGGTTCCACCAGGGTCTGCCATGGATCTGGTACTATTTAATATTTTCATTAATTATTTGGATGATGATGTGTATGCTTATAAAATTTGCAGATGACACCAACCTGGGAGAATTTGCAAGTACTTTGGAGGACAGAATTACAATTAAATACAACCTTGACAAATTAGTGAATTAGTCTGAAATCAACAGAGACAAGTACAAAGAATTACACTTAGAGAGGAAAAATAATCAAATACAGAACTATAAAATGGGGAATAATTGGCTAGGCAGTAGTACTGCTGCAAAGGATCTGGGGTTTATAGTGGGATCACAATTTAACATGAATCAACAGTGTAAAAAAAGGCTAATATCATTTTGGGGTGTATTAACAGAAGAGTTGTATGTAAGATACTGGAGGTAATTGTCCTGCTTTGCTCAGCACTGGTGAGGTCTCAGCTGGAGTACTGTGTCCAATTCTGGCCACCTTAATCTAGGAAAGAAATGCACAAACTGGAGAGAGTTCAGAGGAGAGCAACACAAATGATAAAAGGTTTAGAAAATCTCACCTATGAGGAAAGGTTAAAAAAACTGAACGTTTGCTGTTGAATAAAGAAGACTGAGGGGGACCTGATAGTCTTCAAATATGTTAAGGACTTTTATAAAGAGGACGGTGATCAACTGTTTCATGTCCACTGGAGGTAGGAAAAGAAGTAACAGGTTTAATCTGCAGCAAGGGAGATTTTAGGCTAAATGTTAGAAAAAAAATTCTTTGCTAACTATAAGGATAGATAAGAACTGCAATAGACTTCCAAGATCCTTTTGTGCTGACCCCCTGCTTTTCCTTGTCTTTGCTTCTGATGTCTTCAACTTGGTTCTTAAAATTAAATTATAGGAAGTACTGCATGGCACTGCTGTAAACTATGACTATCTAATTCATCTCTTTCCAAAATTTACAAGGGTTAGGGCACTGCCAGAGCTTAGAAGACTTTAGTGTTCAGCAGTTATTCCATATGTTCTGTGGGCGAACACCTGCTGCAGAAATACTCCCCAAACCTCATTGTTGGCATAATACTATAATTGCACTCAACTTGTAGGTTGAAAGGTCACTACTTCAGCATACTCAGGTTGCGGCTTCCCTTTTAAATGAAAGGAGATGTTATCACTGATGGAGTGCTACTTTGTCAAATCCTGGGACAGTAAAACCAGATGTCCATTGCTCTCATAATTTCTTAAACTAAGTAGAACATCTGAGGAAAATGACTTCTAATGCCTAGGGAGAAGAGAAACCAACTTTGACATGAACTTATGCTTATACCTCAAAGCTGAGAGGTATAACTCAAGGAACCCAAAGAACTGGCTGAAGGCATGGACTGAGGAAAGATGAAGTTCCTCTTTTATTTTTATATCTATAAATATGCAGCATATTACAGATGTCACAGAAGGAGAATCGAACATGAAAAGGCCTTTTTTCCTCTACCCTATTTGACTCCCACTGGAGAGGAACCTGTAAGATTAGAACAACGTGAGGAGAAAAGCAGCTATAAGTCTGTTTGGAGAAAATAAGGACTAGGAATTATAAATCTAACAGGATCACAAACAAAATTTTCCTAAACAGAATTCTCCCTAAATACCCAAACATACTGCAATCAATGTTCACTGGTAGGTCATTGTGCTAACGAAACTCTAAACCCTATAGCCCTTCAACAGGTCAATATAGAGAGGGTATGTGTGACATTACAATCCATATTCTTTATGGAAATATGGTTATAATATGGATATGACATAACTGAGATATACTTTATGCAAGATGAGTCTTGTCAGGTACCATTAGAAAGGTTATGATTTACTGAATGTGATTATCCAATTTATATGCATGTATCATTTCTGTATCTAAAGTTAGGAATATGGACTATGTAACAATTACAACTGGGTGTGTATTGGGAAGACACTCACCAGACGACAGGCCATCAGATTTGATGGGCCATCAGGAAGGAACAACAAGACCATGAAGATACTAATGACTCTCCCTCCTGCGAGGCATCCTGATACATAACTGTGACACTACTATGTCAGGTGATCTTATCACCTGCTACTAAACATTATCTGGGACTTCTTGTAACTTTCCACTGAAAGGGAAGGGGGGTCAAGTTTGGGAAACAAAGGATTCCCACCTTATGTAAATCTTATGTAAGGGTGGAGAGGAAGGAAAACGGGACTCCTCCTCTCCATGGCCTGTCTGTCCAAGAAGAAAGACTGCTAAAGTGCTAAAGACACCTGAAGGGAAAGCAAGGGGGGAGACCATACTGAGACAGGGGTCCAGTCTGAAAAGAAATATAACTGGAAGTCTAAACCACAGAAACTTTGCAACCTGCCTAAAATAACATTTAGGGTAAGAAACTATATTTTGTAACCTGCTTCTTAAGTACATTGAGCTTAGCTTGCATATTTTGTTTTATTTGCTCAGTAATCTGCTTTGTTCTATCTGTTATCGCTTATATTCACTTAAAATTCACCTTTTGTAGTTGTTAAATTTATTTCTTGTTTATAATATAACCCTGTGTGTACAATTTATAATTGGGTGGAGGGTAAGAGGTTGTGCATACCATCCTCCACATTGAGGGAGGAGGAGGATTTCACAATATATCTTTGGGTCTGCACTCCAAGGGAGGTGGACACCTGAGTGCCGGAGCAAATCCCTTAAATTGAGCCTTCCCAGAACTGATCTCAGTGTCTGTTTCGTTCTGCAGTTGGGTGTGGCTCTGCCTGTGTGTGTGCTGGAGGAAGCTTAATAGCTTGGCTCAGCAGGACAGGTGCCCAGGCTGGCATAACAGGCAGGCTCAGTGGTATCTCAGCACATCAGGTGGCGTCCTAAGGAGGGCAACCTGTCACAGTATGTAATATTAATAAAAGGACACATTTTTTGTAAATGTAATCAGATTTTTCACCCAACCATTTTGTCCTTTTCCATGAAGATCTGTCTCTGCAACTGTTCAGCCCACTGTCCAGCTACCAGTTCACCCCAATGCAAGAGATCAGTGCTCTGCCCTCAGAAAAAATATTTCAAACACTCACTCTTGACACAGCGCTAGATGATGCCCTTGTTTTATTTGTCTGAGCAGAAGAGCGAGGGGGATTAAGTCCACTGCTCAACTGAGTGAGACCTATCCAAATATTGGGTATGGGTTTGCTGTGGAGTGCAGACCATGGTCTCTGAATACTTCCTGTTTTGAGCAAGTAGGCAGAGCCTTGGTCTGCTCCCAGTCACTAGCCAGGCACGAGGAGCAGAAGTACGCTCCACCATTTCAAGCACTGGAGCAACTTTCCTCCCAGGGGAAAAGAAGTAGAATTTGTGCCTCGGCAGGGGCATCTCTGAAGCATACTGCCTTCCAAACAACTTCTGAGATGGTATGGTTTATCCACCATCCCTTGCCCAGTGCTCAGTCTAGGCACGATCTACCCCTTAAGGGCTGATTGAACTAGACAATAAAAACATAGCTTTGCGCCCCCCTCCCACCCCCGCAAGAGAAACACATTAAAAATTACTGTATGGAGAAAATAAACTCCTATATATCAATGAGACACAATAGGGTTTTCATTAGTGGGTAACAATGCACACATTGGCTGAATGATGAAGCACAAGACTGAGAAAGCTTACCCCACTGCTGAACCTAAATGTTTGTTCTAAATCTGGCCTCTTTGGTCAAGAAACTGAATGAGGAGCATTAATATAGTTCCTGCTTCACCTTACAAAAAAACACTCTGGGTGTAATTTAAAGCGGTTCACTCCATTCTATAACGCTGTTGAGCACTGTGGTTGGGCTACAGGAAGATGTTTCTTTTCATCACTGCCATAAATGACTAAAATAACTAAGCCCAAAGGATGAAATTCACACTGGTGCAGCTGCCCAGTGCATTGCCATTTTTGGAGGTACAGGCCAGCCTTGTGGAGGTGGGAGATCTGAAACATCCTGTGCCTTATGGAAGAAGGCTCCATGACAGCTCTTAATAGGCCAATGTGGAAGGATCCCAGTAGGGACAGGCCGAGGAAAGGACACTGTATCTGTGCTTGCACAACAGGGAGAGTGTGGAAAGGATCAGGCTACTATTCCAGCCCATAGCCTGAAACAGCATCAGTGGAAGAGACTAGTCCTAGGGTTAAGGGAAGTGAAACCCACATGTCCCAGCCCCTGCTCAATTCCACACATGCAGTCCATTTAGTATAGCTTTGTGCAGGGAGAGCAGAATTTCACCCTTACTGAAACACACAGTATTTTTTCCAATTTTTAATTACTTGTTTTCTTAAAATAAATTGAGAATAAGCAACTACATTAATGAAACAGTAGGAGTTAAATTACACAAAAGTCAGGACAACTGGAGTTAAGGTTCCTGTAATCTCTTCTTTTGTATGCACACACTGCATTAGGAAATCTCATTAGCTGATCTCCCAGCTTATGCACAGGAAAGCCCTGTAGACATTTAAAGTTAAAGCAAAAGGTGCCACATAAACATAAATCAGCACAAAATTAAACCTATTAGCATAGTCTTCCTGGAAGAGCAAGTGTATCACTTGAATTATATCATAGTATATTATTTTGTCATGAAATAAGGTAGCATGCACATTGTAATAATGGGTCTGATTCTCCCTTCTTACCAGTTTAACATCAGTATAACTTTATTGACTTCAACGAACCTCTGATTTATCTGAGTCTTAGAGGACACTCAGGCCCAATCATGTGGCAAGCATAGTGTGCTGTAACACAACCACAAAAGGATAGAGCAAAGGTTGCTGTGAACCCTAAATCTGAGTTTTCCTGACTTCAACCTTAACATTACATCAGTGCAGTTTCTCACTTCTAATATATTTTTTTTAAAAGAGAAGCTTTTTTGTCCATATGTGTAATTTCAATAGTTGTATATAATGCAAAATATGAACATTTAAGGGAAGTTACACCACATTAAGTTTAACCCTCATTTCTGTCTTGGATGATAGATGCAAGAATTCCAACTGAGTTGATTTTATGAACCAGTTAAATGATTTGTATTCAGAACAACATTAAAAATCCCCATGACAAAGTGTACTTGAACAAAAATATTCTGCTTGTGACACATCCTTTACAAGTAATGGGTTTTCATTTTTCACATGTTGCATCTCATTTATTTTATTCAGGCACACATAGTTAAATCTGCAAGATATGGCAAGCTTCCAATACCTGTGAAATAATAAATCATTTCTTACAGATGTTTTCACCCGCTACAAGGCTGCCGCTCATTAATCAAACATTATCAGTTTCTATAAGTGGCCAGTGCTAAACAGGAAAGGCAGTTCGTTTTGAGTTTTGACTTTTATTCACTGGTTAGTCCCTGACCCTTACTACTACTGGATGCTTGTTACAAATATTGAAACCCCTACCGCGAAGCAGATTTTACTACAAGGAATTCTGAAGTGTGTTATAAAAGGAGAAAAATATTTTTCCTTCTAGGATTAAAGGGAACAAAATCATACTTGTCTTCTAAAACACAGTAAGATCCATTTCAAAACTCGCTTCTCCATCCCATAAATAATATATGAACATGTAAGCAAAGATATAGTCTGTCACATCTGAAATGCTGTAATAATTCTATATTAGCCACGATGGAAGATATATCTTTTTCCATTTTAAATTATTAAAACTTCATTTCTAAAAACAGAACCCCTATACGCTTATGAACATAACTCTTTGACAATACAAAGAAAATGGAACAATGGAAGCAACAAGTTATCAGATTTATTATTAATTATTATTATTATTACGTTTGCAAACAGTTAGAAATGATTAGATTACTGTTTTAAATCCATTTAAATGTTTTAAATCCCATTTTGCATGATTTTCCTGTCAATTTGTTATTTTGACCTTAGCACATAATTTTGCAAATTTGGGGCTAAAAGTTAAATTTGGGTGGACACCATAATTTGGTTGAAGTGAAAGATGGAGGATTATACACAAGCAAGAAATATGCTGAACCCCTAATAATAATACCACTTAGCTCTTCTATAGTGCTTTATCAATAGACGATGTAAATACTACTGTTCCTGTTTTACACATGGGGAAACTGGGGTACGGAGAAGTGAAATGACTTTCTCAAAGTCACAGCAGGCCAGTGGCAGAACTGGGACTGGAATCCACATCTCCAAAGTCCCAGTCTACTGCTCTGTCCACTAGGACAGTGGCTCTCAACCTTTCCAGATTACTCTACTCCTTTCAGGAGCCTGATTTCTCTTGTGTACCACAAGTTTCACTGCACTTAAAAACTACTTGTTTACAAAATCAGACAAATATACAGAAGTGTCACAACACACTATTGCTGAAAAATTGCTTACTTTCTCATTTTTACCATATTACTATAAAATAACTGAATTGGAATATAAATATTGTAGTTACATTTCAGTGTATAGTATATAGAGCAGTATAAACAAGTCATTGTCTGTATGAAATTTTAGCTTGCACTGAATTCACTAGTGCTTTTTATGTAGCCTGTTGTAAAACTAGGCAAATATCTAGATGAGTTGATGTACCCCCTGGAAGACCTCTGTATACCCCCAGGGGTATACGCACCCTTGGTTGAGAACCACTGCACTAGGACACACAGCTTCACCTTAATGGCAATTTTCAGATATACTAATATTTGATGTTTCTTTAAACAAATGATTTTTTTAAACTATGTAATATGGTTTCTGAACAACAAAGCAGCAAACTTCTCTCCTTACTTCTTTTTTAACTAAGAGTTCTGTTCGCATATTCCCCAGTATTTGGAATGAGCACCAAAAGTTTTAAATGTGGTTGGAGACCTCTGTTCATACAGATCTTACAAGGCGCATCAAACAGGGCTTCATTCCTGCAGGCTGCAGAAAGTATTCAGAAGTGGCTGGGGTGGGGAGTGTTTCTATACTTTAGTAGGATTAGGGACAAGGTCAATGCATGGAAAGACTTTTATTTACATTGAAAACTAAGGGTCCAATCCTTCAGTGCATTGGATACGGGCAGACTCTTGCACCTGTGTAGAGCCCTTTTAGGTAAATTTTCAGAACACTGTGGGTGAAATCCTGGCTCTACTGAATCTTGTGACTTCACTGGAGTCATGATTTCATCTAATTATAAAAAAAAAATGTTTTAAAGTTTTTATCAGACTTCCCAGAAAAAAATCTATTTTAAGAAGATTTGGCATATGGAATTTTGGGATGATTTTTCTGGAGTTTTTAGAGGTAGAGGCTAAAAAAAATCAGATTTGTTATGTGAGACCAACTTCAACCTTAACTATAGAGCAGTGGTTCTCAAACTTATTTGATCATGCCCCCTTCTTTGTGTCTGTAGTCATGCTGTCCCCAACACAAGTAAATATACCACTGCCCAGCTCTGAAGGCAGAGCAGACAGCAGCGGCTGCTGGCCAGGTGCCCAGCTCTGAGGGCAAAGCCACACAAGCTGCAGTTCAGAAGTCAGGTTGGTAATGTGAAAAGTGATATTTGTCAACGTCACTTTTCACAGCAGACTTAGCGCCCCATTGCCACCCTGACTTCTGTGCTGCTGCTGACACCCCAGGGCTGACAGCTGGAGCCCTGCTGCCACCTCCCAGTGAGGGCTTTGGGGCAGGGGAAGAAGAGAGCCTGGGCAGCGGCACTCCAGCTGTCCCCTTTATCCCATCCCCCCACCTCCCGGGTGTGCACAGCCCTTCTGCATGAGCCCCAGCCACGCAGGGCTGACAGGAGGAGCTCTTTTAAGACAAAACGCACACAGCGCACCCCTCCCTTGGGAGGCTCGCCCCACAGTTTGAGAACTGCTGCTATAGAGCAGCCCCTACTTTAGCACAATGCACCCAACAGGAGCTTTTCTGAACACCTGCAGAATGTATACATTAAATTCTACATTTGACTGTCTCACACTCCCTGGCACACAAAAGTTGCCAGTTAAGGTCTCAATCTTCCATACTTACACAAAACTCCCACTGCCATAAATAAGTGAGAACTCACAGACTAGTGGAATAAGGGTAAGGTGGCTTTAAAATACCTTTGTGCCCTCGTGATTTTTGGCTGCTCCAGGGGCTGGAGTAGCCCTGTGTTTAATTTAGAGAGCGCTACCGCTCTCCTATCCCAGCACACCTCTCCCACACCCTATAGGGCTGTAGAAGGGGTCCTCAGAAGTCAGCATGTGGCTGTCTTCTTCAGTTTCTGCACCAGGGGAATTCTCTGCCCCCTTTTATAGCCCCTCTGCTCAGTATAAAGGGCCTGATATGTGGAGGAGAATCTCACCCAATGGGGGTATTACATGATTACTGGACTCAGTCCTGATTTAGTATGTTGAAACACTTAGAAAGAAAACTAATTCAGAACATGCTCTCACAATGCACTGTATCAGGGATTTGTCTTAAATATGTTTTGCCAGCTCATCTGGTACAAAATGTATCTATTTTCTCTTAGAAACTGAGTTAAAGCATATCACATTGAAAAGCCTCAAACAACATGAAACATATATACAATAGCTGTTTTGGCTCTAGTAGACAACCAAATTGTGGAAACCTTTTCCAAGAAACTCTGTTTTGCTTTCTCAAACCTCCTTTTCTTGTTTTTTTTTTTTTTTTGGCAATTCAGATAATCTCCTCTCAGAGCTCTAGCTTTTATTTTTCCTCATCAAAAAATGATATTTGCTCTCGGCCATGACCACAATGTAAATCCTCTGCTTCTTAATAAAGGTACAAAATAGTCATGCTTGAGTCACTTCCACATTCAAATAATGGATAGGATTGTGGCACATTTTTCAATGCACAAGTGTTAAATGCTATGCTAATTATGATTTTTATGTATTTGTTTATTTTACACAGTATATGTTCTTCACCCCAAAAAACCCAACTTACTAGAGAAAAAAACTATACATTTTGAATTACTGAGACGTGATCTGTAACAAAGGCTAAAGATGTCCTTTCCAAAATAATGGCAAGGTACTTCAATTCCAATACTCACTAAACTGTTAGAATCTATTTTAAAATAGACACCATATGTAAATAAACAACCATCTGTCTTCATTATATTCACAGATACAACGATACATTATTTCTTTTTAAGAAACCACAAATGTACATTAATAATCAATTATACTGATTTTTCTTACACGATTGAGACATGAGTGAACAAAAAAGCAACTTTTTTTACTACATTTGAAAAAATTGAACATTTATTATCTAAGTCACTTAGAAAGTAGGAGGCTTTTTGTAACTAATAAGCTTCAGCACAATTATAAAAGCAGCATTAAAGACTAATCTACTGGAACTTGTTGAACCTTACATTCTTATCATTGAATTTTGTTCTTTGCAATTCTAATCACCAAAGACCATTAATTAGAGGGAATTTTGAACAACTACTATTCTGAACTGCTGATACCTATTTGCACTTTCCATAATGGTCCATGTTTAAGAGGCTACATTTCTAGCACAAATCTATTGCATAAAAATCACTGTACATAAAGAAATAAGGAGTATGTGTAAAAATTTGAACAGTGAAAATTGACTTATTTATCTACTAGACTTTGTTCATATCTATTCTGCATAATAAATAAACAATAGTCAAAGGATTTCGTGTAAAAGAAAACATGGCCAAAGACAAAAGATTTGGAAAATATTTGTTAGATAACCATGTAATTTGTTAATGATTATTTGAACACTTTGATTATTTAGCATTCTTATTTTTGTCTAACAATCTTTTTCAGTGTTTTTAAAAATAAAATTGAGAATAATGTTTTTGAATTTTAGATCTAACACCATGAAAACACTAACATCACAGCGTAGATTCAGAAACAATGTAGACAACGCTATGTACACTGCCCATAGTTACTATACACACATCAGCCAAAACACCCCAACCCTCACTTGCAACATCCCTGCTATTCCAGGAATGGGCCACTGATCAGCAAAAGTAAATTGTGCTAAATTCTGAGATGGGTTTGTAATGTGGTAAAATGTGCATGGAGAATACCAAAATGACTTTATTTATGAGGAATGCCAAACCTGGTCCAAAGCCAATAGGTTAATACAGCAAATCGCTGTGCCACCCATGGCCATAGAAATATTTGTGTGTGCATGTTAAATTTTCTGCTGAAGAATTTACCATGCAGTATTTTTCCCTTTATACATATTTTAAAAAATTAATATATAGCAGTTTGATTAATACGTGTATTTACCAGATGCCCATTACCTTCATAGTGTTTTAGAAAAACACATACACCAAAAAAACCAACCATGGTAGAAAGAGTAAGTCAATCATGCTAAAATGTAAAGAAAAGTGTTAAAGTAAGATCCAACATGACAAAGTGACAACTGACTCAGAGCTTGGATAGTCTCTATTAAACCAAAGTGCCAGCTATAGCAGCAAAAATATTTACATAGCTTAATAAGAACATTTACCATATTGTTTTAGTACTTGAATGTTTCTTCGCAGGTATTTGTTGCCAATGTCATTAAAACTACAATAGATTGTTGCTGCACCATGCCCTGGCTACACTAGCATGTGTTTCCCATACTGTTTTGTTGATTAAAAAAAACAAAAACTGTTGCACTGTATCAACACTGAAAAAGTATCTGATAGGAAAATGAGAAATACTAATGGACTTGAAAAGCTTTGTAATTGACTTGTGCCTGAACCAAGCAGCAGGGATTTCCTCTGGTGTAGGAAACATGCTGTAGGTAGGAGAAGGCGTAAGTCAGTGCATGTTGTGCTCTGGCCATCCCAGGACACTGTAACTACCAGAAGCTGCTCCAAGTTACATAAAGGGCCAAAGCTGCTCCCCTCCCCAGCATTTCCAGGGATCAGGAGATTCCCCTTCTCCTGCGAAATACCTTGTCAGAAGGGGCCAGATGGAGCAGAAAACTTAGTAAGAAAACTCATCAAAGTTCACCTAAGAAGCTTCTCTTTGAGAAGAGCTTGGGGCCCATGGAGTTCACTAAAATGAAATCTCTCAGCCTCACAGACCTTAGAGTTTGCAGGGAAGCAGCCATCCTACAGGGACAGTTAGCGCTGCACATGGTTCTGCTGATGCCCTGGCTACACTGGCCACAGGAGCTCTTGCTGCTTCAAATGATATAACAAAGCCAGAGGAAAAGACAGACAAAATAGGTTTCCTACAGCAATTCCTAGAAGTCCTTGGACATCTAAGAAAAATCCACCTCACAAATCTGAGTTTTGTCTAACCTGTCAATTCAGCCCAAGAAGTGGCTACTCCCTTATTGAGTGAGCAGTGAAAGGAATCTGAAGTCTGAATGATTACATTTATAAGACACAAACTTATACAGGAAGACTTCTTGGAACTTTATTCATTAACATGAAAAAGACCTGCCATTTTCTCACCAATAATTGGCACTAAATGTCAAGTGAGATTTTGGTTCATTTTCCATTTCTGCACAGTCTCAAAAAATCCAACAAACCTAGTTTTCTAACTAGCCTCAGGATTAAAGTAAAATGAAGGGAAGAAAAGAATAGGCATTTTTGGATCCATCGTTTAAATTTTGTATTGTGTCAGTCCTCATATGGTATATGATGATACAACATTTCAAAAAGTATGTGGATGCATTAAACATATAGTGGGCCAAATGCAGCACTGCTATAAGAAAGCAAAACTCAGTGAAAGTCAACTTGTATCAGAGTTGAATTTTGTCCACTTTATGGATGTTTATTAATTCCGTATCTGATCCTTAACAGGGAAGTTAAAAACCGGCATTATAACTAATGCCCAATTTATTGTTAAAAATTGGTGTGTAGCTTTATGACCCATGAGGAACAAACATTTGAAAGCATCACACAAGCACACATAGTCATGTTTTCTCTGTATGACAATCAGATGATCACAGCTAAACTTAGTTAAATAAAGGACATAAAGCACACTCCTCCACATGCACAGTAAAGCTTAAAAAGTAGTGTATCAGACACACAATTACCTTACATCTAACCCTTCCACCTTACTCAATATTTATGTTTCTCTACGTAATTTTTCAAATGTAAAAATATTGTAATATATTTCTTGACTAAATTCTAAACAATATGGTTAAAACGTATTAAATAAAAGGAATTTTCTAATGTTGTAACCATTTTGCTCCCAGGATATGGGAAAGTCCTGGTGGGTGAAGTAATACCTTTTATTGGACCAACTTCCGTCACCCATCTTGCCTCTATGAATTTTCTAAGGTATTCATACATTTAACTGCTCCAAACAATATGAACCAAATGTAAACACTACCTTGATTTTCACATTGCATTTAGATGCGCATGTTCTTTCAGAAAGCAGTCAGCATCTTAGAAACAGATAGGAGAGAGTTTTGTGAAACATCTGCAATAGAGATTGTTATGCTAAGTAGTTTCTTGGTAGGAAAGATAAGTAAATAAGAGAATGAAAATCTGTGTAATTTGCAAGTGAATAGGTTAAGGATGCCCAAGGGCAGATTTTTAGTATTTTCTGGAAGTGTCTTAAGATTATTAATAATAAATAAGCTGTTTTGTGCATCTGAGCCCAAAAAGCTTCCAATGTCTAGCATTGCTGATATGTATTAAGGAGGTTCCACTAATATCAAGAGGAGCAGTGTAGAATCAGAAGAGCAGATTACAATGAATGCCATTAGCAGAAAGATTCCTTGAAAATAAGAATTCTTTTTCTATGAAAAGGGACAAAAATTACTGTTCTCTACAAATAAACTCACACTGCATAGATAAAGAAGTGAAAGCACCCAATATGAATGGGTTTTTGTACAGAGCTCTTCTTCTAATGCAATTCTGTTTCCTTTGTTTTGAGGAGACTTTAAAAAAATGTTTGATTCAAGTGTTGTACAAGGACAGTATATCAACTATGTCAAAGATGTACAGTTTATTGTATTCGAACTGATTTATGGTCAGTTTTGTTTACAGATGCACAACCATAATATTGTAATGCCCTTCATATCATAGTAGTGAAAATAAAAATTAACTCAATATGAAAGGAATTTGATAATAGACTATGTCTTAGATCACACTAAGGTGAAATTCTATTTACTTCCACAGGGCCCACACTCAGGTTCAATGCATTCCTTGAGCTATTAGCATGGGGCTGAGTGGTGCATACAGGCTTGTTTGAGCTTCTGCATTGGTCCTTCTAGATTTAAGTACGCAATCTAGTGCAGGGGAATTCCTCCGTTAATGGATAGATGTAACTGCAGCTCCTTTTTGACACAGCCCATGATGGAGAGATTACTTTAAATTTAAATAGTAGTTAATAGATAAATAACTCTGCTTCCATGTGGACTTTATGGGCATGTTAATGGTCAGTTTGTTTCTAGCTGCTCTCTGATAACAGTGGAGTAGTATATTCTCTGTTCACATCCAGGCTATGTCTAAATTCTGCCATTGTTTCCTTCACAACATCCATCTTTATTCAGACAGCTAAAACTCATCTATGCCTTCAGGTTCAGTCTTGATTATTTCAGCAGCAGCATCTTTGGTCTTCCTGAAGCCCTCCTAAACCCTCTACAACTAAAATGATCTTCCTGGATTTTAATCACTCAATGGCTCCTCATTCTGCATCCCATAACCTTGAAACTCCAAGACTGATTTGCCATGGCTCTGCAACTTGTGTTGTTATTTACACCACTGCATAGTGGGGAAAACGGCCCTTCCTATCCTCTCTTTCCATGCACTGCATGTTTTAGACATGCTTTACTTGTCTGGTCTTGTCTCCCAGTCGATTGCCCCATGCCCCTTCTGATGCACCAGTGATGCCAGCCTTAATACCCAATTGATCTGCTTCTCCCACAGGTATCTCTTTTTTCATGTTGGCTCCTATATGCAGAGCTGAGCTGGCCCAACTGTCTTCATTAAAAATCCCCCCAGAAAACTCCCTTCTTCTCTGAAGCCTATTGCAAGTGATTTATGATATTGTTTATCTACAACTGTCATCAAAACTGACCAGAACCAGCAAGCTGGACAAGTTTTATCTTGAATAACCACGTGATCATCGCCCTATTAGCCTCACTTGTCCTGGCACCATTCCATCTCTATCTTTTTCTCCGTCACTTGCTGTGTCATGTCTGAAATTTAGACTGTAAGTTCTTTGGAGGCAGAGTCTGTCTTTTGTGAATACTGTTGGGTGCTATAAAATAACGCTGCACAAAACCAAAATAAAGACATAGAAACAAAAACAAATGGGAAACATTTCTTTAGCCAGCAGAGTTTAATGGCTTAATCCTGCAAGGTACACAGTATTTTTGTCCTTGAATCCAGCAAAGCACCTAAGTGTGTGCTTAACTTTAAGCACGTGTATTATGCATTTTACTGGATCAGCATCAGAGTGCTCAGAGAACAGAACCCTAAGTGATGATACACTGAGGCACCAAGTAGCAGCATCTATCACTTTTGAAATACAGCAACCAATGGGAAAAGTCTGGAAGCAATTTCAAATGAAACTGGCTTCCTCGCTCTTCTCTTTGGAGCAAGTTTAGTAGCAAGTGAAGAAAAAAGGAAAAAATGCAAATAGCAGAGAAAAAGGAAAAAAACAGAATGAAGTGAGACAGAAAAACAATTTTACATGCTATTTTTTTCCTCTATAAATCTGCGTGCTGGCCATGGGCCTATGCACCTCCTATGCAGATATCATGGCCTCCAAATTTAGTTTATGGATCAGGAGTAAGATGCACAATTTCCTTCTGTAGCACCAGCAAAATGAACATCTGTTCACTTTTTGCCACGTAGGTTTGTAGCTGGGTGGGTGGGTGTGAACAGAGCTCTCGATGTGTAATATTCTTCCCATCTGCACACCAGGTGGCACTGCATAGTTAATCAGAAGATAACAACAGGCATGAGGAGATTACTTACTTTTGGGGGATAAGATAGTAAATCAATCTCACAACTTTTAAAAAATGAGGTGCACCAGTGCTTGGATTTTTAATTTATTTTTGGTGTGTAATTTTGTTACAATCAATGAGATTATTTGAAGACACCATTGTTTTAATGCTATGTTAATTAACAATGAATGACTGCAATTACTGAAGAGGTTCTGTACATGAGGTCTTTGATTTATTCCCTTTGATATATTGATTTAACCCTTGCAGGTAGGACATACTATACAGTATAAAGGGCTCTCTCTTGGATATATTTTGTATGCTCATGTAAAACATTAACTAAATTTGCATTAAATGATATAGCCTCTGGGGAATCTAGAATGGTATAACAGGTGCTATAGCAATCCAATATCACACTATAAAGGAAGAAATCGTGGTTTTTTTACAAACCAAATGTTAAGTGTTTCCAAGTGCAACAGAGTATCTTACCATATGTAAAACTAACAAAACTCATATGAAATTAGAGAGGGAAAATACCCCGTTAGATAATGAATTATTCACCCCCCCCTCAACTACAGGAGTGATTATTTGCTACTGTATATTTTACAGTGTTTTCTCCAGGCAAATTGTAAAAGACTCAAGCAATGGAACTTGCATCACTTCCTTTGGCAGATTTAATTCCTGCTCATTTTGATCTCCAAATGCTCATTTTGATCTCACTGTCCTTGCTTTATACCCTATCTCCTTGGACCACCCTAAACAATGATGTTCCTCCTTAGTGTTCACACACTTTGGATATTTTTAGTAAGTTTTTTTGGCCCAAGCTATAAATATTTAATGCCAAACTGCATAACTCATACTCAGATGGGTGCATCCTTACTCATTGAAGTAGTCCAACTGAAGTCAGCGTGACTGATCATCTGAGCAAGGGTACATTCATGTTAGTAAGGATTGCACAAATGGGCTTTATATAGGAGTGAATGCCCTACTGAAATTCATGCAGTGGCTTTTTTATGTGCTAATGTTTCAAACATGCATCATTTTTATAGAAATATTTTTCTATCAGACTAGATGTTCTAAGGCAAATCAAGTCAACCATTAGCTGACAACTAAATGCTATTAGCTAAAAGGATTCACAAACTAGATTTTTGCTGTTTGCTGATAGAGCCAACATGTTTGGATATGGACTGAAAGACATATGAATGTTATTTCTAGTTCTGTTTTGTCAGTTGAAGAAGCATGTTTCCTTTTAGGTAATGATATAGAACAAGGGTAAAAATTTTCAAAAGCACCTAACAGGCTTAAATGCCATTATAAAAAGTTACTTAGGGATTTAGGATTCTAAGGGTAAGTCTACACTGAATGCTCCTTTCATCAGTGCGTAGAGTACATTCTTGCCTAGCCCCCCTACCATGGGTATAAAGAGAGGGTAGGCAGAGGCATGGTTTAAGCAAGTAGAATAAAAATATGGATATGTATGCGAGTACATACCATGCACACTTTCTACTCATCCAAGCTGCACCTCCCCATCTACACTGCCATTTTTAGCAGTATAGTGTCCCACTGCCTCCCCACTGTTGAGCCTTTCCCTACCACAGTTAAAGGCTCTGGCAGCTCCCCACTGCTGGAGCTCTTCCCTTCAGCTTCCCCTCTGCCAGAGCCTTTCCTCACAGCAGTGAAAGACTCTGGTAGCGGGGAGCTGCTGAAGGCTTTCCCTGCTGCCTCCCCTCTTCCAGAGCCTTTCAGTGACATGTTGCTACATGCTGCAAGTGTGAGTGCAGTCTGCTTTTCACTGCAAGATGTAGCTACACACACACTACGGGCTGCCACCAGTGGTTCATAGTGTAGACATAGCCTTAAGGTATGTCTACCCTGGAGCTGGCAGTGTGATTTCCAGCTCAAGCAGATGTACCTGCAGTAGCCACAGCTGCATGGGAAGCGGGATCAGCTAGCCATTCCACATACGTACCTAGGGTTTCAGATAGCATTATACTCAGGTCAGCTAGCCAGTGCTGGTATAGTTGTGGCTACACTACTATTTTTAGCACACTAGCTTGGTCAATGCTAGTGTGGGTGTGTTCACCTGAAATGGAAATTACACCTCCAGATCCAGTGTAGACACTCGCAGTCTCATTGGAAGTCCATGGGACTTAAGCATCTAAGTCACTTTTGAAAATGGGAATTAGGCACTTTTCAAAAATTTTTGCCTAAAGAGATAATCAGATGTAAAGACTATATATATATATATATATATATATTCTTGTGAACTAAAGGAGGGGACTGTAAATGTTATTTAGAAACCCTAAACTGTAGTGCAGATGTTACAGTACGTCTCTGTAATAAGAGCAGTCTCTGAAAGAGTCCTGGCCTGCAAATAATTTAGCTGACCTTCAAGAGGAAACGTAATAAAAAAAGAAGTATTCAGTCCTAAAAATAAACCAAAAGATACAGTAACACAGAGCACTCAAGCTGTTCTGTCTCCTTAGGACCTACTGTGATACTTGCCAAGGGTACCCAGGGTTGTGAAGCACCTCACTACCATCTGCCCTTAGCAGCAAGCCTTGTCTGTGCTTGCCAGGGGTAGGCTCCCTAAGAACCCCTGGCACAGGCAACACAAGCACTCCCCTCTCTCCCTACAAAGATCCTGCTGTCCCTCATGCAGGTTAGCTATAGGCACACTCCAACCTCCAAGTCCTCCAACCACGCCCCTGGAATGTCTAGCCCCTGATCCTCTAAACACTCACAGAATCCACACGTTCAATACTCACAAAGGAATAGTACATACCAGCTTATCAATTTCACCTCAGGATCACTGCTCCACTTACATTCACAACACTTAGATATATTTATAGTGAAAACAAAAATAAGTTTATTTAGCAAAGATTAGTGAGTCAATAAGAAGCAAGTAGGATTAATGGAAACAAAGGGTTACATATAAAATAAAATCATAACACACATTCTAGAGCTTAAACTTAAGTACCAAGATCCTCTCTTATTTAATAAGCTACTGCTTATTAAAAGTCCTTTAAACAGCATTTTGCAACGAGGATGGCTGAGACCCTCCTTTCATAAAATCAAGCTGCTAGCACTTTGTCTCTCCAGATGAAGGATGTCAGGGTGTATCTCTGCATCCCTAGATATATCAGACCAATCCTTTGTTCCTAACTTGTAAATAGGGTCCCCTCCACCCATTCACTTTTTTCCTGTTAATTTCTTTTTCTGAAGTCCCCACAATCTCTTCATTAGCACTTGACTCAGTATGTAAATAGACTTTCATTATAAAAGATCCACAATATACAATAGTCAACTTGGGACATAAGTGTCTTTCACAAAGATTATGATGAACATCGTGACACAGGCTTTCAGTAGAAATCTTACATGACACACTTTGGTGAACTAGAATGTAAATACCAGGTCCAGAGGATCCCTGTAAACCTATGCACCCCGTGACCTCTGCCAGTTAGTGCTGACAGGTCCTTGGGTCACACACTCTTGCTGCCCTATACTGCAGTCTTCAAGGGCTACATACTCTGCCTAGTTCATCACCCCACGATCTCTCTCACACAAATGCCAATTCTCTGCTGACCATGGGTCTCCATAATACTTACACATGGCAGCTACTGATTTGAAACTTTTCTAGTAAAGGCCAAGTTTTCAAATTGATTTGTAAACTTGGTCACAGAAATTCTGCTTGTGCATCTCTCTGCATAAGGAAATCTTGCACTATGCAGGTAACTGAGTCTTACTATCTCATTCTGATGGGTAAAATAAGAGTTTTCGGTCCATAAATTCAGAGACCCACTTGCAAACTTAACCATAAAAGTTTACCTGAAAGATTTAATTCATCTTGGTTAGGTTTTAAAAACAGTAGAGGAAATGTTACAAGTTAAAACCCATTGCTAGCAGACAGTTTGAGTCTCAAAATGACATTTTTAAGCATTCACCACCAGCCACGTGTTTCTATGCTTAATTGCCATTTTTAAAAACACTTATTAAACTACAATGCCAAAAGCTTTAGAAATTGAACATTTAGCTAAATGAAAGTGAAAAGCAACAACCATTGAGGGTGAGTAAGTGCAATGGAAACCTGCCGTATTGATTTAAATTGTTCCTCCTCTCCTCCCCTTGCTGCAGCATTCCAGTCCTGTGTAGAAACTGTCAATTGTACTAATTTCTATGATCATTTTTTATTCTATGCAAACGGGAACTCTGATGTGACCCCAAAATTAACTTTTATTATTGACTTGAGGCATGATGTGAATTCAGCTGTCCAAGGGTAAAAAGCTGTAATTCACTATCACTTTGCCCTTCTGAATTATAATGTTCAGTAAAACACATGAGGTGATGTGTGCCGCCAGAATCTGCTAAGCAGAGATCTCTGTGGAAAGAAAACTGAAAGTGGGCTTACAGGACCACATAAGGGACAGGGATGAAGCAAGCAACTCACTGAATCCTCCAGAAACAACAGGAACATAGCGTTAACTCAGTCCACATAATGTGATAATGGTAGGTTGAAGGAAGCAACTGGAATACACGGGAAGGCTAATATCATCCCCTTTGATTGATAGTGCATGCTTGCCATGTGTTACTTGGGTATGCAGTCTGGAGGTTGTGTTGGATCCCCATCTGCTGTTGGACGATCACATTGCTGCAACGTCCAGGCGTGCTTTTTGCTTATTTGCTTTCTCTTGGCTACAGACCATGCTATGGTAATGCATGCATTTGTCGCCTCATGCTCCCTATGAATTATTACACTGCACTCTATGTGGGCTACATCTTATCTGGAAAATTAAGCAGGTGCAGAATGCAGCAGCTCGTACATTAAGTGATAACTCTTGGAGACAGCATATATTATCAGTGCTCCATGACATATATTGGCTGTCAATTTGTTTCTAGGTAGAGTTTATGGTGTTTGTTTTACCCTATACACATCTAAATGCTATAGGATCTGCCTACTTGAGAGACTACCTCTTCTTATGGCAGTATGTCACAGCTGCAATCCACAGAAGACTTCAAGCTTGATTTGTTTCACTATAAAAAGAAAGGGAGTTAATGATAAAACATTCTCTGTAAGGGTTCCTTTCCCAAGATCTGAAATAGCTCAAATTTGTTCAGGGCACACTGAAAAGCCTGTCTGAGTGGCAATAAGTGAAGGGCTGACACAGGTGAGGACAAGATTTGTTTGGTTGAAAAACATGGTGCAGGCTGTAATGCGTACTGGCCACATGTTTAATGATCAGATGATGGGCGACAGGATTCAGATAAGAAGTGCTTCCTGCTCTGGTCGAATTCTACTTTGTGGCTCCAATGTTCTTTTGCTTTTAAATATATGCAAAGGAGAGCTTTTGGTTGGATTCCCTTTTGCATGGAGTTATCACAAGACCCAATTCTAAAGTTATTAAAGAAATAAATGGAGAGGTTGTGATCTCTGACCCCATACAGAAGCCTCAAAACATGCTTTTCTTCCATATGCTTGCTAAATATTAGGGATACAACCTTAAATATGCCTCCTACGATGCCTACTTTGCGCATGTGCTCTCTCCTCCTCACTTAGACCCATTTCACCCCCTAGTCCACGACACATTCCTCTTCCTGATACAAAATTCCAGCCATGTGATGTTCAGGGTTCTCCAGGCATTTTCAGCCTTCACCTGCCTCTAAGACATTTGTCTCCACATGGATGCTCGCTCACCCCATAAAACTTCTGGACACTTGTTCACTCCCATATCTCCAAGTTCTTTCTCACTTCCAAGAGGCATTCCCTTGAAAGGACCCACTACTCTGTAAAAAACTTAGTCTCACGTACTCCTCTTCCCACCTAGACACTCATCTTCTTTCAATCATCCATTCCCTTTTACTTCCACTCCTCTGGTAGAGGAAATTGAGAACAGCCTGCTCTTATTCTACTAAGTAACTGATCTTTTGAACTGAATTATTACAAGCTTACAAAACTGTATTTGATGCAAGCAACGTTATTAAAAATTTTTGCTTCCAACATTCAAGTTAATGTCCAACCTGTGGTCCCCCCCCCATAAAAGTTTAGCAGACTAAGAACACAAACAGAAAAACCAGTGCTCAGAATCAACATATATAAAGATCTTTAGTGGAGCGCATAATAAATATTCTTTTGTATTATACACCCAGCAGATCCAGACACACTGTGGGCTCAGTTTGCACTTGCCCTTCCATCTTCCTCCACCCGTGCTCAGGATCTAAGTGGAATGAGGATACTAGTGATCACTGCTCACAAAAAGAAAGTGCTGGTGAGAGCTCCAGTCAGCACTTCACAAGGGGGCGTAACAAGTTGGCTTAGGGGCATAGTCAAGGACCCAATCCTTCTTACATGTCTGCCAGCCTCTGGCAGCAAGGGTTGTTGTGAGTTCACAGTACCTTTCACCAGCCCATGTATGGAGTGTTATACACTCTGTTCCCCTTCTGTTTCCTAATGCATTCTGTTTACATGTGGCGAAGCAAGTGGTGCACAGTACCTCCACTTGTCTACTAGAACTCTGCACCTGCTCACTTACCCAGCACTTCTCACAGAAGTAAAACCACTATTTGGCCCTGTATATTTATTTGAGAGACACAATAATGTCTAGATTTACATAAAATTAAATGCCTTTATTTAAAAAATGTTGTGTGCCAGGATAACCTTATTGGGCGTAAGCAAGGAGACAGTCTCTCTATAGATAAGATCCAGCCATTCTACAGGTAAAATACACAGTGGTAAATTGACAATTAATCAGTAGTGACAAAGAAATTTTCAAATGTTTGAATAAATCTATGTTGTAATATCGAACAATGCTGATGCTGTAAGGATGGCTGTTTATCCTAGCTATTAGATGTTGAGAAAATAAATGCTCATTTATGCATTTCCCTCCTAACTTCCAGGATTTTATAAAGCAAAAGAGTTAGAAGAGGGATAGTCATGTTGATTAAAACATGAAAGAAGATAACCTGGCATATTGCCCTGTGTACAATTATACAGAAATATGACCTCATGGAAATTCCTACGTGTGGACTGTCTCTAACAATGAGAGGATTTAGGATTATATAAATCACAATGGTTGGTAGTACAGTATAATCACATGAGAGAATGAACCTGGCAAAGCTTATTATACTGAATACCCAGATGGTAAACAACAGTTGTCGCTGTACTAAGAATTACATCTCTCTAATCAATAATAGGAAGGAACAGTTGGACAACTTATTTCCTATTATGTTCACTTAGGCCATGTCTAGATCAATAAAGAGCATTAAGCCTCATGCCAACTGTAGACAGTATATGTTCAGCATGGCTATCATATGTTAGGGATGGGTACTGCTGTACTCCAAAATACTTTTAACACATAACCTGATATAATTAAGCTAGCAGTAATGGTTTAAATATCAGATGGGTATTTTTATAATGGGAGTGGAGATGAAATTATTATTTTAGTTTAAGTAGAATTCAAAGCCAACTTATTTTGTTAAAGCCAACCCCCACCATAATTCAATTTAGCTCTGAAATCTACCTCTGAAGGATGGTCAATTCTTCTTATAGGGGAAAGAAAAAGCAATAAAGCACAGTATCACCGGCTTACATATTCACTAGCTAATTATGGGGGTATAGTAAGCTGTTCACAAAAATTGAAAATTGTGCTTGCATATCCCTCAGGCCAGAATGGCAATTATTGCTAGTAACTTTCAGTATATCCACTTTTGAAACTTTTCACTAAACAATAAGTAAAGCCAATCAAACTAAATTGCTGAAGGGCTTGTTGAATTAGCATATGAATTGTTTAAGTTTATGTCTGAACAAACTTAAGTTAAAACAAATAATCCCTCCCCACCCAAAAAAATTAAACTAACAAAAAAACCCACTGCAACGGTACGCTGACTCTCTTTCCAACTTTCAGAGTGAAAGAATAAAGGTAAATGCAAAGTTCCTCCTCCATCAGTAAGGAAAATGGAAGTGACAGTGGAAAGCATTGCTTCTGGTTATTTAACTTTGTGGTTTGAAAGCCATCTCATGGGAAGCAACTGAACTCTCTTAGTAAGCTCTCATGAAGTATATCTATTTTTCAAAAGCGTACATAACATCAAACTGAGAAAACCTGTAAGCTGTTTTGTTCCTAGTTTTATAATTTATTACACACACATATATACAGTAAGCTGCTCAGAGTGTTTAGATAAGTAATTGGAGAAGAATTTCAGTACTTTCAAAGTTCGTGAAAAGTGTTTGAAATTGGTGTCTGTTGGTTACAGATACAGTACGAGCTGCAGCAGTGCAAGCTTCTTGATTCTATCATACCTATGTCTTTCAACCCTGATCTACAGGGAGCCCAAGGTACAATAGGTTAGGTCTGTGCATAACACTATTTAGTCTTTGGTCTCTGTTGAGACTTCCAGACACAGTGCCATTTAGTGCCAATTGTTATGGATTTTTTTATTATATGCTCATCTGTCCACTAAGAACCATCCAAATCATTTCACATTAATCAGTGAATTGCCATCAGGCAGCAACAGCTTGCAGTAACTGCCAGGGAGAGCCAGATTCAAACCAGTCGAACAGATGAGAGAATTTTTTTCTTACCACATCATCTGGTTTACACTGAAGACGTTTAAACTTGTCTTACTAAGATACTGAAATGCTGCCCATTTATTGGCAGAAAATCATTCTCATTTTCAACAAAACAAAATAAAGGAGAATAAGACATTCCTACCTATTCCAATGAAGACTGCTTTGTAGCCATCTTCTTTCAAGGTGTTGATTGTCATTCCTTCTATTCCAAGGCCTTTACCACAAACTATCTAACATAAAACATTATAAAGATTTATTAAGTAATTTGAAATTGATCATTAAAAATTGGTTTAATTTCTGTCATCTTCCTCTTACTGGCATCTCAAAAAGTTTCATAACGATCAATTAATTAAATAAATAAAATATTTTTTTCGAGCTAGACTTACAGGGCCAGATCCTCAGGTCTGATCAAAGTCAGGTAGTGGGCATAAAATGTCTTAAAGTCACCTTTGTATTCCCCTGATAGTGGGGGACAGCCGAGGGTCTATTTGGCTCCTGGCATAACAGCAGCCAGCAACAAGCAAACAAACAGAAGAAAGAAAGAAAAAACCTGTTCATGGAACACAACAGCACAGCAAAACAGCACTTTTAAATGGTTGTATTTGATACTGGTTTGGTAATGAAGTATCCCCACATGAAACTCAGGATTTAAGAAACCTCATCTGGGAGCAAGGCACCAGTCTAGGGAATGTGTGGTAAACAGAACAATCATCCAACACATTAGTCAGGAAAAAGTCTTGGGGGTTACTGTGAAAAAATCATTGATGCCACCAAGTGTATTGCATAGAAGTAAAGAAAAAAGAGGCAAACAAGATACTAGCTAGGATTAACAGCATGTCAGAATATCAAACAAATAAGATGATCTTACGTGCAGTACTAGTCACTGTACCAAAGGAAGGGTAATATAGCCTCATTGAGGATGCAGCAAAAATTAAACTAATTTAAGATTCTGCAACTGGACCTCTCATACCAAGAAGCCCTGCTCAAGTGAATGGTGCTCTTTGTGGGCATAAGGGCCCACCTATGCAGAGTCAACCACAGGATTGGGGCTTAAAACAACATTAGGTTTGACGAATCTTTATTCTGTGGAAAGATTAAGGGGACTGTACTTACTCTCAAGGAAAAAGATAAGAATTCAAGGGAACCTAATAGATTTTTTCAAAATTAAGAACATAACAGCCATACTGGGTCAGACCAAAGGTCCAGCAAGCCCAGTATCCTGTTTTACAACAGTGGCCAATGCCAAATGCTTCAGAGGGAATGAACAAAACAGGCACTCATCACGCGATCCATCCCCTGTTGCCCATTCCCAGCTTCCGGCAAACAGGGGCTAGGGGCACCATCCCTGCCCATCCTGGCTATTAGCCTTTGATGGACCTATCCTTCATGAATTTATCTAGCTCTTTTTTTGAACCCTGTTATAGTCTTGGCCTTCACAACATCCTCTGGCAAAGAGTTCTACAGGTTGACTGTGCGTTGTGTGAAGAAATTCTTCCTTTTGTTTATTTTAAACCTGCTGCCTATTAATTTCATTTGGTGACCCTTAGTTCTTGTGTTATGAGGAGGAGTAAATAACACTTCCTTATTTACTTTCTCCACACCACTCACGATTTTATACACCTCTGTCATATCCCCCCTTAGTCGTCTCTTTTCCAAGCTGGAAAGTCCCAGTCTTATTAATATTTTCTCATACGGAAGCTGTTCCATACCCCTAATAATTTTTGTTGCCCTTTTCTGAACCTTTTCCAAGTCCAGTATATCTTTTTGAGATGGAGCGACCACATTTGCATGCAGTATTCAAGATGTAAGCGTACTATGTATTGATATAGAAGCAATATGCTATTTTCTGCCTTATTATCTATCCCTTTCTTAATGATTCCCAACATTCTGTTCGTTTTTTTGACTGCCCCTACACATTGAGTGAATGTTTTCAGAGAACTATCCACAATGACTCCAAGCTCTCTTGAGTGGTAACAGCTAATTTAGAAATATGGTTGGGATTATGTTTTCCAGTGCGCATTACTTTGCATTTATCAACATTGAACTTCATCTGCCATTTTGTTCCCCAATCACCCAGTTTTGTGAGATCCCCTTGTAGCTCTTCACAGTCTCCTTTGGACTTAACTATCTTGAATAGTTTTGCATTAGCTGCAAATTTTGAATAGGACTCATCCCAGTATAGACCTCTGGGGGACACCACTATTTACCTCTCTCCATTCTGAAAACTGACCATTTATCCCTACCCTTTGTTTCTCATCTTTTAACCAGTTAAGGATGGAATTAATCATTTGGGTTTGTAACTGCACTTGTTTAATCGTATTTCTTCTAAATGATCAATGGTGCTCAGAGGCACTTGCTTCATTGGCTGGAATGAATCAAAATATGTAAAAATAGGAATAAATGCAGACGAATTTATTTCTCTGGTAGTAGGTTCACAAAGAGTAATAAATAAAAACAACAAGCACTTAGAAAGCACTGCTCATTGTTAGATCTCAAAGAACTTTACAAAGGATAAGAACCATGTTCCCCATTTTCCAGCTGAGGAAACTGAAGCCCAAAATGGGAAGTCATTTGTTCAAGGTCACACACCAAGTCTTTAGCAAAACTGTGATTAGCAATCAAGTCTCCTTATACCTGTTCCTGTGCTCTGTACAATGGACCATGCTGCCTGAGGAGCATGATCTAAAACTTATCTTAAAACAAAACAAAAGGGTTTTGAAGCAAAGAGAATAAATGAGCTCAAGAGAAACCTAGGCCTGTTTCTGGAGAAGACAGTGGACTGAGGGATTGATTCATCAGTTTAACTGGTATAAATCCATTGAAATCAGCAGAATTACTTTGGATTTATACCAGCAGAAGTAATGGCAAAATTTGGCCCTTTTGTTATTAAAGAAAATGCTAGTGTGTTTAGTCTCCATCTTAAATGGCATAACAGGGCTCATGCAGCCTTCCTTGTGCTGTGCTAGTCAGCACTTCAGTAAAGAACTTCTGAGGGGGACTGCATCTCCATGTATGCTGTGGAAGATAACTGTGAGGCAGAGCTCACAAGGAAATGCATACAACACAGGTCAAAAGTGGGCATGTCAGAGCAGCAGCCAGAGGATCTGCACAGAGCATAAATACCCAAAAGAAAATCAGATCTAAGAGGAGAACATCAGACTCAAATGCATGTCTGCCCTACACCTTACTTCCTTTTGGTGGTTAGTATTTTTTATTCTAGGTCTCTCAAATTTTCTTCATTCAAGACAATCATAATTTTAGTTTCTTGCATATCAAACTGTATTTCCCTATTCTCATGTTTTTGCCCCACTTTTCATAACCTTCATCAGTGCAACAAAACTTACATTGAATCGAATGGCTAGAGTCTCTAATGTCTGTCTATTATATTGTCTTCATTTAAGATTTAAATATTTCCGTGTGGCCTTTCAGGTTAAAACAGTCAGCTTGGCCCGCCAGGGTGAATTTAGCTTAAACAGGAAAGGAACAATTGTAAATACATGCATGATTGTTTCCAGTTTTTGTTTTTGTTCATTTTCATTGTTACTCCTATACTTGTGATGCTCCACTGTATAAATGCTTCTTATAATGCTGCCTCTCTCACTCTGATTGAATTTATCTAAATTCCCTTTTAGAAATTTATGAAGATGTGTTTTTTCCCCATCCCTGAAAACATGGAGGATGGAAAATGTAATATATTTTATTTAAGGACTGACCCTTTCTTATTTTCTCGTTTTATAGATTAGGTATAAAAAGCTGTGTGTAGTTGTGATCCTTTTGACTATAGACTGCATATTCAATGGGTACAAAATACCACCTATGACTTAGTATACATTTTTATTCTTATATGCACATATATTATGAAAACTTAATAATGGAATTTAAACTTCACTACTAATTTTATGTGACGATTTGCAATCCCTTAAGGCCTAGTCCTGTAACCTTTATCTATCTGAGTAATTCCTACTGATGTCAACTGAATTACTCACATAAATCAGTAATACTTAGTATTTATACAGTATAGCACTTTTCATCAAAGATCTCAAAATGGCTTACACAAAGGTACATCAAATATTCCCATTTTACAGAGGCACAAAGGTGAGGTACTTAGTTAAGTGGCTTGCCCAATGTCACAGAGCTAATCAATGGCCTAGTTTAGAATAGACTCCAGGGTACAATTCTGTGCTGCACATCTAAGTGGCACAGCACAGAACTCTCACCTTGGGAAGAGAGAGTGGCCATGTTGGCTTTAAGCTCTCAATTTTGTACTGCTCCAAAACTTCTGGAGTAACAGACAGACTTGGGGGCTGGTCTAAATTTTGCAGCCTGTCGTCTGCTACTTATAAGCCACAGCACTGTCTGAAATCTCTGTAATGCTACATTCTGTGACCCCTCCCTGATATGCCCGATGCCTTCAGATTTGCCTCTATGTCAGAGTTTGTGAGGGGATGCTCAGAAGGCAGCTTTATGGCTATCTTCCACAGTCCAGAACCAGGGTAATCTTCTCTTGACAAGATCTGGGCTTTTATGCTATATTGCAGCTGGAGACATGACTCATAACACAGATAGACAGACATGTGCTAGCTCTCCTTGATCTAGCACACTAAAAATAGCAGCATGAACATTGCTTCAAGGACAGCAGCATGGACTAGCCACCTGAGTACAATCCATCTGACCCCAAATCCCCACCCATACTGTAATGTCCACACAGCTATTTTTACTGTGCTACTTGAAATGGAGCTAGCATGGGTCTGTCTACCCAAGCTGGGAGGCATGCTCCCAGCCATAGTGTAGATTAACCTTACAGTCCCTTTATACCACTCCAGGCCTTTTACTGAGCATAGAGATGTTGAAGTGGGGAGGGGAGGGGGTGAGGATCTCACCCTAGGTCTTATGATTCCCAGTCTGCTGCTCTATCCACTGGACCAATATAAAAGACTATGAGTTAGGATTACTTATATGATTCTTATATGACCTTAATCAGTGAAAAAGTTTTATCTAGTCTTCTATGTAAGGGTTTGATCCTGAGATATGTTCCACACACATAACTTCTATTAAAATGAGCGGGAGTTATACACACTAAATACATCTCTACAACAAACACTGAATGAACAATAAAACAACGTTCCCATTATCTAAAAATAATCAAGAAGTGTTGTTTGTTTAATAAAATGCAGCCAATGCAAAACTATTGCTTTCCAAGAAGTTGAATTAGTGTTATTGTTTATAACAGATCATGTCACTACTTTGTTAATTTAATGCATGTAATAAGTAAAATAAACATCAATGTGAGATTGCATTACAAGCCATTAAAAGAAAACTGGGGTGGAGGGAGAAGTGTCTAATATGAATGTATTAAGTAGTACCAAACATGCATGAAAACAACTTGATTAAAGAAATCAAATCATTCCAATAGCTACATTGAACCCCTAAAGCAATTTAGGAATTTGTTTCTTACAGACAATTAATCACATGCAGGCATGCCAGATGAGAACTATTGATTGCCCTTTTCCAAACTGGTGGCATTCAGACAGCAGACAGACAAATGCCCTGAGCAAGAGGAAGCATCTTCCTGCCTCTGCCTAGTACAGCTTTTAATTGTTCTTCACTAATGTGCATGACATTTTGCTGTTAATCTTTGACAGAGCTCTTGCTCCTTTTTCTTTGAGCTATACATAGGCAGATTATAGTTTTCATTACCTTCACTGCAAGGTCCTTCATAAGCTCAGCTTCGAAATTCACTACATCATACGGCAACCGGAATTGAGGGATTTCAGACGTACTAGAAAAAATAAAAGAGACTGTGAAACAATTGACAGTTATTAAAGAGCCAAGGCTTTTCAGTTACTGAACATTAAACACATACTGTGCAAATCTTGTGAATTTTGTGTCCGTACAAAGATGATTTTCAAGTATTTAACAGAAATGTGAAGGAACATGACTCATCTAATTAAAGAGATTCAGTATTGACAAACCAAAATTATCCACCTCGAAATAGGAAACAAAAAATTATTTTCTTTTTTATCTTTTTTTACATAAGCCCTTTTCTTGTTAACTAGAATTCTAAATACCGTTTAACGTTGTCCAGTGCTGTTTATTGCATATCTCTGTTAACCAGGAACTACAACCAGTTGGATAAAGAAACTAGGAGGTTGATCAGTTTCTCAGAGAATCACAACTACATTCCTACACTTTCTTCAGTAACAATATCTAAAGAGAACTACTTTTGCTTTCTATAAAGGTTAAAAATATGTCACAAGAGATTGTAACCATCAATAGCTAATCCTTTTCTATATTTATAAACACATTCTATGCTGAATGTGTCCACCTAACAGAGAAAGATTCTAGCCACAAATGATGAAGTTACCCAATAATTAATAGTCAAACTTCCATTTTTTTTAAGTTGGATGTCTACATTATTTTCTAGTCGATGCTGGGCACATTTCACCCTCCAGTATTATTCTACACATTCCCTTACATTCTAATACAGTATACGAAGTCAGTAATTTGAAATAGGGTCTTATTCCAGACTCACGTTTACTATTTAAATTAATGTATGTTCTTACTTTGTTCTTTTTTTCTTTTTTCCTTTTTTCAATGAGAGTGTTGAAGCCTTCGTCAGTGTCCCAATACCACAGATTTACTGCCCCAGGGGTATTAATATATAGGGCCAGATCCTCAGCTAGCATAAATCTGCACTGACTTTGATGGGACTATCCTAATTTATAATCAGCTAACAGTCTGGCCCATTAAGTCTAGTGAAGGCCATTTTAAATGTCTTCATTCAATAAAGATAAAATGATACAACATCCAGAAGGTGAAAGACACTCCTAAAGCTTCTGGAAACTAATCTCTTGCTAAAATTAATATAGTTATAATTTCCGTAACAAAGCCCTGGGACAGAAAGATTTGTAGTAGCTCCATTTTACATGTTATTATTGGCCACTCCAACCCCTTTACATCTAACTCTGATACATTGGCAGGTTTCATTTATTTTAAGGCTTGTCAACCATAAATACACAGCAAAAAAGTTGACTTTACTACTTTCTTTTATGGTTTCAAATACTGACCTGCTTGGTGCGCTTCTGCCCAGCATGGAACTAAAAGCATTCTATATTTCAAAAGTATGTGTCATGACAATGCAACTTCCATGTCACAGTAAGAAAAGAGTGGGCCAAGACAAAGGATAACGAAATAGAGATTCAATGAAGAAATCCATTAAAATAATAAAATCTTATTTCTCAACCCATAAATATATTTGTTGAAGACCTTTCATTTTCTCAAATATGAGAGAGGCCCAGTATACCACTGATAGTATTCAGTAGCTGTCTCTATTCCCAAGAATATTTTCCTTAATTCCTTTAAAAAGGAGAGTGTGTGTGAGAAAGAGAGAGAGATCAATACTGTTGCACTTTGATGTTATAGAAATTGGAATAATCTGCTGTCTTTCTCCCAGATAAATATTCTTCATACTAACTATAATCCTGATATACATGGGAAGAACATGCTCAGAAAAAAAAAGAGCCTAAAAAACCACCAACACTGCATCTATAAGGCAACTGATTCCAAATACAAAAGTAATTTGGCCTTTTTAGCCATTTTGAATTATTTACAAAGTCACTTAAAACAGAATCCAGGGCAGCTGAATTTGTTAAAAAATATTAGCAAGGTACTGTGGCCACAGTTACGGGTGACAGCTCTTAGATTAACTTCCCTTCTAAACCAATGTCAAAGTGAGAACAAAAGTAGTTAAGGCCATGTTCTGTCTTTATTCCAGATGTGGAACTCCCATTAAATATCAATGGGTGTTTTGCATAAAGAATGAGAGTAAAGCATTGCCATGATTTAGGGCTGCTACTGACCTTGTGATCTTCCAGAATGGAAAGTGGAAAAGAAGATCATGGACCACATGAGAATGGGTGACTCCTCAAGTAAGGCCTTTTGGAAGGGGGCAAGGTGACTGAATGAAATTTAAATTTAATTCACTAAGAAATGTAATGAATGGGCACAAAGTAAAGTTCACATTGCTCAGATTACATATGCATTGATATACATTTCATGTAACTGAAGAAAGGGTTACTTTAAATTAGTAACAAAGTTGCAGCATTGAGCACAAAGTAGATGTGAATTGTCAACAGAATAAAGTGATAGTGTAAGAAACAGCCTTTTTTTAAAAAGTGACTAAATTGACTTTCAATAAAATATTTTTAAAAACCAAAACATGCTACTTCATTAAGTGGACAGATACATCTTGCATAAAATCTGCAGTCCCCTATGGCAGTTGATGTTAGTAAAATGAGTCTGTGCGGTGAAGTGTCTATAACACAATCAGCTAAATTAACACTTTTGATAATTAGGCAGAACAGTTTTGAACCTAAATGGAAGTCATCAGCTCTACTTTTCTAGCATTGCTTAACTCTCTGTAACCTCCAGGGATTAAGTATTTGACACTGAGGATCAAATTCATTCTGGTGTCAACTCCATTAACTTCAGTGGTGTTGCACCAGGGACAGATTTGGTTCTCCTTTTTTACACTTCACTATGTTTTTTTAAATGTGTCATATTTTATTTGTATGTTGACACTACATTTACCCAGTATTCAAATTCTAATATATATTAACACACATTTAAAGGTGCCACCAGTCTCGGAAGACATAATCACAATTACAGTCATAATGGGAGAAATTCATCCCTCAGTGCAGAGGACCTGTTAAAATACTTTCTGTGTCCTGATGATGTAAGTGATGTTCTAGTGGTGCAGAAAGATTGCAGTACTGCCCTGCACCTGACTGAAGAAATGGATTCTATCCTTCTATTGTATAGTTTCCTGCAAAAATCCCATTTACTCGAATTTTTACCCATTTTACTTTGTAAAAGGCTGGGGAGATCAGGTGTGAATTTCACCCTTACAGAATGATTTATGGAAGTTGTAAACACAGATTTCACTCCAACTGTATGTGATGATTGCTTTGTGTTTATTTTCATGTATACTTGCATAGGGAACTTCATAAAATCATTCGAAATTTAGAGATTTCCACCACATTAAAAATGCTTTTAAATTATGTTAAACAACTCTATTCATTATTGCACATGGTAGAGCTAGAATCACAGCAATTCATCATCCTTTAAATATAACTTTTGGATTTGGGGAGGGTGTTCATTACTAGATTTTCTAAAGAATTCATCTGGTAATACCTGTGAATACTGCAGCTTTGTATTTTACAGAGCAGACTAAAAGTGGGTAGAGAACACACATCCAGTATTTCTCAGAATCACCACACAGAAGTGGCTACTCATGGCTGTCAGAAGTAAACAAAAGATATTTTGTGTCTTGGATTACCATTTAAATGAAAAGAGATGTGATGTTAATCTTTTTAAAATATGTAGACATAGTGGGCCTGATTCTTTGCTCTTGCAACTGGTGTAATGGAGTGAAGAATCAGGCCATTTAGCATGTGACATTCCAATGTATTAAAAGTCTGAAACACTGTACATTGTTGTTTACTAATGCAATAAATGAGCCATTAAAATAGTTAACATTCGGCCATTTACAGCCAAAATTTAAAAAAAATGTACAGCCACTTTTTGTGCATGCTTCTCTAGCACCTGAGCAAAGCCTCAGATAAATGTACAGCTCAAGGATTTGCATACACAGATACTGATGTGATTATCCAACCTCCACTGGCAAAAGCGTGGATGCCCTTTTGAGAAGGCAGATCTCAGTTCCAATTCTTTTCAGCTGCAGATGTGAGAACTATGTTTCCCTTCATAACAGTCATATATTAGTCTACTTTTTAACATAATTTGGTCCTTTACAGTCACTGAACTTGAATGGAATTTTCGAACATGTGCAACTAAGGACAATATTTAACATGGATGAGGAATGTTATTTGTTTGTTTTTTTAAGTGAATCTTTAAAATTTGTCATTATCTCCCCTGAGTTTCTGGTCTGACCAGAGGTGAACAAACTGTATTTCATATGCTACCCACAACCACAGGAAACACCCATTTGCCCAGTTTTTACCTTAAGCCACCAATGTATTCCTGTTTTTCAAATATGGTGATGTCTGAGTAACCTAATCGAGCCAAAAAAGAAGCACAACTTATACTTGCAGGCCCAGCACCAAAGAGAGCTATCTTTGCATGGTAGGCTTCAGGTATCTTTGCTGGGGGAGGTAAGAAAGGGCTTCTAATCTGAGGAATATTCATAGCTTTGAACACCTGAAAAGAAATACATTTAAGTAGTTAAATACTGTACAAAGACAACCCCAGTATTCAAACTTTATTACAAATGGCTTTAAAATACTGATCACAGTGTAATTTTCTGCTAGTATTATTATAATTTTTTTATTTCAGTCCATTAAAATAGACGACCCTTATATAAATGCATACAAATGTTCATTTGGATCCATGTCCAGGGAAAGGGATTTCTTATGGAAAATCTTCCATTGCACAGCAGATAGACTCCTCCTCCCGTCTCCAATTTGCCAGTCAATCGTGCCTGTCTGAAAAGTTACTCCCCTAGCTCCCTTCACCCTTTGTGCACCAGTACAGCTCAGAGCAGGATTTAGTTATCAAAGACTATATCAATATGGCAAACACAATTGCAGGATGTTTTATAATAATCTCCCATGACTCCCCATCCCATGTAACCTTTCATGTTACAGCAGCATAGTGTTCTCAATTTTAGTTTCTTTAGGGGTTCTTTTTGGTCTTTACAAAGCTACTAATCTGGGGTGAGATTCTCAGATGGTATAAACCATCATAGCTCTATTGGCACCTTAAAAGGACCAAAGGACATGACCATAAAAGGAGACATTATTGGAGAAATTAGCAATATGTCAAACATGCTCAAGCTTCACCACTTATTTTTCCCTTCCTAATATCAAATTTATAATAGTAATAAGTAGGGATCCTAGAAATGCATTTGCCATGGAAGAAATGCGGAATTTGCAATTTTTACAGAGAATCTTTAGTTTTTACATTTTGTGAAAAAATAAAAAACATACAGTAGAATCCCATGCCACCAGTGCACACACAGGGATATGGGGATGCTTCAGCCCTGTACTGTGGGGCTCCCACTATCAGATTTCATTTTAATAGCAGAAAAACATGGATTTTTATGGTTTTTAGTAGAGAATTTTGGGTTTTTTGACCATGGAAAACTAGGATACCTGGTAATAAGATACCATGCATGGAATATTTCTTTATTTCATTTCTCAGCGGATCAAATCACTTGGCCTTCAGCCTGATACTTTATACTTCCACCGAAGTCATACAACAATAGAAACTAAAACACCTGGAATTACTCTGTTTGCATGAGTAATTAGAAAGTAGGGGAACCCAAGATAGTAATATAGTGTGCACAATTAAATAGAGCCTGCATTGACGAAAAGTCTGCACAAAGTCCCAAAGTTACTTTAGGATTGAGATTTATGGGAAACAAAATTCCGGGATGGAGAAAATCCCCACCTGAGAAGGAGAACACTGCAAAAAAACAAAAGATGTGGAGCCCCTTGCTGTTGTGCCTCCTTCAAAACAGGGTCCAGATTAGCCTTATCGTTAAAGAAAAATGTTTTTGTGATTAATGCACTAGATGGAAACTCAGGATCTGTCTCTGCCACAGATTTTCTGTGTGTCTCTTGGGCAAGCCACATAGGTCCAGATTTCAAAGGTATTTAGATGTCTAAAGAAGTAGACAGGCATCTAGTCGTGTTTTCAAAAGCTCCTAAGCACTTGTCTATTGATTTTAATGGGAGTTAGGTGCTCTTGAAAATCTCATGTGGTTCTTATCTGCTTCTTTCGGTACCTAAAGACCTCTGAAAATGTAGGCTTGAGAGCCAGATTTTCAAAGATGATCAGTGATTTTGGGTGCCCCAATTTGGGGTCTCTAATTTGGGATAACTTAAATGGGACTGATTTTCAGAGGTCAGGTGAGAATTTTCTCTAATATTTAGGCCAATGGTGGTTGCAAGAAGCAGCACAGACCAAGGGATGTGCTGGCTGCCGCTTCCCGCAGCCCCCATTGGCCTGGAATGGCGAACTGCAGCCAGTGGGAGCTGCAATCAGCCGAACCTGCGGACGCTGCAGGTAAACAAACTGTCCCGGCCTGCCAATGGATTTCCCTGACCCGCCACGTGCCAAAGGTTGCTGATCCCTGGACTAGATCATTCACACCTAGCAATCAATGACCAAGAGGAAGGAGGTTAACCCCCCCCACACACACACTCACACACATATAAACTCTTAGCAGGGAAGCGGAGCAGAAAACAGCTTGAGAACAAAGGGCAGAGAGATGATCGGCAATGGGAAATGAATGGACTTCTGGAAGAGGCTGGCTGCTTTCACCTGGGACTGACAAAAGGGTCAGAGAGAGACTGATGCGGTAATGGTGTCCATTACCAGTTGAGAGAGACAGAAGCGGTACTGGAGTCCATTAAAGCTCAGTTGGTGCATGGCTCTGGCTTGGCCGAGATGGACTATGTCTTAACCTTCATTTCTATATGCTAATCTAAGGACTTTCCAATGCTTTGTTCCATTTGACTAATAACCCATACTGTTTTGAAAACACTGCCTGGTGTCACTGCAAATATGCATTAGTCCCTGAAGAGTGTATAAGCCTACGAGGAGGAGCCTATCTCACTTGGACTCACTGGGCAGAGCTCACAGTGTGAAGCAGGAGTGCTTGAGCCCAGAGGCTTGGTCTCTGAGTTCAGGAGGCAGTGTGGCCTACCCTGAAGGAAGATTGGGGCCCCTTGGGGGTCTGGCAGACTGAAGGGGTTCCTGTTTAAAAGCTGGGGCATAGCACTGATTCTGGGGTCTATGACAAAGCCACCAGCAGTTATAACTGAAAATATCACTTAGGCAGTTATTTCTTTACAATGAAAAACATCACAAAGTTTGTTCACGCTTCACATTTTTAAACAGTTTAAATCAGATACAGAGACAGATTCTAGATTCATTGGAGCAGATTCTGCCTGGCCCTTGCATGACCACAGAGTGTAACAGCAGGAAGAAGGACCCTTTCTGCCTTCTGCTGACTGTGTAAGGACAAGGCAGAATTGCAGCCCCTAAGCATTTTCCATGTAGAATCCTGCTCTTGCTAGCTTGTGCATATGGGGAAGGGAGTTATAGCTCCATTCAATCTCTGGCACTTGTGGGGCATTTTGGATCCCAGTTCTGTATCTTGGTAACAGCACTGCAGTCTCGTACATTTAAAATGGGTGCAACAGTTTGTGCTGCCAATGAAAAATCTCAGTGCATCACACTAGAGAGAGCCCTGGGAATCACTCTGCTTTTCTAAGGGAGAGCACCTTTCAGTATTTCCCAGGGGCAGTACAGTGCCATATAACTCCCAATGCATGGCTATGCCCTACAGGCACCATCTAGCCCTTTATAAATGTATACTGTTAATAAACTCATTACCATAAGTGTGGTTGACATCTAGCACAGTCTCCTCAGAAATGGGGAAGTGCATACTCTTTTCAAGTTAAACTTTGGCACAAACTTATGAACTGAAATTTTCATTTATGGCTTGAATGAACATTCATTTTCTTCACACTGACTTGAGAACTCTCAGCTAGGTAAACCAATGATTAAAAAACAAAAAAAATTACCAGCCTTTGTAAACTGACATTGCATTTAACAAACTGCAAGAAGCAAGAGATAGATAATTGTTTAAAAAAGAATCATTTATATCTGACAACTCAATATGGGAGGGTTTAATGTGGTTATTAATGGATTTCACAGGCTGAAAAGCTTACATTGTACTGTGAAACCAGACTGTGTTAACTAAAATGGAATAGGATTTTTTGTAAAATGTGTCCTTTATTAAATTCATATAGAAGGAGGTAGCGACTTCCATGATATTACATTTCCATTCGTTTTTATATATTAAAGGCACATGCACTTGTATTAGAATGCTAGTCAGTAATATAAACTATGTACCTAGCACAATTTAATGTATAAATTATGCAGTATGTATATAAAAATATTATTCAAGTACATTATCTTTATTTTTAAATACATTGTTCAGCAAATGGGAGCACTAACTGAAATGGTATAGACCTACGTCAGACTCATAATCTAACCAATTGTTATAGCAAATGGAGGAGGGGGTGGAAATCAGGTATTACTGCACTGTTAAGGTTCAGAAATCAAGCAATCATGCAGGAAATTCTAAAAGTTAAGTCTGAATGCACAACCTTAATTCTGTCTCCTTGTGCATAGGCTAAAACTGCCTTACACAGTGGAGCCTGCTATATCTTGCCATCTGGAGTTCAATGGGAGTTTTGCATTTTAAGGCTGTTAAGGCCCATAGTGTGAAAATTGCAAATTGCTTCAGTACATTTCAAAAAACTTTCACCCATTTTACAGTGAAGTTTCACTACATTATAATTCAAGAGATTAAATGTCACTGGGTTCCACTGTGCAAATCCTATTGGAAGGTAATTATTTCCCCATACCAAGTAAGTGTAAAGTATCACCTTACACGTGAATACCATCTCCCCTTCTTCCTCTGCCCTGACTGTGGGCAAGTTATAAAGAAATTTTATGACTACCTTGGCAAAGAGAGGTAAAGTGCAATCCTTAGTAGGACTTTTACCAGTCAGGGATTTTCTCTTTCCCTTGTAATCTCTAACAAATGCCGTCCTGCTCTCCACACTCCCTATGCATGTTTGTATCTGCATGAAGAATTAAAACACTTCCTCCCCCCACTTCTTTAATGCATTTCAGCCATAGGTCTTGGCTGTTCCTACAGCAAACTCTGATCCTCCACTACCCCAAATGAGAAAAACCACCTACCCAAGGTTACACAGTAGGTCTGTTGCAAGGCCAGGGTAAGAATTTAGGTATTCTGATTCCCAGTCCATCATCCTAACCACTAGGCCATATTGCCTCCTTATCCATATATTTCAAAAGGGCCACACTTCAACTCCAGGTTCTCTTCATGCATTACTTTTGTGTATATACAAAAGGTTGTGAACCAATTCTCTAATGTGCTTTTCAGCTTGAGTTTTCCGGGTTTGTCCAATTGTCCTGTTCTTTCTTCTCCTTTTCACCATTTTCTCCCCCCACTCCCCAAGAAAGGGTGAAATCATCCACATATTTTCCCTTTCAAAATCTCCATTACAGCCTCACCTCAAGGGCTCTATCCATTCCTGCCCGTGATCTTGTGATATCTAATGCCACCATGCTTTGAAGGTGCGACTTTAAATTTGCAGAGAGGTGGCTTTGGTGTAAGGGATGTATCTTTTGCTGTCCATTTGCACATGCTCAGTAGCAATTTACTAGACTTTCCACAAAGTTTCCATCTTCATTGGGCATTTTCCAGCCCAAGGCTGCAGGGGGGCTGAGCAGGATTTTCCCTGCAATCGCAATTTCTGACTTCTCCATGCCATACCGGGTCTGGGCCTAGGCCCTGAATTGAGAACAGGAAGCCTGTTTTTCTTGTGCTCTCACTGTCCTGACTCAACCTGTTCCATCTTCAGAGCAAAGTTTGAATAGTGTGCAGCGTGGGGCCACAGACTGAACACTGAGGATAAAACAAAACATTGAATAAAACTCACTAAGTGAGCACTGTCATACTGTTCTCTGAATGAGGCACAGTTCTTGGGGGAAAAATAGTGAATAGTGTGAATTGCAAATCTGGATTAGGCAGCTCATTTCATCTCTAGATTTACTATTCTTAGCAGCACATCTGACACATAAACCAACATAAAGTGTTGGGGAAAATCACAGCAACAATGCTTCCCATAATCTACTATAATTCCAGAACAGCTAAAATTAATTTATTTTAAAAATGAACAAAACTGAATTAAAATGAAAAATTGTTTTGGGTAGTTTTATTGTTTTTAGTAGTTAAAAATCTAAAATGAGAAAACATATTCCAAACTGTAGTTAATTCGTAAGAATCATAAGAACATGGCCATTCTCATGTTGGGTCAGCCCAGTATCATAGGCGCTGACTCCGTGGGTGCTCCAGGGTTGGAGCACTCATGGGGAAAAATTAGTGGGTGCTCTGCACCCACTGGCAGCCAAGCTCCCCACTCCTCGCCTCCCTTCTCCCCCCCCAACCCCAGCGCGCCGCATCCCCACTCCTTCCCCTCCCTCCCAGCGCTTCCTGCCACCCCACCGAGGATGGTGGAGGGGCAGGAAGAGGCGGGGCAGGGGTGGCGGGGGAGTCGAGCACCCACCAGGCTGAGGGGAAGTTGGCGCCTATGCCCAGTATCCTGTTTTCCAGCAGGGTCGGTGCCAGATGATTTGGAGGGAATGAACACAACTGGGCAATTTATCACAGCCCATGTCATCCAGTCCCAGATTCTGGCAGTCAGAAGTTTAGGGACACACCATGACCATCTTGGCTAATAGTCATTGATAGACTTGTCCTCCATGAACATATCTATTTCTTTTTCTGAACCCAGTTATACTTTTGGCTTTCACAACATCCTCTGGCAATGAACTCCACAGGTTGACAGTGCATTGTGTAAAGAAGTACTTCCTTATGATTGTTTTAAACCTATGTCATTGAGCGACCCTTGGTTCTTGTGTTATGTGAAGGGGTAAATAACACTTCCCTGTTCACTTTTTGCCACACTATTCATGATTTTATAGACCTCTCTCATATCCTGCCCCCCCCCAGTTGCCTCTCTTTTCTAGGCTGAACGCTCCCAGTCTTTTTAATCTCTCTTAATAGGGAAGCTGTTCCATGCACTCAATCATTTGTGTTGCCCTTCTCTGCACTTTTTCCAATTCTAATATCTCTTTTTTGGAATGGGGTGACCCGAATGACACACAGCATGCAAGATGTGGGTGTCCCATGCATTTATTTAGTGGCATTATCAAACTTTCTCTCTTATTATCTATTCCTTTCCTAATGGCTCCTAACATTCAGTTAGCTTTTTTGACTGCCACTGCACATTGAGCAAATGCTTCCAGAGAACAATCCACAATGAATCCAAGACCTTTTTCTTGAGTGGTAACAGCCCATTTAGACTCTCTCATTTTGTTTGTATATGTGGAATTATGTTTTCCATGTGCATTACTTCGCATTTATCAACACTGAATTTCATCCGTCATTTTCTTCCCCCATGACTCAGTTTTGTGAGATTCATTTATAACTCTTTTCAGTCAGCTTTGGACTTAACTATCTTGAGTAATTTTGTATCATTTGCAAATTTTGCCACCTCACTGTTCACCCCCTTTTTCAGATCATTTAGGAATATGTTGAACAACACTAGTTCCAGTACAGATTCTTGGGGGACCCTGCTATTTACCTCTCTCTACTGTGAAACCTGACCATTTAGTCCTATGCTTTGTTTCCTATCTTTTAACCAGTTACTGATCCGTGAGAGGACCTTCCTTCTTATCCCATGACTGCCTAATTTGTTTAAAAGCCTTTGGTGAGGGACCTTGCAAAGGCTTTCTGAAAGTCCAAGTACACTATATCCACTGGATCCTCCATGTCCAAGTTTGCTGATGACCATAAAGAATTCTAATAGACTGGTGAGACATGATTTCCCTTTAAAAAAGCTGTGTTGACTCTTCCCCAAGATATCACATTCATATGTGTGTGTGTGACAATTCTGGTCTTTACTATAATTTCATCTAATTTACCTGGTACTGAAGTTAAATGGTTTATCATTGCTAGGATCACATTTGAAGTCTTTTTTTTTTTTTTTAAGTCATCACATTAGGTAATTTCTAGTCATCTGGTACAGAAGCTGATTTAAGCAACAGGTCACATATCACAGTTAGCAGTTCTGCAGTTTCATATTTGAGCTCCTTCAGAACTCTTGGGTGAACACCATCTGGTCCTAGTGACTTACTGCTGTTTAATTCATTATTTTGTTCCAAAGCCTCCTCTACAGACACTTCAATCTGTGAGAGTTCCTCAAATTTGTCACCTGAAAGGAATGGCTGAGATGTGGGAATCTTCCTCACATCCTCTGCAGTGAAGATCGATGCAAAGAATTAATTTAGCTTCTCCACAATGGCCTTTTCTTCCTTGAATGCTCCTTTAGCACCTTGATTGTCCAGTGGCCCCTCAAATTGTTAGGCAGGCTTCCTACTTCCGATGTACTTAAAAAAATTGTTGCTGTTAGTTTTTGTGCCTTCTGCTAGTTGCTCTTCAAATTTCTTTTTTGCCTGCCTAATTATACTTTTACACTTGACATGCCAGAGTTTATGTTCCTTTCTGTTTTCCTCAGCAAGATTTGACTTTCAATTTTTAAAAGATGTATTTTTGTCTCTAGCTGCCTCTTTTACTTTACTTAGCCACGGTATTTCTTTTTTTGGTCCTATGCTGATGTTTTTTAATTTGGGGTATAACATATAGTTTGAGCCTCCATGATGGTGTTTTTTTAAAAGTTTCCTTGTAACTTGCAGGCATTTAACTCGCTACTGTTCCTTTTAATTTTCATTTAAATATCTTCCACATTTTTGTAGTTACCCTTTTTGAAGTTAAATGCTACTGTGGAGGGTTTCTTTAGTATTTCCCCCCTCTCCCCCAAGGATGTTATATTTAATTACATTATGGTCACTATTACCAGGCAGTTCGACTATATCCACCTCTTGGACAAGATCCTGTGTGCCACTTAATACTAAATCAAAAATTGCCTCCCCCCTTGTGGGTTCCAGGACTAGCTGCTCCTAGAAGAAATCATTAATGCTGTCTAGAAATTTTATCTCTGCATCCCATCCCAGTCAATGGGGGATAATTGAAATCCCTCATTATTTTTGCTTTTTCTGTTTTTGTAGCCTCTCTAATCTCCCTGAGCATTTCACAGTTACCATCACCATCCTGATCAAGTGGTTGGTAGTATATTCCTACTGCTATACTCTTATTATTCAAGAATGAAATTTCTAACCATAGGGATTCTACAGTATTGTTTGATTCATTTAATGTTTTTACTTTATTGGACTCTATGTTTTCTTTCACATATAGTGCCACTCCACGACCAGAAGAACCTACTCTGTCATCCTATATATTTTGTACCCTGGTGTTACCATGGCCCATTGATTATCACCATTCCACCAGACACTCAAATTCACCCATCTTAATATTTAGACTTCTTGCAGTTCCGTGCAACCACTTATAAAATTCATCAATATTTAGTTGGCTGCCTTCATGTGACTATTCATCTTTCATTTGACTGTTCGTCTTCAGCTTCTACCTGTACTTTACCAACTTCTATCCTCTCCTTTTTACTAGGATATATGGCATCCCTGTAATAAATCCTCCCCTGAGGGATGTCTCTGTCCAAACCATGTGCTCCTTTCCACCTATCGGCCTTCCCTAACCCTTACTTTAAAACTCCTCTACAAACCTTTTAGTTTTACATGCCAGCAATCTGGTTCCCTTCTGGTTTAGGTGGAGCCCACCCTTCCTGTACAGGCTCCTCCTTTTCTAAAAAGTTCCCCAGTTCCTAGGCCTTGGCTACACTTGCAAGTTACAGCACAATAAAGGAGCCCCAGGTGCACTAGCTCACTACCTGTCCACACTGGCAAGGCACGTAAAGCGCTCTGACTCTGCGGCTAAAGTGCTCCTGGTACTCCACCTCGGCGAGTGGAATAACGTTTGCTGCGTCCCTGCTGGAGCGCCGCAATGCTAGTGTGGACGCCCTGGTCCTATAGTGCACTCTGATCAGCCGCCAGAAGTGACCCACAATGCCTGTGCTAGCCACTCTGGTCATCACTCTGAACTCTACTGCCCTGCCCTCAGGTGACGAACCATCAGACCCGCCCTTTAAATTCTCTGGGAATTTTAAAATATCCCTTCCTGTCTGCTCATGCCATCAGCGAATCTTTCCAGGTGATCATGCCTCCATGTGCCAGGCGAGCCCCAGTATGGAGCAATGGCGAGGTGCTGGACCTCATCAGTGTTTGGGGGGAGGAAGCTGTCCAGTCCCAGCTGCGCTCCAGCTGTAAGAACGAGGATACCTTTGGGCAGATATCAAGGGATATGATGGAAAAGGGCCATGACCGGGACGCACTGCAGTGCAGGGTTAAAGTGAAGGAGCTGTGGAATGCCTACCACAAAGCCCGTGAGGCAAACAGCCGCTCTGGTGCTGCCCCCGCGACCTGCCATTTCTACAAAGAGCTGGATGCAATACCTGGGGCGACCCCACCTCCACTCCGGGGACCACCATGGACACTTCAGAGCCCAGTGCAACAAGGCAGGAGGAGGAGCAAAGTGGGGGGGAGGGTGCTGAGGTGGAGGAAGACTCCAGCATCCCTAGATGCATGCAGCCAGGAGCTGTTCTCAAGCCAGGAGGAAGGTAGCCAGTCACAGCGGCCGGTGCTTGGGGAAGGACAAACACCAGAGGAGGTGCCCAGTAAGCGGTTTTCATTTTGGGAAGGAAGTTATTAGTGCGGGCTCTTGGGGCGAGGAGGGTTATGGCTGCATGCATGCCTAGATGCGGAATAGGGCATTGATGTACTCTCTCACATCGCGGTAATCGGCCTCAGTGATCTCTTCAAAGGTCTCATCCTGAACTTGGGCAATGTGCTTGTGCAGATTTCTCGGGAGAGCCACTGTGGTCCTTGTCCCAGGCAGGCTAACTTGCCCATGCCACTGTGCCGTGAGGGGTGTAGGACCATTGCTGCACACAGACAAACTGCATATGGGCCAGGGCGGAAGCCCCATTGCAGTAGAAGACCCTCCCTTGCATCCCAGGTCATCCTCAGCAGCGAGATATCTTCCAGGATGAACTCCTGTGGACAATGTGGGAACAGTATTCAGTATAGGGGCCCCTTGCCGCTGTTCACTCTCCCCAAGGCACAGAAACCAAGAGGACAGTACAGCCGTGAAACAGTCAGTCACGCTTCACCCTGTGCTTACTCACCATTTTGGGGCTCCCATGGGTTATGTGCACTCGCTTTGGGACGGGCAAATTATGCTATTGTGTAGACTGCGTTTGCCCTTAAGTATGGGGGAATCATTGCTCTCTCTGGTGTGAACAATGCTGCCTCTGTTAAGTGTTGCATTTTGCCTTTACAGATGCAACCTTGAGATCTCAGCCGTCCGTGTTATCACCAGCCAAAAGACTCCAAAGAATTAGGAAGAGGCCATGTGGAAGCAAGGAAGACGCTGCATGAAGTAATGCAGCATTCAAGTAATAAAAATCAAAAAGTGCAGGAGTGGCGGGAGAGCGAAAGGAGGGTCTGCCAGCAGAATGCGGATGGCCGGCACGAAAGCACGGAGCGGCTGATAAGCATCATGGAGCACCAAGCAGACTCGATATGGGCACTCGTTACAATGCAGGTGGAGCACTATTGCACCTGCCCCACCCCAACAGTCCTTTTCCCAAAACTCTTTCCCTTGTGCCCCCATGTCACCTCCAACACACTTTCCCCAACATCCGGTTTCTTACCGCCACCAGCTGCCTCCAACACCTGTAGCTTCACCACCCAGCCCTGAAAACTATGACCCTTACTCACTGCACTCAACCGCCATCACCATGCAGTATAGCCATCCTGAAGTGCAGCACTCATTGCACAGCACTCCAGACAGGAAATACACAAATCTGTGATTGTACCATTCCCCACCCCCTTGCCCTTTCTGTTTCCCAAGCAGTTGTGTCTCTTTTCAATAAATGCATTTTCTTTTCAATAAATGGATTTTTTGGCTTTGAAAACATTCTTTATTATTGCATAAAGTAAAAGATACCTTAGCCCAGGAAAGCAACAGCCACTGCAAGTCAGCGTAGCAAACACAGATTCCTACTAACATTGGAACCACTACACTTCACTCCCGTGCAAGACACCAGACATTACTGGTGGCTTTCAGCCTCAAATTGCTCCCTCAAGGCATCCCTATTCCTTGCAGCCCCGTGTTGGGGCCCTCTAATAGCCCTGCTCTCTGACTGTTCAAATTCAGCCTCCAGGTGTTGAACCTTTCAGTTCCATGCCTGAGTTGAATCTTTCACCCTTCCCTTCACAAATGCTATGGAAGGTACAGCATGCGTATATAACCGCAGGGATGCTGTCATCGGCCAGGTCCAGCTTCCCATATAGAGAGCGCCAGCGGCCCTTTAAACATCGAAAAGCACACTCCACAATCATTCTGCACCAGCTCAGCCTGTTGTTGAACCGCTCCTTGCTGCTGTCAAGGCTCCCTGTGTCGGGTTTCATGAGCCATGGCATTAAAGGATAAGCGGGGTCTCCAAGGATCACAGTGGGCATTTCGACTTCCCCTATGGTGATCTTCTGGTCTGGGAAAAAAGTCCAGGCTTGCACATTCCTGAACAGGCCAGTGTTCCGAAAGATGCGTGCGTCATGCACCTTTCCAGCCCCGCCTGTGTTAATGTCAACGAAATGCCCACGGTGATCCACAAGCACCTGAAGAACCATTGAGAAATACCCCTTCCGATTAACGTACTCGGAGGCTAGGTGGGCTGATGCCAGAATTGGAATATGCGTGCCATCTATCGCTCCTCTGCAGTCAGTGAAACCCATTTGTGCAAAGCCAGCCACAAATGTCATGCACCTTACCCAGAGTCATGGTTCTTCTGAGCAGGATGCGATTAATGGCCCTGCAAACTTGCATCAACACAATTCCAATGGTCGACTTCCCCACTCCAAACTGGTTAGCATCTGATCGGTCTGGAGTTGCCAACTTCCAGACTGCAATAGCCACCCGCTTCTCCACAATCAGGGCAGCTCTCAATCTCATGTCCTTGTGTCGCAGGGTGGGGGCGAAAGCCTCACAAAGTGGCTTTTCTCATCCAAAAGTTCTGCAGCCACTGCTCGTCATCCCAGACGTGCATGACCATGTGATCCCACCACTCAGTGCTTGTTTCCCGAGCCCAAAAGCAGCATTCCACGGTGGTGAGCATGTCCGTGAATGCCCCAAGCAAACTCGTATCATATGCGTTACTCAAGTCCTCACTGTCACTTTGGATCATAAGGAATAACTCAACTGCCAAACGTGACGTGCTGGCGAGACTCATCAGCATACTCCTCGGCCGTTTGGGCTCCATTTCCGCAAACCAAAAGGGAAGACAGAGTGTGCAGTACAAAAACCGTTGAAATATGGCGCCAAATGTGGACGGAAGCAAAGGGAATGGTGGGATGCGAACTGACGCATCACGGGGTGTTGGGACAGGACCCAGAATGCCCCGCACTCCCCACCCCCTTCCACAAGCCACAGCGCCAGAATGGGAAGAGGTGCTCTGTGGGATGGCTGCCCGTAATGCACTGCTCCCAATGCCACTGCAAGTGCCGCAAATGTGGCCACACCAGTGCGCTTGCAGCTGTCAGTGTGGACAGACTGCAGCGCTTTCCTTACTGCGCTGTACAAAGGCAGATTTAACTCACAGCGCTCTACACCTGCAAGTGTAGCCATGCCCTAAATCGCTCCTCTGAACATCATCATATTAGCCACACATTGAGACCCTGCAGTTCCGCCTAACTGACCCTGCATGTGGAACTGGAAGCATCTGAGAGAATGTTACCATAAAGGCCCTGGACTTTAATCTCTTACCTAGCAGACTAAATTTGGCTTCCAGGACCTCTATCCTATCTTTCCCTACCGCAACCACTGGCTCCTCTCCAGCACTGCACATAAATAAAATACCCAGCTAGCTTTTTAAAAATGGAACCCAAACATTCTAACAAAGAGTTTACACTCTATTGTATTACAAAAGAAAACAACATATGTACAATTCATTTTCTTGAATTTGAAAGCTGGTAGACTTTCTTAAGGCACCTTAAGAACAACAATATACTTCAACAACAAAATCTATACAAGTGTGGGATGGGGAAATTAAAGCCAGGCCATTCAGTTTTCAGAGTTTATAAATTCTGTTGGCTTTACCAAGCCATGCTTGTAAGTCTCTTGTTCTGGAGTTAATTAGCTTGATACCGCCTAAAACCGGCTGTTTTCCTTATGTAAGGCCTCTTGAATGCTGTGTTGTCCTTAACTGAATCTCTAGAAGCTGAATAAACTGTTTATACCACACTAAGTTCTTAGTGTGATTTAAAAAGTTAAAGCTACTATAAGCCCTTAGAGCAGTTTAAGGGGCCCTATGGTTCAAGTCTTAACGAAATCTACAAAATAAGTCAAATTTAACAATTCTCATTTCAACAACTTCTGAGTTCTCTGAATACCATATTCCTTAGTGGAAAGTATAGAAGATTTTCTTTCTCCCCATGCATGCATCATTCAAAGATGACTATTTTGCTCAAATTTATTTTTGGACTGAGACCAGTAATTTGTTTGGGAAAGTTATGGAAAAATGGGGATAGAATGGAAGATGGATCTCAACTTTAAACTAGAACTGCAGCTCTAATAACCCCTAATATAAACTGAAGTATATAATAGATTGGATTCATAATTGGGAGTCCCAGTACACCTACACAGCAATACACCTTCTGGGATGATTAGCAGTCCTATTTAATTACCCACCCTCAATTTCATGACCACCTCTTCAGCAACAAAATAACTGATTCCAAAAATCTGTGAAAAGTAAGGAGACACTTGAAAGGATTCAATTGTTAGTAAATAACCTAAGCTTCAACTTCACCATTGTGTAGTGCACGTATCTGGAGACCCATACTTAACAGGAGGTGAAGATACCTTGATTAAAAAGTTTTTAAAACTGTGCTTTTTTAACACTTCATTAACAGTAATATAATGCCAAGCAGCTATTAGAGCAGACTTCAGCTAGAAATATTTATATATTTTAGCTTGAAATATTTTAGCACATAACTGAATTATTCTAATATTGTTTTGTTAGTAGCTCACCAACTGACAATAAATATATTTGCCAGGTAATAAAGCCAGTGAATTTTAAGAGCTGATTGTACTATCCTCACACATTCCAATAAATTTCCATTGGAGCTTGTCTGAATGAATGCTGTAGGCAGGAGTGCATTATTAAGGTACATTTGAACATATTATTAAAGTAAAAATAACAATGTGGATTAATTTTAATTACCTAAAATATTAAGCAAAGTACAGGTATCTGTAGCCTTCCTGAAGTTGTAAAATTTTATTCTCACTCAAGTAGTTTTATTTACTAGCAATATATGGTCCAGGAAATAAAGGCTTTTCCAGAGTTCATATCTAGAGCAGTTACTTAAAACTGACCACTTTTTTTTTTCACCAGCAGAAATTAAACCACTAATTCTGCACACATTTGTGATCAGTAAGTGCCTACAAAATTGAGGCCCAAGGCCTCACACAAAGACTACTCAAATTCTGTAAGCCTAAATAATATTTAGAAAACATATACTGCTTATCTTCAAAGCACTTTACAAATGTTAGCAATCCTCAGCTCTGTCAAGTAGTTAAGTGAATATCATTATATCTGTTTTACAAGCTGGATAACTGAGACAGAAGGTGAAATCCTGGCCCTGTCAATATCACAACTCCCATTGACTTCAATAGAGCCAGAATTTCATCCAGATAGTTGAAGTGACTTGTCCAAGAACTCAGAAAGAGTCTGTGTCAGTACCGGATTGAGAAATCTGAAGTCCCCGGATCCACATCCTGTGCTGGGGCATTAAATCCTGCCTATCACTTCAAACAAGCCGCACGATTTTATATTTTACTCAGTCTTTTTAGACTTCAATTTGATTTCAGATTAAGAATGAAAGCAATCCTTAAGACAAATGGTTTCATCAAGACAAATAAAAAAAAAATTAACAGAGAGTAATGCTCAGTTCTCATTTTGATGGGTAACCTCAGGAGGTGACGTAAGTATCAGAATAGCAATCCAGTTTCCCTGTGAACACTTAAAGTCAGAGAAGCCACTATCAAATCTATCTAATAGCAACTACCCGCAAATAACTTGCCTCTAGGAAAATGTTCTATTAAATCTCCTTTCCCAATTGCTTCATGCTGTAACAACAATCAGAAGATATCCTTAAAGAGGGTCAAAGCCTCCATGGGGTAAGGAGAAGAGAGTCAGGGCAGAACATGGTCCAGACAGTATTTAAGTATAGAAATAATCCACTTTTTTATTTAGGTTCTGCTGTTCTGTTCAGAATAATTCATTGGAAACCGTGAAAAATTAATTTTAAACTCAATAATATTAATCAGAAATATATTATTTGTTAGACTTCTTACTAATACATCAATAAATAACAGTCAAATAAATTGCACTTCACTTTTGCTCCAAGCCTAAAAAGGTACTTAAAGGTTGAGAAAGAAGTATATTTTAGTACATTCTGTGGGTTTCATATTCATATAGCTCTACCTGTATTTACTGTCACTATACTCTACAGTGCAGCGTTCCACGTAACTTGCATTCCAAGAAATATAAATATTTCATGATTTTAAAAACAACTAGGTAATGGGGAGGAGGGGGAGAATGAAGGGAGAGACAGACATTAATATAATTTTGACCTGTGCAGCAGAAGGTCTAACCTGAGCTCTTGACACTCCCTTCATTTATCACAGTGAGTTTTTATTCCGCACTACTCTCTAGCTGCAATTGTTACCTTGGTAACTGCACACAACATACACATTCTATATCACAAACACAGAGTGTATAACATTAAATGTTGTCCGGTTTCACATTTAACTGTCAGGATCTAGATTCTTTTTATTTAAATGCATTTATCTTTTTTTATTTGATTACAGTATCTTTTTTAAAATGAGGTATATAGTTACAAAAATGGGGAGGGGAATACGAAAAGTGCAATAGGTGGGAGGTTCCATATTTTGTGTTTTAAAATATGCAAGACAAATATTTTACGTTAGTGAGTTTTATCTGCCGTATGAACAGATTAGTCACCGTACAGAAACACAAAAGGGACATACGTCATACCCATGTATTTTCCCATTTTAATTTGCATTCCTGCTATACTGCAAATTAGTCTTCATCTCAGCAAACTGAATAGTGTGCCTTTTTATTATTACTTTATCTTGTAATGAATTACATATATTATCCTCAGATTAATTCTATGCAAAAACTGTGAAACTTGGTTTCAAGCACAATGTAGTTTTTAGTAAATAAGACACTAGGGGAAAAAAAAACTTTTACACAGTGCATGAGAAGTACCATTGATGTGCAGCTCACATTAATATCCCCACATGTTGCCTGTCTAAAATACACATTTTGTAAGCATTCATGTAAATAAATGTACACACACACTTAAATGTTTCCAGAATCAGGACCCATTTGTGTTACTGGTAATGACTTAAGATTCCTTCAGTACTTGTACTGTTGCATGTACTGCTTTTTTTTAAATTTCAGTGACACAGAACTGCTAGTACTGATATTTCTTTCTATTGAATAAGCTGAGTATCTTCCAAGATTTCTACAACTCAAATACTAAAGAGCTCTTCTGTCTTACCTGGTAGAAATTAAACTGTCAGTGCTAAAGTCAATATTTATTACAAATATGATGGCATACTACTGCTAGTTATGATTACTATAGTGTATACAAAGTCATCAAAAAAAAACAAACTGCAATAAATCTAAAATCTTATTAAGTTGTAAAATATCAACAATAGCTATATTTTCAGATTGCTAAAAATAAAGAAATTGTATGTAGAAAAGACAATACAAAAAGGTGCATTTCAGTAAATTTTAAAACTACTACGCAGAATTACACAGCATCACTTTATTGTGTTAGGGCTTCAGATATACTAATACATCACTTTAAACAAAACTTAAAACACTGTGGTGAAAGCCATTCTGAGCTATTCATTCTGTCCTGCAGTTTTAGCATCAATCATTGTGCCAGCACTGAGCTTTTTTTAATAGATTTCTAAAGATTTTTGAAGAAGAATGGCAGATATTTAGCAAAATCTATCAAGCCATAATTCCCTCCTATTAATCATGGCATTAAGACTAAAGGGAAAGACAAATTAATTTTTAACAGATATACTTGCATTTCGTTTCTAAACAGTAATATTTCACTATTATATCTATCATATACTTGACAAGCGTTTAATCTATTTTTTTTATGTAAGCCTTATGTCTTGCAGCAAATGTTATAGTTTTATGCATACGGGCCAGAGTCATTAAAGAGCTGATTATATTGTCCCTTGATTGTTATGATCCAGTCATTCAATATAAAGGTAAGACAAAAAGTTACAAACTGTCATTGGCTGTCATTGGTCTAGTCCACTAGATGAGCATTCTGGTCCAAGTCCTCCTGATACCACTCTAGCAGGCCCAAACTTTAACTCAATCAATGTGTGTCTGTTGCTTTGGAAGCAGAGGAGAAAGGCAGTTCAAAATAGAACACAGAGGGGTCACAGAAACTCCATGACATGTCTTAGCAGGAGCATGAAAGGAGATGTGCAGACAGGTTGAGGGAGTAGGCCAATGGCCTTTGCAGATAGATCCTTTGACCATAAACAGTGCAAAGGGGACATGAAGCCTATGAGCTGTACTAAAGGCAAAGCCTGCCCATGCAGATACACAATCAGATGCTCTCAGGGAGGGGGAATAAAGATTCTATCCTTTGACCTGTGCGTTGGCCTTTTTCCCAGGCTTTGTGGAGGGGACCAAAATTTCACCCTCTATTTATAAATATGGTCCATTAAATGGGTCATCATATATAAAAGATCACGACTGATTCTGTAATCATGGGGGGGGGGGGACGAGGAGTACTTGTGGCACCTTAGAGACTAACACAGCTACCACTCTGAAACCTGTAATCATGGGGTTAATTATAAAATATACAGGGTGTAAACATTATATAAGCACACATTTTATTCATATAGAGTGACACCCTCTCTTCTTTTTGCAGAGCCCAGGTATGCAGGTCTTGTACAAATGATCAGAAGAGATGGAATCCTTCATATCACCTGAGACCATGAATTTGACACAGCATCTCCATGGCCACTACAGCAGCTCATAAGTTAGAGTAGCATCTGCCACCCTTTTCCTTCCTCTCAAGGGAAAATTTGGATAGTGGATCCATGCAATCAGAAATCCACTAGCTGTGTCCCTCCCCTGGGTCCCTTTCAGAGAGGGAGGCTCTCTGAAACTAAACACCTCTCCCCACCACAAAGTGGAAGTGCACTACTTTTGCTGCCTTTTTGGGTTCTCTCTGCCCCATGTGGAAGAGTTAGGGAGTGGCATAAGGAAATGGGTTTTGGCCCAAAATAAGTTCATATATTTGCAATGTAAAGCCATTCCAATACATAAATACAATAAATAAATAAATGTACATACATATATATAGGACACTGAACTTAAAACATATTTAAATAAAAAAAGTCTTAATCTAGCTTCTAACAGCACCTTAAATAATTTAAAAAATGAAATTCTGTTAAATCCAGTTTCCTCTCTCTATTAAAAATCTTAGAGTGTGGTGGTGTAATGAGTCAAATCACACTCCAGGACTTTCACTGTGCTATAGCAGTGTCCACATGTGATGTTACCGGGTGGCAAGCTGGTTTGTTGCGCAGTAACCTGCTGTGTAGACAAGCTCAAATTTTAAATTGCGTTCTTGATTACAACTAGTTCTCTATATGTTCTTATGAAATAATTTATTGTGAAAAGCTATTTTCAATAGCTAAATTACTGAATGTGCTTCAAGGTAAGTACTAGTTATTTTAATCCATTATATTTTTACTTTAGCAATATAGCATATTCCAACATGTTTGATTTAATGAAATCACCAATAAGAAATTTAATCATTAGAAATTTCTTTGGTTCATATGTAAAAATACCAGCCATCTGTATGTCTTACGTACCTCAGTAGCAAACTGCTGCAATCCACCAATATTAATTGGTCCCTCCTCTGTAGCATATAAATTGCATCCTCCTACACAAAGATCTGAGGTTGGACATACCATTCCGCATGTCAGGCCCAGTGGGTTGTCAGAAAGAATCATTTTGGCAGCCCCGTAATAGTTCTGCATGAAGAAAACAAAATCAACAATAATGCCATATAACAGGGAAGAGGAGATTCAAGTAAGAGGAAATCCAAAATTTTGTTCCTTTTATGTGGCTAGTAAAATAACACTGCACCTTTGATAAAATTTAAAGACACAAATTTGTCACATATGTGTATTACCAATCATGGTTGAAAAGGCATTGAGGACAAATTCAGAATATATCTTACTGTATGGCAGGCTAAGAATATTTCAATTATTTCTTTTTTTATTATCAAAATATTCTAATTTGTTTTATGTTGATTTGCAGTTATTTTTCTAGGGTTGTGTAGTGGATTTACAGTTTTATTTTAAACATAACATATTGTGCGTATTACACTCCAGTAAGTGCTCTCTCCATTCCTAAGTCAATTATGCAGCTGGTGAACAGACACTATGTAACTCCTCTCTCCATTCACTCACTTCCTAATAAATAACAACAACAACAACAACTATCAAGAAGAGCCCAGGAAACATTTGTGTGCCGGAGGTTTCCCTAAAGACCACCACTGATCATGGGAAGATGAAAGTCACGCCTATGCAGGGGACCAGCACCAGGCTCATGCACTAATTAAGAGGCCTGGAGGGCTTGTGCTGGCAAATGCAGATGAGAGTGAGCACCATTCCAACCCTCTCCAAACTATGAACAACTGCAAGAAGAAAGGTCTTGTTTTCCATTCTCTCCAGCCACCTCTTCTACATCTCATTCTCCAGTAACTTTTTAATGAAAATTGTTTTCAGAGCTGGTCTAACACTACACTGGTCTGTGCCAGGGAGTCATTCTCCCAACCAGGACGATAACTGGCTCAGAAGAATCAGAAGCTGTAGAGCCAGTGGGAGGTGTAGAGCTCATTGACAGGTGCCATTCACAGTGAAGAGCTGGAGAGTTTTATTTTCAACCTTCACATTTAGCAGGATAATATGTGTGCAATGTGCACCTTCAAAGGGAACAATATCCCACAGTATGAGACTCAAGTAGTGAATATGCAGAGCATTTTCAAGATTTGATTATGTAACAAAATGTGGGTTACAAAAAAAAAAGCCATATATGATTGGAAAAGTTCTAATTAACCAAGATGCACATTAAAGGACTGGGCATAATGTTCAGAGGCTCAACCAGATGATGCAGTCAGGGACAGTGAATTCCAGGAGGGCTCCAATGTTTACGAAACAAGTTTGTAGAAGTAGTTGAGCCTTTCTTCTACATATTGCAGAGCCTACTCCACGGGCCATTCCATGATTACACAGATCACAAAGCCATGCATACATTTTCAATGGGGTTTCCTCCTAAATTACTACACCAGTTGGAAGCTCTAGTCTTGGACAAATAGGAAAAAATTGGTTAATTAAGCGAGTCATTTGTGAAGGGACTTCCTTCAAATGTTTTGTCTGTGGTGACAGATAAAAGTGAGATAGTGGGCCTGATTCCCATTTATGTTGTCCACTTTTCACTGCTCTGGCAATGTAAAGGGGCCTAGAAGTGGCTTTTAATTAACCTGATTAAAAATGTAATTTACACCCACTTTATGGCTCCTTTATTCTGCCAGAGTAGTGTAACAGATCTTCAATGTAAATGAGAATCCAGCACATTAGGTTCAATATTTAATATTGGCTAGAGGAATTGTTTCCTTGTTTCTCTGAAAAAGGACCACCCAGAGCTAAATTGTTGGGCATTTGTCTTCAGAATTCAAACAAGCTATTTTTCATTACTTTCAAATTTTGGTTTTGCTTCACATTCTGCTGGGTTTCTTCATATTTTGTGTCGGGGAGGGGAAGGAGGGCTGTTGTGCCCAGGATGGTTATCTTTGTTGATTTCAACTTTGGTACAAGAGAAAGAATTACAATAACCAAATGTAACTTCATCTAAGAAAGATAATTAAGGATTCATATATCTTTGAAGCTTCATAATTAAAATTGGTGCATACAGATAATTAAAATCCTTAGTTTATCATTTTAGCTAACTATTCCTCTTTAAGAATCATTTTTAATCATAGGTCAGTACAATGTTCACAATATTTTCTTTTAAGACAGAATACATATATATATATATACATATATATATATAAAATAGTTAAAATAGTTAAAACATTTTCACCTTGCTTCAGTGGCACCCTCCTTAGAAATCTCCATTATTTAATTTCAATCATGTTGATTGTTTGCTGTGTTATTGAATTATGATCTTGATTAAATTTAAGCTGAGGAACATTACTTATTGATTTGATATCCAGCCATTACATATCTTTATATATATAGACTTTTACAATACGAGTACTGTGAGATATGCCCCACATATCACAATGCCAAGTAGTATAAAATGTTTTGTGGTGTTAACATTTTTAAGTGAATGTAGTGATCAATAAAAAGGCACCAAACTGACAAAACTAGAGCTTATAGAGTGCTATTTATTCAGAGAACAAGCATACCAAAAGCAGCAGCACTGCAAGCTATCCACACAGATTCAATACTACGCCTCAACCTGGTGCTAAAGGGATCACCTCTAGAAGTGAAAGGGGAATTTAGGTTCAATGCTCACTCAGCCTCTCTGCTTAGGCTGCCAAAAAGAAAGCCAATTAGTGTCAATTCTACTGGTGGCAATTCTGTAATGTGGACATATGTCTACTCAGAAACAACACAGTATCAACATCATGGGCAGTGCAACCTAGTGGATAGAGCACTGGACTGGGGCACAATAGACCTGTATTCTATTCCCAGCCCTGCAACTAGCCTGCTGGGTGACCTTGGGCAAACCACTTCACTTCTGTATGCCTCAGGTCTCCTCATGTTTGAAACAGGGATAATAAGGGCCTCCACTATAATGAGAGCTAGCTATTCATTGATTAGTATAAGTCATTTTACAGGGTCTACTTAACAGGTATCAGATGGTAACTTTCAAGATGAAATCCTTGTCACCTTCCCAAATGAGCTGCCCAAGTAACTTCAAGCTTAGGATTTGCCTTCAGTCTGTTCTGAGCTGTACTTGATTTGAACTGGTAATCTTAGTGAAAAGCTCTCATGTTCTATGACCCCAGTTTTGTAGTACAATAAAATATTTAGATGTTTTCTGTATTGTATTTAAGTATAATATGGAACAGTATTTCTTTTAAAAATATTTTTCTAAAATAATGACTATGTTTCAGATAAGCTACCATAGTTTTTAATCAGTCACTGAACCAAATACTCAATTTCTGATCCTGTCCAAATTCACCTATCATGAGCGGCTAACTAGCCCATTTGGGAGAATTTTATTGTGATGTTATACAGATCCTGCTGCTATAAGCTATGTTTTCAGGAGACCTATGATGTTTCTCATAATTGTGCATAACTGTCACTTGCTGAAACAGCAACTTTATTCCAGAAAGGAAATTTTAGGACAACACAAGGTAGGTTGTCCTAAGGAAGCATATAGTATTAGTAAAACACATTTTAGAAATATGAAGAATTTAGAATTATAGATCGGAGGTAGGTGATTTGGATTTTTCCACACACCTTTGCTTAGTTGACTTACTAGTTATATTAGTGCTTGCTTGCTGAAGACCAACTATGCTACTTTATAGGCATTCAAGTTACTAATTATCAACTACAAACACTGCAGAAAAGAGAGGAAAATCCTTAGTACAACAGCTAAAATACTTTGCAACTCTGTGATGGTTTGTTTCTGTGTATTTATCCCTTCTTTACTATACTGATTTCTCATGTAACACATGCCAGACATCATTACAGAGAATACATTTTTCTAAACTTTTACAAAAACTAATCAGGAAAGGAAGTATAATCTAGTTTTAATATGCTGCTGAAAATTATAGTACTATTGTACTACAGCAACAAGCCATTTTGCATATGGCAGAGACAAATTAACAAATAATGAATATGAATACTTTGCACCTATATGACACCATCCATCTGAAGATCTTTAAGTGATTTATGGAGGGAACCCTTAAAATCTTGCCAATTTTAATTGAGACAGTTACCTCAGTATCTTCAGTCTTTTCTGATACTTCTTATATAAGGAAAGTACCTCTAATATTGAAAATACTGACATTATATAATTGCAAACACTTATTTAGCACTTATTCCAATTCTCAATTAAATTAATGGGAGTCTTGATCATATTCATATAACACAACCATAACAATTATTTTACAGAGCCCAAGGGTATGCTAGATCCCTCACAAAAGAGGAAAAGCGATCTGACCCCTACCCGGAGGAGTTTATGAACTAATATCAGACATGATGGAGCAAGGAGTAGCTAGACAGTGCCGTTGGAGGGAGGATGACTCAGCAAAGGTTACTACACAACCTAAAACAAAAATAATTTAGAAGTAAAATAGTTTGGGATATTTTTAAATACATACAAATTAATAAGCAGATGACTCAGTTGGCTAATTCTTGTAGACATCAGGGAGGAAGCAGGTCGAGAACTAGAATGCTTTGGTGATTGTTTTATTTAAATGGAATAAATGCCTCCTCATGCCTTGATGCATAAAATATATTTTCCTAGGCACTTCCACAGAAATAAATTAATCTAACTGGATAGGATGTTTTTTGGTTTTCTTCATCAAAATGCCAATAAATACACCTTGGTAAGGGAGAGAACAGAAACGAGCCTTACACAGACGTCAATAATCAGTGGAAAGCAGGCAGAGGAGGATATCCACATGTATCACTTGGAAGTATTACATAATTTGCATGCAAATGAGACTTTTTTTACTTGAGAAAACCTATTAAAACATGTAGGATCAATACAGTAAGATGAAAAGAAATTACATTTAATATCAGGAAATTCTTACAGCATCTATTCATTCATCTAATTTAAGCACACTTCATATAAATTTCACATAGATCATGACTTTCTGATATTGTAGTTTTCACAGATACAACAAAGTGACTGCAGGATTGTGTTCTGTATAAAAAGAATGAAAGCATTGGCTTAGCCAGGATGTGGAGATGGGGTGGAGTGAAAGCAGAAAGGTGGGAGGGGGAAGGGAGGGGAGGGAATAAAACAGTGTTCACTTCTTTTTTTGTCTCTTGGTGAAATGTTTAAAAATGGACACAATTACAAAACAAAATTTCCAAGAAAATTACTTTCACCTCCTGTCCACTGTTATCTATGTTTTCTTAAGTTTTTACAAAAATCAAAATGTGTTGGGTCAAATATTGTTGTTGAAAATTACATAAGGAACAACAATTGAAAAACATATACTGATAAAGAAGATAGGTATCAACAACCCAACACATTTATATCTATGCACATCAGTTCAAATTGGAATAAACTCACCCCCCCCCATTATTTCAAAGTAGAATGAACAAAACAGAAGAGTGAGTTATCAAATATCACATATATTCTATATTACAATGCTGGGCTGCTATTTAATCAATCCAGAAAACTTTCACATCATTTGACTTATGTCATCATAACAGAACTGTAATTTCACACAGTGTCACTATCTTTTTATGAAAAAGAGGGAAAGGAATATCTTGTACTGTCATTTTGTTCTTTGTAGTCTAGAATGTGAGAGATTCCTTAATTGACACAGTGTCATTGCAACAAGTCTATTCCACATAATTATACTACTGCAACTGAAACCAGCTGTCAGCCATTCCATTACACCAACTACAAATAGACTTCTCAAGAAAAGTCACTGTTTCAAGTACATCAATTTAACACCATTACTATTTTTCTTTTAAATGTTTTTTGTACTTAGTGACTTGAAATATGTAGAGATTTAGAAAGAAAACTGAGTAAAACTGTACTTTCAAAAACATGGAGCCCCATGAATTTTTCTTAAAAACTGTAATGCATATTTGCAGTTCTTACCAATTTTACAGCCGCTTAAGCCTCTTTTACAATCTACTAATTGTATTAACAGTATCACAATTATACTATTTTACATCTGAATTCTGAGTCATGATTTTATAAGACATTCTCAATGGGATGCAGATGTCCCTCTGGAGTGGGGGAGGAATTATTCTATTCTCTCCATTCCTCTCACTTATCACAATCCTGTTTCTTTCTCTTCTCCACCTCCCTTCCAACCTCACATAGCCTCTCTCCCATTCACATTCTCTCCCGCTGTTCCCTCACTGTTTCCTGTCTCCCATTTCCCTTATTACATCTGCACCCTTATTTTCCCTCACTTTCCATTTATAAGATCAGGTTTCAGAGTAGCAGCCGTGTTAGTCTGTATTCGCAAAAAGAAAAGGAGTACTTGTGGCACCATAGAGACTAACCAATTTATTTGAGCATAAGCTTTCATGAGCTACAGAAGTGAGCTGTAGCTCATGAAAGCTTATGCTCAAATAAATTGATTAGTCTCTAAGGTGCCACAAGTACTCCTTTTCATTTATAAGATCCTATCTCTAACATTTCCCTTCTCTTTTAACCCGCACCCTCCAGCCCCCAGCAGTACACATTCCCCATAACCCTCAGTCTTCCTCCCTACACGCCATATTACCCAATCTCTCCATCTCTCCTATGCAATCTACATTCCCCCCAGGCCCTTTAGTCTCTTCTTACCCCATGCATTTCTCTGAACCTCTCGCTTGCACACTACTTCCCTCTGCACCCTCTCTGGCTCCTCCAGCACTTTGTCAAGCTCCCTCATGCTCACCACATTCCCCTACCTCTTCATAGTTTCATGTCCAGCCCCTTATCCACAAAATACATCTTTCCTGAGGGAAGCCAGTCTTCAGTTTTGCTAAAAATAATGGGAGTTGATAACCATCTTTGCTAAGGGAAGACTTACTTCTACATGCAAAGACTGTTGAGAAATGATGCCCCTTGTTGATTCAGGGCAGTTTGGCTTCAGTCCCGGTACTCCAGGTACATCTTAACATAGCAGCAGTTATGTGGAGCCCATTCCTGCTCCCTGGCTCAGACTTTTATACCGCTTGCTTTCTTCTAAGAGCTACCTAGCTGGTAAGCTAATTACCTCATTAGCACATCAGGCTCCCTACAGGTACAAGTAATCCCTTGTACCTTCCCAAAATACAAACTACCTAAATCCCTCCTACTCTAACTACACCCAGTGTCCTTTTACTGGGTTCTCACTTGTCAGGGTGCTGGCTTACAAAGGGATCAATTGGTAGCATCCTGTCACAGTCAGTATCCACTGATTCCTATGGCTAATACCATTCACAGGAATCTATAGCACCAACACAGTCTTGTCAGAACAACCGGTAGATACTGAAGGTGCCAGACAATGAGACACACTGAGACTGTCTCACTGCACAGGCAGGTAGACTACGCAATTGTGGGACAGGATGGAAAGCAGGGTTGGGGAACATCAGGGAGTTGATTGTGACTCCCTGATTCCTGAGGCCCCAACAATGCCTAAAGTTGCTTCCGGGCAGCAATAAGATCCACAACTGCTATAAGGTCCTTTAATGGATCCTACCCCGTGGGAGCTTCATTCTGCCATGCCGTCTTCCCTGCCTCAACAAACTGGGATGGGGCGAAGGCTCAGGGCACAAGCCTGCTGGCTGGGTCTAAAATCCTAACACCACTCTTACAAGTAGGTAAGACACAAGAAGAAAAAAATCCTTCTCCTATAGCTTGTAAGTACTTGTATCTTTGCAGATTTAATTTTAAATGACAAGATCAATAAAACATGACACCCTTAATCTTTAGAACAAGTTTTTTTAAAAATTCAACAACTACAGTTTAAACATCATAGTTAAATATAAATGGTCTCCAAAAAGCAGTTTAGAAAGAATACTTGTCTGTCATCTTTTTTAAAAAAAATAAAATAAAGTTTAAAAAAATAAACTAATATTCACAGTATGGTGAATCTAAAGTTGCATCTCACCTATTGAGAGATTCAATTGCAAACAACAGTCTGTAGGAAGGCTACTGAGTAATGCTGACTGGGAAGATACAATAGAATAGATTGTACCTTTGGAAAGTAGAGCTGTAATCCAGTTTGTATGAAAAGGAAGAATGTAAGTTTTGGTATAAACTCTACTGAATCACAGAAGCCTGACACAATACAGCACAAGTGACATCCTTTTCTCAAAGAGGCCCAAGGCTCATTGAGCCTAGCAATTCAATTACCCTCTCAACCCAGAAAGACCGCCCCCCCCACCCCCGAGTTGAGGTCTACTTGCAGAGCACCTTGGAATGGCCTACGTTGTACATGGCCTGTAAATATCTAAAAAGCCTCAGGCTTTAGAGAACAAGAATCCCTGACCTTTTATGATTGCTCAGTAGTTTTTTTTCAACAAAACATACTACATAGAATGGAGTCCTTAAATAGCTGACAAAAGAATACATTTTCAGTAAGCCACTGTTTAAACAGCTTTGTTTATAATAAAACCAGTTTAAAAGAATACCTGAATGTCATACTACCAAATACTTTGTGAAAGAATATGGACACAATGAAGGGTAGGCAAACTGGTTCGTATAGTATGTTTTAGGGCATGTCTATACTACAGCTGCTACTGTGCTCCAGCTATGCTGCCATAGTGTGGATGCTGCCTGTATCAATGAAAGAGGTTTTCCCATCTTTGCAATTAATCCACCTCTCCGAGAGGTGGTAGCTAGGTCAACAAAAGAATCCTTCCATCAACCTAGCTGCGTCTAAACTGGGGGTTAGGTTGGCCTAACTACAGTACCCAGGCAAGAAATTTTTCACAGTCCTGAGTGACGTAACTAGGTCAATCTAACTTTTAAGTGTAGACCAGGCATTTAAGAATTTTACATTTTAATTTAACAAAAAGATGGTTAAGGGGTGACTTGATTACAATTCACAAGTATCTACATGGCGAACAAATATTTAAAATGGGCACTTCGATCCAGCAGAGAAAGGTATTATAAGATCCAGTGGCTGAAAGTTGAAGCTAGACAAATTCAGTCTGAAAATAAGGCATACATTTTCATCAGGGAGGGTAATCATCACTGGAACAATTTACCAAGAGTCATGGCAGCTTCTCCATCACTAACCATTTTTAAATTGAGGTTGGATGTTTTTTCTAAAATATATGCTCTAGGAATTATTTTGGGGAAGTTCTATAGCCTGTGTTACAGAGGATGTCAAACTAGATGATTACAACATTCCCCTCTGGCCTTGGAATCCATGAAAACTTCCTTCTCCCTGCACATCACCATTTTGAGATTTAACCCAGTCTGGAAATTCTCTTAGCTACAGTATTGTCTGCAAATATAATCTGCTCTGGAGCTTCCCCCAGGTGAGGGAGGAAGACTGTCCATTGGTGAGGGTGAGGAAGTTGCTGGGCTAGATGTGCTTGAGGGCCTTAGAAAGGTGAGATAGTGAAGGAACCTACTGCAGGAGAACAGGAGCTTGTTGAGGGGTGAGAGAGGAATATGGTAAGGACAGGAGTAGATTGAGAAGAAGGGGGACCTCAACAGGTCCAGCTAAGCATCCAGATTTTCTGGATTTCTTACTAAACACTTGAATCTTCCAAGTTTCAACCTTTCACTGGTCAAGAGAATATTCTGTCTAGACACCAACAGGAGTTTTCATAGGTAATCAGATTAAAATTATTAACAGTTGTTTCTTAACAAGATGCAAATGACAGAAGATATTTCAAAGTAAAATATTTTTCATCAAAAATGGTCTCTTTAGAAAATGATTTTTTAACAAAACACATGATATTGTCAATTCACGTTTGTCAAAATGTGAGTTTCTTTAAAATCTTATCATATCAATTTTTTTCAGTCAACAAAAAAGTTTTGATGGCACTTTCAATGATGATTTTAATTAAAGAAAAAAACCAATTGAAAATTCTGCAAAACAATTTGAGGAACCAAAAATTTAGTCTATTTCAAATTTTTCAAAATGAAAACAAATTTCAAATGTATTCACTAAAACTACCTTTTCTGCTTTTTGATCAGTCCTAAAAATGTCATATACATACTTGTAATCATCCACAAATCTACATAGAAGGCAGAGTGACTTAGAGCAGGGGTTGGCAACTTTCGGCATGTGGCCCGTCAGGGTAATCCACTGGCGGGCCATGAGACGTTTTGTTTACGTTGATCATCTCCAGGTGTGACCACATGCAGCTTGCAGTGGCCATGGTTCGCCATTCCTGGCCAACGGGAGCTGTGGGAAGTGGCGACCAGCACATCCCTGCAGCCTGTACCACTTCCCACAGCTCCCATTGACTGGGAACAGTGAACCACAGCCACTGGGACCAGCGGAAGGCTGTGCCTGCGGATAGTCAACGTAAACAAACTGTCTGATGGCCCGCCAGCAGATTACCCTGACCCTGACCCTGGCCGAAGGTTGCCGACCCCTGACCTAGAGGAAATGGCCTAGGACTAGAAGGGTGGAGAGATGGATTCTAATCTCAGCTCTACCTCTGTCCTTCTGTGTGATCTTGAGCAAGTCATTTCACCTTTGTGTGCCTCTGTTTATCTCCCACCCTTTGCCTCTCTTATCTACTTAAGCTGTAAACTCTTTGAGGCAGGGACAATGTCTCTCTGTGTGTTTGTACAGTTCCTCGCACATTGGGATCCTGATCTAAACTGGGGCCTGTTAGTAAAGTCGTAGGGGCTAGAAAATGATAGGAGTCAGGGAGATTTGCATCTAAAGGTTCTTGAGGAGTAGAGATTGTAGAGTATTGTGTCCCTAGGAAGCTGGTAGGAGCATGAACGGGGGGAGGTATAGGCATTGGTGGTGATTTGGGAGCAGGATGGAGAAGGGAGAATCTCTCTGGTCTCTTCTGCATGGCACCATCACCTAGACTGGTTCCTGAGCATATCAGTTTGTTTCATTTTGGGGGCTTTTTTTTTTAAACTACTAATGTTAATTTTAATTTACAGTACACCTGTAACACTGAGATACTCACACAGCCGGACAACTTTAGATTTCCTCCACATGGTCTAGGGTATGAGAGCGTAACATAAGGCTGTATGTAACTTCATTCTGGGAACTGAGAACACTGAGGTGCAGAGCTGATTTTACAGACGCAGTAAATGACTATATATCTTTGTCCTAACATTTTGGCCAGCACAATGAGGAAAGCGTAATCACTCGATTTTTTTTTTAAGCCATCATTGTGCTGTGTTCAACAACACTGTCAGTCTTGTCACATTTTTCAGGCACCAGCGTCAGGCAAAAAATATTGTTGAGCCCTTCTCTGTAAAAGTTACTGCTTCTGAAAGGAGATTGTAGTTATGGGCATGGAGGGTCCCTAAGAGCCATGCAAGTCAGGCTATGACTGCATGTTAGTAATTGCAGAGTAATTTGAGGTTTTAGATTTTCCCCTAAGGAACACTGAAGTTCTTAAGCCCTGGTCTACACTAGGACTTTAGGTCGAATTTAGCAGCATTAAATCGATGTAAACCTGCACCTGTCCACACGATGAAGCCCTTTTTTTCGACTTAAAGGGCTCTTAAAATCGATTTCCTTACTCCACCCCTGACAAGTGGATTAGCACTTAAAGCAGCCTTGTTGGGTCGAATTTGGGATACTGTGGACACAATTCGATGGTATTGGCCTCCGGGAGCTATCCCAGAGTGCTCCATTGTGACCGCTCTGGACAGCACTCTCAACTCAGATGCACTGGCTAGGTAGACAGGAAAAGAACCGCAAACTTTTGAATCTCATTTCCGGAGACTGCGGGAACTGTGAGATAGCTACCCACAGTGCAACACTCCGGAAGTCGACGCTTGCCTCGGTACTGTGGAAGCACTCCGCCGAGTTAATGCACTTAATGCACTTAGAGCATTTTCTGTGGGGACACACACACTCGAATACATAAAAATGATTTCTAAAAAACTGACTTCTATAAATTTGACCTAATTTCGTAGTGTAGACATACCCTTAGAGAATGGCTGTGCTATGCCATTCTTTTTCTAAAGCAGAACTTCCTAATAAAGTAGCAACTGGTCAAGTTACTCACACTGGGCCAAACCACAGATTGACTGAGTGCCTACACATCCCATGACAGCTTTGGGAGATGTGACATAAAACAATCACACAGAACTAAGTGTTAAGGAAAGTACCAGATCTATATAGCCCGTACACAACTGGTGTAATCCTCGCCCTATTTAAGTCAATAGGAGTCTTCCCGCTGATTTCAGCTGGGTCAGGATTTTACCCAACAACATTAAAATCAGACCCTTAATATTATCTCAACATGCCTGTAGCAGGATGCAATCCCAGAACATATCCCGTCCTTGTGGCACTGCAGTCACCATGCCTCAGTTTCCCCTCATCGGTGACGGTTCTCTGGGACTTCAGCATAGTTCAATTGCTGAGGTGACCATGATAATGAAAGTCCAAGAAAAACAGCTCTCCCTCTAACCTCAGGCCCACGCTGCACACAACAGCCTTCAACTTTTCATCTTCCAGCCCTTCAGGGTTCTCGTCAATCACTTCTTCCTCCTCTTAACAGCAGGGGTCTCTGTACATTCTCTCAGGGTAATAGCATAGGGGGAACCCACCCCCACCCTTTACTCTGGGTTCCCTGCCATTGGAACCCTAAACAACTGGACTATCTGCCCTGTAACTCAAACCCTTATTCACTCTCCCTCCCTGCACCTCTTCTTATGTACCTATGTACTCTCTCTGGAGAGTCTTTTCTCTCAGGTCTTTCCTAGTCCCAATCCTGGGTTTAAACACCATCTCCCTTGGGACAGAGTTAGCAGAGTCCTCCTTCCTTGGGCTTTACTGTAATCCTAGCAGGCTTCTCTCAACCCCCAGCTTCCCCTTGGAACAGGATAACCAAGCCCTCCTTCCTGAAGCTGTGCTTCACTTCAGAAAGACTTCCACAAGCCCCAGATATCCATTTTACCTCACAGCTCCTCCCTGTATGTCTCTCATAGCTCCCCCTTTGACTGAGCTCAGAGCGGGTCTCTGACTCACACCTGGTCCCCATTCCCAGTTAGGTTCTGCTAATTCTTCCTGAACACCAATTCTTAAAAGAGACATTGCCCTTGAAGGGGAGAAACCACCGTGCTACAATGCTTCCATATTGAAATTTGCTTTAGGTTTTAGGGTATAATAATGTAATGGGAAGGGAAACCAGCAGATTCATTACTGCTTTGAATCTTCTCTGTTCAGGGCTTCTTTGTTTCACTGTATTTCAAGGATGCATTAAGAAGTGATATGCCTCAAAGTAGTACAGTACCAGTGGAAACAGATGCCTGGCATTCAAAAAAATAAATGCTGCATTGGCATAACAGATTATTTAACAGAGCAGTCTATATGTAGATGCCGGACACAATTCCACAATAATTGTTAACCATGTAAACATGTAATTATGTTATAAACGACATATGTCTTAATAACTCCTTTTGTCCCAATGTTGATTGTTAATATATAGAATTTACTATGAGGGTTTCAGCTCATATAATATGCAACATGTAATAAAAACAAGTTAACTCACCCAAAATGTGGCTTACCCTCAACGTGTAAATGAAACCCACTTTTCTCTCATTTTAGCTATGTGGACTCCAGCACCAGCAGGATGTGTGTCTGAGACAGGTAGCAGGAGATGAGGCCAGCTGCTTCTATAAACCTCTCACCCAAAACAGCCTCAAGCCCTCCCAGTAGTCACCAAGTTTGGATGGAGTAACAGCAAATCAAGCATCACCAAAAGACTTAAATGCGTTTTTAAAAGGTAAGTGGTAACTAATATCTTTTCAGGATTAGAATGTCCCTCACAGCCTGATTAATGCAGACATACATTTTCATGTTAGCTGTGCAGTCAGGTTCAACATTTGTATTTTTGATTGTTAAAAGGTACTTACACATCTGAAGGCAACAGAAAGTATCTTTTTCTCCATTAACAGGATAGCATCTGGAAACACTCCACCTTATTAAAGTTGATTCTATTTATTGTTGTAATAATTCACTAATATTATTGGGTTTTGTGAATAAAAAATGATAAAGCTTATTTACTTGAACCATAGTAATGAAAAACATTCATCCCTGAGATGAGCACCTGCATGCCAAGTGTCAGCCCAAAGCAAATTTTATTAAGAAAATTATAATAATTTCCTGAAAATATTTATTCTCTAATGGAAAAAAAAATGTCTTGTAACTATAAGGGCTCAGTCAGGTAACAATACAGTGAATTCGTTACACTGAAGTGTTTCGTTTTGTCAATACTATTAATTGGTTAAATCCATCCAAAACAAATATCTGAAAGAAAAATAAATCTGCTGAAGAAACAGATTTACCGTACAGTCTTTGCATTTGCAATATCACCAAAGAACAATATCAGTAAGAATAATTAAAAATTAAGAAGAATCTGTTAAATTTGATCATTCCTGTTCTAAACATTATTTTATTAGAGTCTACAAAGATAAGGATTGTAATTCAATCACACAAAGAGAAAGCAAGCAACTGCTGTTCTTGCGTTTCATTTACTACTGTGAGCCTGCTTTTACCTTGTTTGCAATACTTGTGATAAATGACTTGATGTCTAGATTAGTTGGGCAGCTCTTCTGACAGGGGGCATCTGCACACTTTAAGCACCTAGGGAAAAAATTAAATGAGTTAAGGAGACATACAGTACAAATACTGCCAATAGCATAAGTTTTTTCATGTACACATGGATAAAGTTGATAAGTCTAAAAAAATAATACTTTACATTTCTATAGAGACTTTCATATAAGTATTTCAAAGTGCTTTGTAAACATTATTGAATTAACTCTCACAACAATATAGTGAGGTAAGTTTTATCATCCACATTTTAAAGGTGGGGATGTTCAAGCACAGATATGTTAAACAAATAGCCTAAGCCAGACAAGAAGGCTGCAATGAGCCAAAAAGAGAACTCTGATCTCTTTAGTTGGGTGTTTTAGCCAGAAGAGCATCCTTCTTCAATAACAAGCAGATCCATAAAATCCACTATTCTGAATGTGCAATCTATTGCTATATTACATACACAAATATGTTAAAAGAATGTTAAGGCTGAAAAGTTAAGCACTCAAAAGATAGGAAATGCCACAATTTTTATTATCCATTGAACAGTATTTGGGAGCCCTTGTGCCAAGCACAGTCTTATTATATAATCATACTATTTTTTCCATTGGACCCCGGCCTTGTTCAGTGCACAGGATGGATAGTGCTCACTGAATGAGTAGCTATTTGATTTTTCTCTTTATTTGTATTCCTCATTATTCAATGCATGGGCACAGGCCTTATTTACTAAATACCATTCAAACCCTGCTCTGAAGAGAATTATTAATTTCATCATAGTGGTATTCATCCCTGTAGTATCTGCTTCACAAACAGCTAATATATCCTCACAATCTGAAAATATATTTTTTTTCTAGATCTGGCTCTATAACAAATTCTTCTGTGATCTTAGGCAAGGTCTGTGTGCCTTAGTTTTCCCAACTGTAAACAGATGAAATTCATTAATGAAGTTCTGTAGATGTAACTGAGAGTATAATTTTGAAAACTGAATAATCAGATATGTACAGTTTTATGATACTTTTATAGGACAGATGATAAAAATAATTCATGATTTATATGGTTCACCATGTTTCTGTCCCAGGGAAGAAGAATGGCTGCTAAATATTGGGTCTCTTATTTTGTGCAATACAATTACTTTAATGAGTTAGAATTGGTTAGTCTCCAAGGTGCCACAAGTACTCCTTTTCTTTTTGCGAATACAGACTAATATGGCTGTTACTCTGAAACCAGATAAAAGGATGAATTTTTACTTCTAAACTGTGGGTTTACAATCTGTGTCTTCAGGAGTACAAACCAGCACTCCTATGGCAACTTGCACTGAAGTTGACTGGAGTTTTGAAAAAATATCTGAGGGCAGAATGGGAACCTTTTTCCCCCATGACAAATTATATTATATAATAAAATACACAATCTTAAATAGCAGTGATTAACGACTCACTCTTGCAAAAGCATCCATGTGGGCATACAGGTCTAAGTTCACCTCCACAAGTCCTTTTACAGGATTGGACCCTAAAGAATAATCTAGTTGATGTATGATTTTAAAAAAAGCAAGCATCAGCTAAAGAGTTAAAATGATACCCTGTTAAAATATTTTTCTAAGGGGTTTTTTTTTTGGCTTTACACTTTAGTGAAATATCATAGACCAAATGCCACACTACTCATAATCTGAGAATTCATTTAATTATTCTGGATACTTTTCAGCATAGTTATAAAAGATGTCTATGTCAACTTATAGAAAATAGCAAAAAATAAAATTTTTCAGGTCTAACATGGCTACTCATACAGCATTCCCAAATCTCCCATTATTATTTAGTAATAAATATTACCATTATAGTACAGCCTCAAGGATTAGGGTCCCATTATGCTGGGTGCTGTGCAAACATAGCAAGAGATCATCCTAGTCGTAAGGGGCTTACAGTCTAAAAACACAATGAGTTGCAGAGTCCAGGACAGGGATAAAACATATAAGCAAATGCATATAATGAATAATTGGTAGAGATTTGTTAGTTAATGTATTGTAGGTGTTTATGGGGTTTTTTGTTTGTTCGTTCATTCGTTTGTTCCAATTGGTCGTAAAGTAAGTGAGTAAGAAAAGGAAATAGTCACAGCTTGTCACCTACCTCACCATAATTAGCAGTCAGTATTTTGTGGACATCATTTCAGAGAAGAATTAACTGGGAATTTGGAGAAGGATATGGTAACATAGGGTGACCAGACAGCAAATGTGAAAAATCGTGACGGGGTGTGAGGTAGTAGGAGCCTATATAAGAAAAAGACCCAAAAATTGGGACTGTCCCTCTAAAATCTGGACATCTGGTCACCCTATGGTAACAGTTGTTTGGATTTTATCACAGAGGGTTTTTTTCCATGCATTTGAGGAAGCACGGAAGAACAAGTGATCTCAGTACTCTAAGCAGACTTGATGGGAGCAAGGTTGCAGTATACAAGGCAAGAAAAGAAGAGGTTGTAGTAATCGAGATGTGACATGATGAGGGCTTGTCTGACAGTTTTGGCTGTGTAGACGGAGAGGTGAGAACAGAGAGAACAGACTTCAGAATCACAGGTAAGAAAAAAGCAGCCATTCTGTTATGTCTTTTCTCCACCACTGCCCTACCTCAAGACAGTTTTTAAAATGCAATAGCTCTTTAGGCAGGTTTGCGTGGACTACCCTTAAAACAAAGTATATTTATATTAAAAATGAATAGAAAGGTCCCATAATAGGATAGCCAATGTATAGATTAATGGTTGTGTTTATTATCTTTACCAAATAATTTCTGTTTTTATTATTATAGAGATGGTTCACAAATAACAGCTGTTGAAAACATCAGGGGTTAACGAGGCAGGGCAAAGCAAACCTGAATTATAGCTTTTTTTTTGGGGGGGGAGGGGGATGAGGGGGGTGCCATGAATATGCCAGTAGGCTCTCTTTGATAATAATACCATCCTCCAGTTCTCTGAGTGCTCTGCAGACTAAAGTGCATGAGGCTGCCATTAATCCCACTTATCACACTGACAGCTCAGTAATTACACTACTGCTATAGTCAGGTACTGTAGTCCTAATAAAATATCAGCCACTGCATGGAATGCATGCTGGTGAGATGTTTTATTAAACTTGGGGGGTTGATCATCAAGTGACATTAGTGTTGACCTATTTTTCTATTTGACAATAAATTATCCTTTGACCATGCCATAATAGATATTATAGAGTGCATTTAATGTACCAAACAGCAAAGGTACTGCATTCCAATGAGCTAGGCAAATGGCATAAATAGAATCGTAGAAATGCATGCCAGAATATCATTACCTAAATTGCTTTAAGTGACTGATACTGTGAAAAATCAGAGACAGTACTGTACTTAGGGGAATATGCCAACATTTGCGGTAAACCTCAATACTACATATATTTTCCCTTATAAATTAATGGCCAAGATTACACTTTTGTTTTACCTTGCCCCTTTTGAAATTCCCCTTTACTTTGTGAAAGCCCCTTTTACTTTTCAAAGGTACTCTGTTATTATGTACTTGGTTTAAAATGCACTATAAACAACAGAATCAATAAATAAAAAATCTCCAATCCACTTGTCACAACTAATGCATTTAAACGTATAACAATACATTCACATTTTAAAATAAAGCAAAATTACCTTAATTTATTTATTAGAGGTAATATCTATCCTAGAGAAAACAAAAATTTAAACCCATATACATATTTATATTTAGACATATCTAAATCACACATGTAAATTAACATAATTACATCTTCATAACAATGAAATACAACCAACTCTTCCAGTTATCAGTACGTGTTAAATACTTTCTCCCCACATCTGTCCTTGGAATGACAATTAAGTCATTGAGAAAGACATAAAAGTTCTATGATATTGTATCATTTTAAAAGAGAGAGGCTATTCACTATTCTGAGAGCCAGCTCAAGACCTATGCACTGCTTAAGCACTACTAAAACCCTATTTTGAGACCTTAAGTGGTAACCTATATTTAAAATGTTTCGTAAGACGGGGCAAGGCCAGGAGCGGATTTACCAGGAAACAAACCATGTGGTGGCACGGGACCCCCAACAACAGGGGGCCCCCCAAAATTCAGGACAAATTTCATCTGACAACCTGCCCCTAAGTCCTGGCCGGCGGCGCAGCATGGCTCAGGCAGACAGGCTGCCTGCATGCCGTGGCCGGTGGCCCCACGCCACTCCTGGAAGCAGCCAGCTGCTGGCACACCTCTGCGCTCCCCTGGCGGAGGGAAGGTGGCTCACTCCCTCCACACCGCGCCACTAACGGAAGCGGTGGCAGGTCCCTGTGGCCCCTCGGGGAGAGGGTGTGTCTCCGCATGCTGCCCCCACCCGGAGTGCCAACTCTGCAGCTCCCCTGACTGGGAACTGCAGCCAATGGGAGCTGCAGGAGTGGTGCCTGTGGGCACTGGCGGGCAGAGACCACCTGGCCCTCCGCACCTAGAAGCCGCTGCCAGGGGGTGTGTGTGTGTGCCAGTTGGTTTGGGAGCCACGCTGCACAAGGTAAGTGCCGCCCCCCAGCCCCCTCCCACACCCCAACCCCCTGCCCCAGCCCAGAGCCCACACCCCTCACCCCCCCATACCCTAACCCCGCGCCCCAGCCCAGAGCCCACACCCCACACCCACACTTCCTCCTAGAGTCTGCACCCAAACTCCCTCCCAGATCCCAACCCCCTAACCCTCCTGCACCCCAACCCCCTTCCCCAAACAAGGTACCTCACTTTATTTTCATTTACTTCCCATTACTTATAATATAGGAGGAGGAAGAAGAAAAAAGTATGAAAAATGGGAGGGGGGATAAGAGAGAATGTTCTTTTTCTTGGCTGGGTCCTGAGGGGGGGCCGCGAAAATGAAGCTGCGCACAGGGTCCCACGAACTCTCAATCCGCCACTGGGCAAGGCAGCAGACATGAAAATAGTTATTTGGAAAGTTGCAATCCAAAAGGAAGTGAAGCAACCAACTCAGAGAGAAGACAATGTATTGTGTTGAAACCACAGTAACTGAGACAAAAGATATCATATATAGAGAAAATTACACATTTGAAACATAAATGTACTCAAAAACCCCAATCATTAATCCCACCTTAGATAAGATTGCATTTGCATTCTCACTTTTGAAGTAGGCACAGGTAAACTAATTGTCCTATGTGAATAAAGCTAGGTATAAAACATCTATACCAATTAACCATTTTTGCAAAGTATTTACACAAGAGAATGCTCTGTTGTGTACCTTTTTTAGTGTTATAGGGTCATAGAAATGTAGGACTAGAAGGGACATTGAGAAGACATCAAGTCCAGCCCCCTGAGCTGAGCTAGGATCAAGTAAACCTAGACTACCCCTGACAGATGTTCATCCAACCTGTTCTTAAAAACCTTTGAGGATGGGGATTCAACTACTTCCCTTGGAAGCCTATTCCAAAGAATAACTGCCCTTATAGTTAGAAAGTTTTTCCTAATATCTAACCTAAATTTCCCTTGCAAGATTAAATCCATAACTCCTTGTCCTACCTTCAGTATGGAGATCAATCAATCACAGTCCTATTTAAAACAGCCCTTGACATTTGCGAAGACTTAGCAGGTGCCCCTTTAGTCTTCATTTCTCAAGACTAAACGTGCCCAGTTTTTAACATTACCTTATAGGCAGGTTTTCTAAACCTTTTATAATTTTTGTTGCTCTCATCCGGTGTCTCTCAAATTTGTGCACATTTTTCCTAAAGTGTGGTGTCCAGGATTGGACACAATACTCCAGCTGAGACCTCACCAGTGCTGTGTAGAACAAGACAATTACCTTCAGGTTCTTACATACAACACTCCTGTTAATATACCCAGAATAATATTACCCCTTTTCACCACTGCATCACATTGCTGGCTCATATTCAATCTGTGATCCCTATAACCCCAAGATCCTTTTCAGTAGTACTACTGCCTAGCTAGTTATTCCCTATTTTGTAATTGTGTATTTGATTTTTTCCTTCCTAAGTGAAGTACTTAGCACTTTGAACTTCATCTTGTTCAATTCTGATCAATTCTCCAATTAGTCAAGGATCTTTTGAACTCTAATTCTGTCCTCCAAAATCCTTGCAACTCCTCCCAACTTGGTGTCATCTGCAAATTTTATAAGCATATTCTCCATCCCATTATCCTAGTCATTAATGAAAATATTGAATAATACCAGATCCAGGACTGATCCCTGTGGGACCCAACTGGTTATGCATTCTCAGTTTGTCAGCAAACCATTGATAACTACTATTTGAGTAAGGTCTTTCAACTAGCTGTGCACCTACCCACAGTAAATTCATCTAGACCATATTTCCTTAGTTTGCCAATGAGATGTCATGTGGCACTGTCAAAAGCTTTACTAAAATCAAGATATATCATGGGCACTGCTTCCCTCCATCCACTAATCCAATAACCCTGCCAAAAAAAATAATTACCGTATATACTTGTTCATAAGCCGATTTTTTTTAGAAAAAAAGGGAAGCATCAGAGAAGGGGGTTGGCTTATGAATGGGTACAGAGAGGGGGAGAGGTGGGACACAGCCCCCGCGCCCCAACAGAGTGGGCAAGGAGAGGCAGCACAGCCAGCAGTGCCAGAAGGGAAGGGGTGGGGCCAGAGTCTCTCCTCTTATGGCCACGCCGCTCTCTCCCCAGTCTCCGAAGCAGCTGCAGCTCCGTGGCTGGCAGGCTGCAGCCGTGCCGCCCGGCCTGCAAGAGCAGCTCCAGCCAGGCCAGAGAAATCTCTCCCTGGCCTGCCCCAGGTAAGTTGGGAAGGGATGGGATGGCGAGAGTGTGAGGGTCCTGGGCTAGGGGTGGGGCGGGAAGGTGTTACACAGGGAGGGGTCATGTAGGGGGCTGTCACAGGGGTTACTCCCCAGACCCCCAGCTTATTTAATAATTTGTTCCAGTATCTTTCCAGGTATCAACATTAGGCTGACTGGTCTATAGTTCCTAGGTTTTCATTTGTTCCTCTTTTTACAGACAGGTACTATGTCTGCCCTTCTCCAGTCCTCTGGGATTTCACCCATCCTCCATGAGTTCTCCAGGATAATTGCTAATGGTTCTGAGATTCCTTCAGCTACTTCCTTAAATTCCCTAGAATGAATTTCACCAGGCCCTGCCTACTTGAATACCTCTTACTTATCCAAATATTCTTTAATCTGTTCTATCCCTATTTTGGCTTGTGTTCCTTCTTCATTTTGTTAATATTAATCGTGATGAGTATCTGGTCACTATTAACCTTTTTAGTGAAGCAAAATAGGCATTAAACACCTCAGCTTTCTTGATGTCATTAGTTATTAGCTCTTCTCCCCTGCTAAGTAGAAGACCTATGCTTTCCTTTGTGTTTCTCTTGCTCCTAATGTCCTTAAAGAACCTCTTCTTATTGCCTTTTATGTCCCTTGCTGCGTATAGCTCATTTTGTGTCTTAGCATTTCTTATTTTCTCTCTACATGTTTGTGCTATTCTTTTGTACTTCTCCTTAGCAATTAGTCCAACTAGTCCTTCCACTTTTTTGTAGGTTTCCTTTTTGATTGTCAGGTGATAGAGCCATATTCTTCCTATCTTTCCTTCACACGGGGACAGTTTGCAATTGTGCCTTTAATATTATCTGCTTGGGAAACTGCCAGCCTTCCTGAATTATTGTTTTCCTGAGATTTTCTTCCCAGGAGACTTTATTTACCAGTTCTGAGTTTGTTAAGTCTGCTTTTTTAAAGTCCATCATCCTTATTCTCCTGCTCTCACATGTTTCTTTCCTTAGAATCATTAAATCTATCAGTTCATGATCACTTTCACCAAAATCGCCTTCCGCCTTCACATTCACAACCAATTCCTCCCTGGTGGTCAGAATCAAGTCTAAAATGGCTGTCCCTCTGGTTACTTCCTCCAATTTCTGAAACAAAAAGTTGTCTCCAATAGATTCCAAGAACTTATTAGAAATTTTGTGTTTTGCTGTATTACTTTTCCAACAGATATCGGGGTAATTAAAGTCCCCCATTACCACCAGGTCTTGTATTTTGGACATTTCTGTTATTTGTTCTAGAAATGCCTCATCCACCTTCTCATCTTGATTTGGTGGTTGATAGTAGATCCCTTCCATGATATCATCTGTACTTTATACCCCTTTTATCTTTACTCAGAAACTTTCAACTGGTTTGCCTCCTACCTACTTCTGGTCTCTCAGAACAAGTTTATGTCTTGTTGATGTATAATGCAACACCCCCTCCCTTTATCCTGTCTGTCCTTCCTAAACAAGCTATACTCTTCAATACCAATATTTTAGGCGTAAACTTATCCCACCAAGTCTCTGTGATAGCAATTAAATCATAATTTAGCTTACAGACTAATACTTCCAGTTCTTCCTGTTTATTCCCTATACTCCTTGCATTTGTGTATAGACATCTAAGATGTTGAGCACATTTCCCCCTCTTGTTGCTTCTATAATCCTTAGTAATTTTCCATGTCCCCTACAACATCTAACCCTCAGTTAAGGGAACACGTTTTATGCTTTCCTGTAGGTTTTTATCACCTGCCCCCATTTAACCTAGTTTAAAGCTCTCCTCACTGGCAAGTCAGTGCATGAAGATGCTCTTCCCCTTCTTGGCCAGGTGAACCTCATCGCTTCCCAGGAGACCTTCCTCCAGGAACAACATCCCATGGTTGAGGAAACCTAAGCCCTCCCGGCAACACCATCTGCACAACCATGCATTCACCTCCAGGATGTATGAGGGTCCTTATCCTCAACCGGTACAATAGACAAGAACACAACTTGCACTCCCAATCCCTTCACCCTTGCTCCTAGAACTCTGTAATGGTAATCTGCTCAGAGGCATACCTGGCCCTATCATTAGTGCCCACATGGAAGAGCGGCATGGAGTAGTGGTCAGAGGGACTTACTGTAACATCTTTGGCATGGGCTCCAGAGAGCGCACCTCCCGGGGCACCACATCATATAATTGTGTAATGACAGATGCTCTCACACATTCCAACATAATACACATGCAAAAACTTGGACTTTCAATTTCTTATTTAGAAGAGTCAGGTATTTGTGTGTACGTTCACACTGATCAATGTAGCTATTCTGAATTTGCACCAGCTCAGGATCTGGTCCACTAGCTTTAAGAGAAGTGTAAGCTACTCAGTCATCTCAAAAGAACGTTCACTTTGAAGCCTAATCATGATAACTTTATACATCAGCATTCTTCCTAAGAACTCTGAGTGTCTGGGACCACTTTCTGAATGAGTTCCCTGAACTTTGAACAGGAGATGAGTAACATGGTTAAAAATATGAGATACCTCTTTCAAAGGGACACTCTTAGAGAGAAGAGAGAGCTTCACGGCCCTCTTCCCTAAGAGAAACAGGCCACCATGGGGCTTCCTAACTCATGTCTTCCCTCTGCAGTTTTATCCTTTGGCTTTTAAGAGCTCTCTTGTGACTTTTGGAGGTCAGCTGTCTTCCTCCTCTCTTACTGTTTCTCCAGTAGCAACTGGGGTGATCGTAATCAGGTACCTGTGGAGGGAGAAGAGGATCTGCTGTTGCAATCCTTTCCCACACATCCATACACACAGAGGCCTAAATACAGAGATAGCAGGATACACTGCTGAAACCTTGAAAAGGGAGAAGACATGGATCTACTGCTACAACTCCCAAGCCCAATTCATGGAGAAGATCCGCTGCTTTTGCTTATGCAAAAGATTACTTTGGAGCCTGTAATGAAATAAGGATGGGACTGAGATGGAGTGTGGGTATAATAGGGAGCGAAGTTCAGGGCTTGACTCCACAAACAATTAGATAATGGAAAGCTGGGGTCTGATTCTAGCTGGCAATAGTCTGCCGTGGGATAACGGTTCATGCACAACCTGCTCCTGCGTGTTAAGACTTCATTAGAGCACTCTGGTCTAGTCATCTTTGAAACAAACTGTTAATGCACATCAGCAGGGTGCACTCAAACAGTTAGACCACAGCAGTCTAGTGCAAACAAGATACACACCCCGAATTAAATGTTCATGTAAACAAGCCCTTTCTACAGGGAAATTGGGAATTATTGGGTCGGGGAAAACAGGCATTAAACCCTCTCAATGTTTCCAAGTCAATTGCATTTTAAATCCTGAGCTAAAATTTCTATTCAATTATGATTACTGTCATCAAGAGGTTATGTCCACGGCCTTACCACCTTGAATTGTCATCCTGTCAGGTTTCACAAGCTTAGCCTCAGTGAGGGGGAAGCTATACATTTGCAAAAAATGGTGCTGGCTGTTTAGCACTCTTCCCTATGAGCTAATACAGAACCAGTATACATATCTAGCAATATTAGGACCCCTTGATTCTGGAGGTGCCACTTTATCTTTTGGACAAAACATAACTGAGGTCCCAACTATTTCAAGGTTATTAAATGAAAGGTTCCATGTTACTTTTTTGCAGTGCCCAAGTGTGGTTCTGTTATTTAAACTTTTAGAATAGACTCAGGATACATTTCCAAGATTTCCTCTGCAGCCATGAGTGATAGAAAGGTCTCTCATTTTAAAAAAAATAATCTGAGATTCTCATTGTAGCAAGCTTGATGGAATGTGAAGGGAGCAGTACAAGTTGAAACAGGGAAGAGTTTGGAGGAACACCAGGAAGTGTACAAGGCTGGAATACCAGCTTCAGTTGCAGCATCTCTGTAAATAGCTCTGTTAATAAAGTTTAGTTTTAGAAACATGAGTCCTCATATTATTACCAAGCATGTGGTATATGAAACACTCATGAAATAACATGACTCCAGGAGGTGAGGGTTGAAGAAAAACATCAGATCATGAAAGTTGGCAAGACTGTTTCTGCTTTCTTCAAAAACAGAACTCCCTGAACAGCACTCACATCTCTTCCCGCACCCAGAACTCCACAGCCCTTCTACGCTTCCAAAAACCTCCAGCTCTCCCGCACACTATTACCCTTTATCCATTCAGTCCCCCCTTCCCTCTGTAGGTGTGCATCTACCTCCTCCTGTCTCACACAGGCCTGAGGATCCAGTCATGGTGGGGAAGAGGAGGAGTGTGCCCCTTCGTTCTCCCTTCTCGCTTAGCCGAGACAAGATGGTCAGAGGGCGAAGAGGTGGAGGGAGGCAAGCAGCAGAAGCAGAGACAAACAAGAATTTGCTGCTGGCTGCAAAAAGAAGAGGCAGCAGCAGGCTGAATTTCTCTGTTGCCAGGAGATAAACAATGCAAGGATGGGGGGAGGGGAGAGGAAAGCCCTCTTCAGAGCTGAGAGCTGGCCTTGGGAGACTATGGAAGTGAATATGCCTACATGAGCCATGTAGAAATAGACCCTAAATCTCTCCCTCCACCCATGCCACTTCTTTTCTCCTTTCTCTCTACTGGCTCCGGTACTCCTGCCTGATCACTTTTTTATTCTTCCTCTCTCCACTTCTCAATTTCATCTCTGTGTCCCTCTTGAGATCTAGGAACTTTCCCCTCCCTTCTGTATCCCCTTGGCTCTCTCCCCACTTCCTGCAGTCTCTGTTATCAACTCATCTGAGCTCCCCATCCTCCTTCTTTCACAGAGTATCTCCTCCACCTTTCTTACAATCTCTCCTTTATTCCACTGTGGCCCCTCTTCTCTTTGTCTCCCTTGAACTTCTTCCCACCTCACCTGTGATTACCCTCTTCACAACCCTGGGGTCCCATCCTTTGGTCTTTGGCTTTTCTGGTCTCTCTCACCCATTGGGGTCTCTTTCCTTCTTTCACCTTTCTCTACTCTTAACCATCCCTAGGGTTTCTCTCCGTGTCTCAAACCAGTCTAACTCATTGAGTCTCACTCACTCACTCGTTCTTCTCTACCTCCATCCCCTTTCTTCCTGCCACCAGGAATCCCTTAACATCCTGCTTCCAGACCAACTACACTATCATTCTGCCTGAGCATGCCACAGTCCCTATAGTTACCTTTGCACCAGCTCCTTCTAACCACCACCATTCCTTCCACACCTGTGCCCTAGTTCTTCCTGCCCTCATGTCCTCCCAAGGCTTTGACTCCAGTAAGCTCCCCAGCAACGTCTCCTATGCCTGCCTGGCTCCGTCTTCTCTGCATCTGTGCTCAGACTAAGGGAGGAGGCAGAGAGCTAGCTGCCTCACCGCAGCTACCGCTGGCAGGAGAAGAGAAGTAAAGTACTGAGAATTTCTTTCAAAACCCTAGTCAGTGCTGGAAATTCAGCCTGGGGAAGTTGCAAGGAGTATGTTGGGAGACAGTACTCTTAACACCTAGCCATGGTGATAGGTCTGGTCCTAGTCAAATTCCATAATGGGTAATTATATTCTGCCTCTTTGAATTTCTTCTGCCATTTCATTCAGACGCAGTATTATTTTTTATCTTATCTCACACTGTAATATACTGTTGCAGTACAGTCTCAAAGTTTCCATGTTTCACCCTCTTCACTTTACACTGCATGTAGATCAGTTCTTTCCTTTTACTTCCGTCAAGTAATTTACAATGCTTCAGAATGAGGAATGTTCTATACATGAATTAATTAAAGAAAATCGCAGTGGATTAAGGCACGTTGTAGCAAGTGGCATGGATATCATGCCAATGCAGCAGAGAACCAGTATCCTTCAGATGTATCAGAAATCACGGCAGCTACTTTTCTCAGCTATAAGGCAAAGTCATATCCGTTGTGTTCTGGTTTCTCACAGATGGGGCTTGCAAACAGGCAAGTAACATAAACAGTTTAAATTTCTATTAGCAAATATGTTTTGTGTGGCCTAGTAAGCAAATCAATAATATTGTTATAATAGTGTTTTTAGTATGACCACATGTTTTGTACTTTTCTCCCTCTCTCTCTCCCCTCTTCCCCGCATCTGATTTCCTCTTTTGAAGTTTTAGGAGGGTGATTTTATTAGTGTTGTTTTTAATCTAGATTTTGTTTTTGTAATCTATTTATTATATATTGCTCTACAGCACCCTGAGTTCCTTGGCTTTATAAATAAAATTATTATGATAATATGTCTCACAAATAAAAAATGCTACCTATGTGAAGGAATATAATCCACTCAGTTTATGTATCTGTGTCTTCCAGTGAATGTCACAAACCTACATGCTACTCCCCTTGAGTGTTAGATTTTGCATTTGAATAGCTGAGGTATACAGTTCCTGACAAGTATGTAAAAACTCATGTTCTCACACAGCTTCCTTTTGCCAACTGTCTAGGCCCTCTTATGTGCAGTGATGATTCCACCTCAGGGCTCTATAACTTAAAGTCAAAAAGTGAGTTTGAGATCTACTACTTCAGGTGGTACATTTTTCTATTGCTGAGGGCACGCTCAAATGACAACACAGATTCACTACCAGATTGATATGCTACAAGTTTAACTGAATTACAAGGCAGTTTGCTTAGAATAGCTGAAAAAGCCAAAACTGCATTGAATTACAATTACAGAAAAACTCATGTATATCCAAGGTCTGGAAATCAAAGATGCTCTGAAAAAGATAATGCTTTGGTTGCCAGTCTCACATTTTCATCTGTTGTTCAAACTGCTGGAAAGATCTATTGTTCTCTCCAGCACTGTTGGTTGGGAATTTTTCAACTAAATGTTTTTTAGTCAGAAATGCAGATTCAGTGAAACAAAAACTTCTATGGAAAAATACCAGTTTCAATGAAACTCTTGTTTGGAAAGGTTTCTCAGGTCCAGGAGGGAATTTCTGGATGGGGGGAGGGGAAGAAAGCAGCACCTCTCCCAAAATAGACTGGTGGTTTGGGTAGTCACCTGGGATAAGGGAGATCCAGTTTCAAGTACTTGCTCTGCCTAATTCAGACCAAGTATTGAACCTGTGTCCCAAGCCCAGGTAACTGCCCCTATCCACTGCCTATAGGGTCTGGGTCTCTCTCTCGCTCAGTGAGCATTTATTTATTTATACAAAGTGGAAACGCTCCAACAGAAGAGACTGAGAGTCAATTCCTATAGGCCAGTGTAGGAGACACACCTGGGATGTGGATATGAATCAGGCAGAGCAAGGACTTGAATCTGGGTCTCCCAGATTCCAGGTGACTACCCTAACCACCATGCTGTTAGCTGTTGTGGGTTGGTTTGTTCACTTGCTCTCTCTTGTCCTCCTTCCCTCACACCAACAAAGACCAGGGGACCAATTCTGATCTTATACTAATTTTACATCAAGGAACTAACATAATTGTATTTAGTGGAGTTATACCTGATTTACATCTCCAGACAAATATTTTTTTAAAATATTAAAAATGATTTAAGAGGGGAAAACAATTGAATTTAACAAAGTAAAAAAAAATATGGGGTAAATTTTCAGAAAAATGACCTACCTTTCTCAAGCTTTATTTACCTTTTCCTTTTTACACCTGAAGTTCTGGCTAGTTGCAGCCCCAGCTGTGGATTACATCAGTAGTAAAAGATGCAGCTATTGATGTTTGTGCCTGTAGCTCATTTTGAGGGTCCAATTACATTTGTAAACAGGGACTCCAGGCCTAAACTTGGCTGATATTATACCAGTTATAGATTATTCTGACTGAATGGACCTGCACTTTATGGGAAGAAGATAAATTAGCTAGATAACCTCTTGCCATTAGTCTAAAAACAGAAAGAACTCTTCCATTATTTGTAACATGAAAGGTTGTAAAAAAGATGAGAACCAGTATGTCTGTGAAAGTCTAAATGCTTTAAATTAAACCACAACATTGTTAATCTTAAACATTACTATTTTTCCTGTTTAATATTAAGAATGTAATTGTACTTTTCTAGGAAGATGGATCATACTCTAATATTGATTAAACTGTATGTTAATACTTCTATACACATTTCCAGAGCATAGCGTGTAGTAAAACACTTAAAACATGTAGTAAAACACTTAAATGAATCAAACTGAATCACAGAATCTCTATGGGTAGAAATTCCATGCTTGAATAATGAGGAGTATATCAGCAGAAATATACTACCAATCAGCTGACCAGGATGGTGATGGTGGTTGTGAAATGCTCAGGGAGATTAGAGAGGCTATAAAAACAGAAAACCCCAAAATAATGGAGGATTTCAACTATCCCTATGTTGATTGGATACATGTCACATCAGGATTGGGATGGGATGTGGAGATAAAATTTCTACATACCACTATAATGACAGGTTTCAGAGTAGCAGCCGTGTTAGTCTGTATCCGCAAAAAGAAAAGGAGTACTTGTGGCACCTTATAATTATAACATTCAAAAACCAGTCAGAGAACACTTCAATCTCTTTGGTCATTTGATTACAGACCTAAAAGTGAAAAGAAAAGGAGTACTTGTGGCACCTTAGAGACTAACCAATTTATTTGAGCATAAGCTTTCGTGAGCTACAGCTCACTTCATCGGATGCATACTGTGGAAAATACAGAAGATGTTTGTTTTTATACACACAAATCTTGAAAAAATGGGTGTTAATCATTACAAAAGGTTTTCTCTCCCCCCACCCCACTCTCCTGCTGGTAACAGCTTATGTACAGTGATCACTCTCCTTATAATGTGTATGATAATCAAGGTGGGCCATTTCCAGCACAAATCCAGGTTTTCTCCCCCCCCCCCCCACCCAAACAAACCCACTCTCCTGTTGGTAATAGCAGAAGAGTGGGGTGGGGGGAGAGAAAACCTTTTGTAGTGATTAACACCCATTTTTTCAAGATTTGTGTGTATAAAAACATCTTCTGTATGTTCCACAGTATGCATCCGATGAAGTGAGCTGTAGCTCACAAAAGCTTATGCTCAAATAAATTGGTTAGTCTCTAAGGTGCCACAAGTCCTCCTTTTCTTTTTGCGAATACAGACTAACACGGCTATTACTCTGAGACCTAAAAGTGGCAATTCTTCAACAAAAAAACTTCAAAAACAGACTCCAACGAGAGGCTACTGAATTGGAATTACTTTGCAAACTGGATACAATTAACTTAGGCTTGAATAAAAACTGGGAGTGGATGGGTCATTACACAAAGTAAAACTAGTTCCCCATGTTTATTGCCCCCCCCCCCCCCGTTCCTTACACGTTCTTGTCAACTGCTGGAAATGGCCCACCTTGATTATCACTACAAAAGGTCCCATCCCCTCCCTGCTCTCCTGCTGCTAATAGCTCACCTTACCTGATCACTCTTGTTACAGTGTGTATGGTAACACCCATTGTTTCATGTTCTCTGTGTATATAAATCTCCCCACTGTATTTTCCACTGCATGCATCTGATGAAGTGAGCTGTAGCTCATGAAAGCTTATGCTCAAATAAATGTGTTAGTCTCTAAGGTGCCACAAGTACTCCTTTTCTTTTTACATACCACTAATGACTGCTTCTTGGAGCAGCTAGTCCTGGAACTCACAAGAGGGGAGGTAATTCTTGATTTAGTACTAAGTGGAGCACAGGATCTGGTCTGAGTGGTTCATATAGCTGACCCACTCAGTAATAACAACCATAAGTGTAATTAAATTTAACATTCTTGTAGGGGGGGAAATACCAAAGAAACGCACCACAGTAGCATTTATCATCAAAAGGGGAACTACACAAAAATCAGGATGCTAGATAAATGAAACTGAAATGAGCAGTAACAAGAGTGAAATGCCTGCAAGCTGCATAGAAACTTTTTAAAAACACCATAATAGAGGCTCAAACTAAAAGTATACCCCCAATTAAAAAAAAAGAAGACTCCCCAAAAATGCCACCACGGCTAAACAGAATAAAGCAGGCAGTTAGAAGGGGGGAAAAAATCCTTTACAAATTGGAAGTAAAACCCTACTGAGGAAAATAGAAAGTACCAACAAATATAAACTTTGCCAAGTCAAATGTAAAAGTATAATTAGGAAGGCCAAAAAAAGTTTGAAGAGCAACTAGCAAAAGGCATAAAAACTAACAGAAACATTTTTTAAGTACATCAGAAATAGGAAGCCTGTCAAACAATCAGTGGTGCTACGAAAGCACTCAAGAAAGAAGAGGCCACTGCCAAGAATCTAAATGAATTCTTTGAATTAGTCTTCACTGCAGAGGATATGAGGGAAATCACCACACTGAAGACACGAGGAGTACTTGTGGCATCTTGGAGACTAACAAATTTATTTGAGCATAAGCTTTCGTGGGCTAAAGCCCACTTCATCATGGCTACTGCTCTGAAAACTGAAGACACTGTTTTTATGTGACAAATCTGAGGAACTGTCACAGACTGGGGTGTCAATAGAGGAGGTTTTGAAACAAATTGACAAATTAAACAGTAATAAGTCACCAGGAACAGATGGTATTCACCCAAGAGCTCTGAAGGAATTCAGATATGAAACCACAGAATTACAAACTGTGGTATGTAGCCCATTGCTTATATCAGTTTCTGTACCAGGAACTGCAGGAAAGATCTATACAGGAGTGCAGAAAAGTTAATATTATGTAGATTTTTTAAAAAGGCATTAAAGACAATCCTGGCAGTTGAAGGCTAGAAGCTTAGCTTCAGTACCAGGCAAACTGGTTGAAACTATAGAAAAGAACAGAATTATCAGACACATAGATGAACAGTGAGGTGGCAAAGTTTGCAAACGATACAAAGTTATTCAAGACAGTTAAATCCAAAGCTGACTGTGAAGAGTTACAAAGGGATCTCACAAAACTGGGTGACTGGGCAACAAAAAGGGAAATAAAATTCAATGTTGATGAATGCAAACTGATGCATATTAGAAAACATAATTCCACCTATTCATACAAAATGATGGGATCTAAATGGGCTGTTACCATTCAAGGAAGAGATTATGGAGTCATTGTGGATAGTTCTCTGAAAACATTTGCTCAATGAGCAGCTGCAGTTGAAAAAAGCTAACAATGTTGGGAACCATTAGGAAAGGGATAAATTAGACAGAAGATATCATAATGCCACCATATACATCCATGCTACACCCACACCTTCACAAAATCCATGCTACACTACACCCCTTCACAAAAAAAGATAGATTAGAATTGGAAAAAAGTACAGAGAAGGGCAACAAAGATGATTACAGATGTGGAACAGCTTCCGCATGAGGAGAGATGAAAAAGACTGGGACTGTTCAGCTTAGACAAGAGACCACTCAGGGAGGAAACGATAGAGGTCTATAAAATCCTGAATGATGTGTTGAAAGTGAATAAGGAAGTGTTAGTTACGCCTTCACCTAGCACAAGAACCAGGGGTCAAGCAATGAAATTAAAAGTCAGTACAGTTAAAACAAACATAAGGAAGTACTTCCTCATATAATGCACAGTCAACCTGTGGAACTTGTTGCCAGGGGATGTTGTGAAGGCCAAAAGTATAACTGGGTTCAAAAAAAGAAATTATGTAAATTCATGGAGCATAGGTCCATCAACGACTAATAGCCAAGATGGTCAGGGATGCAACCCCATGCTTTGTGTGTTCCTAAACCTTTGACTGCCAGAAGCTGGGGCTGGACAACAGGAGATGGATGATACGATAATTGTCCTGTCCTGTCCTTCTCTCTGAAGCATCTGGGACTAGCCCCTCCAAAAAGAGAAGATACTGGGCAAGACAGACCATTCTGTCTAATTCTTATGTTCGTAATATAAACTTTTAAAAAATATGCTAACAACAATACAACTCACCTCATTTTGATTTAAACATGATTAACCTTCAAAAGTTGTTAAAATATTTTTAATCTGTTACTGATCTGCAAATAGTAATTAAGTCTAAACTCTGTAAAACAATTAATATTTCTAGCCACCTTGAGAACACATTCTATGACTATTTTATTGAGCGTTACACCTAACTTGTAGGTATACTTAAAATACACACACTCACACTATATAACATATTAGTACCCAAGAAGGGTTATTTAGTTAGAAATCAAGATGTACTCTACTAAATCCCTGGACATACAGCACTTTCCACCTCCCATACCAAGCGTTTGTGGTTCAACCACAACAAGCTTTAGAGAGTTTTTAAACCAGTATACTGGTGATCACCATAATAGCAGTCCCCTTCACGAACGAGAAAATTGTTACGTTATGTTCAAATTCCTTTTTTAATTCTCTACAGACAGACAGAATAGGTTGACAGAAATTACAATTTTTATTATAGCTTTGCTAATACACAATAATCTTTTTTCACCTGGACTATTCTCCCAGCAGTCTTATAGGCTTTTTGACTTATATCAAGGATCATTTCTAGTATTCTTAGGAAAGAAGAAATTTTTATGTGGCATTATCCATACGTTGCATAAATTATATTTTCAAATTTTGAAACACCTGTTGTCTATCTCAATGACAGTGGAACTCCTTAAGGACTCAATTCAGAAAAAAAAAAAAAAAAAGAATTACTCTTCTGCAAGTTAAGTCACAAACATTTTTCTGTATTGGAGAACCTGCATCTTGTATGCCCCCCTTGCAAAGAAAAATTGTTCTGTACAATATGCCATTAACTTCAATAGTTTACATCTAATCTCTCTATTTATGCAGGAAACATTATTTAACACTAATATTTAGTGGGGAAAATCCATCAATTTAACACGCTAATGAACTATGATAAAGTTTAATGTAACCAAAATCTATAAATTGCAAATTTAATAAAATGGCATCAGTTAAGGTTTAAAAATATTGAAGGGACTGATTTCCTTAAAACAGTGCCACAGAGACCACAAAAACTTGATACTTAGTACAGCAAGTCATGCATGCCCGTAATGCCACTCAAATGAATACGTAAATCTCTAATTCAAAGATTATTTGTGCAAGTAAGGCTGCAGGAGGGACTGGAGCAGCAGGATAAGATAATGTTTCTTTAGTTTGTATTTGAGGGCCAAACAATTCACCAGTCCTCCTCTTGCAATCACCAACCACATGTCTTTCAGCAACTGATTCAGCTGTGGATCAGTCTTCTATAGGAGATTATGCTAATCCAGAATATAACCACTTTCACGATATACTAAAAACCCCTCCTCTTTACTAACACATTCCCATCACTACCAGCATGATGATGGCATTAGAGAGAAAAAAGGCAGGTAGGACAGAAGGACAGGAATCTTTTCTGAATTTCACTAGAGACCTCAGCATGTAGATTCAAGTTTTTGAGAAAGCACATAGACACTACCATGATGGCCACTATAGAAAACACACAGATGCATGTTTGCTACTTGTCTGGGGTCCTAGAAGGGATAAGAGTGTGATTGGCTTACAAAACATCAAGGTTTCTGGCCAGGATTCTATGTGGAGAGGCAAAGGCTAGCCAGCAGAACCATAAAACAGCTGGAGTCCATTAGCCTCTCAGGAAGCCAATCTGGAGCACATAAAAGAAAATGCAAGCTAACAGCGGGGATTTAGGATAAAGAAGGTGTGCTTCTCACAGAAGTACACTCCTAACCTTCAACTTGTACCTGCTTTGTTTGCAATCTATGTAAAGCCTTTCCCCTTCAGAGCAGAAAGTAAAAGACTGTTTGCAACATGGTTAAAAGGTTTTAATTTTGCCTCCTGTTGTGATTATTGGGTCTAAACATTTCTTAATTATAAGCTCAACTGTAAAACATAGATGAAAATTCACAAGATGTCACAATAAGCTGTACCTTTTTGCCTGCTTGGGAATTACCCATGGAAAATAAGTCAAGTTCTTTTCAATAATGAATGTTATGAACACGTGCAAGAAAAGAGAGAGAATTAGCCCAAACAAACAAAAGCAAAAAGCCTATTGATAGGTTTCAAAGACCAGGTTGAGATTGGATTTAATAAAGAAGAAATGGGTCCAGAAATTAATGGACCAAAATTAGTTTGATGAATATTAGGTCTAAAATAATGGACAAAATAATATGCTGCCCACTTTCCCCCTTTTGGAGTTCTTTAAAAGAGACTTAGAAAAAAAATCTCATCGCAACGCAGCTCATCATTTTCATCTCAGTTTCCCAGCTTGTCTCATCCCAGCTCATTTTGATTCATCTCATTCTCCCAGACCTCAAGGGAGAGGGAGCACAGCAGATCAAAGGATTTTCTTCCCATGAGGAATGCCAACAGGCCTTGCTCTTGTTTAAACAACTTTGGTTTTCATCTATGAATCCTGAAAGTCACCCATAACTATTTCACATCTGGGGACAATGTATACCTTCAAATCAGCGGCACTGCTATGGGCACCCGCATGGCCCCACAGTATGTCAACATTTTTATGGCTGACTTAGAACAACGCTTCCTCAGCTCTCGTCCCCTAATGCCCCTACTCCACTTGTGCTACATTGATGACATCTTCATCATCTGGACCCATGGAAAAGAAGCCCTTGAGGAATTCCACCATGATTTCAACAATTTCCATCCCACCATCAACCTCAGCAGGGACCAGTCCACACAAGAGATCCACTTCCTGGACATTACAGTGCTAATAAGCAATAGTCACATAAACACCACTCTATACCGGAAACCTACTGACCACTATTCCTACCTACATGCCTCCAGCTTCCATCCAGACCACACCACACGATCCATTGTCTACAGCCAAGCTCTACGATACAACCGCATTTGCTCCAACCCCTCAGACAGAGACAAAAACCTACAAGATCTCTATCAAGCGTTCTTACCACTACAATACCCACCTGCTGAAGTGAAGAAACAGATTGACAGAGCCAGAAGAGTACCCAGAAGTTACCTACTACAGGACAGGCCCAATAAAGAAAGTAACAGAACGCCACTAGCCTTCACCTTCAGCCCCCAACTAAAACAACTCCAGCGCATCATCTAGGATCTACAACCTATCCTGAAGGATGACCCATCACTCTCACAAATCTTGGGAGACAGGCCAGTCCTTGCTTACAGACAGCCCCCCAACCTGAAGCAAATACTCACCAGCAACCATACACCACACAACAAAAACACTAACCCAGGAATCTATCCTTGCAACAAAGCCCGTTGCCAACTGTGCCCACATATCTATTCAGGGGACACCATTATAGGGACTAATCACATCAGCCACACTATCAGAGGCTCGTTCACCTGCACATCTACCAATGTGATATATGCCATCATGTGCCAGCAATGCCCCCCTGCCTTGTACACAAATCAGATGTCAAGAATTATAACATTCAAAAACCAGTCGGAGAACACTTCAATCTCTTTGGTCACTCGATTACAGATCTAAAAGTTGCAATATTACAACAAAAAAACTTCAAAAACAGACTCCAACGAGAGACTGCTGAACTGGAATTAATTTGCAAACTGGACACCATTAAATTAGGCTTGAATAAAGACTGGGAGTGGATGTGTCATTACAAAAAGTAAAACTATTTCCCCATGTTTATTTTTTTCCCCTACTGTTCCTCACACGTTCTTGTCAACTGCTGGAAATGGCCCATCTTGATTACCACTACAAAAGGTATTTTTTCTCTCCTGCTGGTAATAGCTCACCTTAACTGATCACTCTCATTATAGTGTGTATGGTAACACCCATTGTTTCATGTTCTCTGTGTATATAAAATCTTCCTACTGTATTTTCCACTGAATGCATCTGATGAAGTGGGCTGTAGCCCACGAAAGTTTATACTCAAATAAATTTGTTAGTCTCTAAGGTGTCACAAGTACTGTTCTTTTTGCGGATACAGACTAACACGGCTGCTACTCTGAAACCTGTCATATTATCATGACATCCAGGCCTTAGTCCATCAATGGGGAAACCTAACTGCCAGGACCACAGTGGCATGTAAGATCTTATTCTGTCTTCCTTCCCTTTTGTGTTACTTTCTGTCCTGCTTCTTTCCTCCTATCCCATTGCTCACTCTCTTTTCATGGGAAACCTGAAATCAACTGCACTGAATCAGCATAGTAAGATGAAATGACCACAACCCTTCCATGTCTATGGAAAAAGGGCCTAAACTGACAACATCCCTGACTGGAACATGAGCCTGCCTCCAAGCAACAGATGTCCTGGCTGACCTGCCCGCCTAAAGCATCCATTCATAATTGACCAGCTGCAAGTGTTTCAAGAGCATCAACAAAAGCCGTATTTCCCCCATCTTTTCTATCCTTTCTCTCTTCCACCTTGTGTCTGCCTGTTTGTTGAAAACAGGAGACATGAATATGCTTCATGCATCAAGACAAAGTAAAATTAAACTTTTCCTTTTCATCAAACAAAGAGTGTCAGTGAAATTAAGAGACTGATATTTTGCCTCTAAAAAGAGGACTTTAATAGATTTTGATTACAATGGTTTTGCATAATTACTCAATTTCAGTTTCAATATAAATGTTTGTCTTAACTTATGTGGATTTTTAATTAGTATACTTTCAACTTTAGAATGAATGCTTTTGAGTGTTTGTCAAGAAATCGAGTAAACCAGAACCTATGTACAACCTCCCTGCCCCTGTTACGTATCTATGTTTTAACATTGCACAGTGGAAGAGTTTATAACACCTTTAACTCTTTTGGCTCTTGAGATCAATACAACACTCCTTAGGAAGAGGAAAGACATTTAAAGACTTTTAAAATCCTATTTAAAGATTTTGCTCTTCCTGTGCCCCAAAAGACAGTCAGAGAAGTAGAGGATTTGTTTTATCAGAGGGAGAAGAAGGAGTTTGGGGAAGGAAGGAGAGTTTGGGGAGCAAACCCAGACAGTTGCCTCAAGTGATAGAATCATAGAACCGTAGGACTGGAAGGGACCTCAAGAGGTCATGCACTCAAGGCAGGACTATGTAATAACTAGACCATTCCTGACCAGTGTTGGTCTAACCTGTTCTTAAAAATCTCCAATGACAGAGATTCCACAGTTTGTTCCATTGCTTAACCACCCTGATAATTAGGAAGTTTTTCCTAATGTCCAACTTAAGCCTTCCTTAAGCCCACTGCTTCTTGTCCTATCCTCAGAAGTTAAGAACATTTTTGTCATCCCCCTTGTAATAACCTTTTTATTACTGTTATGTCGCCTCTCAGCATGGGCAGTGGGTATAATAGGCCGAGCTTCCCCTGGCGCTGCTGCGGCCACTGGACCTCCAGTTGCGGGGTTTGGCAGGGGAAGTTTTTGTTTTATTATGCCCTATGCAGGTTCCGTGGCGGCTGAGTAGGTGTTATGTGCTATTCAGCTTCCTGGGTTCATCAGTAATCTCCCTGGACTCCAGAGAGATTACTAATCAACCCAGAAAGTTGAGTAGCAAATACCGCCTCCTCAGCCACCCAGGAACATGCATGGGGAATAGCAAAAGCTTCTTCTAGAGGAGAGCATGAGATGATTTTCCTCATGGCGGCTTTGGGTCTGGGGAGGCGCAGTGCAGCTGGCTGGGGCTCCTCCGGAGGGGAGGGGGCACTTGGGCAACTGTGTATAGGGGGCGCTTGGGCCTCCGGCCAGTCCAGGACTCCTCTGGCTGTGGGCAGAAGGGGCGGAACCAGGAACTAGCCTCTCCGAAGGGACCCGCTGTCCATGTTTCTCAATCTTCTCATCTCCAGACTAAACAAACCTGTTTTTTTTCCAACCTTGCCTCATGCATCATGTTTTCTAGACCTTAAATCGTTTTTGTTCCTCTCCTCTGCACTTTATCCAATTTTTCCCTGAAATGTGGTACCCAGAACTGGACTGTAATGGGGCGGAACTCATCACCGCAGCACCACCTGTTGGCTGTCCTGGGAATTAGCTCTCATTTCACCAGAGCGCCCTCGTCTAGTAGTGTCTCGCCCATCGTCACTCTTGCCTCCACCTCTAGGACCCATGTCCCTCTCCAGACCACAGCATCATCTTCTGGACACAGCCCTCCAGCTGTGCCCCACTCGGTTCTCTCCCCCACTTCCAGGGGACCTGACAGCCCTCAGTCCAGCCATTTGCCTCAGTGGCAAACAGCAGTTCATGCACTGGCCACTCCCGTCAGTGGCAAGTGGTGGGCAAAAGGGATACAATATCAGGGTTGGAAGGGACCTCAGGAGGTCATCTAGTCCAACCCCCTGCGCAAAGCAGGACCAATCCCCAACTAAATCATCCCAGCCAGGGCTTTGTCAAGCCTGACCTTAAAAACTTCTAGGGAAGGAGATTCCACCATCTCCCTAGGTAACGCATTCCAGTGTTTCACCACCCTCGTAGTGAATTAATATCCAACCTAAATCTCCCCCACTGCAACTTGAGACCATTACTCCTTGTTCTGTCATCTGCTACCACTGAGAACAGTCTAGAGCCACCCTCTTTGGAACCCCCTTTCAGGTAGTTGAAAGCAGCTATCAAATCCCCCCTCATTCTTCTCTTCTGCAGACGAAACATTCCCAGTTCCCTCAGCCTCTCCTCATAACTCATGTGTTCCAGTCCCCTAATCATTTTGGTGCCCTCCGCTGGACTCTTTCCAATTTTTCCACATCCTTCTTGTAGTGTGGGGCCCAAAACTGGACACACTACTCCAGATGAGGCCTCACCAATGTCAAATAGAGGGGAACGATCACGTCCTTCAATCTGCTGGCAATGCCCCTACGTATACATCCCAAAATGCCATTGGCCTTCTTGGCAACAAGGGCACACTGTTGACTCATATCCAACTTCTCGTCCACTGTAACCCCTAGCTCCTTTTCTGCAGAACTGCTGCCGAGCCATTCGGTCCCTAGTCTGTAGCGGTGCATTGGATTCTTCCGTCCTAAGTGCAGGACTCTGCACTTGTCCTTGTTGAACCTCATCAGATTTCTTTTGGCCCAATCCCCTAATTTTTCTAGGTCCCTCTGTATCCTAACCCTACCCTCCAGCGTATCTACCACTCCTCCCAGTTTAGCGTCATCTGCAAACTTGCTGAGGGTGCAATCCACACCATCCTCCAGATCATTTATGAAGATATTGAACAAAACCGGCCCCAGGACCGACCCTTGGGGCACTCCACTTGATACCGGCTGCCAACTAGACACGGAGCCATTGATCACTACCTGTTGAGCCCGACAATCTAGCCAGCTTTCTATCCACCTTATAGTCCATTCATCGAGCCCATACTTCTTTAACTTGCTGGCAAGAATACTGTGGGAGACCGTGTCAAAAGCTTTGCTAAAGTCAAGGAACAACACGTCCACTGCTTTCCCTTCATCCACAGAGCTAGTTATCTCATCATAGAAGGCAATTAGATTAGTCAGGCAAGACTTGCCCTTGGTGAATCCATGCTGACTGTTCCTGATCACTTTCCTCTCCTCTAAGTGCTTCAGAATTGATTCCTTGAGGACCTGCTCTATGTCCTTATTGAATTTCATCTTATTTACTTCAGAGCTTTTCTCCAGGTTGACCAGGTCATTTTGAATTTTAATCCTATCTTCTAAAGCACTGCAACTTCTCCCAGCTTGGCATCATCTCCAAACTTTATAAGTGTACTCTTTATGTCATTATCTAACTCATTTCTGAAGATATTGAACAGAACCATAACCAGGACCGATCCCTGCAGAACCCCACTCAATATGCCTAGCCACCTTGACTGTGAACCACTGCTAAATACTCTCTGGGAATGGTTTTCCGACTAGTTATGCACCCACCTTATAGTAGCTCCATATAGGCTGTAATTTCCCTTGTTTGTTTAGGAAAAGGTCATGCAAGACAGTATCAAACACCTTACTAAAGTCAAGATATACCACATCTACCACTTCCCCCCATCCACAAGGCTTGTTATCCTGTCAAAGAAAGCAATTAGGTTGGTTTGACACAATTTGTTCTTGACAAATCCATAGTGACTGTTACTTATCTCCTTATTATCTTCTGGGGATTTACAAATTGATTGCTTAATTATTTGCTCCATTATTTTTCTTAGTACTGAAGTTAAGCTGACTGGTCTGTAATTCCCTGGGTTATTCTTATTTCCCTTTTTATAGACTAGCACTATAATTGCCATTTTCCAGTCCTCTGGAAAACTCCCATCTTCAATGACTTTTTTAAGATAATCGCTAATGGCTCAGATATCTCCTAAGTAAGCTCCGTAAATATTCTAAGATGTATTTCATCAGGCCCTGGTGACTTGAAGACATCTAACTTGTCTAATGTATCCGATGAAGTGAGCTGTAGCTCACGAAAGCTTATGCTCAAATAAATTTGTTAGTCTCTAAGGTGCCACAAGTACTCCTTTTCTTTTAACTTGTCTAAGTAATTTTTAGTTGTTCTTTCCCTATTTTAGCCTCAGATGCTACTTCATTTTCACTGGCGTTCACTATATTAGACGTCCAATTGCAACAAGCCTTTTTGGTGAAAACTGAAACAAAAAAAAGTCATTTAGCACTTCTGCCATTTCCACATTTTATGTTATTATCTTCCACCTCCCCTCCCCCACAATTTAGTAATGGGCTACCCTGTCCTTGGTCTTCCTCTTGCTTCAAATGTATTTGTAGAATGTTTTGTTCATCTTCTAATTTTGTCTCTACATTCCCAGATTCCAAGTCCTAGATTCCAAAGTGCAAGGTGGGTTGAATTCCCTTCTCTCGGTTCTGAGAGACTGCTCTATGACAGTGCACAATGTCTACAGTATTTAACATCTATGCACACCTGTTCACATTTTCTGCTGAATGCTTTGAATGGTTCTGTGTACATTAGGATGTATGCCATGAAGGACAAGGCAAATGGTCCTTCTCCTATGGGGAGATGGGGTTGTACAGTTAGGATGGCCTCAGTAGAAGGGAAGCCAGTCTTTTAGGGGGACAGGCAGGTAAGACTAGTCAGGAGAATGTTTAACAACAAAAGAAGGGGAATGAACAAGAATTTAACACAAAAATTAAGATGTTGAGAAAAATTAATGGACTTGAAGAGATCTATTAATTGCCTATATACCAATGTTTGGAGCCTGAGTAATAAAAGAAAGGCATGAGGCTTGCTCATATGTGCATAAATTTGATCTTGTTGGTATTACTGAAACCTGGTGGGGTGATTTGCATGATTGGAATGTTGAAATCACTGGTTAATCTTCCTAGGAAGCATAAGGCAGGCAAAACTGTAAGGAAAGTGGCACTGTATGTCAAAAATGTCATTATCTGTTTCTGAGTCACTGACAACCTGAAAGCAAATGATCTTGAATACTTATGTATCAATAACCTCAGAGATAAAGCAAAACACGGGTTACCAGCTGGTGTCTGCTACAGACCACCAAATCACACTAGAGAACAGGATGACTGGCTTCTTAAGTGCCTCTATATGACATGTAAGAAAAAAGCTGCATCATTACGGAAGATTTCAATCTGAGTGACATGTGCTGGAGGTCTCAGTACTAAAACTTCCTTGGAATTTCTAAAAGCTATGATAATTTCATAATTCAAAAAAATATTCCACTGAATATGCGGAACGCTACATTAGACCATCATATGATAATTGTGATATAGTTTCCATTCCAACAGTAACTCAGGAGGATGTTAAACAGCAGCTACTAAAGTCAGACATTTTAAAATCAGCAGGTCTGGATAATTAGCAGGTCTGGATAATCCAAGAGTTTAAAAAGAACTGGTGAAACAGCTCTCTGGATGGTTAATGTTGATTTTCAAAAAGTCTTGCACTCTGGGGAAGTTGCAGAGGAACCAGAAGTAAAGTAACATTGAACCAATATTTTAAAAGGGTTGACAGGACAAACCAGCTAATTATCAGCCTGACATCAATCCCAGGTAAAAATAATGAAATGTTTGACACAGTACTTCCTTAATATAAATTTAAAGGAGAGTAAGATAAAAAATGTCAATAAGCATGGGTTTATGGAAAAAAAACTTGTCAAACTAACTTGGTATCATTTTTGAGAGACTCAAGGAACTCAAGCTATTTAACTAATCAAAAGGAAGAGAAGCTTAAGGGTGACTCTCAGCCTATAAGTACCTACACATGCGGAACAGAAATTTGATAATATAAAACTCTTCATTCTAGCAGACAAAGGTATAACAAGATCCAGTGGCTAGAAGTTGAAGCTAGACAAATGCACACTAGACATAAGGTATACAATTTTACGTTCAGGTAATCACCTATTGGAACAACTTAACAAGGGTTGTGGGTTGATTTTCCATCACTAGACATTTTAAAAGAGAGATTTGGATGTATTTCTAAAATATATGCTGTAGTTCAGCCACCACTATTGGAATATCCTGTGTTATGCAGGAGATCAGAGTAGATCACAACAGTCCCTTCTGGCCTTGAAATCCATGTATCTATTAAATGCCCTGCTATGCTCTCATACTATCAATGCAGATACCCTCTTTAACCACTGCCACACTGACTATATGCCTCAACTCAAACAGCTAAAGGGCTAGAGTGAGAGGAAATATGTACAGCAATTACCCCCCTAGACAAAGTTAACCTTTTTCAGTATGTGAAATTGGAGGGAATTTGTGAAATACGAGGAATGATAGGAATAATTGGATAAAAATATTTATCACCTGGAGTGAAAACGACTCTCATTCAAATTCACAGTTGTAAATTGAGGTGGTGGCAATAATGACCCTAAAAATACATTAACTAGTAGGCTAGGCAGAGGGCTGGGAGTCAGGCAATCTTGAGTCCTAATCCCACCCTTCTCACTTGCTGTCCTGAAGAGTACTTTGCATTAATATGGTATTTTTCAAACATCTGAGGAATCTTTACTGAAAAAGCCCAGCCGCCTTCTGATTAGAACAAGGTTAGCTAGTTTGAGCTCCTCACCTAATTTTATCTGTTGTGATATGATATGTGGCCTCTGAAGAACCCAGAATGTAAGCCATTTGGGCCTTTACAAGTTAAAAACAAAATCTTAAATTGAACACAAAATCAAGCTGATAGCCAATTCAGACCATGGAGTACTTTTCCATCGTGAGAGGCACTAAGCAATCCAGCAAATCAATTCATGTGGTCTAAAGGTATAGTCCTATGTAGAGTGTACTGCAGTAACACATTTTGGAGGGGACAAAAGCACAGATTACTACAGTGAGATCTATGTCTGAAAGGAAAGGTCACAATCTCCTGGTCAGATTTGGAGGAAGAAAAGCTTTTGTGGCTGCCACCTGAGCCTCCAAAAGGACCCATGGGTCCAATCAGACTTTCAGATCATGAACCTGAGCGATAACAGCCAGGTTCATCTTTCCAATCAAGAGAGCACATAACTTTGCCTCTTCTTCTAATTGTTATTCCCAATCAACCAGCATTATCTGGGTGTTAGTTGTGCTATGTCTCAGCCAGTGTCAACTCATCCAATGATAAACCCTGCAAGGTTCCGAGCACCGTGGACCACACTGGCAAAGCACTTAACCATGCTTTAACACGTATGCTGTCCCATTGACTTCAACTGGACTGTGCACGTTTGAAGCTAAGTCTATGCTTGAGAGAATTGCTGGACCAACCCAGACTGCTGAACACCTTGCAGGACTGAGCTCCAAGGACCCAAATTAGCAAAGATTCTATTCTACCTATTATACCTCCCCATTTTAAATTAAGGCCATTAAATATTTTCGAATGATATGCTAACCTTGAGCATCTTCCACAGGAGACGATCCAAAAATGGCCTTGTCGTAATCAGATGGCATACATTCCATTTCTAAATTAGTTTCCTCTAGATAATAAGATGTGTAACAGCAAGTTGTTCCATTTTCTTTCACAAAGAAAGGATGTTGCCTATGTCATTAATGCACAGTAAGACACTAAGGTAACATTTCATTTATACAGCTCGGCTAGAAAGATCTAGACATAAAAGAAAATATGCTTGCTATATTTTTTTCTAAATTTCTAACTCTGCAAATTGCACACAACTTACACAGTCTTTTTAATCATAGCAAAGGAATATGTCTCTCCTTACAATAGATGAGAGTCAGAAATAGATGGCATTTCCATATATGCTTCAACATTTGTGCTAGTGTTAAAGTGGCCTTGATTTTCTGCCCTAAATTTGACCTTGCTTTTCTGCCCTAAATTTATTCAAAAACCCATGATTCAAAATAGGTATCCCCCTATACAAATAAAAAAGCCATTATGACACAGCAATAAAAATAACACAGGCAAACTACAAAGGCCAGCACAGAGAATCAGGAAACTCCTATGAATTCCATAATAAATCAATTTTGCCTGATAATACATGAAAGTTTTAGTTACCTGTTTACAAACCTCAGTAAAGTTAATAATCTCCATGAACTCCACTCCCCCTCCCCCCCCAAAAAAAGCTGAATGATCACTATACATTTGCATGATCACAATTTTGCTACAAACATCTTCAGTGAAGTATACCTCCCCATGGAGCTACCCAGATATGGTGTATTTAAATGAAACCAACACATAATTTAAACTTCATTTTAAATCAAAAAGCAAAACATGCAGTTAATATGGAGGATACCAAGGCTCACTCTACAAATTTGAATCATTCCGACCTGTGACAAATCAGAATTAGAACCTGGGGCTTTTGAGTATATGGCTAGTATAATGAAGCAAGTGCAGCACCTGTTCCTTCTTTATCATTCTTTAAACTATCCAAAGTAGAAATAAACTTTATACTTACAAAACATTTAATAGTCAAAATAACTAGAAGTTATTTTAAAGTTTCACTGACAAGAGGATGGTCTAGATGACCTAACAGATATATCTGACCTCTAATTTCCACTATTCTGCTCAATCATGACCTTCAAGAATGGCAAATGTATGCCTGCTTATCTATCTTTAGTTGAGGTTTACCACAGAGATAAGCAAACTCTACAGAGTTTAAGTATTTTTAGAATTACAGGACTAGTTAAATACTCTTTTCTCTGTAATATAAACCCATTCTTTTTCCCCAACGAAGATTACATTAAGAGAAAAAAAAGTTAATGTAAAGAGACACCTCTGACATATATTATAGATTAAAGAACACCACCTAATAACCAGTACAATTGGTTACCGTATGAGACAAAACTAGATTTTCAAATATGGTTGCCTAAAGTTAGGCTGCTAAATCCATATTCAGGTACCTAAATAAAGGATCTGATGTCCAAAAGTGCTGACCACTTAGCAACTCCCCTGGACTTAAAAATGGATGAAGATTCAAGAGAAGAGAATAATTTTATCTGAACAAATGAGGGTGGGAAATGTCTGGCAGACAGGGACTGTCAATGTCCAACGGGCATACAGGTGGTAACTGGAACATGTTGAGCGGAACTATGATTAGTGAGAGTAAATATTTGCTATAAGGAAGTCTAAAAAACAAATATTTTTGGTCTTCAGTCCTGCAGCTCAAGCAGCGGGGAAAGGATTTTTAAAAAATCAATATAAAAAACAATGTATCTGTCTCATTACTTTACCCATTGGAGCTACTGGTATAACAAAGACAAAACATTTTCTGAGATGTCTCAACTGTCAAGTATTGTCTTGAAAATGTTAAAAGGGACAGTTTTTCAGAACAATGCAGCTCAGGGGAATTTTAGGACTGAGTAATAAAAACATTAATCTTTTCTGTCTTCCATGGTTTGTTGATAAATCACTCTATTGAATATTTGGCGTTAGACTACTTTTTCTATACTCATATTGTTAGACTTAGGCCACATATAGCAATCCAACAACTGTAAATTTAGTGCAGCTGAAAATTATACTGTTCCTATTTCCCAAAGGCATGGCATTTTTAAAATCATGTTGGGAGGATTTAAATGTTTCTTTTCAGTAGTTCAGTCACTTTTGCTACAAATGAGCAGATGTCTGCCTTTTGGCTATTCTTTCTTCTATGTAGTTATTTGAAAACAATTAAAGGAAAAAGTTATAGTTGATTATATAGCATGTACAATATTACAGGCCAGATTCTGTATTCCCAGTTCAGGCAGAATTCCCAGAGACATCAATGGAAGTTTGAGAAAGGCATGAGGGACAAGGTCATCAGCATATAATCCACTTCACTATTTCTGTTTACCATTGATGGTTGATAACATCACAATCCTCCCGTTTCCCAGGCCTATAACCTGGGGTTATTTTTGCTCTTTTCTACACAAGAGGCACTAGAGCTTGATCAATGTGCCTTGATCACTTCTAGCAGTTTCAAGCCCTAGGCTTTGTAGGCTGCTGTGAAGCAGCTTGTGATCCACCTGATGATAGTGTCCTTAACCCACTTTATTCCTTAATAGTGTAGGTGATAGGCTATGGAACAGGTTTGAGACTTGTGGTACAACATTATTCTCTCTAGATACCATTTCAGTGCCCTTTAGGGATGTCTAGAGAGTGCTGGTATACCACCTGCATGCCAAAAGGAGAAGATGATTGCTTGCAATTTATGCAGTACAAGGGATGAGCTGGGGTGAAAGGTTTTTTGTAGTTTTAGGAAGACTGTCCACACATACAATTCAGCATTGTTTTTCAGTGGACGAGGTGCTTAGTTCCAAGGTGATTCTTGCTATTGGGAATATTCTCTTAAATCTCAAGAAACAAGGAAACCTAACCCATTGGCTCATTTTGGGGCCTTTAAGATGAGATTCGGGTTCCAGGTTGAGTTATAGTAAGCGGGATGTTGATCATCATACGTAGCCATCAACATATGTAGAAACCTAGAGAGGCAAAGGTGTTTGGAGATTTTTATTTTGAAGTCATACTCTGCAATACAGTATATCACTTGTACTCTTGTGCAGTTTGTGGACATGGCATTTGGCAGAAACTGCAGGATTTGAGCAATTGGTGTTTCCTTGAGGTTTACCTTTTACTCTAAACCCCAATGTTTAAATCTCAAAATATATTCTGGAGAATACCATAGCTGTAGACAACATTCTAGAGGGATGGAGCTGTACTTTTTCCTGATAGGCATCACTCTTGCCCCTTATTTCGCTCTCAGCAGCCAGACTGCTAAGACCAGTTTTGATTGATCTGGGTGTATGTTTGGACCTTGTTTAAGAATGTCTGATCATGGTAAGAGTTTGATCAGTTTGTGTGTCTTTCTCTTTACTATTTCTGTAAAGTCAAGCCTTCTTGTGCAGTAGGCTATAATCAGAATCACAGATGCCTTTTGCGATTTGATCTTTTGTACCCCCTTAGAGGGAAGTGGGAGCAGTGAGAATAGAGAGAAGAGTTATGGCTAGACATAGAGGACTGTGTTCACAGCACTGGTTTTGTGGCACTTTATTTTAGAATTGTACATCTGTATCTTGGGGTTATTTCAGGAAGTGAACAGGCCAGTTGTGCATGCCCTAGATCTCCAGCAGTCTTGATGCATCCTTTACCTGCTGCTAAATCATTCCGCTCTTTCAGTGAGCAATTCCGTTACATGGGCTGCTTTTAATGAGGATAGGCTTTTACATAACTATTTGAATAGGAACTAACCCTCCTTTCATAAAAGATCTGCTTCTGGGCCCCTATGCCACTTGCCTGCTCACCTTAGGGACAACTGTGTTGTTGTGACATCAGACACTATGTGCCTTTCCACCAATGTTCTGTAGGGAGCTAGGCTTAGAAAGGCTAGTCTCATTGTTCTGAACTCAAGCCAAATGATATTGTTCAGGGTTATATGCATCTCTCTCAGATATTTCTAATGCGTCCATCAATAGGGAACAGTTTTGTGCTTGTATTGGAATAATGCCCAGTTGTGATTCCCAGCCAGTTAGCCTTGCATATGTGGTGATTGTTTCTCTAAATGGTACTGGGAGATGCGCCCTTGTAATCACAGGGGGAAGGGGAAGAGATTGGCTGCTCAGCATATGCCTCTGTGTTGAGTCCCAATTTTCTCTCATGCATCTCTCCCATCTTCTGGAACAACCATCTCCAGATAATGGATATTCATGGAGCTCACTGAAGTTTAGACACGATGGATTAGATCACACTCTTGATACAGATATTTTCAAGTTTACATTCCCTTTTATAGTTATTTTCTGTAGGAACCCAGGATCCCACAATATACAACTAACAGCATGAATAAAGGTGGGTCTGAAATGGTGTTCCTATGCCATAAAAATTTTCAAGATTTTGACAGTTTTTCCTGAGTCGTACCAAAAAATTGAAATCTCAAAAAAAAAAAAAAAAAAAAAAAAAAGGAATTAAAAAAATCAGTTTGGCTCAATTGAAACATTTTGACCCATTTTATTTTTTAAACACATTTGCTCTAATTAGCTTACATTTCCCAATTAAAAATAATTTTGAACCAGAAAACCAGAATTTTCCATTAGAAAATGTCAAAATATTTTGACAACTTCAAAATTAGAGTAAACATTTTTGTCCAAACTGATGCTTACTCCCTAAAAAGTTTTGATGAATCAGCATTTCTCAATTAAAAAAACCACCATTTTATTGAAAAATTCCCAACCAGCTCTTGCCACAAATTTCTTGATGCAGAAAAGTACTGCTTTATTTTGGAGTCCACCTTTGGCAAAATCACCACTATTTTCTGTGACCATGGTTCCTGGCATGTTTCAAAATGCTTGTAGCAGGTTGAATGATATTAAGAATTCCCCAACCAAGATGACCAATATAGAAGCTACCAGAAACTACAGGGTTTCCATCCTGAGTCTTAGGGTACATTTGCTTTTCAATTAAACACTTGCCCATGCAAGCTGACTTGGGTCATGGGGCTCAGGCTATCGGGTTGTTTAACTATAATGTAGATGTTTAGGCTTGGGCCAGAGCCTGGGCTCTGGGACCCTCCCCCAATATAGGGTCCGAGAGCCTGGGCGCCAGCCAAAGCATCTATACTCCAGTTAAACAGCCACTTAGCCTGAGTCCCATGAGCCCAAGTCAGCTGGCACGGGCAAGCCCAGTGTTGACTTGCAGAGCAGACATACTCTATGAAAAAAAAATTAAAGTATATCCAAAGTAACACTTCACTTTACGGTAGTGGTTCCACTGCTCCAAGTGGAAAATACAGTTTGATGGTTTTAAACATACTGTGTGCACGTATGGATCTTTTGTCAGGAATTCCAGGAAACGGACTCTGCTCACAATTTTTAATAACCACTTGACCAAAATAGCAAGTTCTCACTCAATCCAGAAAATTGAGTGAGTGACCATTCTGCCAATAGTCACAAAGTTCTCTCTCTTTCTACAGCAGTCATTAGTGGAGGTTGGGTGGTAAAATCTCCTCTGTCTTTATCTCGTTCAGTTTCTTGTCCATGGCTTAACCCTTGTAAGCTCAGGAGGAAATTTTCAAAGGCACAAGTGGAAATCAGGCACACAACTCCCATTGGAAAAAAGAAATCAACATAATTTGGGAGTGTAATTGCCATTTGTGCCTTTGAAACTCTCTCCCTAAATCCCTCCTGGTGTGCTTAGCCTGCTGAAACCCAAGAGACGTGTTCAGCAAGTTACAGAAGTATGGGCTGGATGAATGGACTATAAGGTGGATAGACAGCTGGCTAGATTGTCGGGCTCAACGGGTAGTGATCAATGGCTCCGTGTCTAGTTGGCAGCCGGTATCAAGTGGAGTGCCCCAAGGGTTGGTCCTCGGGCCGGTTTTGTTCAATATCTTCATAAATGATCTGGAGGATGGTGTGGATTGCACCCTCAGCAAGTTTGCAGATGACACTAAACTGGGAGGAGTGGTAGATACGCTGGAGGGTAGGGATAGGATACAGAGGGACCTAGACAAATTAGAGGATTGGGCCAAAAGAAATCTGATGAGGTTCAACAAGGACAAGTGCAGAGTCCTGCACTTAGGACGGAAGAATCCAATGCACCGCTACAGACTAGGGACCGAATGGCTCGGCAGCAGTTCTGCAGAAAAGGAGCTAGGGGTTACAGTGGACGAGAAGTTGGATATGAGTCAACAGTGTGCCCTTGTTGCCAAGAAGGCCAATGGCATTTTGGGATGTATACGTAGGGGCATTGCCAGCAGATCGAGAGACATGATCGTTCCCCTCTATTTGACGTTGGTGAGTCCTCATCTGGAGTACTGTGTCCAGTTTTGGGCCCCACACTACAAGAAGGATGTGGAAAAATTGGAAAGAGTCCAGCGGAGGGCAACAAAAATGATTAGGGGACTGGAACACATGACTTATGAGGAAAGGCTGAGGGAACTGGGATTGTTTAGTCTACGGAAGAGAAGAATGAGGGGGGATTTGATAGCTGCTTTTAACTACCTGAAAGGGGGTTCCAAAGAGGATGGATCTAGACTGTTCTCAGTGGTAGCAGATGACAGAACAAGGAGTAATGGTCTCAAGTTGCAATGGGGGAGGTTTAGGTTGGATAATAGGAAAAACTTTTTCACTATGAGGGTGGTGAAACACTGGAATGCGTTACCTAGGGAGATGGTAGAATCTCCTTCCTTAGATATTTTTAAGGTCAGGCTTGACAAAGCCCTGGCTGGGATGATTTAGTTGGGGATTGGTCCTGCTTTGAGCAGGCGGTTGGAGTAGATGACCTCCTGAGGTTCCTTCCAACCCTGATATTCTATGATTCAGTAGTTTTTACAGAGAACACAAATACATAAGTGGTTTGCTAATGCTAAAAATTTGCAAACTACATAAAAGACGTGGTGATCTTTTCCTGCTTCCCAGCAAAGAGGCAAGGATACTGTTGTAGTGAGTCATCCTATTATTAACACTTCAGTATCCTTACAAAATACAGTTGAGTCCATTTACTAATACCGTGCATTATGAAGTACTGGCGTAAATAGTTAACACTGAACCACCATTGTTCAAATAGATTAAGTACATTATGTGATGCATTATTCTCAGGGTTTTATTGTGTTTGTTCACTTACTTGCTAATTTGTGCAATTCAGCACTTCATAACAGGGTCTCCTTGTCATTAGTGCAAATTAAGAATCTTCTACTGCATAATTAAAATGTGGATTAAATTTGTATATTTATATTGAATGTTTGCTTTTGTGTGAAGAAGAAAAAAGATTTTTGCATGGTGAAATGAGATTAGGATTCTCACTTGGAATCTGGAAATAATTCTAGATTAGCTCATATCCATTTTTCTTGGGTCAGACTGATGACTTCACTATTCCCATCTTACCTGTATTTCTGATACACAAGATTTGGGAATTATGGTTTCCATGAATTACTGCTGTTGGTACCATCTAAATAGTTTCCTTTCCAAATATTACTTAAATTGAGATCATTTTTATGAAATGCCTTCATTAGATGACTCCTATTACCCTTATTCCAGCATTGCTATACATCTTTTAATCCTTCTCTAGCCTTTACATCTGTTACATACTATATTCCTTGTAAATCACTACTTGGAGATAAATCACTAAACGGAGCTGTTTTAAAGATTTCTAATTGGAATTAAAGAAAAAAAAAGTTTTTCCTCAATCAAATCATTGTCCCAGACTAGTCTGAAATACTAGTTTGTAGCAGTGATGGTGCTAGTTCTCTGTAAGCTTTTTGTGGTAGAGACTATCCCCCCCGACATTGAACTACTAACAATTATTATATTATTATTATTATATTATTAAACTCTGACTTACTATTATAAAACTAAAATAAAGTTCACCTAAGGTTCTAGAATTTTCAGTGTTGCTCCTATTACATAGCATGGAGTTTCTCTCTGTCTGAACCAAAAGATATGGAATCAGTTCAGCTGACATCAATCAACTATATGTGACAAATGCCCTCAAGTACTCCACCTTTTTGCATAGTCAGTTCATAATAGCTCATGCTAATATCTACTAAATATTTTATTAATTTACCATGAATATAAAGTATGACATTATCATCATACTCTTGGAGAAATAAGAGATTAAATTACTGACACTGTGTGTCTGAAGGGGGAAGAAAGATGAGCAGGAGAAGGAGACAGAAATGTTGAGCAGGGGAGATACAGAGAGAAAAAGAAACAGGAAGAGCTCAGAGCATTAGCCAGTCTAGGAACTTAGGCCCCATGGCTTACTTGCAGGGAACTCTGAGGAACAATGGAGTCAAATTCTGCAGCAGGGGACCCTCGATGCCACTGCAATATTAATTAGGTTAATTTGTTGATTCTTCCCCCCCCCGCCCCGATTGCTGAGTCTTCTCCAGAGTTGCAACAATATATTTTATGGAACCTGCAGAGAATCCCTTGAGTGATATTCCCAAAAGCATAATATTTCACATTATGTTTTATGAAAGTATATGAACTATTTCAATTGCATAGCTCTGTGTTCTGCATAGTAACTGCATAGTGTGCTACGTCTTCAGCAATTTCAGAACTACTGAAGGGTTAAAATCCATTGCTGATGCAATAACCTGGTATATGGATTTGTGTACAGGCCCAAAGTCCAGAGTTTGGTCAAGAGGTCGGAGGGCCTAGCAATAGCTAAGAGAAAGCAGAATAACCAAAGATAACCTTGCTTTTGCTAAGATATGCCTGGTCAGCGAAACGCCAGATGTTGGGAGCAATAATTGTGTCTTATTCAAAGTTGCAAATAGAACAAAGAAGCCCTGTTTCTGTTGCGTTAGTTTCTTCTGTAGGGAGATGTTCTTTCCACACATCCAAACTTGAGTTTATGAAAGGTTCAAGCATGTCAGTATAAGATATGGCCTCCTCCCACCTCCCTTTCCCAGGGACCAATGCCTGCCTTAAAACACAAATGAACAACTTGAAAGAATCTCTATTGCCATATACTTTCACTGTTTCTTTGCTTTTACCCTAGATATGTATCTGTTGGACAATCAAAAGGAGCTACTTCATTCCTATGGATCCCAAATCAGAATTCAACAAATATATTTTATACTAATACATTTATTAAAGTACTAATTAAAATGTTAAATGTTAATTTGTCAACTTGAGACCATGGGCAGAGACATTATGTAACCTTTGACCATTGGCTACTGTGCTATCATGTCTTGCTGCTAGACCTATCTGGGGAAGTGGGACTGCCTACCCCATCACTTTCCCCCGCCCATGGAAAATCCATATATTCCATTGTAATCAATTGATTGACAGTGTCTCTGAGCCTAATAAGCAAAGTGACACTCCGTCAGCGCTGTACATAATAAACTCCTGTGCTTGACCTCTACACAGTGTGAATTTATGTCCTTCAACTACTACCTCTGAAAGGGACATATGAATGTTTAGCAAATCTGGCACATAAATGCCTTGCAATGCCGGCGACAAAAGTGCAATGTGAACACCTGTTCTGACTTTCAGGTGACATTGTAACCAAGAAGCAGGCAGCATTATCTCCTGCAAATGTAAACAAACTTGTTTTTCTGGGCAATTGGCTGAAGAAGAAGTAGGACTGAGTGGACTTGTAGGCTCTAAAATTTTACATTGTTTTGGTTTTGAGTACAAAAAAAAAATCGACCTTTGTAAGTTGCACTTTCATGATAAAGATATTGCACCACAGTACTTGTATTTTTCAGTTCACCTCATACTATTTCTTTTGTTTATCATTTTTACAATGCAAATACTTGTAATAAAAATAATATAAAGTGAGCACTGTACACTTTGCATTCTGTATTGTAATGCATTCTGCAGAAAAACATCCAAAAATATTTAATACATTTCACTTAAGTTAGAGTTGCGAGTACATACAACTCTGAGTGACCTGGATTCCATTCTGACTCACATCATCATCAACGAAGTTATTAACTTTCAACTAAAGACAACAAGTTATTACTTGTATTGATGCAAAAGCAAGAAAAAAGTACAACCTGTCTTCCAGACCCCTAGTGAAGTTTAGAAAGCTACCTTTTAGTAGACTTTTTTTAGAAAAGGAAAACCAACTTATAAATGGAGCAAAATAAATAAGGAAGCCACTGAGACAAATATAGAATCCCATGGTGCAATTTTTAAAATGCTTGTACTCTGTAAGGTGATGTTTTAATAATTTGAAATAACAATTTTTTTTTACACTTGTGATATTGTGCATTGTTGTGAATGAACATTGACTAGAATACCATAGTAATTGCATTGACTTTAACACCTTCATGAGAACAAATTGCATAAAGTAGCTAGAAAATCAGCTATATTTATTCGCATGTCAAAAAAGTTGCTTTCTAGAACTGGAGCTTACAATATGAAACCAATACACCGTGTTTCAATCTCTACTAGAGACAGACGTGGTCCCAACTCTACAGTTATAGTGATATTAGGCAAATACTTTTCCTATTTAAAATGATGCTGGTACAATTTATTAGAGTGCTTCAAATATGTTACATTCTCTAACACATGGTGGCAAATTTATGTTGGACACTGGTGCTAAGATTCTCTTTTAAATCTTCTACAGAACATATCTTGGATAATTCCTAGTGTTCAAGGAGACTAACAATGGTACTGTGCATTTTTTATTTAAAAAAAAACCTTGTTGGTCTGATCCTCTAGTCCCAGTGAGAGCAGACTACATTCCAGGAAAAACAGCTCATGTTTGAAATTATTGGTACTAAAGAGAAAAATTCATAGCTTGGCTTTAAAAAAAGAAATAAATAAAATCAGTTCACAGGACATCCTACTCCACTGCATCTAAGTGAAACACCAATTTTTTCAGTAAACATGAGTTGCCTTTTAAACTGATGACAGATCCTACAGTTGTGTTTTAAAAGTATCTCTTCCTTAATGATTTTCCTTATCAATGTGATAGGCAGTCCCATTAGATCTAAGTACCCAATTCACAATCTCCCTGGTCTTCGTATCTAATAGATGCCCTGTCAAATTGATAAGGAAAGCATTAAGTTGCAATATGGTAGGCATACATGTTTGCTCATAGCATTACATAGCCATTATCTTTTACAGCTGCTTCCTTTTTTATTCTAAAGATTCCAAAGGACTATACAGAACTAAAGAAGATTAAACTATTATTAATCTACTGCCTTCAGAATATCCTGAGTAAAAATGTAGTGCTTTGTATACTGTGATTAGTACACGATGATAAATTTTAATTGTAAATATTGTATCAAAATGAATCAAATCAGAGAGTACTAGAATGCATTTTAATGGTTTTTTTAGACAGAAGTCTAAACAGGGAATTCACTGGGCATCTAAATTAATCCATCAGCAATAGAGTAAAACAACACTCCAATTTTCCAATTGTACGCAACAGTACTCAGAGTTATAATCTCACTTCCAGTTTGACTTAAAGTTAGGTAACTTCTTTACCTGATTTACAATCCTGATTAATAAAACTGCAAATATTCTCATTATAAATAAACTGAATTGTTTAATGTCAACACTTTATTACAAATTACTACAGTGATTTCCTTGGTATTCATTGTGTGCTGCAAAAAAATCAAAAGGATATTTCATGTTGACAAAATGTTATGATAGAAGTTAGCAAGCATGTACACATTTGTTTACAGTAAGATACACAAATCAAATGTTTTATTCTTATTGTGGTTGGCGCAACCAGTGTTAATAAAAGTAGCAGTGCCATCTTGGAGCTATGGCCTGCAAATAAAGACCTCTGAAAAAGCACTATGCAGAAAGAAACTTTACAATTCTACTTGTTCTCCCAGGGATCCATCTGTTTTGTCTATCCCTACTACAGCACACAACAGAGAAAGGCTTGACCATAGTATCTAATAATTCCATTGAATACTTCTGGAGGCCCTCCAAATGGGGGAAGGGGGCAATTTCCTTCCTGAAGTACAAGTGTAATTTAAATTCTTCTAAAGCACTTAAAATCTAATTATGTTCATACTATTCTTTTAAGAAAATCCTAAATATAACGTGAATAAACAAAAGTGGGCTACTTATACTGGGAGGGGTACCGGACGGGTGGAGCTAATAAAAATTCCTGTTCTCGGAAAGCATGTTAGTAAACAGATCTTCATGCCTGGGTCCATACTCTCAGAGATGGACTGGAAGGCAGTGTATTCCTTGCACAGCAGTCACTCATGCCTCCAGCCAACAGTCCCATTTCTGAGCACCAGCTCAAATATTTCCAGATCTGTGGAGAAGGTAGGTGGGTGAGGGGAAAATTTTAACATACTGTGCCAATTGAAAACAAAAATTACAGGTAAGCACTTTAATCAATTTCTACACCTCAAAACCGGGCGGGGGGACAAGGGAACCCAAAACAAAACCTCTACGAATTTATCTATAAAAGACTAAGTAGTAGCAAGAGATTTCTACAAAATGGAGAGTGGAAGGTACTGAATAATATACATACAATCCACTACCTATATGAATAGATATATTAAAAATGAAAGTGCAATATATGTGAGGAAAAAATCCATGGTGATGAAGAAAGAAAGATTTTTATTGGCGTGAGTTTTGAATGGCTGCATTATCCATGAATGCCAACAAAATTTGTATCCCACAACCATATAACGTATTCTATATCTGTCACACATTAAAGAAAGCTATTTTCAAAATTCTTGAAAGTTTTTAAACATTATTTTAGGGCTGTATCCCTGCTGCTGTACTGCTAGGTGGCTTAGTTACCATGGTCTACAGCCTCAGCTGGTGTAAATGGGCGTCGCTCCACTGAAATCAATGGACCTGGAAACAAACTGTTAGTTCCTCTGTCCCATCTACTTCAGTTCAGGATTGCTTCCTACATTTTCTAGTTTTTAATCCAGTCAAGTTGGCAAAGGATGATCTTGAGGTAGGCACAAAACTGGGATCAAGAAGTCTGGGTTCCAATTTCTGGTTCTGCCACCTACTGCCTGTGTGACCTTGATTTAGTTATTTAATCTCTCTTTGTCCTAAGTCTACATCTGGGAGTAATAATACAGCTCTACCTTAAGAAGTTGTTGTGATCATAAATCCACTCCTGTTTGCTCTAATACTCTGGTGAAGGGAGCCCCCAAAATATAGATAGTGGGGTGTTGCTTTTTTTAAAAACATCTTTTCATCTCCCTCCATTTGTCAATATTTGCCTTGATAAGACCCACTCAAAATTAAAACACCGTATTCCAGATGACACAAAATTTCATTGGTTTCTTTCTCCCATCAAATTTAATAGATTCTTGACTAATTTTCTATTCACTATAATCCCTAAAATATTACTACTTTCCAGGTTTCTCCCCCACTGAATAGTCATATTTCATAGTACTGTTTCTCCAGATACATTAGTAGGCAGTTTTCATGGTTGAATCACAGTTTAGATTCTACCCATTTCCATTCTCTGTAGGTTCCTTTCTGTTTCTTTGTCCTGAACACTGTTCATAACTCCTTCAATTTAAGATCAACTGCAAATATCATAAATGTGCTTTTTCCCTGCCTCCTCCAAGTCAGCTGTGTAGATATTAAATGAGATCAGACCTAACACACTACTAAACATCTTTCCCACAATTAAACATTGCCCATTTTATTTACAATTATATTTAAATGACAACAAATTATAAGAACCTTTCATATTTTATATTTCATCTGAAAAATCAGTTTCCAAAAGTATCACTAAAGCACCAGTGAAAAATACTGTCGAGATCATGTCTGTTTTACATTTATTAATTATACCACCACCACCTTATGGTTCCAGTAATAAAGGATTATTTTGCTTTTCTGCAATCCATTATATTTTATTTTATAAATTATGCAATTATAAAATAGTTTGGCTATCATTACTCTTTCTTAAATATATTATTCAGTTTTATTAATGTAACTGAGGTGAAGACATTAACATTCATGCAAGAACAACATTCCGAGTTGGTCAAATACATATTTAAATTTGAGACTAAAAATGTTTGTATATCCTTAAAAGTGAACTGAAAAACATGTTACTTGCTTAGACCAAGACATATCAAAGTTCAGAATTCTAAGTCTAAAAGCAGCACAGAGGGCTGAATTGCTAGTACTTTTAGGTTTCCATAACTTCACATGTTGCCAGAGAAACACAGACCTCTAAATTTAAAGCCCTGGTTGGTAAGTAAACCACAAATTAAATTCAGCCATTTTGCTTTATAATATATTTGAAATTTAAGTGATTCTGAATTGAGATCAGATAAAAACTAAACTAAGTTTTCCATTCATCTTTAGCAAAATTTACAAAATAGATAATTTAGTTTTCCAAATTCTTTTAATAATGAGATTAACTTTGCAGCTGATATATAAAAATCTTTTTAAATCAGAATAATTGTCTTTATATTACTAATAGATTATCATCTTAGTTTCGTGCACAAATGTGTTCAACTAATTGCTGAATTAAAACAATATGTAATTACGAATTTCAGAGTTTGATGAACCTGTTCATTTAAGATCCAAAATAATAGTATATTTTCTCAGGATTGAATGGTCTCATTTTTTCTGTGGCTAAATAGCTTTAGTTTTCAGTTCATTTATCCTAAGCACTACACAACAGAAAGTCAACAAGCACATATAGCTTATTTTTGTATTGTGTATTCTAATTTCTTTGATGCTGATGAAATCTCTAAGCACATGTAGGAAATTCTAATACAACTATTAGGAGAGAGCATAAAACAAAGACTTTTCCCCAGAATAAGCCTAGGAAAACAGAGGGTGATTTCAGCATGCCCTGAAGGTAATCAGACCCAGAAGTTGGCTGACCAAGGCGCAATATGAGCACGGCCCCCTTCCACTTAAAGCAAGGTCTATGGCATTAGTGCAGGGGTTGCCAACCTTTTGGCCCGAGGGCCACATCGGGGTTGCAAAACTATATGGAAGGCCAGGTAAGGAAGGCTGTGCCTCCCCAGACAGCCTGGCCCCCACCCCCTATCTGCCCCTCCCACTTCCCGCCCCCTGACCGGCCCCCTCAGAACCTCCAACCCATCCAAGCCCCACTGCTCCTTGTCCCCTGACCGCCCCCTCCTGGGACCCCCGCCCCTAACCACCCCCCCATCCAACCACCCCATCTCCCTGTCCCCTGACTGCCCCGACCCCTAACCACACCCACACCCCCTGACAGGCCCCCTGGGATTTCCACGCCTATCCAGCCTCCCCGTTCCCCAACCGTCCCCCTCAGAACCTCCACCCCATCCAACCGCCCCTTGCTCCCTGTCCCCTGACTGCCCCCTGGGACCTCCCACTCCCCACCCCCTTATCATGCTGGAGCCAGCCATGCTGCCACGCTGTCCGGCAGGAGCGGCGGGCCAGAGCGCTGGTGGCACAGGGCGCTATGGCTGCAGGGGAGGGGAACAGTGGGGGAGGGGCCAGGGACTAGCCTCCCCAGCTGGGATCTCAGGGGCCAGGCAGGAAGGTCCCGCAGGCCGGATGTGGCCCACGGGCTCTAGTTTGCCCACCTCTGCATTAGTGCCTAAAATGATGACAGTTGGTGCATCATCAGCTCCTGTATCACACAAGGAAAGAAGTGGTTTTGAAAAGTAGTCCCCAACTATTTGGTGATTTGCAAGTAAAACACCTTACATAGAAGTAGAAGTAGTAGGCATCCTTCAGTCTCAAGATGGGTATGCGCCTGTAAGAGGTAAAGAATTTACTCGATTTTATGGCAGCCGTGAACGTGACTGAAGAGACCTACTCGAGAGAGACAATCTCTGCCGTATCTGTCACATTTCACGGTGATGTTTCGACCCTTTGGGCTCTGCCTTCTGCGAGCTCTTTTCTCCTCTGCTAAGCTGGACTGCTTCCACTAATAACTCCGGAGACCTTTGTTAAGCTCTTGTTTTCAAAGGCTGCAGTCTTGAGTGTGATCTTCCCTTTTGTCCACATCCATGTCCATTTCTTTGAGGTCTCACTTGCACATATCCTTGAAACACAATTTTGGGGGGCCTTTGGGTCTTTTTCCAGATGCCAATTCGCCGTAGAGGATGTCCTTTGGGATGCGCCCATCATTCATTCAGCACACATGTCTTTTGAGGAGTGTTTGCATGCTGGGTATGCTGGCCCATTTGAGCACCTCAGTGTTGGTGACTCTGTCCCTCCAGGAGATTCCAAAGACTTGATAAAGGCAACGCACATGAAAGCTGTTGAGCCTCTTTTCCTGATGAGAGTATAAGGTCCATGTCTTGCTCCCATACAAAAGTGTGCTGATAACACATGCACGATACACACAGATCTTTGTGTGTTCTGTCAGTTTGTTGTTTTGCCATACCCTCTTGTTCAGTCTAGACATTGTTGTGGCGGCTTTTCCAATGCGGATATTGAGTTCCGTTTCAAGTGAAAGGTTGACTGCAATAGGGGACCCCAGGTATGTGAACTCATTCACCACTTCAAGTTCATAGTTGTTGATCTTGATGGAAGTGCTTCTTCAACTCCTTTGCAGAGTATGTTAGTCTTTTTAGGCTTATAGTAAGCCCAAAGTCTTGGCAGGCTTTGGAAAAACTGTCCATTAGGCTTTAAAGATAAACTTCTGTGTGGGCTGTCTCTGCTGCATCATCAGCAAAGAGAAGGTGTTCACATTAGTTCTCCTTTTACAGCATTAATTCTACACCTTCTTTGATAAACGTAAATTGACTTTATCTGGAACAGTAAGCAAATAATGAAACAAAATAGAATGAGAATCAGAGCTAACTATGCACAAAATAAAATGGTCATTTTTCAGCCAGGCAATACAGAATAGCAAGGAAAAACAGAATCTTTAACTTTTTTTCATTAAAGAAAATTGACAAAAGAAACGCATGCTTCTGCTGTTTACCTAGTTTTTAGCCAACAAAGTCAAACATATATGGACTAGATCCTCAGCTTGCATAAATCAGCTTATCAATGGAACTATGCTGATTTATACCGGATGAGGAACTGGCTCATCTACATGTAGTACAAAATGCAGGGGATGACCATTATTTTACTGTCATATAAAAAGAAAGATAGATTTGGCTCTGTTTAATTCAACAGCAAACAGTTTCTCTTCTTCTCCTGGCCCCCTCCAGCTGTTTTCTGAGTAAATTCATACCAAAATATCTTAAATGTTTTTAGGAACAGATAGTTTGAAATACTGAATATTCCAAGAAAAAATATTTGTACTTTCTGCATGGTGAAGCTAAGCGGGACAAATGCTTTTTCCCTTCAGCCGTGTGTGCCAATAAAAAAAATGACAGCCTCCCTCTACACCCTTAGATAGTTTGTTTATGCCACTGAGGCGGATAATATTTGAGGCATCTAAGTGGAGTCCTTTGGCATTTCTGGAGCAGCTAATGTGAGTTCATCCAGCTGGATCCTACAGCCCTTATGTGTGTCCCTCTAATTAGTCTTTGCCACTTTCATGCTCTAATCATCCTATGTCAGTTCCACGGAAACAGTTTTTGGACTGGCAATTCCACTGACCATCCTTTCCAGCAGCAGTGTTGTGCTACACAGAAGGAGCTTATGAACTTTCATTACAACGGGTATAAAAATAGACCTAGCTCAGAATAATGAGCAAGAAGACAGAAGGTAAGACTTTTCAAAAGCACCAAAGGGAGGTTCTTAATTCTCAATGAAAGTTGGGCACCTTTTGAAAATCATACCCACTATCGAACAATTTCAGATTTTCTGGTTGGATAGTAAAATGACTTTACATGAGAATTTCCTTATCCAACTATGTGTTAATTTCATATGTTTTACCTGTTTAGCCACAATATGTTCATATTTATAAACAGTAGTAGTCAACAATCCCTCTGAGTTTGAGGATGACAGTCTTTCAGAAAATGATAGCCAGTTATCGCTGGGGAATCCGCAGGTGGCTAAATAAACCATTTTGGGATTGATAGGCTCTTGTCACAATTGGGAATATTTCCCAATGGAAGGGGCAGATTTCAATTTCTGAGTTGGGCTTCGGCACTTCTTTCCTCCTTTCCTGTTTCTCCATTTCCTGTCATCTCTACTGTGTCTTGAAATACTGGGACCCTTGCCACAAGGCTCCTTTCCATTTTGGTTGGCTGAGGGTTTGGGTTTCCTGTGAATTAATGTCACTCTTACACATGAAGATGTCACTCTTACACTTCTTCATGTTGGCTTTGAAGATGTCTTTGAAACGTCTTTTTTGCCCATTCCTCATCCATTGGCCAGCGCTCAATTGTGAGAACATGACCTGCTTTGAGAGTCAATTTTCTGGCATTCAAAAAACATGACCAGCCCAACCAAGTTGGCAGTAGATGATCATAGCTTCAATGCTGGAGTTATAGCCTGGGGACAGAACACTGGGCTGGTGCATCAGTCATCCCACTTGATTCAGAAGATCTTGCAGAGGCAACACTGATGGTATCATTCAAGAACCTTGAGGTGTCTACTGTAGATGACCCAAGTTTTGGCACCGTACAAGAGAGCAAGGCTAACAACAGCCTGGTACACAAGAAGCTTGGTTTGATTCTTGATGTCATGATCTTTAAAGATACATTTTCTCAAGTGTCCGAAAGCTGCACTGGTGCATTGAAGGCGGTGTTGAATTTTCTTGTCAATGTCATCTTTCTGTAACAGTTAGCTGCTGAGGTAAAGGAAGTGCACAATGTTCTCCAGGGTCTCTTTATTTTTACAAGTAACACCAAATTCAATAATCAGGCTGGTATTAAAAGTTAATATAATTAGGAAAGAGAGCAAATGCTACAAAAATAGCCATGGAAATATTTCACTTTTGGGCTCCTACAGGCTACCCACCAGAAAAATCAAACAGTTTCTATTTCTTTTAAAACTCAAGAGGAAAAAAAAATTCACACAACACCAAAACATCACGTGTGCCTGAGTACATGCAGTTAGGATTAATTACTGTTTTGTTGTTAGACTACTCGGGTTTTAAATCAACAGAATTCTACTCCTCTGCAGATTGCAATGGTGATATCTGTAAAAGTTAGTGCTGTTTTTAACTCCTCCAGGCACTGCAGCACCTGGAAAAGCCATAGGGAAGGAACCATGGATCCTTCTTAAAATTACTGCTGCAGCTGTCAACGCAAAAGGAAGTATACACGGACTTATACCAGCAATCTTCAGACATTCATTCTGTCCTCTCAAGTAAATTCTACCAAAAGCACTAGGAAATCTGTGACAACCATACAACTTGTCACATGGCAAAAGAATATCATCATGCATTGGACTGACACAGCTCAAAGCTTCTAAGGCAGGGGTAGTCTATTTTTTGTCAAGGTCCAAAATTCTTGGTCAAGATACAGTCAAGGTCCAGACTTCAGAGAAAATAATAAAAAACCCCAACAACAACAACAACAACAAAGATTTCGGGGTCTGTTCAAAAGCATCTGACAGTCTGCATTTGGCCCATGATCCACCTATTCACTACACTTGTTCTAAGGCTTACCACATGATCAGCTGTAAAGAGGCAGGCCCTGATCCTGAAAAAATGTATTTGCTTAAGTTAACACATTGTGGGTAGTCCACTGACTTCAACAGGACCACTCAGCATGTACAGTTAAGTGCATGCATAATCTTTGGGCCCTAGTTTTCTCATTTTTAGCTTTTTTAGTCTCTTCTCCCTCCCACTCCCATTCTCACTGATTTTAACTATTTGAACAGCATTTCTCTATTAATGAAACATACAGTAATGTTATACATGAGGTCATAAAAACTAAGTCTTTGTGCTTGTTACATTCATTAATTGTTTTTGATATTCTTGCGTCAGCTTAACTATCTGGACTTTGATAGCACTTCTGATATGTTAGCATAAATCATATCTGGAAAAAGATAAAAAATAATTTTTGTATAACAGTTTATTTTTCTTTTCCCCTTTTTCCCTGGAACTACAACTACTTAGTGATCAAAATAGTTTATTATTTTTCACTTCTCGTGCAAAAGTTTTCAGACACTCAACGTGAAGTAAAGGCCATTTTCCCTTCTCCAACCCCATATTGCAGACATGGGTGCTGGAACAATTTGCACAGTGGGGTGCTGAGAGCCATTGAACCAAACTGTAAATCCTGTATGATGGAAAACTTCAAGGCAGGGTGTGTGGCAGCATCTCCAACACCCCTAGTTCCAGCACATATACTTACAGAACACGGTCAGCTTTAAAAATCTGGCTAACTCACTTTGCTTTGTAGTTTGTGGGTGTTCTCTCTCTCTCTTTTCTCCCGCTCATCAGATATGTGAACGTGTCTGTTTTCTAGATATAGACTCCAGGGTCTGATTTTACTCCCATTGAAGGCAATAGCAACACCCATTGACTTTAGTAGTGCAGGATCAAGCCCCTATACAGCAGTCCACCTATATTCTGCAAAGTACTTAATCATGTGCCTAAAGTTAAGTATGCACGCATGTGCCATTGACTTCCATGAGACCTATTCAAATGCTTAAAGTTACTGAATAGGGATCGACTCAAGCATAGGCTTAAGTGCTTTGCTGTAACTACGCTGGTGCAAACCCTGGTGAAGATATGCTGGTGTAAAAAGTGGCTTGTACTGGTGCAGCTTATCCCAGTTTGAACCCGGAGTAAACCACATCAGTGCAACCCACAGTTTACATGAATGCAGTATGTCCACACTAGGCGTTTGTGCGACTGCAGGTATTTCCGTGTAGCTACACTAGTGCAAAAATCCCCACACAGACAAGTATTTGGCTCCCTTGCCAACCTACAGAGCATATCACAAACACTACAAGAAACCAGAATAGTGCAATTATTCAGACTGTTCCTAAATAGTACATAATTTTGTGACAATGTCATTAAACAGCTTAATGACAGCCAACCTATTTCCTCCAGGTCAGGTTCCTGCCAGATTTTTTAGCAAGTAAATATAGCCCCAAATGACTGAAATAAGTCTTGATAAGAAGTGGCAGAAAAGGGCAGGTGCAAGGAGCTGTCTTAGTGTTGTTGGTGTTTTCTTTTTTAAATTATAGTTACTCAGACCCTTTTTAAGGCCCCAGTCTGGCAATGAGCTCCATGCAAAATATAAGAGTCAGTCCTGTGCCTGAGAATATTTTAAAGTAAAATAATACTGCAATGCTATGAAATAAATCAGATACTGCAATACTGAAAGCTTCGCAGATGCATCTCAAATCCACTCCAATTCCAATATAAGATATCATATCCTATAAGAGTTAATGATGAAAACTGGTTAGAACATACTACCACAAGAAGAGAGAGAACTGACTGTTTTTCATAATATACTGCTGTAGCCCTATTTATTACTACTGCAAACACTGTGTCAGCATTTCCCTTATTTCCCTTGTGTTACTGCAAATGCTCCGAGAACTATGGATAAGAGCGCAATATAAACTTTAAGAGCATTAGCATTAGCAAATGTGATTTTTTTTGCCAATTAGATTTTTTTTTTTTAATGTTCTTAACTCAACCTTGGGTTGGTGCAATGAAAAAGAAAAAAAGGAGGAAAAAGAAGATTCCAAACTGCTGTTTTTTAGCAAATAGTTCCAGTGGGCAGCAGAGTTTCAGGGATAGTTTTATCCTATGGAGAGAAACTTTCACATGTAAGGCACAGGTGTCACACTCATTCTATGGAGAGGCTCAAATGTCGATTTTAACACTAGTCAGAAGGTTTACATTTATGACAATTTATTACCTTCAATCCACAGTAGATCTCCCACGGATGTCAATGTGAAGTTTGCACAAAAATCAGGAACAGAATATGGTTCATGAAGTTAGTTATCACTGGTCATTATTTGTTCAACGTCTTATTGTTGCACTCAGCCATAACTTAATGGAGAAATATGCTCCCCTATGAACATAACTATTTCTTCACTTTGTTTCTCCCCCCTCTCATTCAGCTTCGTACATGACCTATGTTCTTTTTTTCCACATTTCCTTTCTGGAAGCAGCTCCCAGTCCCTGCCCCTCTGTAGATTTCACCTCTGGCCCTGTAATATCTGCTGGAATGATTAGCAATTAAATAGATAATCATGCTTACATGAAAGTGTCATCACCAAGCTTTAAAGTTAAAACCCACATGAGATTAATGGGGGCAGAGGGATTCACACCTCTCAGAGCCATTGTTTCAGGATATCTGAAGAAATGGGAAAACAACATTGGTTCATATTTCAAATGTTACCTTGCCTGCCATGAAGGCTGAACATATACCCCACCCCCTTTTTTTTAAATGAAAGATTAGAATCTTCAGAATCTGAATGTCACATGGGTCACATAAATATATCACACAGGCTGGTTCTAGCTTGTGGGCCAGATAACTGACATCCCTGGTGTAAGGTGACCCTTTATAGTTCTCCAAACTACAGACCAACATCTTTAGAAATGATTAACTTTGCTGTGGTCAGTGGCTTTTTTTTTTTCCTACACTTAAAAGAGGCTGTCACAGATCCACAGGAATGGTGCTATGCCCCCGCTATCAAACAGTCACTTGGAGGAACCCCTTCAGTCTGCCAGATTTCTGAAGGGGTCCCAATCTTCCTTCGCGGTAAGCCACACTGCCTCTGAGATTGAGCCTCCAGGCTCCAGCACTCCTGCTTCAAACTGTGAGCTCCAGTCAGTGAATTCAACTGAGACAGACTCCTAGTTAGAGATTTGTACACCCTGCAGAGACTAATGCACCTCAGCAAGTATTTGCAGGATCCCAAGCTGCATTTTAAATCCTACTCTGCTTTGATTAGTCAACTGGAATGCAGCATCGGAAGTCCTTAGGTTAGCACAGAGAAATAAAAGCTAAAGCTTAGCCCATTCTGGTCAAGCCAGCATCATCCACCAGCCAAGCTATAGTGGATTCCATTTTAGACTCTCTCTGACCCCTTAGAAAGTCCAAGGTGAGAGCAGCCAGCCTCTTCCAGAAGCCCACACTTCATCCTATGCCTGTCATGTCTCAATTCTTTGTCACCAGGCAAGGCCATGCTGAGTTTACAAACCCATCTGCTGGACCTTCCTACTATGAGTATCAATTGTTCAATTCTTGTCCCTCTGGACCCACTGTTGATCTAGGTCAGTTTCCACCAGTTGCTTAATGATCCTATTCATTGAGGCCCACACAGAAAAGCGACATCCACTCTATGTCCTGTGCTGCCCTATCTCAAAATCTTCTCTCTGTGGTAGTTCAGCATAGACATGTCTTTATCTAGAACAAACTTTTTTGAAGCACAAAGAGTTAGTAGGGTTACAGTCTACAAGGCAGACCAAAACTGAAACTGTTATATCAAAAATTAATTGGGACATAGGTGTAGGTCTCGAAGATCAAGAGTACACAATAACAAGTCTTCAGTCTGATTTAGTATTAGAGAGAATAAGACTCCATCTTGAAATGCTGAGTCAGTGAGGTAAGTGCTAATTTGGATTCTTTGGGCCAAATTCAAAAGTGAAAGTGAGTCAACGCTGGTCTAATTTATATGCTAAGGAAGCTGAAAGAAGGTGCAAGTTAAAACACCTCTTAGACTGTTAGACTCTCACCGGCTTTTAAAAAAAATAAGCTAGCACCCTCCTCGTAATTGCTTTGCCCTCTGCACTCCTCTCTTGAGGACATTCAGTATTTAAGCCACTATGCAAGGAAATGCAAGCTGCATGTGGCTAGGAGTCTAATGGAATCTGAGTCCAAGGGAATCTAGCAATCCATACCAGAATGATTTACGTCTTCTTTCAGCCTGCCTCTACCATTCAGACCCACTTGTCTTGAGAATTTCAGAACAGCTGGACTGTATGAAAAGGTTTAACAGTGGTGGTACCACCAGTATCAGAATTGCTGTTCCTTAGTTAAGCAAAGTGGGAAACTGCTCTATAGAGTTCACAATTCCACACCTACTTATCGGGACAGACTGCTAATTGATTTGCCCCTTATTTCAGAGTTTCAATTATATGAAAGACCATTAGAGGATCTTACCCTCCAAATCAAACATTTAATTCCATAACATTTTCCTTGATCAGATCTTCATTATTTCATTATCCACATTATCACTGCTGTAACCTCATTTTTGCTGACCATCCTGACACCCACATCTTCCCTTTACAATCCATTCAAAATCCAACATCTAAGATTGTCTTTATGACTATGTCATTACCATTCCCTTTGAATCCCTCTATTGGCTCCTCATTTTCCAGTGTGTGAAATTCAAGTTTCTGGTCCTCACCTTGAAAGGCCCTTCACAATGTTGTACCTATCTACTTATCTGCTAATGTCTGTTGTACCACCCTCTGCCCCCTCCAATGATGCCAGCCACAAATGCCTACTTGTAGGCATAGCTATTATACTGTTACTACATATTACTTACGAACTGTAACTGATCTTATTATATTATTCTTACCCTCTCTATGCATTCTATACCTTTTGTGTCAGATTGTGAACCCCTTACTCACACTGAATTACTCATGAGTAACTACTCACCCATGTAGCCTCACTGAAGTCAGTGGGACTCCTCATACAATTAACTGCCCACCAGCATGTGTAAATAATCCACAATCTGACCCATGATTTGTTACACTCACTTGTTGCATTTTGTTTCAAATTAGACTGGAAGCTTTTGGGGATAGAGACTTAAAATGGAGCCCTAACACTGACTTGGGCTTGACACCAATGCAAATATGTAATAGAGATTGATAACAAAAATATCATCTAATTAATGGTTAATTGTGTAAATATATTTCACTTTGATCTTATAATATGTGAGAACACATTATTTTAAGATTAACCATCTTTCTATAATATGTGGGAACACATTATTTTAAGATTAACCATCTTTCTGTAATTTGTTCAACTTTATTTTAAAGTTTTTCTTTAAAAAATAACCCTCTGCTTTTCAAGTAGCCTTCAGAGAGCAAAAATCTTTCATTTTTCAAATCTATTGATTTGAACAATACCTATATTCTGTACAACAGATTGATAGTATTTAAAAAGCACTTTTGGAGAAAAAGGTCAAAATGAACATTTCCAAGGATGCAATCTAGATGCTGCAGACATATCTATATCTATTTTGTATGATATGAAGCACTTTCACACATTGTTTTGATGCTATGTATGGTACATGATTCATTCTAGGGAATCACTTAGAATGGTATTTTACAAAATGGAAGGAAATAACTACTTGCACATATATCTGTGATTCAAAACCTTCATTTAAGCAATGACACCCATCCATCACCAATATCCCTTGCTGCATGCTTTTTTATAGCAGTTCTTTACGTATAATGAGAGAACCTAAATATGCAATGTGTTTACAGCACATCAGACATTCATTAGTATTCATTAATAGATTTCTGCAACTACCAGAGAAAGAGAGATGACCTTTCCTTGGAGGCCAGTGCAAGCTGAGTACAAGGATGGGTACCCAGTGTGCCCTTTAGATCTTAGGTTATCATGCCCTCAGTAAAAAAAAAGTATCTGCTTCCATAAGAAAGATTTTTCCAGGTATTTTTAAAGAAAAAACATTTTATTTTTTTGTTTATAATAAATTAATAATAAATTTGCAGCAAAAGCATTTTTCCAGATACTTGCAATTTTAAAATTATTTCTTACTAACATTGCTGCTGAGTTCCTGCCCAACTTAATTTTTCCTCTCAGTTGGCAACCTTTGATTACACACACTTGACAGTTAATGGAAGGTCATAATCATATGAAATTTGATGTTAAAACAACAACAAATATCTCACATGACCTCTGAAAATCAGGGGTTCCACAATCTATAATTAGAAGTTACAATGCAAGAAATCCGTGCAAATTTACATCCCATCCATGTAAATGTCTTTTTATTTCAATGAGGCATAGAGATAAAACATGCTTACTCTGATCTGAATTACTGTACTGTTCTTGTTAAAAACCACCATCTGTCAGAGATTATCCTATTTTACACAGAGGGAACATGCATTAATTATTAATCCTATTCCTCATAGAAATGTACTCACACAAGATCAGGACCATCCTCGGCATGACAGAAGTATTAGTGTTCTTAGCAGGTAGCCTCTGGATGGAACTTGGAATGGATCCCTGGAGTGCTCTCAACAAATGAGCTGTTTCAGGGCCAGCTTGCTGGCCGTATGGTAGGGCTCTGTACTGTCATACAGGAAACAAAGGTTGAATTCCCAGGAGCAGAGTCTGATTCTGTGAGACATCACAAATAAGGTGCACTGTGGAAGCCGTACACTTAGGGGCTTGCCCCTGCAAGGGGCTGAGCACTGGCACGATCCAACAGAGTACTTACACATGTGCTTAAATTAAAGCACTATGTCGTTATGTTGACTTAAGTGGGACTTTTCAGATGAAAGTTTAAATTTAATTTGTGATTAAGTGCTTTCTTGGATTGGGCCAAAATGCAGGTTTGCAACCTTCACGGCTGGTGTTAGAGGGAACACACTGCTATACCCTCAGACTTGGTGTGGCAGATCTGTCCTGTCCTTTATAATGAGACATTAAGGACAGATGAGTTAAGTAGAGATAAATAACCAGGCCTTCAGTGCTCTACACTGGGCTATGTAAAAGGGGCCATTTTTCAAAGAAAGTTTCATACTCACATTTCATTTTCCACATAACACTAGTATCATGCACTTCCTGATTCTTGCTTTGTTCTCATGTTCCTTGAGTTTACATTGCATGACTCTGACTTTCACCTTCCAGGGTGGATTGATTTAAACCAACGCGATTTAAATCACCAATTTTAACCATGCACTTCAGTTATTTTCCTAAAGAGAGGTTGATTCTCATTGGCTGGTAGCTATTAAAGCATGTTGATTTACAACTAAGGCTATGTCTATACAGCACACCTCTTTCAGGCATGTAGTATATGTACGTGGGTAGCCCCCCAGCACGAGTTTAAGTAGAAGTGAAGTTGGTGAGGCACGGCACACAGACACATCTGAAGTGTATGAGTATGTACCTGAATACATACCCTACACACAGCTCTCCACTTGCCCATTCTGGGCCTTCCCATCTTCACTGCTATTTTTAGCCATGTAGTGTCCCTCTGCCTCCCAGCTGCTGGAGTCTTTCCCTGCTTCAGAAAAAGACTTTGCCAGCAGGGAAAGGCTCTGGAGCCTGAAAAGGGTCTACTAGCCCCCCACTGCTGGAGCCTTCCCCTGCTGCAGGTAAGGACTCCAGAAGTGGGGAGGCAGTGGGGAAATGTTTTACTAGCTCACTGCTGCTAAAGCCCTTCCCTGCTGCAGGGAAAAACGCTGGTAGAAGGAAAAGGTCCAAGCAGGGGGGAGGCAGTGGGAAAAAGTTGAGTCTTCCCCCGTCTAGAGTCTTTCACTGACCCATGTAGCTACACACAGCAGGGTGGATGCAGCCTGCTCTTCACTGCAGCATGTAGCTACATGCTATTCACACACCACCATGTGTAGTACAGACATAGGGCAGGTCTGCACTGGTACAGCTGTGAGCACTAGCACTTCAGTGATGCCACTACTACGCTGATGGAAGGGCTTCTCCCATCAGTGTACTTAATCCACCTCCGCGAGAGGCGGGAGCTATGTTAACAGGAGAAGCCCTCCCATCAATACAGCGCTCTCTACCCTGGGAGCTAGGTTGATATAATACGTCGCTCAGGGGTGTGGATTTTTTACATCCCTGAGTGACATAGTTATACCGATGTAAGTTTGTAGTGTAGATCTGGGATTTGTCTAAGTATTACTTTTGCACTACAGTTTGTGCTTTTTTTTGCTAACCAAGACAATACAGTATAGCTGTACATATTTATTTAAGCAATTATATAGCTTAATTTAAACATATTAAGTCTTAATTTTCATATTTTATTATGCTAGAAAATGGTGAATCATGTATTTCTTATTTACTAGGTAAAATTTTTACTTGCAATTTATATCAAGCTCTATTTCGATGGAAATTCAAATTAAATTAAAAATTCACAAAAAACAGAATTGCATTTTATTTTTTATTAAATAAAACTACATTAAATTCTCTCAATATATAAAAGTTTATCTTTTTTTAAATCAAAACATGCTTTGCATTTAAAACTCACTGAATTTATTAAACAAAAGTAGTAGTATCTGTGGTTAGTGAATTGAACTTGTTGTTTTGGTTACCATGTCCTTCAAGATTTTAGAACTAAATTAACAGATTAATAGATTTCCAAAACTGGAAGGAACTACTGTGAGCATGCAGGCTAACTTTCTGTATAGGGACCATAGAACTTCCCCAAAATAATTACTAAAGCATATGTTTTATAAAACATCCAATTTTGATTTAAAAGTTGCCAGCAATGGAGAATCCACCACAATCATATGTAAATTGTTCCAGTAGTTAATTACCTTCAATGTAAAAAAAATTAAAATCACTCCTGATTTCTAGTCTAAATTTGTTTAGCTTCAACTTCCAGCCATTGAATCATGTTATACCTTTCTCTGCTAGATTGAAGATTAAATATTTGTTCCCCATGTAGGTACTTAGTGTAATCAAGTCACCCCATAGCCTTCTCTTTGTTAAACTAATTAGACTGTGCTCCTTGAGTCTCAGGATAAGGCATGTTTTTTAACCCTTTAATCATTCTTGTGGCTCTTCTCTAAACCCTCTTCAATATATCAACATCCTTCTTGAACTGTAAACAGCTGAATTGTACTCCAGCTGTGGTCACACCAGTGCCAAAAACAGAAATACAATAATGTCTCTACTCCTTCTTGAGATTCCCCTATTTATGCATCCAGCCCTTTTGGCCACAGCTTCGCACTGGGAACTCATGTTCAGATGATTATCCACCATGCCTTCCAAAGTTTTTCAGACTCATTGCTTCACAGGATAGAGTCCCGCATCCTCAAAATATGGGGTACATTCTGTTTTCAGGGATGTGTACATTTAGATTTAACCATATTAAAAACACATATTGTTTGCTTGCACTCTGCTTACTAAACAATTCACATCACTCTATTAGTGACCTATTCTCTTCATTATTTACCACTCCCCCAACTATTGTGTCACCTGCAAACTTTATCAGTGAGGTTTTATGTTTTTCTTCCTAGAAGAGCTTATCCGTAAATCTAGTTTTTATTCACAAACTGGAAGAAGAAAACACGCTTTTCTGTTTTTTCAACTCCCAATTGATTTCTTAACTTTGAATAAACTAGTCATTGAACAGAAGTAGTTGAATAAACCTAAACAAGGAAAAAATATTCCTCCTGAACCTGCACAAGAGGATACTACTGTCAAAAACTGGTTTAGCTCTTCAACAGACTATGGTTCCAAGTACTTAGCCAGTAACTAACACTACTTCAGTCGTTTGACTTTATAACTTGCAGCAAACACGTATTGTTTAAATATCAGTTTTTTGCATATAAGATAAATTATTATAATAGCTTATAAATTTAACCCTTAACAGTTTGTCAATTTCAAATTTAATTTAAATAGGTTTATTTTAAGAAAATTAACCTGAATTTTAAAAAAAAATCAGATTTTTTAAAAAAATCTTCCATTTTTATCTGCCCTGCTGCCTTTGGTTCAACACAATTAGCTCTAAGCTTGGCATCCTGAGATGAAGTTAAATTTCCTTGATGCATTCCACCTTTTAACATCTCTGTGGGAAAAATTGTAAAGAAAGACTACTGAGCAAAGTAAAGCCTCACAAAAAAGTCCTATGTTTTAGGGATTGCTAATTTAAGACTGCAACACAGATTCCTAGACTGAATTTGACACAATGACATCCATCTGTGAAAAAGCTCCTGTCTTGCACTTTGTGAAGAGCAAAAACAAAATTTTATAGGATTCCTAAAGAAAAGTAAAGTAACAGTGGCCAATACTCCTGTTATATATATATAAAGGGAAGGGTAACAACCTTCCTGTATACTGTACAATAAAATCCCTCCTGGCCAGAGGCACAAAATCCTTTTACCTGTAAAAGGTTAAGAAGCTCAGGTAACCTGGCTGGCACCTGACCAAAAGGACCAATAAGGGGACAAGATACTTTCAAACTGGGAGCGGGAGAAGGGGGGAAAGGTTTTGGTCTGTCTGTTCTGTGTGCTTGCCGGACACAGATCAAGGAAGCAAGCAATTCGACTCCATTAGAATTAGTAAGTACTAGCAAGGGGCACAATGCATTAGCTTATTTTTGTTTTGGCTTGTGATTTTCTCTGTGTTGAGAGGAAGGTGTACTCCTGGTTTTCTTTTTGTAACTTTGAAGTTTGGCCCAGAGGGAAATCCTCTGTGTTTTTTAATCTGATTGACCTGTAAGATTATCTTCCATTCTAATTTTACAGAGGTGCTTCATTTACCTTTTTTCTTTATTATAAAGTTCTGTTTCTTTTAGAATCTGACTGGGGTTTTTTCTAGTGTCCTAAAAAAACCCAAGGTTGGTCTGTGCTCATCTTGTTTATTCTCAAGCCTCCCCAGGAAAGGAGGGCTTGTGAGGGCTTGGGGGGCTATTAGAGGGGAGTAGGAACTCCAAGTGGTCCTTTCCCTGAGTTTGTCTAAATCACTTGGTGGTGGCAGCATTACCTAATCCAAGGTACAAGGGAGAATTTGTGCCTTGGGGAGTTTTTAACCTAAGCTGGTAGAAATAAGATGGGTGGGGTCTATATCCTAGAATTCAGAGTGGGGAGGGAACCCTGACAACTCCACTAAACCATCCCTGAAAAATGCAAGGACTAGTCAGATACAGAGATCCCAAAACTATGTTCTATCCACTGCTTTCACATATGTTTCCCTGTGATAGGGTGCATGTACCCAACATCTAACAGGACAAGGAAGGGGTTAAAGTCCTTCACTGAGAAAAGTGGAGAATATCTGCCCTGCCAACCCTGGGAAATCTGTCTGAGCTGCCAAGCATGGAGGGATGGCACTCCATTGGAACTCATTAAGGAGACAGTATTCAGGAGGGGATCCAGCTAGTAATTTACTGTGGGGGCAGAAGTGACATGAACATCTTTCTACACTGACCTGTAAAAATATATTAGCTCTGAAGCCAAGGTACAGAAAATAACCAACTCTGCCAGAAAGGAGATGGGTTGTTTGTTTTAATTTAGTACCAACCCCATACACTTTCTGCTGGATAAGAGGAACTATTTATATTCTTCGGAGAAAATAAACATTTATTTATTTTCAGTGCTTTGCATAAAGAGACCATAGGTTTACTGTCTAGAAGCTAGAGGGCCATGGTTTCTAATACAGTAAAAAGAGATGGCTGTGCATAAAGCCCTAAAGTCTTTTGTGAGTCTTTTCCCATGGGTAGAACATTAAAGAATACCATTTTTCCATTTGCTCTGATATCCATTTGTTTCGGGGAACATGTATTGTGATATATTGGAGGATGCATGTCAGATTCTTGTGTTTAAAGTTTGTCATCAGTCAGCACAAAGGGTTCTTGTAATGATTTCCCTAATTCTCATGCAGCTCGCCCTCTCTCTTAATACAGCTAAACCTTCCCTGACAGAGAGAACTTTATCCACAGACTTAAGAAATATTTCTGAAGAGCAACATTTGGTCTGTGTTAAGCACCAGATTGCACCAAGAGACAAATATATTTAAAAAACCCTAGGTGAAGATATTCTATGAACTCTCAACACTCCTAAAAAAAATTTGTTTACCTACCCTAACACAATTATCAATACACTCAAGCATTTCTGTATAAGCACTTGTACATATACTCAGGTACCAAGGGCACACATTTGCAGCAAGTGCATGTAACTTGGGTTTGCTTGCCAAGTGAGGTTGCCTCCCTCCTTGGCTACAGTTATGAAAAAGTGCTTTTGTTCAAGTGGGAAAACAAATTAATATATTCCCCAGTTCCCCAACCCTCCTTGTCAGCCAGCACATGCACTGTGGGGGCCCAGCATTTATTGGAGGAAAAGGAAGAACAGCAGCCTATGAGCCTCCTTTTTAAATACTGGCACAAGAGCACGGAATGCAGAGCCATCCCAATCCCTATTTCTCCTGTAGCCCTACCCATAATCCCCAACTCAGGGTTTGAAATTGACTGTACAGTAGTGGAATCACTCAGCCTTAAAACAGCTTCTGCATACTGGGCTACCTGTAGACAGGAAGATCACACTCTGCATCCACTGGAAGGAATCAGAGCCATGTCTGGGCTTTAGCTGTGCCTCTGCTAAGCACTATGACCATTCACTAGCCAGATGTAAATTATGGGAGGGAGTAGCAAATCTGCCTTGTCTAACACTGCACATCTCCAGCAGTTTCTCTACAGCAAGGGATAGAAAGAAACTGAATACACTGGACTCATCACCTCCACGGCTTCTCAGCCTCTGGATTCAAGGAAAGTAGTAGTCATAGTGGCAACCCCCATCAGCAGTTTCTTCAGTAACACACTGATGGGAAAAGTGTGATGGCATGCAACTAACTATTGATAAAACATACAAGTTCTTCTACAGAAATGCTAGTTCTCATATTGACTGGGTACATGTCGTAGGTGCCGACTCCGTGGGTGCTTCAGGGCTGGAGCACCCATGGAAAAAAAATCAGCAGGTGCTCAGCACCCACAGGCAGCCAGCTCCCTCTCCCAGTGCCTCCTGACCGTGAGCAGCCCCGCCAATCAACTCCTTCCCCTCCCTCCCAGCACCTCCCGCCCGCCACGATCAGTTATTTTGCGGCATGCAGGATGCGCTGGGGGAAAGGAGGCGCTCAGAGGAAGGGGTGGAATTGGGTGGGAAGAGGCGGGGAAGAGGCAGGGCGTTGGCAGAATGGGGGCACGAAGTGCCAGAGTGGTGGTGGCAGCAGGGCCTGAGTGGAGTGGGGGCTTGGGGAAGGAGGTGGGTGGGATAGGAGCTAGGGATGGAGCGGGGGGATTGAGCATCTCCGGGGCCCAGAAGAAACTGGCACCTGTGGTACATGTGGTACAGAAAGGATGGGATGCAGAGATAACATGTCTAGACACCATTAATGACTGCTTCTTGGAACAGCTTGTCCTGGAACGCACAAAGTGAGAGGCAATTCTTGTTTAGTTCTAAGTGGAGCACAGGATCTTGTCCATGAGGTAAATACAGCTGAACCACGCAATAGCAGCAAATATAATGTAATTAGATTTAACACCCTTGTAGAGGAGGAAAATGTCAAAGAAACCCAACACAGTAGAATTTAACTTCAAAAAAGGGAACTACACAGGCATGAGGAAGCTAGTTAAACAAACAGTCACAAGCTGTGTTCCCTCTAAGCTGTGTGGCCACATGGCCACTCAGAAGTGATTCAAGTGCCACACACTTGATTAGCAGAGCCACGCACATACAGCAACATGTGTTCAGGTGCCCCTCGCCCTGCTGCTTCGCAGCCACATTGCTCCTGCAGCTGCTCCTAGGACCTTCCTGCTGCCTGTGCAGAGCGGGGGTGGAGGAGGGTGCTGATGTCAGGGTGTTTCCCCCTCACACCCCTGTAACCCATCTCCACAGAGCAGGGGACAAGGGACTGGGGGCTCAGGACTTGAGCAGGAGAGAGCTGCTATGGTCTAAGGTTTGAACCAGTTTTTTGGGTGGGTGGGTGAGTCAGTGCCTTAAAGAAACAGCACACGATCTCTCAGAAACTTCCCCAGCAGCCAGCATACATACTGTCTCTGTGTCAGACACAAACACAATCTTTCATGCTCACCTCCCAACACATACTTGTATTATTGTTATTGTTACTTCTTGGTACTTCCTGCAGTGCACATATATTCTCTGTAATTTTATTCTTTCAAAGTGTGTTATCTTAAGTTTTTTGACTGGTCTATGCAGTTCATAATTTTTATTTCTCTCTTACACTTAAATTTAATTCTTTGAGTAGTGAGTTATAAAATGCCTAACTTGTCCTGGCTGGTGTAATTATCCCTATGGTAACTTTAAAGATATATATATATATGTTATATCTAGGTTTTTGTTTCTATTGGTGGCGCACATCCGTACGTACCTCAGTGCACATAACAAAATTTATTCCGCACATGGATGGAAAAAGTTAGAGGGAACATTGGTCACAAGGGTGAAAGGCATAAAAAGGAAAGCAGACTATTTAAAAACTGCATGATACTGCCTCAGACTAAATGTATACCTCAAATCCAAAAAACAGGACAAGAACCAAAAAAATGCCCCAAGGCCAAACAGCAGAGAAAAAGAAGTAGAGAAAGGCAAAAGGCATCCTTTAAAAATTGGGAGTCAACTCCTACTGAGCAAAATAGAAATAAGCTCTGGCAAGTCAAGTGTAAAAATATAATACGGCTGGCCAAAAAAATAATTTGAGGAGCAACTAACTAAAGATGAGAAATATGCTGTTAGTTTTTATAAGTACATCAGAAGCAAGAAGCCTGCCAAACAATCAATGAGGCCACTGGACCAGTGAGGTGATAAAGGAGCACTTAAGAAAGACAACACCATTGAAAAGAAGCTGAATACATTCTTTGCATCAGTCTTCACTGCAAAGGCTATGGGGGAGATTCCCACACCCAAGCCATTGTTTTTATGTGACAAATTAGAGGAACTGAGGTATCATTAGAGATGGGTTTGGAACAAATTGAATAGTAATAAGTCACCAGGGCCCGATGGTATTCACCCACGAGTTCTGAAGGAATTCAAATATGAAACCACAGAACCACTGCAAATGTTATGTGGATTTTTTAAAAAGACACTAAAGAAATCCTGGCAGTTGGAAGCCAGAAGTGTAACTTCAGTACCAGGCAAACTGGTTGAAATTATAGCAAAGAACAGAATTATCAGACACAGATGATCATGATATCTTGGGGAAGAGTCAACATTGCTCTTGTAAAGGGAAATCATGTGTCACCAATGTATTAGAATTCTTTGATGGATTCAACAAGCATGTGGATAAGAGTGATCCAATTGATATAGTGGACTTGGTCTTTCAGAAAGCCTTTGATAAGGTCGCACATGAAAGGCTCTTCAGCAAAGTCATGAGACAAGAAAAAAGGTCCTCTCATGGGTCAATAAGTTAATAAAAGACAGAAAACAAAGAAAAGGACTAAATGAATAGGAATAGTTTGATTTCTATATGGGGGGGCCACTCCAGTCAGGCCAATGGGGCCACATTGTACCTGCCCACAGGAGTGCTATTTCAGATTTATTTATTTTTAGGAGAGGCCACTTTAGCCCCCTGGAATTATGGTTACTCAGGCACTCTAGGGTTTTCTTTGTTTTAAGATAATAATGTGAAAATTTATCAGACAGGAGCACTTTATCTAATTCCTGTATCAAGAAAGAAAATTAAAATTAAATATTAGACCCACTCAGCTCTAATACTAACATGTTCTGACATCTGGTGGAAAGTCACTTAAGGGACACTGGTTAGGTTTAAAATTGTAATGTATATTCTTACTCAGATATTCTTACTGAAGTCAGAAGCGACCATCATGATCATCTAGTCTGCACCTTGCAGGCCACAAAACCTCACCCACTCACTCCTGTAATGGCCCCTAAGCTCTGGCTGTGTAACTGACATCCTCAAATCATGGTTTAAAGACTGCAAGTTACACAGGATTCATCATTTACACTAGTTTAAAACTGCAAGTGACCCATGCTGCAGAGGAAGGCAAAAAAAAAACAACAACAGGGTCTCTGCCAATCTGATCTGGGGGAAAATTCCTTCCTGACCCCATATATGGTGATCAGTTAGACCCTTAGCAAGTAGGCAAGACCCACCAGGAAGATACCCGGGAAAGAATTATCTGTAGTAACTCAGAGCCCCCCTCCCCTCCCATCTAGTGTCCTGCCTCCAGTCATTGGGGATTTTTGCTACAGACAAGGATGGGCCACACGTCACTTTAGGCAGTCCTGTCATACCATCCCCTCTATAAACTCATCAAGCTCAGTTTTGAAGCCAGTTCGGCTTTTTGCCCCCACTGCTCCTCTTGGGAGGCTGCTCCAGAACTTTACTCCTCTGATGGTTAGAACCCTTCCCCTAATTTCAAGCCTAAACTTGTGGATGGCTAGTTTATAGCCATTTGTTCTGGAGTTCACATTGGTGCTTAATTTAAATAACTCCTCTCCCTCCCTGGTTTTTATCCCTCTGATGTATTTATAGAGAGTAATCATATGGTTAGGCTAAACAAGCCAAGCTCTTTGAGTCTCCTTTCATAAGGTGGGTTTTCCATTCCTCCAGTCATCCTACTAGCCCTTCTCTGCATCTGTTCCAGTTTAAATTCATCTTTCTTAAACACGGAAGACCAGAACTGTATACAGTACTCCAGATGAGGTGTCACCAGTGCCTTGTATAATGGTACTAACACTTCCCTGTCTCTACTGGAAGTACCTCGCCTGATGCACTCCAGGACTGTGTTAGCCTTTTTCTCGGCTGCATCACATTGATGACTCATAGTCATCCTGTGATCAACCAATACATCCAGGTCTTTCTCCTCCTCTGTCATTTCCAACGGAAAAGTCCCCAGCTTATAGCAAAAATTCTTGTTATTAGTCCCTAAATACATGACCTTGCGCTTTGCACTATTAAATTTCATCCCATTTCTATTACTACAGTTTACAAGGTCACCCAGATCTTCTTGTATGATATTCCAGTCCTTCTCCATAATTGGCAATACCTTCCAACTTTGTGTCATCTGTAAATTTTATTAGTACATACCCACTTTTTGTGCCAAGGTCAGTAATAAAAATGTTAAATACGATTGGTCCCAAGACAGATCCCTGAGGAATTCCACTAGTAACCTCCCTCCAGCCTGACAGCTCACCTTTCAGTATGACCTCTTGCAATCTCCCCTTTAATCAGTTCCTTATCCACCTTTCAGTTCTCATATTAATCCCCATCTTCTCCAGTTTAACTAATAATTTCTTATGTGGAACTGTATCAAATGCCTTACTGACATCCAGGTAGATTAGGTCTACTGCATTTCTTTTGTCTAAAAATCAGTTATCTTCTCAAAGAAAGATATCTGTAACTTTTGTCACTACCTCTTGAATAGGACAATTGAAACAATTGTAGAAAAATCTACAATTACTTTCTATCATTGAGCAAAAAGAACAAGGAGTACTTGTGGCACCTTAGAGACTAACAAATTTATTTGGGCATAAACTTTTATGGGCTAAAACCCACTTACTTTTTGCAGTTCACCAAGCTTGGAACAGACCATTTAACTTTATGAAATAGCCTAACAGCCCTTTCTTATCTTAATCACCTATTAATTACTCTTGTTATAAACAAACTCTGAGTCCACCCCTCAGGGGCCCAAGTTGGGAGAACTCTCCTGTCTCCTCTGCAGAACTGATTATATTGCACACTAAAGCTGCCTCCCTGAGGCTTGCAGTTTTTTTGGGGGGGGGGGGGGGGGGGGGGAGAACGCCCCCCCATGTCCCATCCCAAATCCTCCCATGACTAAGTGGTCAGTTTTCACAGTGGAGAGAGGTACATAGCAGGGTCCCCGCAAGGATCTGTACTGCAACCATAGGCACCGGCTTCCTCTGGGCCCCGGGGCATGGCAAAGTTTGCAGATGATACAAAATTACTTAAGATAGTCAGTTTTGGATTTAACTGTGAAGAGTTACAAAGGAATCTCACAATACTGGGTGACTGGGCAACAGAAAGGCAGAGGAAATCCAATATGGATAAATGTAAAGTGCACATTGGAAAACATAATCCTCCCTCCACATACAAAATGACGGGGTCTAAATGGGTTGTTACCACTCAAGAAAAAGATTTGAGAGTCATCATGGACAGTTCACCAAAAACATCTGCTCACTGTGCAGCAGCAGTCAAAAAGCTAACAATGTTAGGATGCATTGGGAAAGGGAACAACAATAAGATAGAAAATATCATAATAACACTATATAAATCCATGGTACGCACCCACCTTGAACACTGTGCAGTTCTGGTTGCCCCATCTCAAAAAAGATACGTTAAAACTGGGAAAAGTACAGAGAAAAGCAACAAAAGGGGTGTAAAACAACTTCCATATGCGGAGAGATTAAAAAGAGCAGGACTGCTCATCTTAGGAAAGAGATGACAAAAGGGAGATACGATAGAGGTCTATAAAATCATGAATGGTGTGGAGAAAGTGAATAAGGAGGTGTTCTAGAATCACAGATCTTAAGCTGACTGGTCTGTAATTCCCCACGTTGTCATTATTTCTCTTTTTATAGATTGGCATTATATTTGCCCTTTTCCAGTCATCTGGAATCTCTCCTCCATCTTCCATTACTTTTCAAAGATAATCACTAATGGCTCAGATATCTCCTCAGTCAGCTGCTTGAATTATTTACCTCTTGACGTAACACAAGAACCAGGAGTCACCCAATGAAATTAGTAGGTAGTACTTCTTCACACAATACACAGTCAACCTGTGAAACTCATTGCCAAGGGATGTTGTAAAGGTCAAAGTATTATTGGGGTCAAAAAAGACTTAGATAAGTTCAGGGTGGATAGGTCCATCAACATGTTCTGGGTGTCCCTAAACCTCTGACTTCCACAAGGCAGACCTGGGCGACAGGGGATGGATCCCTGTTGAGTTCCATCTCTCTGAAGCATATGGCACCTGCCACTATCAGAAGAGAGGATACTGAGCGAGATGGACTATTGGTCTGACTCTATATGGCCATTCTTACGACGCCAGCCTACTCAAAGGAGGCCTCAGCTCTTCCTCAGCTAAACCTCATTCAGTAAGGCCAGACGAGGGAGGGAGCAGTTTCAGAGATCACATCTTCTATACCAGCGGTCTCCAAACTTTTTGGCTCGCGCACCCCCAGGGTGAAGACCGGAAGACCTGCCGCAGACGCGCTGCTGATGGAAGAAGAACAGAAGACTTACCGCAGGCGGGCCGCAAGAGGGGAACACCAGCCGTGGACATGCAGAGCTGCTGCTGAAGGAAAAAAACAGCGGAGTGCCATCTGGCGGCGTTCCTGCTGCTGCGCACCCCTGGGATCATCTCGCACATCCCAGTTTGGAGACCCCTGTTCTATACAACACTGCTACAGCAAAGCTGATTTAGCAGATAAGTGAAGCAAAGGGAAGTAGAAATATGGAGTGCAGGCAGAGGAAAAGGCAGAAAGGCATACTGGAGGGGGAAGGAGTATGCAGGAATAGTAGGCAGCAGACGGAAGAGAGAGGGGTAAAAGGACAGGGAAACAAGATTAAAGGAAAAGAAAACCCCAAGGAATTAGAAGAGAAGTTACAGGAGGAGGTAAGTGTGGGATAAGCAACTTGGGGAGTAGAATCCAAGGGGGGGAAAATGTTGGGGCGGGGGGGAAATGTTGCAAAATGCTTCATTTTAAGACTAGAACTGTAGGGATTGTGTCTCAGTTTCTTTATACTTCAGAATCCAGTAGCTAGTACTGCTAATTGGTGTGGTAGCTAAAAAAATACAGAAATGCAACTTGCCGTCCCACTCTCCCTTCTACAAATAAACAAAAAACTTAAATCTTCCCCATTTTAAAAGGTAGGGAGAGATTCCCCTACTTTCATCCTCACTCAGATTAAAATGAAATTAAAGCCATGGCATTTTAAAACAGTCCATACGCACCACGAGCAATGCACAACCAACACTACAATACTGCCAACTTTGGTAAATACTAACAAACTTTTAAAGTAATTTTCATACAATGCAGATATAGTAATTCAGCCAAAACCTTTATTTTTAAAGATATTTTCTTCAACTTAAATGTTGCTCCACAGCAAACCACCAATTATTTAGCCAATCAATTTTTGGCCTAATAAGCTACAATTTTATATTAATAAAACACAATCCATGAAACATTTCAACTTCTACTCCTTAAAAAACCCTTCTTGTAGCTACTCATATACAAGAGGGTCATCAAATAAAACACATATCCTTACTGAGGCTTCTCCAACTAAAGCCACTTTGCTGGAACCTAAAAAGGGACCATTCAGGCTTGTGATAGCATCAAACATAATTTAGGCCTATGCACCACTTGAGAGCCTTACCGGACATGGAAAGCAGAAAAGGTCCTAGGAGTACTGCAATGACTCATTCAATCCCCCTCTTTTCTAGCAATTGCATAATGATGAGCAATTCCAGCAGCTCCCAACCTTTCGGACCTGCCTGTCACAAGGCTGATTTATTAGCACTTGTTTGAATATCCTCCATATTACCCAATGACTGCAGCCAGTATTCCAGAACTTGATAATCAGTTAAAGAAATTTCTCACAAATGAATCTGGGTTAAACATACTTTATCAGGGCACTAAATCTTGCCTCATATTTCCAACATCTAGGAGGTAGGTAAGAAAAAAAAATTGGCAGATTTTCAAAGGTGTGCCCCACAAAGTTTTTATCAACAGCCATGCATATTAATTATCAGGGGGTAGCCATGTTAGTCTGTATACACAAAAACAATGAGGAGTCCGGTGGCACCTTAAATGCCCAAATAAATCTGTTAGTCTTTAAGGTGCTACCGGACTCCTCGTTGTTTTTATACATATTAATAGCTCCTCTCACATTGGAACTACTATACTTGTAGCAAAACCAGTGAAAAAAATGGCAAATATATGGCAAAACAGGCCCCATTCTACAAAGCCCTCCTATCAGACTGTCCAACTTTTTTTTAATCATTTATCATTTATGATCTGGACACTGAATGAACCAATATTTTTATTATGATTATTTGCACTGTATGTTGCCACTGAGTTTCAGAATCCACATATATGTGGTATTGATCCACTTCTTCAGCCCAAACTGTGGAAGGATCTACTTACCCAAAACATAAGATACAAGGCTGGGAGGGAACCATAATGTCTCTCTGCTAGAGACAATCTCACCAGTAGACTGCTCAAAAATGCAAGGACAACTACTGCTTTTAATCATTTTTCTTTAAATGTATCACACAAGTACAAGAGAATCTGAGGAGGCATCTTCATGGAGAAGTGATTTTTTTCTTCTGGATTTATGCACTAAAATGCAGTATTTCCACTAAAGACACAAAACATCACTCTGTAACAATGTGATTATATGGGCACTTTCTTTTTTGACATTTGGTTTGAAGAAATTGCCTGAATAAATTCTATTAGGCTGAAAAACATGAACAACAACATGTGTTGGAACAGTACGTCAGCATGGTTATTTTCTCTATGTTTACCCATCATTAGGATGTTATTTCCACTCTTTCAACAGTTCTACCACATTCTTAGCAACCTCAAGCAGACAACAGTCGTGCAATTCATTCATGCTAGAAAAAATACAATTATTATATTTTCAGACATGACAATAAATCTGTGAAGCTTAAATCCAGGTGATGCTACAATGATAGGCACTTTTAGAAATGCTCAGTGTGTGTGCACTTCAAAATGCTATTTGCATTTATTCCTCCACAAATCGATTCTCACAGAAACAAACTTACCTAGCTTTCGGTTTATCTGAGTCTAAGCAACATAAATAAATGGAGCCAGGGAGGAAGGGATTTTCAATTTCATGGGAAATTCTGAAATTTCAAAAATGTTTCCATTCTGAAACGGAACAAAAAATTTTGAAGTTTCCTATTCCAGAAAAGATATTGTTTGGAGCTGATGAAAATGTTTAGTTTCAATAGAACTGAAATGTTTCGTTTGGAGTTCAACTTTATTTTATATTATATTACATAATACAAAAATTTAAAATGGAAATGAAATGTCATTTTGAAATGGGAAAAAAATCAAAATCTTCTTTACCAGAAAGGTTGAAACTCTGACATAGGTGGCAATCACGTAGCCTCTGCTTTCTCCATATATCCCCTGACAGAGATGAGCTGTCCAGCACATATGTGCTTATGCCTGGGTTGTTAATCAACCAATTATTTAATCAGAGGTCACAGTCTTTTCATACTGTTGTATCCATGTGATTTTGTAATGCAATTACACAATGCCTCATGCACAGGGCCAGGAGCAACAACTCAATCCAGCCCTAGTGATGTGTCTTACTATCTCTATGTAAAAAAATTAAAGGTGTTGAATTTCTCATTCTTTGTTGCTAGAAGGCTGTGGCACAAACAGCAGACTCAATGCAACATCACTGAACAAGCTCAAAAGAGTCCTTTAATAAGAACAACTTTTTCAAGGCTTTCCTTTCTGCTGATATTTGAGTGTTTCTTTGCAGGAAATAGCACAAGGGTGCCTTTTGTTTCTACCAGCATGTTCACACTGGGAATAACTGAAAAACAGCAGATACTTGTTTTTTCCGCTAATTTAGCCTCTGATTTGCTTCATATTCCGATCCAGGTACGATTCAGGCCAGACATTTGTTTAACAAAAAACAGGTAGGTTTTTTAAAGGAGTGTTCATCTTTAGACTCAAATTCATTCAGAGATTTCTCTGAAGTACAAAGTACTAAGCTAGAAAAGGGAAAGCACATCCCATCCTGAAGGGATGGCATGAGTATTTGCATAGTTGTCACAAAAGTAATAATTACACTGATACACCATGGGAACAATGGTAATTTCACAGTAGCTCATGTTGCTATTATCACCCTATATCCTGATAACTGTGAAATTAATTTGTGGCACCACTGTATGTGTCAGCCATAAGCTGTTCCCTAGGTAACATTATGCTACTATTGAAAAGGAATGTTTGGCAGTAAAATGGGCAGCAGCAAACTGATTATACAAGAAGAAAGCGTCTCTCTATATACAAATAACCTGGCAATCAGTGAAGATGAGGAAAAGGACTCTATTGCTTTCTAAGAAGGGAGTTTATGCTATTAACTGACCATTATCCATTGACTGGAATAATTCAAATGTAAAACAAAGCGAGAAAATTACTATATTGTATTTAGTGTCAAAGCCCCATTGTTTTAAAATGCAGCCAAGAAACAGTACAAAAAATGCTGAACACTTCTTTTTTTCCCCATCAAGTCATTTTCCAAATTAACTGTTAAATGACTATTTTGAGTATAAAAGCAAATTCTGATATTTAGTAGAATAAAAGTTACATTTTTAAGTGATAAAAATACAGGTGTCACAGATCTGGTGATGTGCCTTTAGCTTGCTTGGGCCGGGCAGAGTTTAGGCCCACCCTGACTTTGGGCCTGATTTCTGACACCCCTCTTCACAGTGAGGACCCCACAGCCCAACTTCCCCAGCCTTCAAACTAGTGCCGTCTCTCCCAAGACCCCTCCCCAATTCCAGCAGCTCCTACACCTGCAGTGGGATTCTGGGAAATGTGAGAGCCTTCTGGTTTACTATTTTTCTCCTCAGGTGCACGTGACAGTGAAAGGCAACAGACACATAGACATTAGGATTCTAAAACACCCTTTCTCTTTACTTAGGTAGATATACAGAGATATACACTGACCTACACAAAATACTGAACACACCTACATGCATTCCCCTGCTTCAGGTTCTTCACCACTCTGGAGAGCCCTTTGAGCTTAGAAAGAGTTATCTGAGGTGTCCAGGATCCTTCCCCCGCACCTCATGGTTTCTCTTCAGAATCATGGTCAGGTCACTTTCTTTGTCCTTGGCTGGTCCCACAATTGAACTGGATCCTACCAGCTGCCATCTGATTGTTTATATAATACTATACATGTGCAGAATGGATTACTGACATAAGAGACGACATCCCTGCCCCAAAGACATTAGAAAACTAAAGTTCAATCTTGTAAATTGTTGAGCAGTTTTGTTAGGAGGTACCTACGGCCCTCGCTGCCCAATAAGTAAAGAGAAGAGGAGCGTACTAACCACCTCAGCAGGCTCTTAGCACCTTGCAGTATTGTTCACTTTATAAAGGCACAACATAACCAGAAGCAATAAATTGGTAGCAACAGTAGCAGTGATATTTGTGGAGAAACCGAAAATAAGATCAAAGGGCTAGTTAGTGAGTGAGTGTCTGTCTACCAAAGCGTCTTTCTTTGTTTTTAAAGGCACCTTAAGTTAAACTGTGTGCTAACAGGTAGTAACATCTCCTTACGAAAACCATCAGGAAAGCACTGACTTCAAGAAACATATCCATAAGTGGAATCCGTGTAAGGGGAGTCAAGGTGGGAGCAAAATGTTTGGTCAATAATAGGAATACCGAATCAAAATAAACTTTTCTATCATTCTGTTGGGTATCACACCGCTGTATTTGTGAGGCAGTATAATAAAGAGAAGGTAGGTACTATTATTCATGTCAAGTTTGGACACATTTTATTCTTCTTTAACCTAAAGCTTGCCTCTCTGAAGCCCATGTAGCTAAGGCTATGTTTGTATCTGTCTGTGAGAAAGCTGTTGAAACAACAGCAGCACTTCTTATACACAGAGATTCAGTGGGATTTTGTTCCTGAGAAAAAGCAACATCTCAATGTCAGTGCTAGTCATCAAAGCAAAGCAAGGTGGTGAGCAGACACTCTGATCTACTATATCCAGGGATGAGCATGTTTTGTCACTGCAATTTTGATCTTTATCTCTGACTGATATTCCTTTTGTGATTGTTACCACAAGATATTGCCCCAAGAACCCCGACAGACAATGTTCAAATATGCTTTTTCAATCCAAAACAGAGCTTTCTGAGCTTTAAAAGCAGCCCTGGTGATCTTAAGCCAGCTTTCAGAGTCCCAAAAGGGGCTAATCTAATATTCTTCGTTAAACACAGGCACATGCCATACTAAAATTGTGTCATTGCTCAGAGGAAAACTTTGACCACCCTCTAATTAATTATATATCCACAAGGCAATAAGCTCATTGATTCCTAGTCCCCAGGAACTGCATTGCACCCCCTGCCAAATCTACACCTGTCCTCATTCTCCCAACATTCACAAGCATTTCTTCTTTACCCATTTGCAATCATGTGACCTGTTTTTTTTTTTTTGCAAAGCTCCTCAGGTTTCTTAAATCCACATATGAACTCTACATAACATCTGTAGGAAAACTTTGCATTAACTATATTGGCTACTTGAGCCTATCTGGTTAGATGCCTGCTGGTCTCAGTACTGTTAAGTTTTCCCCATGGGAATTATCACCCATTAATATTTTGTCTGCAAGTTTCCTGCCGTGCTAGTCTCTTATAGACTCTTTATTCTCAGTTTGCAATCCGTGGTTATTTTCTTCTACCTACATGACATTGCTTTTGGCTCAGGGAGTATAGACCAAGCTTATTTAGCTGGCATCTTAACCCCTGTACATGCACCAGACTCTCTTCTTTATTTTCTTTTCTATGCTCTTCAGGTATCAGTGCTGAAACAATGCATAAATCAGCTAGAACTTACTTCTCAAAAACATGAGTGCTGCAGGTGACAAGCAACCTTTCCTGCATTGGCTCAATGATGTTAAAGGCATCTAGAGATGCTTTCTTTAAAAAAAGATATAAGTGTATTACTTTAGATCCATGGAAGGCTATGAAAACTCGTAGCAATTGCTACTCCTACTGTAAGCCCGAACTTGTAGTCTCTGGCAACATTTTTGTGGCTATGGGGCATTACATATTTTAATGGGTTAATTAACCCAGACCACATTAAGCATGACTGGATACTTAACATATGATGGTGGTTTAGTGAACTACTTGAAACTGATGGTGCCAGTACTATCTGAGGTAGATAAATGTTTGCATAAAAAGATCCACCATAGATATTAGCATCACTAGATATCCTCATCGGCAATCTCAGTAAAGAGGTGAAGGATTAATTTCATATAGACCCTGAACTATTCTTAATATTCCCTAGGGTGTGGGTCTTCCAAGTCAAATTTGAAGCACGCTCGCAGACAGTGTGCAACGTTTATAAAGCCACTCCCCATACTGTATTTCTTTTGCTGAGAGATTATTTTACTTTCTGGCCAGTGCAAAATCAAACAGAAAAAGAATAAATTTAAAAAGGAGGAGATGTACCTAACTACTTTAATTTTAAAACTTTTCAGGGAAAGGCTCTGTATCTATAGGCAAATCTGTTAAAGAGGAAGAGTGGACCAATGGCAAGATTCTCCAGTTTGACCCAGCAGGGTAATTCTGGAAGGCAAGTTAGTCACAAGTGAAAAAGCTGCTTCATTACCCTGTCTCCCCTGGACCTGTGCTACCTGGCCAATGGTTGACTGATTATGCTGCTAAAGTGCTGGGATCAAGCATCCTCACAGTCCTCAGAACCCAAGGAAAAAGCATTATATTCTCTTCATATTTTAACTCCTGTTATTATTTCTAGTATCTGCAGGATCTTCTTTCAAAAATTGATGAACACCTGTATTGTCCCACAAGATTATTGCTTCCAGACTGAACCAGTTTCACAAAAATAAGGTGTAGGGGGAAGAGAAAGTATACACTGAAGTTCTATCCAGCTAGAAATAGTACTTAATAACTAAATATTTTGTGATGCTGTAGCACATCATTCACATGCAGGTTTGTTAAAGTTTCTACAGAAAACCATTACTTACTTAAAATTAAGGTATGAAATCCTTGCCACAAAATGAAATCAAGGATACAAGGATACATAAGATACAATTACCACATTTACGCAACTGAGGTTATTAGCCTATATATGAAGCCTTTAAAATAACTTCCATTTGCACCTAAATTCTAACTGCAGATTTGATGCATTATCTAGGAAGAAGGCCATATTGCCTGCTGTGCTAAACTTACTGAAACATATAGAAAAACAGCATTGCTGTGTGATTTCCCTGCTTTACTACTTTGTAATTGGACCACACTACAGGAATGATGCTTCTTTGTACCATAACATTGAGTTACCATGATAATCTTATGGTTTCATGCTCTCAGCATAAAGGCATCTGGAATTACTGTTTTATATCAAGGATAAAAAGAGTATGACAGAATGAAAAGCATTGATCGAAAGTCTGATTTCAAAGCTCTGTTGATGATTCCAGGTTTTTTTAAATAAAAAGGAAAATTCACATTTCTTTACACTGTTGCATTTATGATAGATGAACTATGTAGCAGCACTTACCGTAGAGATTGCCTATGCCTTTCCATTCTAACAGCAAGATTCTCACTTGCCCTATGGTACCCAGGCAGAAGAATAAGTGTACATAAGGTGGATAGCAGGTTAGAGGAGAGAATAGCCTCGGTGGGGCAACTACTCTCCCTTCTGCACACCAGGGCAGGGATTGCACAGGAACAGGGAACAGGTAGAGACATGGCTCTGCCCCCACCCCATATGCATGAACCAGCACAGCACAGTTGTCTTAGAGGGCAAAATCTATGTCAGGTAAAGAGCTGGCAAAGTTTACTAGTTTCGTGAAGCAAAGAGAGGGAAAACAGGGAACAGATTGTAACTGATAGTCTACACTGAAAAATAAGGTGTGTTCTTAACTCAGGTGAGCTAATTCAAATTAAGCTAACTCAGGTTAAAATTGCAATAAAGATATGGCTACTTGGCTTTTAACTCGGGTTAGCAGCTTGAGTTAAAACCTATATGGGTATGTCTGGAAGGGAGCTTCACTGCAGGGATCATGATAGAGCACTAAAAATAGCTGTGTGGACATTGCAGCGCCAACGGAGCTGACCATCCGTGCTCAGACCCAAGGGACAGGGTAGGTCTGACTTTGGGTAGCTAGGCCAAGCCTCAGCCAGTGTAGCAACATCCACACAGCTATTTTCAGCACACTAGCATGAGCCTCACTAGCACAAGTCATCTAGCTGAGCTAGGAGGCTAGCTCCCAGCTTCACTGTCAACATACCCTTAAGGGCAGCTGGGAGACTGAAACTGAGCAGCTAACCAGAGTTAAAAGCCAAGTTGTAGTGTCTCTACAGGATATTTTAACCTGAGTTAACTAACACACGTTAGCTAAGTTGACCTCAGCTCTCCTGTTCCTGCCTCATACATTACACAGCATATACATTTGTGCATTGAGGGATGCAGTGGGTTCTGGATTCATTCAGACTAATTCAGAGGGATAGCTCAGTGGTTTGAGCATTAGCCTGCTAAACCAAGGGTTGTGAGTTCAATCCTTGAGAGGGCCATTTGGGATCTGGGGCAAAAATTGGGGACTGGTCCTCCTTTGAGCAGGGGGTTGGACTAGATGACCTTCTGAGATCCCTTCCAACCCTGATATTCTATGATTACACAACCCTGATTCATTCATTGTGTAACATGCACACCAACTGTGGGAGGGATCCTGCAAAAAAACTAGTATATGATCATGTGATAAAGGACTATGATAATGCATACCCACAAGGGGCAGAGTTAAGAATGCCTTGATAGTTTGTAATGTATGTTTGGGGTTGAAATATGAACAGAACAATTGTAGACAATGTAAGATAAATAAAAATAATGGAACATACCATTTGAGTAGAGGGTAATGTCTTCTTGTGGAGTTTCCTACACATTTTTGCCCAACAGAAGCAGAGAGGTTTACTGTGTTGTCAGTCAGGGGCTCTCCCTCTCCCTCCTGCACCACAACTGTTCCCACTCTGGGATAGCACTAGGACAGGAGGAGTATATATTGTACCCAGTTAAAATGTGTTTGCGTGTGTTCTGGCATGTGCTTCCTCAACAGCCCTTGAGGAATGTTTGCAGAGTCAGTGAGAATGCCTTCAAGAACAGCCACTGGTACAGGGGCCTGCTGTACAATTCTCCCGGAAGCAGGCTGTGACTTAACAGCCACAATATAGACTTCAGTAAGAGATAACATCCCATAGGGACCAGACTGAGTGCAATATCTTTTAAAATTATATATATATATATAAATTGTTTAATTTTTAATGTTTCCCTGCTAATTCCCAAATCCTAGGAAAGAGGGCAATTCCCACCTCAATTAATTATGTCAGGGGGAGGCCACAGGAGGCAGCACTTATTTAAAGATGGAAGAGAGGCTAAAAAACAGCAGCAGCTGCTACCTGAGAAGATTTGAAGCTGGAGGGGTCAGGTGGGGTTACCCCCACATTAACTCAGAGATCAAAGCCAGCCACCAGTGGAGTAATGAGTTGTGTGTTTCTGGGGAAATCAGTGCATTGGTTATATGCTGTTAAACCTGCTTGCTCGTCACGAGAAAAATTAGATTACTTCATTGCTTTATATATTCAATAGGAAAGAAATAAACCCATTTTTTCTGAGTGGTCTTAGATAACTGTGAAATATTATTTCATAAATTTTAATGCTTCTAAAATAAAACTCATTCACATAAATATTTGCAAGCCTTTTACCTGATGTTAATAGTGTTATATTGAAAACTCTTTGGGACAAAGACCACCTCTCAACTTTTTATGCACTGCCAAGCACTCCCTCAGCACTCAGTTACTAGTTATAAACAATTTTAGGTCCTACAGCAGGTCTTAAAAAAAGAGAGAACAAAATAACTGTCTTTCCATGTTATTAAAACAACAAGACCAATAATAACTTTAAACCTGTGAAATCAGTGATTTTCAGTATTGTAAATTCTATCAGAGTTGTATCTATAAAATAGGTTGATTTGCATTATATTCCAATTGAATTATATTTGATCTATGCAAATATCTTACTACATTTTACTTGATTAGGTCAGAATTCATTAGCTACAATGCACCTTTCTTTAAAGAAAAGCAGAGGCTAAAATGTTTTTAAACCCACTGTTTAAAGTTAAGCTCCTAAATTTAAGCACAGAAATAAAAGTGGCCTAATTTTCAAAGTTGCTGAACAGCTGCATCTGTTCCTGCCATTGATTGAAATGGCATTTGTGTGTGTACAATGCTGAGAGAGTACTCTGGGTCTACAGATGTAAATAGTTCTTGGATGGATTACCCAATAGGCAGACTAACTATATGCTTAGGGAACCAGCAAAGCAGGAGGCACCTAAAAAAATGAGACTTTTTGGGGAAAAAATTTGATATTTGATATTTCAAAAAAAAGCATCTAAGTAGTCATCATGGGAAAAATCAGAACTTTGTTAGACTTCCTTACACTCCACTACACACACTTGCCCCATTTTTCTGTTCTCTTTTTATTACTTATCCCCACCTAAACCGGGGAGAGGGGGTGCCCTACTAACGTAGATCGAAATAATGCGAGGAAATCAGATCCCGTCATGTATTGAAATAACTTTATGTTTTATTATTGATATATTCTTCTGAGTTATATGTACTTGATTCATTTTTTTTCTTTCATATATATATTATATATACATAAAAATAGTGTACGTTGTGTAATTTGTTGGGGTTTTTTTAAGTTCAGATAACTGAGATAAGGGGCAGGATGAAACATAACCGAGTGGCGCACAGAAACGTAAACTGGCGGAAGAAAAGAAACAAAAAACTAGTGAAATTTTCCAAAATCTTCCAAGGCTGACATCATTTTTCAAAGCGAATCCATCAGAAGCAACAACTTCTCTCAGTAGCACAGACATCGTTCCAAAACCTCTAGATGTTTCAGAGACTGACCCTTCTTCTATTGGTGAAACAAACACCATTCCAGAACATGTGGGTGTGTCAGAGACTGTAACTGATCATCCTACTCCTGGTGGTAAAATAGACATTTTCTAGAACGGGTGGATGTGTCAGAGACTGAATCTGCTCATGCTGTAAATAATAGGAGAAAAGATTCTAATATGTGGGTTGATTTCAGTACCGATGATGTAGCTTACTGGATAGATCGTGGACCAAATGACTGTCAACACCACACTGGGCCATTTGAGAAATCACGTCGGACTTTTACCAATGGCAAACAAACAAGATATTGTTCACAAAAAGAAGCGTTTAGAACAGAACAAATATGCCATATTCATACCATGTGCTGCACTCTCTCTCAATCTTGTTGGCCGCAGTGCTGTTGATTGTTGTCTGATGGCAGTAAGTTTTTTCTCAACAGTCCAGTTACTTTATACATTCTTCTCTGCCTCAACACACCGATGGGCAGTTCTTAAAACATATTTGGGCAATGATCGTGTGTTGAAATCTCTTTCTAATGCTCGCCGGGAGGCACATGCAGTGGCAACAAGTGCAATTCTGGAGTCCTACTCAAAGATTGTGGATGCATTAGAAAGTATAGCTGAGACTAATCACAAAAGGGAGAAACTATACGATAGGCAGAAAACACTGCAAACAAGATGCAAGAACTAGAGTTTGTATTCATGTTGACCATATGGAATGAAATTTTACAACACACTTTTACCACACAAGTCAAGCTCTCCAAGAAAAAGAATTGGATTTGAAAACATGTGCAGACCTCTATCAATCATTAGCAGACCACTTACACACTTTGAGGAATGATTTCGAAAGATTTGAAAACATATCAAAAGATATCTTACCTGATACTAACTACAAAGAAGCCCAGTCCCGCAAGCGAATCAGGAAAAAACAAGCAAATGATAGTAATACAACAGAAACAGAAACAGCATTGAATCCTAGAGACAAATTTTGCATATCTACTTACTACGCTATAATTGATACACTTGAAGCTCATATGAAGAGGAGAGGTGAAGTGTACAAAGAAGTATCAAGTAGATTTTCTTTTCTAAATGATATGGACTTATCTGACTAACAATATCCACAAGGTTCCCAAAAGCTAGCTGACTCATACCCTGTTGACTTGAACATGAACCTCTGTGGAGAAGTACGGCAGTTCCACTGTTATATGCGCTGTGACAAAGTTCCTCCTCTGCCTTGGTGGGTCCTGCGCTTATTGGCGGATTTTCTCACCTCAGAGGTTCACGGCAGCCCTCAGTTTGGCCACTTTCATAGCTCAAATCTGCCGTTCACTCAGTTAGCCTCATCATTGGCCAGCATGGGGAGAGGAAGAACAATCCCCGCGGTCTCTGCTGATCCACCTAGTGGATCGGGGAACAGGCCAGAGACCTTCCCCTCTGGTGGAACCCACAGTCCAGTTCAACTCCTCCGATATCAAGTAGGGAGTTGGGGGGATGGAGGGATGGGGGAACCCGGGCCCGCCCTCTATTCCAGGTTCCAGCCCAGGGCCCTATGGATTGCAGCTGTCTACAGTGGCTCCTGTAACACCTGCAACTCCCTGGGCTACTTCCCCATGGCGTCCTCCCAACACCTTCTTTATTCTCACCACAGGACCTTCCTCCCAATGTCCGATAATGCTTGTACTTCTCAGTCTTCCAGTAGTATGGCCTTCTCACTCTCAGCTTCTTGCGCCTCTTGCTCCCAGCTCCTCACACGCACCACAAACTGAAGTGAGCTCCTTTTTAAACCCAAGTGCCCCGATTAGCATGCCTTAATTGATTCTAGCAGTTTCTTAATTGGCTGCAGGTGTTCTAATCAGCTTGTCTGCCTTAATTGTTTTCAGAAAGTTCCTGATTGTTACCTTCCCTGTTATCTTACCCAGGCAAAAGGGACCTACCTAACCTGGGGCTAATATATCTGCCTTCAATTACTCTCCTGTAGCTATCTGGCCCGACCCTGTCACAATATGTAGATAATGGAACCCACATGGAGTCTATTGACTGCAACAGGTCTCCACAAAGGCTCACAGGAACAAGAGAGTGGGAGAAAGACACAAAGTGGATGGATGGTTTATTGTGTGGCTTGGATGAAATAAAGGACCGAAGACAGTCAAGAACAGGCAGAACTAGCAGCTGGCAAATTTATTACAAAAACAGTAGTTATAAAGAATTGGTCTCTAACCAGACAAAGAGGAGATGTTAAAAGAAAAAGAGGGCTGTAAATAACAATCTTTGTGAAATACATAACATCACACTGCAGGTGGGTTGGTGGTAGCAGAGACTGAACCCAGGACCTGTGTGTAAAAGCATGAGCCTCTAACTGCCGAACTAAAAGACCCAGCTGTGTTAGCCAAAGCTGTAGCAGGCTCATCAACCTCTGTATATGACTCACCACAATTAGAGTACAGAACACAGTGTGTGTGTGTGGAGTGGGGGGTTATGTATAGATTTACTGTCAAAATTATCTGTGGCAGTCTGAACTGTCACAGGGCGGGGCAGGAGGAACCACTTGATTCCAGATGAACAATTCTTCCAGAGGACGCTGGGAGTGGGAGAGGTCAGGAGTCTATATTAGCCAGACACAGTCATCTCAGAAAAAGAGGAGCTGCAGCAGTGGCAACACGCAAGAAGACTGCAGACTGAAGCAGTGCCAAAGGAAAAAAACAGATCCAGAGAGGGGCAGGAGAAGCAGTAATCACCCTGAGAAAAAGGAACGGAATTTGGGAAGAGTTGGGCATGAGCTGGCGCCTGCCCCCCAGTGAACTGTGGACTTGCCCCAGAGGTAAAGGAACTTGGTGGGGGGAGGGGAATTGTGTAGAGATGATGATAAGCAAAATACAGATGCATCCTTTTAATAAGTTCTCCTACAGTCCCTCTGGCATCCTTTACCTCCCCCCAGCCTTTCTGTAGTGATCAGATCACCCTGGCCCACCAGGCAATGGCTTGGGTCACATTTGGAGCTGTGGGATTTGCGACTTTGTCAGAGAAGCAACTCACCTTTGTGATTGTCTGCCAAACTCCCTGGGGCTGGTGAAAATTTATTGGTTCACACCTCCAAAACATGAAATCAGATTGTAAAACCTAAAAAGCCATGAGTAGGTTGCGTGGGGAAGAACATACACATCTGAAAAGCAACTGCGAACTCTATACATGTAGCACAAATTGTTTCAAAAGAAATAAGCTGTGTAACTAAAGGAGCTAAAATCCTGCCAGTCCATATTGCATGAATTGCTTGAGTTCTCTAGATCTCTGATCCCTGGCCATTAATTGTATCTGAAAGCAAATCTAAAGAAATACTTAAAGTGCCTAACTTCATTTTAGAAAATAATAAAGGGAGATAGATGGAGGGCTCTCAGCTTGCGTTAGTGTGTTTTTTTCTACTCTAACAATTTGCATATCTAACAATCCAGCTACTGAAAGTATGACACTGCACCAATGTCTTCCTTCTTTGGAGTCTTTGCGATAAACCATCTGTCACAGTGGTTTTCAAAAGTTTCTTTCACTACCAACATCAGACATGGGCTCCTGTGGTTTGCTAAAAAGCAAAAATTTTGACACTTATCCAATATGGTTTTTCACTTAAATCAAGACTAATGGGCTCAAAAAGCAAAAAAAAGATTCTCTCCCCCATCATCACAAATTGCAAGAAAAGTTCTTCTCTCTCCACTCCAAGATATGGTTATTAATGACACATGTACACACATGTCAATGATGTGCTTACAATACATGGCAAGACCCTGAAGATTTTACTCTGTCATTATAATAGGCACAACCACAGTAAATGAGAGGAACACATCCTTCCATCAGCTTTTGACCATCCTGTTGTTGCCATCTTCAGCTTGAGTCCAGGGGTTATGCATATTTACTCCTAGTCACCCTGCCTCATTTAAAAATATATGTGATACAGGCTCCACTAAAGACTTAAAAAAATAAGATTTGGATCATGCCCCTAAGAGCCATGATGGAAATTAATATAGCATTTAATAGGTTTCCATGATACAGCTTCTCAGAACTAGAGAAACTTACTTAATCCAGGCTGAAAACTGCAGTTCCGTTCTTGCTAAACTTCTATTTTCAGTTCCTTCAACATAATACACAGAGTTTAAATAGAACTATGTTGTTAGGTTGTGCTTTTAGCAAAAATAAAAGCACTGGTGCTTCTAATATTCATAGGAAATTACTAATAACCTGCATAGGTGGAATCCAGGATATGGGCCTAACACACACGGTATTAATTGCATTCACATACATATAAAATGCCATCACAAGTTGGTGTTTACAGGAATTTGATAGGTCCTGAAAGATGGCTAATGAGCTAAGCTGATTTTTTCTTGAGAACTTTGAAGAGACCTTAGTAAACTTTTCTACAATTTGCCAAAGTTGTCACATTCCCACCTGTCAACAGCACAAGTATTGTATTTCATTACTAATTACAATAATATCAATATGCAGTGTTGTTGTAGCCGTATCAGTCCTAGGATATTAGAGAGACAAAGTGAGTGAGGTAATATATTTTTTTGGACAAACTTCTGCTGGTGAGAGAAACAAGCTTTCAAACTACACACAGTGTCTTTTTCACCAAGAGAAGTTGGTCAAATAAATGATATTACCTCACCCACCTTGTCTCAATAATATCAATGACATAATAGACAAAATATATTCTAGTTTTTCCTGTAAATCACAACAGTGATGATGAAATGGCTTTTCTTATTAGAAATCTTACTAGGTCTTCCTGAAATAGTTTATATGAAACATGTTTTAAACAAGCAAAATATTACTGTACATAACCACATGATTGGTAATGATAATATGGGATTTAAATGTACATTTTTAAACAACTGAATATTTTTAAATTAATAAAACTTAGTATTTAGATTATGTTTTTCTGCTAGGTGCTTTTATTCCTTAGGTATCTTATAAGGGCAGCTCCGTTCTTGGATATAAAGCAATTATTAAGTCTGGATTGCAAAGCAAGATGCACTTCACTGTGATATTCTACAGAACTCAATAGAAATTTATAACCACGAGTCCTGATCATGTACTGTACATCACCTTAGGTCAGTTAAAATTACAGAACTTCAGTTTATTCTAGACAGGTGATTGAAGAAATGTTCAAGGGAAATCACAATCTCTCTAAACTGCCCGATCCCCCTCACTATGGTATTCCCTAAGGAGTCAGGCTTATTCTCCGATTTACCTCACCAGCTCAAAGTAAATTAAAATTCCCAAATGAAAAATCAGAAATTATATACTATATCTTGGACAACATGGGCGCAACAGCACATAAACCTATATAAGCTTCTAAGACCATATAAACTTGGAAAAACAATTCAACATCAAAATTTCCTGTCAAGGTATTATAAAGTAGACTACTTTGTTGAAGATCAATCTCACAATCAAGCTCAAAACGAGACAGTTTATGGTTTTCTTGATTTATATTTTAATTATATATAAGGCAGTGCAATCACTTTCTAAAGCACTGGAGATAAACACTGTGGGAATACAATGACAAGAAACTCACTGTGAGTTATACTACAACTAGAACCATGTGCGCCCCATATTTCAAAACTGTGCTGATTGTTTTTTGAAATTGCAAATCAAATATTAAGTACTCTAATTTATTCTTATAATAACTAGCAGTTTAAGCGGTATATAAAGATGCAGCACAAGGTCTACTATCTATTGAAGACAGCAGATTACTAGAAATCAAACAATGTAATGCTACAGGTCCACTCTATGTTCTAGGATGCTTTTAGCAAATGTACAGTGTCATAACCTGACCCAGCTCTGCTTTCTGGACAGAGACACACCATTGTGTTGTGATATGCTCCAACCTCTCAATTGCACGTGCTTGTAAGACCCCTGCATTTGGATAGCGACTGGTCACTGTTCCTAGTTGTGGGTCTCTCAGGTGCACTCCCAGATGCAGACCCCCATGTCTGACACCCTTCTTGGGCAGTGATACTCTGCAGTCTAGCCACCTAGACCCTGGAACCAGTGCCTCAGCCCTCCCAAACCACTCATAGCTTAGACATGCTCTCTGAGAGTCCATTTGGCTGTGGGAGACGAACGAACACAGGGTCAGCAAAGCAATTTCATAGCCACCAGGACTTTACTATTAAAGCACGTGAAAGTTAAAAAGCACATGAAAGTTACAGATCTATGGAAAACAACCCACCGTCCTGAACACAATCCCCTGGTCTGATCTCATCCTGAGTGTCCTGGTCAGTGTCCTTAAGCAACGCAGTCTTTCCTGTCTTTACTCTCTAGCAAGTTCTGCTTATCAGGGATGATGGAATGGCCTCCTTGCTTAAAAATGTGGCCATATTTTACAACAGTCTGTCCCATTTCTGACCCAGGCCCATACCCCATTCGTTTGTGTCAGTGTTCCTGTGTCCCAAGGGTTTGCACTGGTTATTGACGATCATTCAAAGTTGGCCCTCATGGTAGAAAACCTATTGTTCCAGTAGGGAAGAGTCATTCAGCGTTGATGGCTGTCTCATTGTTAGCCCTCTTCGAGGTGTCCCACAATCTAGCATGAATACACAATGTCTAGAACAGACTGACCTTGTAAAGATTAGACTGATTTTCAGCACCAGATGTCTCGACCCAACATCAAGGTTCCACTACACAGTGAGGGGTACAGTGAATGTTACAATCACAAAATGGTGTTCTCAAAACAATATGGAGTTCACAATTTGACCCAGACAACTTAACCCCATCTGTCAGACACAGTATAGATCTTCCTCCTTGTTTTGTAATACATTTAGGCATAGTACTACCAAAAGTTGCAAAGTGCTTCAAATGTTCTCTAGCTATTCCTATACTGGGCATATAAAATACCATACAAAATATAATTGGCTACACAGACATGTTCAGCACCTTCCATAAATTGCCACGTAATTAATTACTATGAATAAAAGTTACGTAAAATGATCCTCATCACGTGACGTCGATAAACATAGGAAATTCTAAGGAAAGTATGACCTCTTATCTTAATTTCCAGGAAGAAACAGAATATATTTAACTATCAGAAATGTACAGTGAGTAACATTTAGAACTTGAGAACATTTCAACACAGCTGAAAACAAAAACACAACATGATCTCCAAATTTAAAGTAGTGTCCAAATGATTGATTTGCTTTATCAAGGCCAAGATTTTAAAAAGCCACCAGTGATTTTTGGGTCCCAGTGTTTTTTGGGTGCTTAACTTGAAACATTTTACAGGACCCTGAATTTTTTCTTCTTGAGTTGCTATAATCATATAAGGGAGTACAGCATAGTTACACTTAGGAGGAAAGAGGAAACAAAGCAACTTTCAGTAAATCCATAGGAAGTACCACTTATCTCTCCCAAGTCAAGAAATGTCCCAAGCAGCATCTGAACAACAGATAAAATTATAAACAATGTGCATGGATAAAAATGGATGGATGAAAACTATGATAAATATCATGTTAGCAAGGAGTTGCTCATTGTCATATATCATTCCTGTTGGGGAAATTAAGACTAAACACTGGCAAGATATCAGGGAAGGATGGGAATGTTTGTCTATGGGGAATTTTTATTGATAAAGACCTTGTAGAAACACCTAAAAGGAAATCCATCATCTGCTGGAGAAGGCAAGACCAAGACCCTATAGAGTAACACCACTTTTCAAATGTATCCCAGATTTTAGACTACATTAAGAGGAAACTGATTATTACTAGCCTCATGACGAACAGGAACAGAACTGAATCAGTCCCTGTAGATTATGGTCCTAGAAAAGTGAGGTAGTAGAGAGGCGTAGTCTCATATCCACACTCTTCGTATAAGAGAATAAGGGACATGTGTGTCAAAAATGCATTACATAATTAATTCCATTCCATCCTGTCCAATTTTCCTCCTCTAGCTCTTACAGATGGAAATGGAAATATATCTGTCCTCTCTTGCTCAGGAATGTATATACCCGTAATTCAAATTTGAATATCTTTGTACGGAACTACAGAAAGGTCTAAACTAGTTAATAAGGAGGGACTTAGCGACATCTACACCAGGTATCCAAAAATTAATGGTTTTATTTTCTACTCATGAACTTGTAATCATACTCAGACAATCTCCCCAAGAAACAACCTACCCATATAAGGATACCATTCACAAAAGTAGGAGATGGATTCATCTAGAATTAGGATACATAAATGTATGTCCACTTAGCCACTCTTGATACCTCACTCCTTGATAACATAAACCATTTTGTCCTTGTTGGTAAAGTAAACAAACACATGCAGACCATCAGAGAGATCTCATGGGATACTGATAGAGGCACTGTTTGTCTAATGTTCTCTACTTTTGGACAGAGAAAATTTACATGAGATGTAATGCCCAACTGAATATTACTTATGTAGTACCCAAAAATTTGTTACAAGCTTTTAAGATATATAATAATTCAGGACTCTGCCATGAAGCACTTACATTAAAAATAGTAAAATACAGTTAGAGGGAATGAAAGGGAGTAACACAATACCTTCTGTCATTTCCCATTCCCCCGCCAAAAAAAATTTTCCTTCTGAATTTTACCTTTGACTTTATTATAGATTCTTGCCCCCAAGCCTCTGTTTACTATTTTTCTTTTAACCTTAGCCTGCCTGAGAAGGAAAACCAAAACCATTTCTCATAAAACCCAATTTACATTTCTAATACTAATCACCCTCAGGACTGCTCTAACTTGTACACCTGAAGGCACACCAGCACTCCCTGCCCGCCCCAGCTCATGCCCCTCCACATGCCACATGTGACAAGGCTTCAGGAGATAGCATAAAGGAAACAGGAATTTTGATGCAGCACTTAAGAATAGCAGAAAGAAGCTTTACAGAGGACCAGAATTTATCTCTTCTATAGTGGATCTGTGTTAAGATCAAATTGAGCCCTATTTAGGATATGTTTAATATTCTTATACACAGACATTATACATAGACTTTTATGCTATTGTTTCTGACAAGTTACTGTATAAAATACCAAACAAGATGAAAGTAATACATATTCAAAATATCTAAACCACTAGTTTTTCCACTTGTAAAACATGGATTCAAAAATTAAATTTCCATTCATGGTTTACTTAAGCTTAGCAATTACATTAAAATATGATAGTATATCCACAATGGTGTATTTATTAACAAGATTAACAAAACATTATAATCATACCAGCACTTCAATTATGTGTACTTAAAATTAAACCAAATTCTCACAATACCAATCATTATACCCTGAATAATGTTAACTATTTGCAGCTCATTATCTATGTCATGATCTAGGTGTAAAATAATATGCAAATTAGAACTAGGAGCATTTCCTAGGCTTTAGTATTATAGATATTCTGTGATTTTAAAAATATTTTGCACATGTTTAAAATTATACATAATATCTTACATAATGGTACAAACACACACCACAACCCTAAGAAATGTGTTTTTCATTTCATTCTTAATTTAAATATTTAAATTCAGAATTTAAATATACTTAAAATTTAAGTTGATTTTCTGTAGGGTTGTTTCTATCAGATTGCAGAGGTGCTGAATACTAGCACTTTAATGAACTACTGTGCTGAAATAATTGCTAGTTACTGGGATGACTTGTGGAAAGAAGACTTCAGCAGTATGAGTGCTCAGCTGTTGTACAAAATGTTCAAATCCAAGACTGAATATCCTTTGCATAAAGCTATTAAAGTGAAGAGGAAGACACAGTTTTCCTGCATCTTCCTGAAATGAATTCACAACTGTCTTGGAAGCTCAATGAACTGGATCATACTGGAGACCTTGCTTTAGATCTAGCCCTTTCTCTCAAAGATTGGAAAGCATTGATGTGAATATGGTGAACAAGAAAGGCTGGAGTCTGTTACACAAAGCCTTCCAAAGAAGAGAGAAGTTTGCTGCCAATTTTCTCATTAAAAATAGTGCCCATGTGAATGTTGCTACAGTGGGAAAACAGGAGACTGCTCTGCACCTTGTGTCATCATGCAGTTCCAAGAAGCACTGGCCAGCTGTGATGTCAGAGATGACAAAGATTACAGTGTCCTTCTTACAGGCTGGAGCCAATCCAAACATGCAAGACTGCAAAGGAAGGACCCCATTACGTGCCTCAACTGTTGTTACAATTGATCCTCTATTCAGTCAGCTTCTCCAGTGCAAACAACTAGACTTAGAACTGAAGAAGGCTTGCAAGTCAGTATGTCACAGTGTCTGTCCTGTCTCAGTGTAGGGACCAGAGAGATCAAATCAAAAGTGAAGAGTGACAGAAACAACTGGACAAGCAAACAATGTAAAAGAAGAGGAAGAATATGTGCAGAGAAATGAAACACAGGGATTTTGTTGCAAGATAAGAGAACTAAATGGCGCATATGAGTTGAAGATGTTGGCCGTGAAAAACAGGCAGGGACAAATAATTGAGGATGAACAACCAAGAATAAGTGATTGAAAAACATTTTGAAGAGCTGTACAATGTACAGAACACACTAAATAAACAGTTCTGGAAAAACTTCCCTGTACAAATGAGGGAGAACAGATACCAAAATTCTAAGTAGTAAAAATCTTGACAGAAAGTTTTAAAAAGAAAAAGGGAAGTGACAACATAACTGCAGAGCTGCCGGAAACACACAGTAAAAGTGATCCACAAGTTATTTAACAAGATTTACAAACAAGAGCAAGTGCTGAGAAAATGCAGGAAAGTAATAATAGTACCGATATATAAAAAAGGAGATAAGAAACTACAGATGAATCAGTTTATTGAGCATGCCAGAAAAAGCATTCACCAAGATGTTCCAGAAGAGAATGAGGAGGTACATGGACGTGGTGCTTCCAGAGGAACAGGTTTGAGTCAGGATGAAATACAATACATCCATTATTTGTGATAAGACAGATATTGGAGAAGTACATGGAACACAACTAAACCTGTTACTACTTTTCAACATGGTGACAAAGAACTAGAACAAGTGGAAACATCTGTGTACACTGGGGGACTAGTACAGAAGAATGGGAATTGTGAAGATGACATAAAAGAACCACCAGACTTGCTGGTATTGCATTTGGAAAACTCTGCAAGGTCTGGAAGGCTAAAGACATTTCAATAAAAATGAAAACGGGATATCTGAGACAATTGTCATACTGCTGCTCAGACAGGTCGGACTGCTGGAATATGAAGAAAGCTGATGAACAAACTATACTGACTGCAAAAATGAAGTGGCTGAGGGAAATACTGAGAGTTTCAAGAAAGCAAAACTTAAAAAATTAAATGAGAAGATAAGCTGTTACAGACGATCCAAAACAGACGATCGTGATAGCTTGGACTTGTGTCAAGAATGGACCTGGAAAAGATGCCATACATGACAATACATACTAAAGTGCAAGGACCTAGAAGACAGGAAGACCAATGATGCATTGGATTGACCTGTTGGAGACATAGAATAAAAAGGTTTAAGGATTAACAAAGCCACAAAGCTGATACAAGACAGAAAGTGGGGGAAACACTTCATTCAGCCCCATCGTCTCTGCTGAGCTGACAGACAGGAATCAAAGACAGAAGACCCTTTTTATACAGAAGTACAGTGATATTCATATTCTAAGAGCATGTTTAAATCTATGTTAAATTGAGTGTTTTTTCCCCACAAAAGAAAGATAAAATGGGAGGTCTTGTTCCAAACTGGGCCACTGGGGAGAAACATTCATTTGTGGCTCTTATCTGGTAGACAAGCAGTGATACTCTGGGAAATCAGAGTAAATTTGAGCAGACTTCCCACTAAACTTAGGGCTCATCTGAGATCTACTTAACTATCTAACTAGGTTTATTGATTGGTTGGTTTTACCATGGCTACAGAATCTGAGACTCCCTGTGTAACCCCTCACTACACACTTTTCCCAAATATGCAATCACACATGTATTTGAGGATCTGAGTTGTATCATCCATTCAGAAATATACAATAGCTTTGCCAGAATATATCTTTGTCCTCTCAGGGCCTGATTTTAAGTCCTTAGATGTCAATAGGAGTCTTTCCAATGATCTGATCCTCAAAGATGTATTCGCACAGAATCATAGGACTGGAAGGGACCTTGAGAGGTTATCTAGTCCAGTCCCCTGCACTCATGACGGGGTAAGCATTGTCTAGACCATTCCTGATAGGTGTTTGTCTAACCTGCTCTTAAAAATCTCCAATGATGGAGATTCCATAACCTCCCTAGGCAATTTATTCCAGTGCTTAAGCACCCTGACAGTTAGGAATGTCCAACTAATGTCCATCCTAATCCTCCCTTGCTTCAATTTAAGCCCATTGCTTCTTGTCCTATCCTCAGAGGTTAAGAAAAACATATTTTCTCCCTCCTCCTTGTAAAACCTTTTATGTACTTGGAAGCATAGTTATACATGACTAATTTGCTCATGGAGTTTGATCCTGTACCATTGAAGTCAATAGAAGCTTTGCCATTGGCTTCACTGGGTGTGTGATCAGGCAAGATACTAAATTACCCCCAAAAATAGGGGTGGTTCTCAAAACCATGAGAAGTTTTAGCCCTATGGAGCAAGTTATTTGGATACTGCCATTAAAAACAACATGTTGCTGTGCCACATTTCCAGGCACAAGATTTTTTCCTCCAATGTAATAGCTGGAATAAACGGTGTGCACAGTATTGTCAATACAGAACTCTCTGCTTCTCATTTTACACATCTCTAAGGTTTATCGGAGATCCAAAACAGAAAATTAAGCATTCAGGGACATGTGTGACTTTCTGGCACTGCTGAAAACTGTGGTGCCCTAGAACAATGAATGTTCATCCATAGATACAGTTTATTCGCTTGTGACAGATATGAGGACTTACCTCTGTGTTATATGAAGTTATTCAAGTATGATCAAGTGAAACTTGCTAATACAAGTGAGAAGTGTTTTATTTAACTCTTCAACAACACAAGAAAATTCAGCTGAATGAAAGCTGCTTATAAGATGAAAAAGAGGATTGTAATATTATATGATGTGTGTCACACCTCTCAGTGAAACAAAAGGCATTTCCCAGTCTGGTTTGTCCACTAAGAGATGAAACAGCTGAAAAGGAAGTTTGTGACAAGTCTTAAACCACTTTGGTGCTTCTAAGCGAACCTACCATATAGAACAACATACACCTCCAAAACAACCCCTTGTATCAGGTATACAACCTTTGAAATTCTGTCATTCCATGGCCACAGAATTTTGACCACCAGAGAAAGCATGCAGCAAATTCTAACAGTAAACTTTGGTGAGCCACGTGCCACAAAATGCTGCCACTGTAACCGTGAAATGTTTTAACACCGACTGTTAGAAACGGACCATCTTCTTGAAATCTAGCCTGTTTAAAAGGAAGTGTTTAAAAGTAGTTTCACATGCCACATCTGCCCCCAAATCACTTTTCTATGTTTACTGTTGTTTTCTCTCTCCTGTTGCAGTGTGAAAGACCCACACAAACAGAGGAAACAGACTGGCTATACAGAAGCAAGACCAAACATGACTACACAGAGACTGCTCTCAAATGCATGAAGTAAAGAAAATGAAAAACCAAAAATAACTTATCTAATCTTTCAATTGTTATGTGAACAATAGTAAGTGAAAATATTCAGATAGAAGTGGATTTGTTGTTCAAGTAATAAGAGCTTTCAAAACAGCCAGGATTGGATTTCATGTGTGAACACTCTTGCGAACAGTTATTTACACTCTTGTTCTTGGGAAGCAAGAGCACTGTGAACAAGACTGTAGATAAAAACTTGCTCATCTGAATATCCATAAATTTAAAGGGATTATGAATACTAACCAAATGAATTGGTGGCATGTGTTTGCAAGCGGACTCAGACTTGTTGTTGAATTTGTCCAAATCTTAAAATTACTCTCTTTGACACCAAAGAGAAGTTAAATGAAGTGGGGTCTGCATTGCTACACATTTTTGCCCTGTTAAGATTTTCCTTTTACTGCCCTGCTTTCAGAGTCACTTACTGGCACATAACTTCCATTATCATTTACATCACCTCTGAAATTGGTCAAATTAGTTTTCAAAGAATAAAAGATACTTCAGAAACCCTGGACCCAAATCTGCCACCTTTAGTCACATCGAGTAGTACCTTGCTTTGGGCCCAGTACAAATTACTTTAATTGGACTACTCTTGGAGCAAGGCACTACCCAGCGTGAGTAAGGATGGCAGAATTAGATCCATTCGTTGAGCAATTCTAATTTATTTTAAAAAATTCTAAGCATAATGCTAGATACTGAATGTATAAAATAAAGGGAGCTTCAGTATAAGTATTGTGTTAAAAAGATTGTGCTTACTTTGCAAGATGGAAACCATTGATTTTTTTAAGAAACACAGTAATGTAATCCTGTTAAAGTCGAATAGAAAAAGAAAGTACACGGGCCACTATATATAGAAAGTTAAATACAAATTAGGAGCAAATACAGCACCACTGTACATTCAAAGCACCACAGTACAATTTCTTAACACTTACACAATTTAGATGAACAATATTTTCATTCATTCACACTGTTCAGTATAAATATAAAACAAGGTACCCCTTAAGCATTTTAAGTAACAAATTAAACATTTACGTTTTTTACTGTGCAGTGAGGCTTAACATTTATGCAGCTTCAAAACCAAAGTACAGCCTCAAGGGATGCCTCTCTACTGACAAATTAATACCTTAGAGAATAGAGCTGAATGGTGGCAATGAACTCATTTGTTCCCCCAATAATGAAGAATGACTCTTTCTTTACCACATCTGTGACTGTTGCTATGGTGACCCAGACTTACCTCATTGCTTCTCGAAGTGCCCCACGTTCACTAAGAGTCGTATGCTTGATGTCATCAAAATTATTTTCTAGCATCTCACAGTTCTGCAATAAATGGAAAAATCCACATTAGATTCTTAAGCAGCATTCTAGCATCATAAATTATATTCACTGTAGTGAAAACATAACTGATTTATATTGTTTATATATTCACACAAATTATGCATTCTGTTTTAATTGCATAGAAGTCATTAAAAGCGACACTGTGAATTCAGTAACAAAGTAAGAACAAAAGCTTATGATATGGTTGTCCTGGAAATCCTTTTATCAGTGTTCTATAGTGTGGTATATAGAATTTTCTTCTATATCAATTTTTTTTTTTTTTTTTTTTAAGGAATAACAGATGTGTTCTTTTGCAGTAAAAAATGCTACAAAACTACTGTTATATCTAACAGGCAAACTTACAAATGTGGCAAAGTAGAAATACAATATGCTGAATTTAGACATCATAATCTATACATTAAATTCTGTACAATGAAACATTCCGTATTACATGAAAAAGACTAATCATCCTAAATTCTATGAGTTTCAAACTTTAAGATAGTGTGTTTATAAAGATATCACAACAGCTGATTAAGTTTTTTTTTCCAAACTGAAGAAGCAAAGGCTCTATTATTTCCAAATGAAAAGACTCTAGTATTTTCATTTCATTAAAATGAAATTAGCAATTTTGTGAGAATAAAAATTTAAAAAAAAAATAAATACCAAAATAGGCTTCTCCTTATGTAACCTGTTAATTCTTAGCAAACATATAGCAAGCTCCACTATTCAGAGTGCTGCCCCTGTTTTCCTCTCTAAATTTCTATTGAAACAGTAGGCCTGATTCTCTATTGCTATGTACCTTCTGAAGTCATTTATAACTTTGAAAAGCGAGTACCTTTTAGGAGGCATAATATAGTTTTAGAGAAATACAACACAATTATTATTACTATTATTCAATGACTATTTTAATTCCACACTTATAATTGCTAAAGTAACATGTTCATCAGAATCAAAACTAAGCTCACACAAAACAATTCACATTTTGAATTTAATTATTTACATTTTATTCTTATTTTACATGTAGTTTATTATTGTTTATAATATTTAGATGAATTTTACAGTGCACATCTTAAAAGATAAAAAAGGACAAATGGATCATATGAACATAACACCCTTCTCCTCTGTCAACACATTTTACATTTTCATAATTATATCCAATCTATGGCTATCACAATTATTACATATATATATCTTGCATGAAAGAAAAAATACTAATCAGTCTCCCGTATGTAACTTTATTAAAAGGTCTTATAAGCTGATCCAGCTAATATCAGAATTAGTCTTTTCTTTGAACTATGCTACAAAAATTAATACATACTATTAAACAGCTTACTTTATATGCAATAAAAAAATTTCAAATCAGTAAAAATAATGTGAAGTAAACTTATATGTGTAAGGAACTTTCTCCATGTCATCTCTTTTTTTAAATGCCATTTGAAAAACACTGCATGCTACCACACTACCAAGATGGTCATTGGATTAAGTTTTTTCCTCACATGCAGTACAATCAGTACTCCTTTGTATGGTAAAATCCTTCTCACCACACTCATTTGGTTAATGAGAGGACTCAAGTCAGTACTCTCAGTACAAGTCAGGCAAGCAGAATTTAGCCATACAAGAAAATATTTCTTTATTTAGATTTGTGTGCATTGTTCTTTGGGCTGTAAACTCATATGCAGACAGGTCATTTCTATAAAATACATCTGAGAAATTCAATCTGGCAATGCCAGTATTTCATAGAAATATAAGGCTGAAGGATCGTCAAGAGGTCTTCTAGTCTATCCCCCAGGGCTGTGGCAGGATTAAGAATACCCAGACTATCCCTGTCAGATGTTCATGCAACCTGTACTTAAAAACATCCAATGATGGCGATTCCATATAAGCACTCCTGATCCACCATAACCCACAAACAAAGCTGTGTGAATAACTGATTTTTTTTTTTTATTTGCTGGCAATTCTGAAACACAGACCCACACCCACACCCACACAAATACACTTTTCAGAAAACCAAGTAGTAAAAGCAGTTTATTTTGGGTCAAATGAAATATTTATTTTTACCTGAACCAAAATGTTTTGTTCTGATTTTGACATTTATATTTATTTTAAAAAACCCAAAGGAAATTTCAACACAAAAAGCCATTTCAAATCAAACAATCTAAATGCTATTTCAAAAATGACAAAACAAAATCTTTTCATTTTTTCAGAATTTTTTAACTTTTTGTTTGTTTGTTTTTAATTAAACAAACATTTTTGCTGTATGTACACAAATTCATGAAATTTTTCAGGTGACCCGAATCGGCATTATTTGCCAACAAAAGTTTTGGGCAACACATTTTCTCCAGGTCTATTCAACACTAAATGCCTCTTCACAACGAAATCAAATCATACCTTCTACTCCTCCAAAAAAGCTGTGGTAAGAGACAGGATTTGGGGCATGCCCTGTGTGACGGGTTGGATCACAGAAACCCCCTTCGGAACTGCCAACTGATATGCCAAGACTACTTCTGCTCCTGCTTTCCTACCCTGGCAGCTTAGTACTCCAGCATCCTGTCTTGCTGAGCCAGATATGCCAGTCTGCTCCAACACAGACCCAGAGTCTGAACCTCATGCCCCAAAGCTGCAGACTTAACTAAAAGCAACGTACAGAAGTGTTCCTGTCTTTAACACTCAGATGCCCAACTCCCAATGGGATCCAAACCCCAAATAAACGTATAAATTGTTTGCCCTCTATAACACTGATAAAGAGGTATGCACATCTGTTTGCCCCTCCCCCCCCAAGTATTAATACATCCTCTGGGTTAATTAATAAGTAAAAAGTGATTTTATTAAATACAGAAAGCAGTATTTAAGTGGTTCCAAGTAGTAACAGACAGAACAAAGTGAATTACCAAGCAAAATAAAATAAAACACACAAGTCTAAGTCTAGTATAGTAATAAAACTGAATACAGATAAAATCTCACCCTCAGAGATGTTTCAGTAAGTTTCTTCGACAGATTGGATGCCTTCCTAGTCTGGGCACAATCCTTTCCCCGGTACAGCCCTTGTTCCAGTTCAGGTGGTAGTTAGGGGATATCTCATGATGGCTGTCTCACTTTGTTCTGTTCCACCCACTTATATATCTTTTGCATAAGGCGGGAATCCTTTGTCTCTCTCTGGGTTCCCAACCCCTCCTTCTCAATGGAAAAGCACCAGTTTGAAGATGGATTTCAGTTCAGGTGACATGATCACATGTCACTGTAAGACTTCATTACCCACTTGCCAGCACACACACATACAGGAAGACTTACATGTAAAACAGCCATCTGCAGTCAATTGTCCTGGTTGATGGGAGCCATCAAGATTCCAAATCACCATTAATGGCCCACACTTTGCATAATTACAATAGGCCCTCAGAGTTATATTTCATATTTCTAGTTTCAGATACAAGAGTGATACATTTATACAAATAGGATGACCTCACTCAGTAGATTATAAGCTTTGTAATGATACCTTAGAAAAGACTTTTTGCATGAAGCATATTTCAGTTACATTATATTCAAACTCATTAGTATATTTTCATAAAATCATATAGAGTGCAACGTCACACCCTGAAACTCAACAGCCACAAGCTCTGTAGCTCAAAAGTGAAGGAGGAAGACAAGTTCAAGAGCATAGGGCCCTTCATTGAGAACACCCTACTTCCAGCCATAGTTGGACACCATCTAGGAACCATGAGCTTGAATGTCCCAGCCATCCTGTACTATGGGTATAAAATATGAGGAGAGACACGCAGGAAAATAATACAGGGTTTTACAGAGCAAAAATCAGCCCCCTTTCAACTGCTCCTGTAAACAAATTGGAATACATTACCAGCAGTGCTCCAGAGATTCCAAGTGGAAAGTACCACCAAAGTCTACTCTAGCCAACTTTCCTCATGGTCTACGTAGAGCACATTACATTTGTTTAGTTGGAGAGTAATAAAGGCAGCAAATCCACATTCAAAGAAAAGTTTGCAATCTTCTAGCCTAGCAAAGGGCTAAAGAATAAGCCCCCTTGACCACTAATATCTGGACATCCAAGCATAGCCAAGGAATAACAAAGCATGCAATTTACAGACCTAGACCAATAAATGCAATGTCTTTTTTTGAGACAGAAGATCTTACTCCTGTCATTTCCATCAATTGCTTTCAACCAACATTACCTTTGTCTTTCCCATCTAAGGCCCAATCTTGGCTAGACACTGGAAGAGCCATCAGCTTCACCATTCAGAGCAGATAAACTAAACTAGAGACTAGGACAAGCATCCTGTGAACTAGGACAAGCATCCCATACCACCAAATTATCTCCCTCTGTGGTTTTTCATATATGTGAGTGGACATAGCAATACACCTCAGGAGAAAGCCCTAGGGTCAGCAGAGCAATCATCCAGTCCTCTGAGAGAAAATAGAATGGAGCCACTCTGTCCACACCTATCAAGGTATCCAGGTGCACCTTTATGGTGTATACAAGAATCAGCATGGACACTTGATTTCTTTAACCATCTCTGAAAGGATATTATTGTCCCACAAGACTAGTACAGTCTTTTATTGTTATCATACATAAAGCCTTTCAGCACCCCTTGCAAACACATACAAGCATAAGACCTTGTTGATCAGTTAAGCTCAGATATGATTTTCACCACCAGCTTTTTAAAAATACTTTTTCAGGGGAGAATAGCAATTGTGTATGGTTTGCAACTATCATTCCTAATTAGTGGGATTCAATAATCAAAGTAACTTTGTTCAAAGCCTTGAATTTTCTGGATATCCATGAACTACTCAGAAAAGGACACTCAACCCAAGCAACCTTATCCACTTGTATGTGGGGATCAGAAACGAAATCCTCGGTTTGCAATAGCTAGGGCCACTACTGCAGTACATGGGCAGAAGTAGCAGCAGCAGGCTATTGCTTCCCCACAAAAATGTTTATGGAACACCTGCCCACTGGTGACTCGCTACCTTCAAGTTTTGATTCCAAAGATATAAGTAAATAAAAATTAAAGTCAGCTTTTGGCTGAGAACAAGCATAAAAAATTTCAGCCAACAAAAAAGGATTTTTCAAAAAGTTATGAACATATGAAAACAGGAAGTTCTAACACAAGTTTAATCATGCTCTTAACTACAGCACTGGTAAATGCCACAACTTGGACAAACCATGAGCAGGATGAATTGTACATTCAGAAGTCAAAAAGGAAAAAAAAGGATAAGGCTCACTCTACTGTATATATCAATAAAGGCTAGATTAATATCATAAATATTTTGCATCAGACAGTTGTGGTTTTTTGGTCCACACACTGCAAAGACTTAACTATACTGAGCAATTAAACTCCCAGGTGTTCAGGTTTCAGCAGCAATTACAGTACAAAATGTAACCACAAGCAATGAAAAAAACTGTCTTTGGTGGCTTTCTGCCAAGTTATTCCCTATGTGTCTAGATAAGGTCTAAAAGTTTCAAGTGCAATGGAATAATTATAGAGTATTTTATATATTAGTTCTGTTAACATTCGTATAGTGATATATGATACCAAATCAAACAACATCCCAAAGAGGTTTATGATAGCAAAGCAAATACAAGGAGACATGATTAAAGTCAAAACTAAATGAAACAAGGTCATTAGACGTTGTGCTATTGTTCATAAAACCAAAAGGTAACGAAACCCTAAAATCTATTTTTAAAAAATTCTAACGTAACTCACTTCAAATAAAAGGTCAGGTTTCAGGTTCTGAAATGAACTGGAAGCAAGAGGGATCAGAAAGAAGTTCAGATACATAAATAAGTGACTTATTTAACAGATATTAAACCTGAACTAAAGCATACTGTATCAAAATGGAAAAAAATTCCTGGAGACTCAAGACCTCATTTCCACAGGGAATAAATTGAACCTATTAAATTTCATTCTGTCTCTCTACAAAATAATAATAATTACCACATTTAAATAAACCCATTATCACATATTATGAAAAAATACAAAAACTTACCGTTCTATACACCTTCTTCACGACTATACAAGTTACTACAGAAAGACTAAATATAAGAATATTGAATACAAAGAGCTGCCAATGACTGCAGGAGGCAGGTAATTGTCCTGGTCTCAACCCAGAAAATCCCCATCCTTCAGACTTACTGAACACTGGCATCATCTGATGGCTTCCTTGGCACACTAATGGAGCTTGAATCTATGCCATGGGGAACACAGGAAGGAAGGCATGTTATGGGAGCAAAGCAGAGCAAATTGATGGGGCAACTGTACAGTGAGGGATGAAGAGGAAGGATGGATATGGGGGAAGAAGGGAAATGAATTAAAAAACCCAAATACTAACATCACCTGTACCTAGCATAACCAGGAACATTTTGCTATCATTTGTCTATTGCAATTTGTTTGCCTAATCTATATAGATTGCAAGATATTTTGGGCAGTGACTGTGTCTTCCTGAACTATGTTTGTACCACACCTAGCACATTTTTAACTAATAAATAACAATAGCAGCTTGAGATCTGGACACAAACTTCACAACATGGAACTCTGGCTCTAACAGGCTGAGCAAGGCCAAGGACTCCAAAACACCTTCAAACATGGAGCAAATTCAGAACTTCCCAGATCTGTTAATAATGGTTGAACTAAGGAGATGTCTTACACCATGCGTATAGCTAAAATTCTTGTTATTAATCCCTAAATGCATGACCTTACACTTCTCACTATTAAATTTCATCCTATTACTATTACTCCAGTTTACAAGGTCATCCAGATCCTCCTGTATGATATCCCGGTCCTACGATCTCCTTGGCAATACCTCCCAGCTTTGTATCATCCGCAAACTTTATTAGCACACTCCCACTTTTTGTGCCGAGGTCAGTAATAAAAAGATTAAATAAGATTGGTCCCAAAACCGATCCCTGAGGAACTCCACTGGTAACACTGTGTGTTAGGGTTGTGACAGAAGTGAAGTCTTACTTTCAAAAATGTCTTTCTAACCCTTCAACAGCTTCATGCTTTTGTAAAGTGGTCTGTACTTCCTAGCTGTGTCCTGCCTTTTCTCCGGTTAGTGTTACAAAAGTGATTCTTTATTCAAACTCCTAGGCGCAAAGCCGGATCCTGAAGTACCTCCTGGCTCTGAAACTCACAGACTATCTAAAACAGTGCTACTCGAAGTGGTGGTCTGCGGACCGGTGCCAGTCCACGAGCCATTGGCTGCCGGTCTGCGCACACATTGGAAAAAAAAATTGCCAGTCCCCCACATCAGATAGCTTGAGAACCACTGATCTAAAACACACTTGTGCCGCCTAGTGTCATCACACAGAGTCTCCCTAAGCCATAGCAGGCACTGTTACTACACTACACCATGGAGGGCTTAGGAATCTGAGTTTTGACAAGATCATTATCCCATAACCCAAGCTAAAACCATCCTGTGAGCTACTACTGATCAAGGAACTGATCCCACTCCCATTGAAATCAATTGCAAATCTCTCATTGACTCAGATGAGGGCAGGATCATGCTCTAAGCCATTTTCTGGTAGTTTAACTGTATCCTGAAATACTTTACATAAGAATTTCAAAGATATCAGTATTACAGATAAAGTCTTACACACATTTCTAGGTAGTTGGGGAAAAAAAAATCTTTTGATCTGACAATAGCTGTAAGACCTATTCTAAAGCTGCCTGTATCACTGAAGTTGTGTAGATATCTTATCCTACTTGACATGCTGCAAATAAAAATCTTTTTTTAAAGTACTCTCTACCTTTTTGTGGAGAGTGTCGATAGGTAGAAATACTGTTGTCCCCTGGGACTACTGAATTCTTTAAGTTAAGTGGTACAGCATTATTTTAAGAAATATTAACCATTTTTCTTAGGAAGATCAAGCTTCCTCCAAATATTTATGGAGGCAAATCCTACAATGTTTAGTGAGGAAAATCTCCCATAATATCAATGGGAATGTTGCTTCAGTAAAGACTGCAAGAAATGTACAGTGGTTCCTATCTCTAAAAAATTAGCAGCTCTAAGCTCTGGGGCTTGAATTTTCTGTTACTGCTGATGCTAGAGCAAGATGCTACAAAGGGTGCACTTTCACACCACCTTAAAAAAGGGGTACATAAACATGGTTTTAGTTGCAAATATAATATTCTTCAGATATTCGACATATGAGGATATCTAATTTTTTTCATTAATGGCCAGATCTCAAGACCACTGAAGTCAATGGGAATCTTTTGATTCACTTCAACTGGCATTACATCTGACAAATGACATCGGTGTAAAGCCTCAAACAAGACCTATACATAAACTATTCCTTATTTTAAAACCCAAAAGCCTGCCTCTGTAGCAAACGGTGAATAATTTTCAATATTCTGAGTTTAGAAATACTGAGTATATGGGGTTATTTGTTTTCAAAAGTTGCCTTGGTTCCTAGGGAAGCGATATGAGATTTGTTCCAAATGTAGGTATTGCTTCAGCAGTGAAATCCTCATTGCATAAGTGGGGTTAATTGCTGTGCTCTGGAGGTTTACTTCTTTGCAATGTTAATAAAAATGTTCCACATGTTCATGCTGTTTTATTAATTTTTTTTTCTTTGCCCACTTTACTCCAACAGGCACATGTCAAAGAACATTTCTGTGGGGGAAAAAAAAATCTTCCATTAAACAACAAAGTTGGATCCAATAGCAATTTTTTTTTTCATTTTTTGCCTTTTTTATCTTCCACCAATTCACAGGATGATAACCGGACGTTTCCTTTTCTTAAATCAGAAAAACCTCAGCAGCAATGTCTAACTGTGCCTGTCTGTTCCACAACAGAGGAAGAGCATGAACAATTTTGCACTTGAGAACCCGCTTTAAAGCAAAGAACTCTGGATGCTAAGTTACAAATCAGCACTTGCATCTCTCTTCTGTTCTGTTTATCATAGGGAACACCGAGTTTTCTATTCCTGTGTCATATCAGACAGAACCAACAACAGAAATGGGACCAAGAGACTGATCTGCAATTTAGATTTCAACCACTGGATCTCAACATCCTACCCTTACTTTCAAAGATGAGGAGCCGTAGTTTGTGGTTCACCTGCTTTGTCAGTTTTGAATAGAATCCCAGAAAAACTGTTTTAGACTTTTACATAAAAAACTATTAAGCACTTTCAGAAACTTTCTGGCCAAAATTTTCAGAAGGAAATCACTCAAGGCCAGATTTTCAAAATAGCTTAGATCCTATGTAGGCACCAAAATAAGTGACCAGATTTTCAGAAGAGCTCAGTAGATTAGGTATCCTTTGACATTACAATGACAGGTGCTGGTTGCTGATCACTTTTAAAAACCTGGCCCTTATTTAAGTGGATAAATGGGACCTGAGCTCTTTGGGAAATCAGCCCTACTTGTGGGTGCTGAGTACTTAGAAATTTGGCCCTGAACTTGTTTCAAAATCTGTCTTTACATTGCCAAACCCCTTGTTTCATGAAGTTACTGACTGAGTCACCTAATTACTATTAATATAATACCCAATACTTGATAGGTTTAGCAAGGCACTCTGAATCTTAGTCACTTTAGAAGTGTTTTCATTTCTTGCCTTGTAATATATTTGGATTTCACACCTCAAAATCGCAGTACAAACATTAAATAATTAATCCTCACATCATCCTTGAAATAGATAAGTATCATCCCAATTATATAGTGAGGGAAACTAAAGCAGAGAGAGAGATTATGTGACTTGCCCAAGGCTACCCAGCATGACAGTGGCAGAGCCAAGATTAGAACTCAGGACGAGTTGTCCAATTCCCAGTCCTGTGCTTATCTCAGAATGATCACGGCCACAAGAAGCTGACAGCTGAAATTGCATACTGTTAAAGCAGAATAGATATGATTACAATTCCACTGAGGAAACTAAACTGGTGCCAAAATTAAGAGATTCAAAGATATTAAGGTCAGAAGGGACCATTATGATCATCTAGTCTGACCTCCTGCACAATGCAGGCCACAGAATCTCACCCACCCACTCCTGCGATAAACCTGTCACCTATGTCTGAGCTACTGAAGTCCTCAAATCATGGTTTAAAGACTTCAAGGTGCAGAGAATCCTCCAGCAAGTGACCCGTGCCCCATGCTACAGAGGAAGGTGAAAAACCTCCAGGGCCTCTTCCAATCTGCCCTGGAGGAAAATTCCTTCCCGACCCCAAATATGGCAATCAGCTGAACCCTGAGCATATGGGCAAGATTCACCAGCCAGATACCCAGGAAAGAATTCTCTGTAGTAACTCAGATCCCACCCCATCTAACATCCCATCACAGGCCTTTGGGCCTATTTACCATGAATATTTAAAGATCAATTAACTGCCAAAATCATGTTATCCTATCATACCATCTCCTCCATAAACTTATCATGTTTAATCTTGAAACCAGATAGGTCTTTTGCCCCCACTGCTTCCCTTGGAAGTCTATTCCAGAACTTCACTCCTCTGATGGTTAGAAACCTTCATCTAATTTTAAGTCTAAACTTCCCGATTGCCAGTTTATATCTATTTGTTCTTGTGTCCACATTGGTACTGAGCTTAAATAATTCCTCTCCCTCTCCATTATTTATCCCTCTGATTCATTTATAGAGAGCAATCATATCTCCCCTCAACCTTCTTTTGGTTAGGCTAAACAAGCCAAGCTCCTTGAGTCTCCTTTCGTAAGACAGGTTTTCCATTCCTCGGATCATCCTATTAGCCCTTCTCTGTAGCTGTTCCAGTTTGAATTCATCCTTCTTAAACATGGGACAACAGAACTGCACACAGTATTCCACGTGAGGTCTCACCAGTGCTTTGTATAACAGTACTAACACCTCCTTATCTCTACTGGAAATACCTCGCCTGATGCATCCAAGACCGCAATAGCTTTTTTCACGGCCATATCACATTGACAGCTCATAGTCATCCTATGATCAACCAATACTCCAAGGTCCTTCTCCTCCTCCATTACTTCTAATTGATGCATCCCCAGCTTATAGCTAAAATTCTTGTTATTAATCCCTAAATGCATGACCTTACACTTCTCACTATTAAATTTCATCCTATTACTATTACTCCAGTTTACAAGGTCATCCTGATCCTCCTGTAGGATATCCCGGTCCTACGATATCCTTGGCAATACCTCCCAGCTTTGTATCATCCACAAACTTTATTAGCACACTCCCACTTTTTGTGCAGAGGTCAGTAATAAAAAGATTAAATAAGATCGGTCCCAAAACCGATCCTTGAGGAACTCCACTGGTAACCTCCCTCCAGTCTGACAGTTCACCTTTCAGTATGACCTGCTGTAGTCTCCGTTTTAACCAATTCCTTATCCACTTTTCAATTTTCATATTGATCCCCATCTTTTCCAATTTAACTAATAATTCCCCATGTGGCACCATATCAAACGCCTTACTGAAAACTAGGTAAATTAGATCCACTGTGTTTCCTTTGTCTAAAAGATCTGTTACTTTCTCAAACAAGGAGATCAGGTTGGTTTGGCACGATCTACCTTTTGTAAAACCATCTTGTATTTTGTCCCATTTACCATTGACCTCAATGTCCTTAACCACTTTCTCCTTCAAAATTTTTTCCAGACCTTGCATATTACAGATGTCAAACTAACTGGCCTGTAATTACCCAGATCACTTTTTTTTCCTTTCTTAAAAATAGGAACTATGTTAGCAATTCTCCAGTCATACAGTACAACCCCTGAGTTTACAGATTCATTAAAAATTCTTGCTAATGGGCTTGCAATTTCATGTGCCAATTCCTTTAATATTCTTGGATGAAGATTATCTGACCCCCCCCCCCCCCCCCCCCCCCGATTTAGTCCCATTAAGCTGTTCGAGGTTCGCTTCTACCTCAGATATGGTAATATCTACCTCCATATCCTCATTCCCATTTGTCTTGCTACCATTATCCCTAAGATCCTCATTAGCCTTATTAAAGACTGCGGCAAAGTATTTGTTTAGATATTGGGCCATGCCTAGATTATTGTTAACCTCCACTCCATCCTCAGTGTTTAGAGGTCCCACTTTTTCTTTCTTTGTTTCCTCTCTCCTGGAGGGCCGATCTGCCCAGAGATACCAGAGAATACTCAGTATTTAGGATTGCTACTTATAAAATGTTAGTATTGGTAAAGCAACTTTACATTTTCTGAGCCACATGTCCATTTCTGTAGCAATGTGTGCAGAAAGACAGGAGTGACATGAAAAGATCTGCTGCACAAAATGAGAGAACGTTGCTCAACAGCATGGATCTGAGTCTGCATGCCAGGCCTGATGTCACAAAGTGAATCAGGCGTGTCAATAAAGTGATAAACAGCACTAGAATATGCGTCCCCTCCAGCCCCATCACACCCTTGATGCTATTCCTCAGTTTTCTCCAGAACTTTCACAATCTTGAGTCTGCTACCCATGCTATCAATGGTCAGGTAATGGCATGCTGAGCGCCATCCATATTGGTACTTAGGCCACCCATCATAAGTAACTTGCTAATGTTTTCTGCATAAGTTACTGAAGTTTACAGGTTGGGGTGCCGCACCATTTGACCCCTCCCACTTGATCGTAGGCCAAATCTCCTTTTCCTCTATGTAAGGAAACATCACAGATAGTACGGCACATGGGGTACATTCTTGTAATTCAATGTGGTACCTCACCATACTTCTTAGCTACCTTTACCCAGGGCAGTGCTCTTTTAGAGCTCTTCCCAACAAAAGCTGCTATTTTCATTTCCCTCCACCACTTGCAGATCACAGGAATATATGGATTTCTGTGTTTAGGTTCTAGTCTTGTCTAAATGCAAATTATTAATATTAGTCATAGAGAAAGGTATTTCTCACTATACAAAATAGACATGATCCAAAGCCCACAGAAGTCAAGGGAACTTTTTTCATTAACTTCAATGGAATTTGGATCAGGCCCTATTAGAGTTTCTTTTCAGACACACTCTAGTATAAAAAGCAAGAACATAAAGACATGTGGTATGTTTGCTCTTAATTTTCTAAAGTGACATGCAGCTGAGTATTCAGTAGTACACACTGAATGCATATGCATCTAGATTTTTGGATGTTGAATTTGAGACAGCTTATGCCTGGTTTTCAAAGCTGCTGAAGACCTACAGCTTCCTCTGTAGATTCATCAACATCTTTGCAAATCAGGCAAAAGATGTCTCAACTTGGGCTCCAAAAAAACAACAACAAAAAAAGGCAAACAAAAACAACCCATGTGGACAGCAATATCCGTGAACATGAAAATTTGGGGCATACTGTATAATCAGCCTCCTTAAAAACATTTATTACACTCAGACAGTGGGCTTCTGAGGATAATTTTATAATGAATATGGAGTGTGTATTTCCCTATTGATCTGCTTACTGATATATAAAATGTTAGCACTGATAATCACTTGTTATTCTGGAAAATCTCTAAATTATTTAATCAGTAGAAAACTTTAGAAATAACTGCCTTGTGTTTTATAAACCCGAAGCAAATTTATAAAAGGAATTTAAACTGTAATATATTGCTGCAAGGATAATTATTAAGGGAAAACACAGCTGACATTTTCTGATTTATGCACACAATCAGAGATGGAGTCCAAGGACTGTGACATAATTATCTTCATGCTAACAATTTTTGTAAATCTCTTGACAGAATTTTAGCTAATTTTAAAATGCCTTCTGAAGATTAGCACTTAAAATTGTTGGGGAAAATAGCACAATTTATTAGCAAGGGTATAATTGTAAACCTTCCAAATACTCATTGTGAATATCATTTAGACAGTAACTCCTGCTTTAGCAGCTGGTATATAAGACTCCAGTTTATGGAATCTTGAAACAACAGAGAGTGGAATCTAATTAAACAGGATTACATGCCAAACAAAAATTATTAAAAACAGACTAATAGACAATTGTTATGAATTTAGACGTCTATGCCAACTTCTTTCAACTCGAACTTATGTAACTGTTAAAGCAAAAGCTTTGTTCCTATAAAACCTAGACACTCTTAGCTTACTTTTTCCTCTTTTTTTTTTTTTTTTTGACCTGGAACAGATTGCCTTTCTACTCTGAAACACCAAAAAAAGCTAAATGGTGCCATTGATCTCCTTTCACAGATTAAGCACCCATCTGCTATTGGATAAAATGATTAAAACATATATTTTTCATTTATTGTAGTGTTGCTGCTATGATTCATTAAAATTATAGAGTTGTTATATTTCTAAATAGGAAAACCCCTAGAAACTTTGCTATAGTAACATAAATTAGATCACATAGATGCCATTTGCTAAAGAGTAACCTAGCATCCATTTGACTTACCTATGGAATATGCTCTTTTTTAAAAAAAACGTGTTTGATACATATTGTAAAACTGTACATTCTGCATAATAAAGACCTACTAAATTCCTCCCAATTTGCTATGACTCCTCTGGTACGTTCTCAAGGGGTTCTTATTCCAAAGCAGGGAGTAGAGGCTGCTTAAAACGATACATGATCAGCTGTTCACTAAGAAAAGAAATCAAATTTTTATTTTTTTTAATGTACATATTCCTATTATCTTGAGAAAGACCATCTTGAGCTCTTGGGTGTTTACATAACATTTGACACTACATCATTCATAATATATGAACATTTGTTATAAAGCAATCTTTACATTACTTTATACAGTCACCCTGGCCAAATGGGTTCTTTAAATGATTTTGAACATTCTACAGGAGCCATCTATATACAACTGTGTTTATCAATACCTCAACAATAGCAGATACCCTTCCAATAGAAAAGGGGCCTTAAGTTTTTGTAATCAATAAAAGTCAATACAAGAAAATATGTTAACTAGGATCCTGGGTGGTAATCAATGCCTCATTAGCCTAACAGCATTACCTTGTTCACTCAGTATTCCAGAAAAATATTCTCTTTAATGTACTGTGGCATTGTACATATATGAAAATGCACCATATAACTCATTCTTAATGTCTTCCACATAAACATGTGGTCCCCGAAAGCCAGAGTATTTTTGTAAGAGTGGTATTGACAGGAGAATGCTTTCCTGAGAGAGCTGTTTTGGAACTCTACAGAAATTTTAGAAATGTTTTTAATAATATGTTAACTGTCATCAGTGCTGCCAGTGTAACTGGAAATTTCTAATGGGGGGGAAAGCACTTCAAATTTTACTTTCTCAATTTAAAAAACAACAACAGAATTCCTTAAACCTAAAAGGCAATTAATGTAAATTAATTAAATTTTTTAAAAAATAAAGCACCACACTATAATTTCCACTGTAACGAAAGCTGTGAAAACCCTTCTAATTTCAGTTGAGACAGCATTCTGCTAACTTTTCTGTCAGTGTAGTCCATGTGCAAATTTCAAATGGTAAATTCATAAAGCTGTTCACATTCACACAAATGCAGAGTATCATGCTTCCATTCAAACTGTTGCCAGGGCAAATGCAGACACCATGTGCTTCAGCTGGGGAACAACATATCTGATAATATTGATACAGAGAAGAGGAGAAAGACACGTCTGAAAGAAGCAGTGGGACAAAGCACACAGCATAACTAACACAGAGTAGTAAACCAGAGAACCCAAGAGGGAAGAACAAAAACCTGTAGAAAATGTGGCAAGACAGCAAAGACATTGCTGAAAACAACATCCAGCAAAAGAAGCAGACAAGACAAGAAATGCCACTAAACAGAATGCCTACTGGCCTGCAGCCTCAGAGGTGGAGAAGCTTTATCTGAGCAAACAGGGGAAAGAAAATCCTTTAGCTCCCCTCAAGGATTGAATCCCCCTGATTTTCCTCCTTTCCTCATGGCATTCAACTTCTTTCTGGGCTAGAGGAGTGGAGTCCTTGGCCAGTTCACCGGATAGAAGGATGCAGCAGTAATGCAATATCTCCTGTGCTAGTGAAGGGAAGTTTTAATCTCTTTCCCCTTTCCAAGGTGCCAATTTATAACTGGGAACAACAGCTCAACCTTCCTTCTTCGGGAATTAAAATACAACCAGATTTTTAGGCCTTGCTGTGAGCATTTTCCGAGTCATTGATTTTTGCTAATCAATGCTTTTATGCTAGAATTTAATCCTCACGGTCAGATTGGCCTGGGCAAGGAGAGGGTTTTCACCTCCCTCTGAGCAGCCAGGGACCCAGTGGGTAGGTTAGGTTGTAAAATGCATAAAGTTGCAATTTGGCAGGTGCCCAGTTGAATTAATTATTCAGCAATAGTCCAGTTCTCTGATGAACCAGAATCGGAAGTGAATTAGGAGATGGCATCTCCTAAACAAGGTGGTGAATGAGGTTGGGGCTCCCAAATGTCTGCTGCAGCAGGGTGGCCAAGCCCTTTAACCCGTACTCTCCAAACTCTCAAATGAGGGGAGGACAGTGGGTCCCAGCAACGGTGCTGGAACCAGTTTAAAGATTTATAGGGGGTAGGACTGAGAACAGCCCTCTCCCAGGTGGTATAAATTACTGGTGGAAGATTTCCTGGTGTCTTGTCTTTCTTCCTGAAGTGTCTGAGACAGTAACATGCAGGTTACCAAGCACAGGGGAAGCAATGCAACTGGGGAGGTCACCAAGCACATGGTGACCTCCATGTAGGTAACATGGTAACATGCAGGTCACCAAGCACAGTGGAAGCAATGCAATTTCTGATGATGCCATACCCTTAGGGGATATTATCCTCAACAGAATGGACAGTTACAAGCTTCAACCAAGAGCAAGAGAAAGATCTCCCTCCAAGAAGTCCCTCGATTTATTAACTCCTCCATACAACACATCCAAGCACCCTTTAGGTACTGAAAGACTCAGAACTCTAGGAGTTTAACTCCACTCATTTGACTGCAAACTCCTAACCGCTGCATGTGAATAAAGGATCCTACCGTTGTTGATGTGAAGCCAAAGCTTTATTGAATGTGACTGCACAGACTCACTGTGCAAATCAAAGATTAAATAGAATTATTTTACAGCACCCACCCACTCAAGTGCAGGAGAAGAAAAGCAAACTCACACAGTGTAACATAAAATATCACCCTGTATAAACTCAGCTATAATTTGTGCACCTAACGGCTAACTCATTTGTGTACTCTCCCGTAATCATCCCTTGGAAACAAACAAATGACTAAAAATGAATGAATTACTGCACAAAAACAAATGAGGGGGTCCAATTTGGAAAAGGGCCTGGAAGGGAAGTTAGAGGGCCAACAATGGTTGTTCTAAACACACGCGTGAAAGGGAAACAACAATGCTTTAGAGGGCTTTTGAAAAGTGGGGAGGGATGAAATTAGATAGAGCTTAGTGTGATGCTAGGTCCACACCACAGAACTCAACACAACAAAAGCAAGATCACCTGCTGACTTCAGGTACATCAGTGGAATCCTTAAACAGTGGGTGAGCCCAAATACTCGTCAGAACACGGCTCAAGGAGGAAGCTCTGACCAACACTCTTAAGGTCTTTAAAACCTAGAAGCGCTAATTTAAAGTCAATCTGCCACTTCGTAACAAGCCAATGCAAAGCACACTGGAATATTATGACTGTGATAGTTCAAATCAGCAAGTGGTCAGGGTGCTGCATACGATGAAGCAAGCCTACCGAGACAACTATAGAGGCAGAATTACAATAGACTGCTTTAAAGAGGGGCCTCCAAGGACAGCAGCAGGGGTTGATTTGAGAACAGCATGGAAAACAGGTGAGAATGCAGAGGGACAGGGCCTCTGCCCAGATCGTTTTGTAGGATCCATGAATTCTGAGTTCTAAATACCCTTCCCATTGTGCAGGAGGGGAGAGCAAACCTTGCCCCTACCCCCTTTACCCCAATGGAACAATCATGAGAGAACTCTGCAAGAACCACCGCCCTCCCTCGAATATATGACGCAGTAACTGGTAAAGAAGGCAAGGTGCCCCTCATTTGGGAACAGGGCACTACGCATTTCAGTCCAACACTCAAAGAAAATTCAGATATCTGGAAAATTCTCCTTGTACAAATGAAAACCATCAATCATGTGAGGCAACATATGACATAACAATACTGAGGCACTTCCCGCTAACTGGGGGAAGGGCAGAGAAAGCAGACTGTGGATTGACTTGTATCCTGGAATACTACACAAGCTGAGTGCAGTCTTGTGGAACACAACAGAAGACTTTGAGAGCAATGAAACAAATTTCCCCCTGTGATATTTGAGGATCCTTACTGTAGTAGAAAGTGATAGCCTGAGATATGAGGCCTGGTGTAAGGCCGTAGCCTGAACTTAAGTCAGGCCATGCTGATATAAAGCAAAGTTGTCAAGAGTCAAGCTATGAGTAAAAGTGAGGCCCTTTTACAAAACATACCTACTTGCAGAACTTGGCGAGAACAGAGCTGGTGTTGCACAAACACAAGCACTCCTAGGGACTAAGTAGTCACATAAACACATTCCAGAAGGGTAGTGCCAGAACGCCCCAATACAGGGTTATGGTGTAAACGCACTCATCAGAGATGATGCAAAGACACACTGACCCCTCTTTAAGATAAGGTCAGGATGACAGGGTGATGAATAGAGAGGTTTTGATCAAACCAACAGGTACAAGGTAAAGGGTGGTAACTAACCACGTCATAGGGGCAATACATAACTGTTTTTATCAGTGTATAAAAGAGGGGTTTCAGAGGGAGTGTCTTTGTCTAGCCAGGGGAATGGAAAGTCCCACCATTCACTGGGCTGAGTCCATTGCAATGGACATACATGTCTTAGTATCCTCATAGAGTCTGCCGGGTGTTATTACCATGCTTCATTGACAATAAACCTGACCGAATGCCTTCGCTACAGAAACCGAGTCTGTGGTCTTTGGGGCAATATGATTGGAGCCTGCTGTACAGGCTATCTGGCCAGAGCCACTGCAGCACACAGAGAGAACACACACACAGCCAACAACTAATGACACTTACCACAGGTCAGGCCAAATATAAAATAAAAATAAGACTGTTTTCAAAGGAATTACTTAAAAGTAATAAGTGAACTTGGAAACTGCCTGCCATAGTCAAAGGCACAAGCACTAGGACTATGAGAAAATATTTTTCTCCAGATTTTTCCAGTGCAACTGAAATGCAGCTTCTCTACCCCCAAAATCAGATGAAGTCAGCTTTTGCCCAATGACGGTGACTCTCTATCACACAGGATAGGCTCAAACAGTCAGAAAAACAAAACTACCATGCAACTTGCTCCTACTGGCTGTAAGAGTAACTTGGACCAACTGAAAAAGACTGCAGTCAGTGAAGGCCACTCCCTATGTGAGGATGCTGTGGTAAACTACCACTTGCATTTTATACCAGATTTTGCCACCACTGCCATTCCTCCCAGGAAACTGAAGGAGGAAGGTTGTGACTGTCTGTGCGCTGAAGCTTGTGAAAAAGCTATAGGCTCCATAAACAGATGTCAGAAAAATGCTACCCAGCTCTCATATTTTGATTCATATAATAGAATCATAGATATAAGATCCCTTCCGGCTCTACAAGTGCCTGCAGTACTTAGGGCAGGACCAAGTAAACCTAGACCATCCCTCACAGGTGTCTGTCCAATCTCCAATTAAGGGGATTCCACATCCTCCCTTGGAAGTCTATTCCAGAGTTTAAATGTCCTGATAGTTAGAAAGTTTTTCCTAATCTCTAACCTAAATCTCCCTTGCTGCAGATTAATCCCATTACTTCTTGTCCTACCTTCAGTGGACATGGAGAACTGAACACCATCCTCTTTATAACAGACCTTAACACACATAAGACAACTTATCAGATCCCCCACTCAGTCTGCATTTCTCAAAACTAAATGTGCCCAGATTTTTTAATCTTTCCTCATATGCTGGATTTTCTAAACCTATCATCATTTTTGTTGCTCTCCTCTGGATTCTCTCCAATTTATCCACATTTTTCATAAAGTGTGGTGCCCAGAACTGGACACAGTACTCCAGAGAGGCCTCAACCAGTGCCAAGTAGGTCTCATATACGACACTCCTGTTAATGCACTAATGATATTAGCTTTTTTTTTTTTTTTTTTTTTTGCAACTGTGTCTCATTGCTGATTCATTCAATTTGTGATCCACTATAATCCCCAGATCTTTTTGAGCTATACTCCCACATAGCCAGGTATTCCCTCTTTTGTAGTTGAGCATTTGCACCTGTCTTGGTTGAATTTCTTCTCGTTGATTTCAGACCAATTCTCTCATTTTTCAAGGTTATTTTGAATTTTAATCCTGTCCTCCAAAGTGCCTGCAACTTTTTCCAGTTTGGTATCATCTGCAAATTTTATAAGCAAATTCTCCATTCCATTATCCAAGTCATTAATGAAAATATAGAATAATACCTGACCAGGACAGACCCCTGTGCGACGCCACTAAATATTCTAACCCAGTTTGTCAGCAAACCACTGATAATTATTTTTAAAGTACAGTCTTTCAACCAGTTGTGTACTCCCTAATAGTAATTTCATCTAGACCACATTTCCCTAGTTTGCTTATGAGAACATCATGTGGGACTGTGTCAAAAGCCTTACTAAAATCAAGATATATCATGTCTACCGCTTCCTTCTTACCCACTAAGTCAGTAACCTCATCGAAAAAGGAAATTAAGTTAGTCTGGCATGATAGGTTCTCAACAAATCCATGCTGGCTATTCCTTGTAACCCTATCATTCTCAAGGTGCTTACAAATTGATTTTTTAATAATTTGTTCCAATATTTTTCCACATTTGAATTGATGTAATTTTGGATTACAAATTACCGTACTATCTGGGAAATGGAACAGAATCCAGCAGATTGCATCTCCCAGGATCTATTCAAATAGACAGATTTAAAAATAAATATGACAAGATCACCATACAAATAATATAATTTATTTCTGTGTACTGCACCTCTCATACTTGAGGACGATGAAAAAGACATTTGCATCAGAATCCATATTTTTTGCTGTAATAAAGTGTTTACATATTACTGAATGACAGAAGACTTCATTCTCTCATTCAATAACACCAGATGAGACAGAAGAATGTCACAGATGTAAAACGCAAATGATGTTTTTCAGTGCCATCATGCCTTGATCCTTTTATGTATTTTAGGCTTTCCTTGTGCTCGCTCTGACGTCAGCCAGAAACATTACAGCATATGTTGGAGTGAGTCCACAATTCACATACTTAGGGGACAAATCAAAGTCTAGATTCTTAACCAATTTCCATCTTCCATGAGATGAGGAGACAGTCCCTTTGAGATTTTCAAAGCATCCTAGGGGATTTAGATAGCTCTTCCATTAATTTCTCTCTAAAACAGCTAGTCTAGGAACAAGTTGCTGCCATTTTTGCAGAAGCATCTTGAAAATAAACTGCACAATGTAAGAGGACTATAGCTATATATGTTTTTATACCATATTCATGACTGTAGTATCTGAGATCTTGTTGTAGCATACCACTCCAAATGTGCAGTAAATCAAGAACCTCTTTGTCCCTATGGTATCAGGAAAAGACCAGAAAGAACATGAAATTAGAATGCAGCTACAAGAAAAAATAAGAAAAGCTGGCACAGGGAAAAAGGAAAGTCACATGCTCATACAACATACATGATATACAATACACTTTTTCCTCTTACTAAACATACCTTGCTCCTGTTAATCCTTTTTCAGAAGATCAGAGACATAGGTTATTTTTATGGCTGTGCTACTTATAAAATCTTCACCATCTGATCTGTCACCTAATTATAAATAATTAAGAATGTATTTCAGTCAAAATTAAATGAGAAAAAAGAAAATCATTTTCAATAAGCATAATGTTCTTTGTATAAGAAACTATGGCTCTCTAATAATTCTTAACATTTTTCCAGCACAAATCCTGAGAAAAAGAGTCACACTTATTTCTCTTTCTTCATGAGAAGCAACTTAAAAATAAGAATTTTACAGTGTAGCACAAAGAACAGAGAGGAAAGGTGGTTGGGGCATTGGCCTGGGATGTGGGAGACCCAGGTTCAATTCCCTGCATCACCACAGACTTCCCACATGATCTTTGGCAAGTCATTTAGCTTATTTGTGCCTCGGTTCCCCTTTTGTAAAACAGGGATGATAATGCATCGGGTGATCAGACAGCAAGTGTGAAAAATCAGGACGGGGGGTGGGAGGAAATATGAGCCTATATAATAAAAAGACCCAAAACTCAGGACTGTCCCTTTAAAATCAGGACATCTTGTCACCCTAATAATGTATGGTGATAATACCTCACAAAAGTCCCAAAGAGGAGACTGGGTATCGCTGGGATAAAACGACAGCCACTGAAATGTCATGAAATGATGCTCCTCTGACGAAAATGGTCACGGGAATCACACACAGAGCAAAAAACAAGATTTTATATAGTGACTATCATAATCAAGGTAGCCAAAGCTCTTAACACATTACATGATACTGCCAGTAATAGTAGTAGGTAAACACAGCTTTGACAATGCTTTCTCCTTACACAGCCTTGACCATTAGAAACCACCACAAAAGACCTCAATTTCGTGTGCCAGCTGATGGACAAGGACATCTAGCAATGCAATACCTTGATTTTGGCAATCATGATTGCTTGCTAGCTTTGTTTTCCTATTTACTGCCTGATTGGCATGGTCTTCACTCCCACTGGGAGCATCCATGGTCTTGTCCTGAAGATCCTTCCTCTCCAACACAATCATGCTTTGGAGCCCCATGAATATTGCCTTCCCCATGAATGCACTGTCTTTGAAACCTTTTTAAACTGCTGTATAAAAGTCCAGAAGGGGTGCTATTGAGCAATAGGAGGCACGCCAGCTACTCTCCACAGCAACTGCCAGGCAAGCAAGGAAATCTAAGGTTCATATTTTCAAAAAGAGACACTGGAAGTGTGGCTCCTAAATATGAATTTAGGCAACTAAATAAGTGGCCAGTGTCCTGTACAGCAAGACCTCTAGGAAGTGTACAGATACCATATTGCCTGTACACTCTCCATGTAGATTTTGGTTTCCTGTGACACTTTCAGCAAGGGAACAGAAAGAAAGAAACCCAGGAGAGGGTAGCTGCAGGGTGCAGCTACATGAAGCAGTAGGAACTTTTGTTTACCTCATTTCTGTATATAGTTTCTGATCGTAACAAATGGTCAATCTTGAAACCAGCCTGCTAGTCAGTAAGATATTACAGCCAGATCTTCAGAAGTGCTGAGAATCCAGCCGTTCTGATGGACCCCAAAGGGAGCCACAGGGTGCTCAGCATTTTGAAATCCAGACCACTCTCTAATCTGTTTTTTTCTGTCAAATTTCCTGTGTAACAAAATGCTGCATGTGATGTGCCTCTGAAGTTCCAAAATAGATTTGTATGGTATTGGAATGTATTATCTGAGAAATAGGATATGACCTTGTAATTAAAGAACCCTAATGGATATGCACAAGGATCTGAGTTAAGGTCACATATTAAATCCTACCTTGTAACATTTTCCCAAACTGAAGAGTTGAAAGATCTGATCTTGCAAACACTTACATATGTGCTTAACTGTAAGTAGAAGAGCAGTCCCATTCTCTTCAATGGGATCATAAGCATGTTTGTAGTATCTGTGCCTAATTTTGTACTCTTAATACATTCATGTACTTTTTGTACTTAAAGCCAATATTATTTAAATAGTACAATGCATATTAATGTTTAGATTTGTGTCCCATTGACTTAGATGCCTTAGTCCCATCGTCTTATGCTCCTGAATCACTCAGGTAGTTTTGAATTTTATCCTAAAATCTCTAACACTGAATAGTTCTGAATAAACCTGAAACTCTTATTGTATCCTTTTGTAGCAAACACTGGATCCATTAGCCATTCCCCAACTCCCAAAAGGTGTTACCATTGTTGCAAAGGCCTAAGCAGAGTGATAGGAAGAAGTGGAGCAATCAGAGATACCAGTCATTTGCTTAAGACAATTTCTGCTTTTTCCTCTGCAAGCCCTTTTCATCTGTAAGTTTCTAATTCCTTTTCTTATATAACAATGTCCCCCATTCCCTTGAGTTTACTTCATTTGCGTTTTCCATTTCAAATTTTTCTTCAGTAGTGCCCTATCTTTTCTTTTTTCATTTTATTGCTTGGGGTTTTATCCTCTTGTTCTCTTTCCCCTTGTTTGTTTTTCTTTCTTTCTTTCTTTCTTTCTCCTTTATTCTTCGCTAATTATTTCATGTCTCCTGGTTCTTTCCATTTTATAAATGTGTTGTGACTTTTTATTTAGTTTGTTATTGCATTCCTTTATTCTGCTTCTGCAGCTTTCTGATTTCTATGTGCTTGCCTAACTATTACCCAAATGGCTCCAAGCAGGACATTCTCAAATTGAAGAATAAATAAATTAAAAGAAAAATACTATCTGTGGTAGTGTTGTGTTGCCTAGCAACAGTGTGAGCCTCTCCACATCTTTTCTAGCGCCCTGGTGGTAAGGATGCTTTTCAGACTTATTGCTACAAACATATGCAAGATCTCATTCACACTGTTTGGCTGTTCACTGACAAATGCACAGGAAGATATAAAAGACAAAATGGTAAACTCTACAAAGTGAGCATCAGGAACTAGGCGTCCCAACTAGCATAACAGATCATAATAAGCTCTTTGGCGCAGGATCCCCTGCCTTGTTACATGGTCTATAAAACACAAGGTAACTACATTATTTAAATAAAATTAAAATATTTCTTCTTTTGCAATTCAAGCACTTATGAGTTACTAAAAAAAAATCTCCACGGACAACTGGGTTTACATATATAGGTATAAATAGTCAATTAAACATTCAAAATAAGCTTTCTTTTTCTTTCAAACTTTCTAAAAAGCTTTAATCTACATAAAGGCAAAGAGCACTCTCCAATTTCTATAAAATGGAAAAAAGTACAAAGCAGCTTTGTGAAGCCTTGAAAGCATAATGGGATTATCAAAGAAATTGTGTTTGCTCCTAAAGCATTTGAACAAAATCCTGAGAGATACTTATCATCTGCAATTCCCACTGACTTCAGATGCAAGTAGAAGTAGAAGATTCAGTAACCCCCCCAATTTAAAAAATAGACCAGTTTACTAACGTTATGTTTACACTACAGCCTATGTCAGTATAATTTATGTCACATAGGGGTGTGAATGACCCCGAGTGACATAAATTACACCGACATAAGCACTTGTGTGTGCAGCGCTACGTCAGCAGGAGAGCCTCTCCCACCCAACATAGCTTCTGCCGTTGGAGGTGGTGTTATCATCACAGGTGTTCATGCCGCTGAAGCGCTGTACATGTCGACGTGCCCTTAGAAAAGTTCATTGGTACCAACAGCACTCACGTAGCTCTGCAATAGACGAATATCTGATTTTAGAGGTTGATTTATCATGATCTGCTAGAGAGTTAGAAATGTATGTTTGACCTCATATTTTTCAAACAATATAAGGCATTTGATTCCAGCTCAAGAGAACAGATGCTAAACTCACATCAGACATGCTCCCCTCTCTGGCAACAACGATGGAATCCTTGAAGAAGACAATGGCAGCCTTGCCTGAAGAAAGGAATTTTCATGCTCTTTGGATGGGAATGAATGTGCCTGTATGGCCATAGGAGGCAAATACTTTTAAGAAATCTGGAGTTAAGGAAAAAATATAACAAGGGTAAGGCCTGGCCTACACTAGCAAATTATGTCAGTTTAACTACGTCACCCAGGGTGTGAAAAATCCCCTGCGCAGATAGCGCTGGGTTGGCAGAAGAATTCTTCCGTCAATCTAGCTACTGCCTCTTGGGGAAGTGGATTACCTATGCCGATGGGAGGGCCCCTCACGTGGGCATAGGTAGTGTCTACACTAAAGCACTACAATGGTGCAGCTGTGCCACTGTAGCATTTCAAGCATAGACTAGCTGTAAGAATCACTGAAAGAAAGGAGAACTATATAATACAGCTAGAGAAAACTTTTGTAAGGAACTCCTGCAGAGAGGGAAAGGTGCTCACCCACATGCACCAACCTCAAGTCCCCTGAAAATAGCATTATTGCTACAGATATTTTTATTGGAAGGTGGGGGGGGTACAGGGCTAAGTCGGCAGCAAAGGAATGTGATGTTTCTGTCACAGAGTATCAGTGGAAGGAGAAAGGTATGTGCAACATAATCTTTAAGAAACCACTTGACAACAGTAACATATTACTAAATGAGGAATATCTTTTCCTGGACCAACTTCTGTTGGTGAAAGAGACAAGATTTTGAGCTACACTGAGCTCTTCTTCAGGTCTGGGAAAGGTACTCAGGAGTGTCACAACTAAACACAAGGTGCAACAGATTGTTTAGCATAAGTAGTTAACACATATTCTGCAACCATTCAAGGTGAAGTGGCCAATTAACACTGATCCACTCATAGGACAAAAAAGGGAGGTTAGTGGGTTACTGATTGTTGTAATAATAAAGGCACGGGATTCATGGTTTAAGACCACAATTTTTAGTATCTTGCAAAGTTATAAATTTAAGATCCCAGGCTCATCTTTTGAAGGGGTTGTGCAGGCTTCTTTGAGGATGCAGATTGAGAAGTCAGGTATGGAATGATTATTTTGTGAAAAGCATTTGCCATGGGTGATAGGGTATTTTTATCTTTTATCATTTTTCTATGTAAGTTCATTTTAGAGCATAGTGATTGTCTAGTTTCACCCACACAGTTGTTACTGGGGCATTTACTGCACTGGATGAGGCAAATCACATGTGATAGGCATGTGTAGAACCCATGGATCTTGAAAGGTGTTTCGTGGGGGAATTGATCATCATAGCACTGGAGATATGTCTGCAGATTTTGCCTCTGTTATGGTTGGTGCTGCTTTGAGTTGGTGGATCGTGGTTTGTGGAGAGCTTGCTGTTGCTCCTGCTGAGTTTGGTGAGGTTGGAGGGTTGTTTGAAGGCCAGAAGAGGGGATTTCAAGAAAGATTTCTTTCAGGAATTAAACACTGAAGGAGAGGTAGACGCTGCTGGTAGTAGAGCACACTGGAATATTGTTTCTTAGATGGCACAACACAATAGAGAAGCAACATTCAGGTTGTAAAGCCAAGCACTCAAAATTTAGGAAATGCCAGAATTAAGATAGCCTGTGCAACCATATTCTGGCCCTCTTGTGCACATGCATTAAAATATAGTCTCTAATTACGTGATTACATGGCTGCATCACCAGTGCCAACACTGTTCCCGTCTCCTCCACCTGCATCTGTATCCAGACAAAGAACCTGACCATGGATGCCTCTACCCAGACCCTGGTATGGATTTTCAAAGTCTGTGTCCCGACTCTCAGAAAGACAGGCCATGCGTAGCCACCTCCTCCTGCTGCTCTCTCACCTGCTTCCTGAGAGATTCCACCAGCAGACACCTTTCACAAATGGGACACTTTGCCATCAGGTATCACAGATATTTGCTCATAGCAAAGGAACCGTGAAACTCAGGAATCTTGGGTTCGATTCCAGGCTCTGAAGGAGAGCATGCTCTAGTAGACTCAGAATCTACTGCCTATTCCCCACAAGTTTGACCCATTCCACTTCATTCCTGCCAAGCTGTCTCTTCCCTGCCTCCTTGTCCCACACCCATTCTCCCCACGTAACCAGTCCCAGTCCCCATTCCACAGATTTCTCACCTTAGCCCCAGTCTCCTTACCCCACCAGTTTCAGTTCCCACCCTCCTGGCTCCTCATCCAATATTTCCTTCTCCTCCTCCTCAACCCCAGCCTCCAGTTGCCATTCCTGCCAAATTGACAACTGGGTCTTATCATGAGAAATGTTGGGCAATCTTAATAATAGGCAATGCCACTTGCGCAAGAAGCTGTCACCATTTCTTACCTCCAGCCAGTGACCACAAACAAGCACTACCATACACACACACTTCTGAAGAGTATTATGACTTCAGCGATGCACTGAGGCAGCTACATGTCAGGTGTGAAGAATGGCTTAACCTTTGGTTCTCTCTGTACCCTCTGATCTGATCAACTCTAATAAAGAGATAAATATTAATCATGCTTTTTTAAGACATGGGATTTGTTCGTATGTCAGATGATGTACATTGTCTTCATTTGATTTTTCATTATTTCTTTTGTGAATAGACATATAGGAACATTTGACCCAAACCAAAATCCCAGATTGCGATGATCCCAACTTTGGTAGAAAATAGGAAATACAGAGCTGCATCTGAATTTTGTGGCTCACCCCCTGCTCTAAAATAGGAGAAACCCAATGACAAATCTGAAGACTCCTGAATATTTTCATAGGAGGTTGTAGATAGTTTAAAAATCTAGGTCAGGGTCATAGTAGGCCAGAAATTACCTTTGATTATTTAAAATATAAACAAGCCAAACCCCAGAAAGTACCCCTCCTCTCCCATCCAAGAGAACTTTGTATTTCATCGTGTGCCAACAGTCAGCAAAAAAGTATCCAAACTCTCAGACTGTTTCAGACTCCCTTGGGAGGTATTCACCACTGAATCAATATGAAGCAAAGGACTGGAAAACTAAAAAGATAAAGCAAAGGGGGTTTATTCACCTGGATCTTTCAGCAGATGCTAGCAGACCTGCCTCAGTCTCTCAGAGTCTCCCTCTGTCTTGTAGGAAAAGGGGAATATATAATCTATGCCCTATTTCCCAGCACGGCTTTCCAGAAGCTAGGACTATTAATATGGCACTCATGGCAGATTACATCCCTCAGCCTATACAGCTCTCCTAATTCTCAGGGAGACTGGTTGGAATTGCCAGTATCCAGCCTTACTAATCCCTCACTACTGCTTAGGGTAGGGCAGACACTGCAACTGTTCCAGTGCCCTGCAACTGTGTGTGTGCTCTGCATGAAGAGGGGCTCACAAGGGAAGGAAAAAGTTCTTTACACCCTTACACCCTCAGCACACTCATTAAAAGAGCCAGACACAATGTCACCATTAGGACATAATGTACTTATGACTCTATAACAGAAAAGTTACATTACAGAAAGGGCTAATCTGTAGCAGGCAGGCAGATTTCATAACAGCTGATAAATTCTGATGATTATGTCTTAAGGACAAATTCCAACTAAGATAAAAAGAAGACAAGTACTGTAACGTGTATCTTATAGAAACAGCTGGGATAAATCATTTTCATGTACAGATATAATGTAAGCCACAGTCACACTTGAATAAAATGTCTAGAAAACACAGTGTATGGTACCTATACAAAGAAATGCAAAGTAATTAGTGTGTCTGAAAAATGCATGAGTTGGAATTTGCTAAATGATTAAACTGGTACATTTTAAAGTCCCTATAAATATTTAATTATTGATACTATGAGTAAAAGATAAGATCTCTTGACATTACTTTTCAACTCTTACTGATACTCAAAGTAATCCATGTTTTATTCATGTAAATTGTTTGTACATACAGTCAATCACTAGTAGAAAAAAAAATTCTCAAACTTTCTAATCACGTCAACAGATCCTAATGTAACATTTTCCACATTTGGGAATCAGAGCATTTCATTTAAGCAAATCAGTCTGGCCATGATACCACAAAGCACAGCCTGAGCAGACATCAGTTCCAAGAATCAGATGTCAAAGTGCTCCCTCTAATGTCCCTTAATCATCACACCGATTAGTGGCTGAATAGTGATGTGATTAAAAAGACTATTGCCATCGTATACCTATTCGTACTACTAGCATTCTACATATGTTCCACCGATTAGTATTTGAATAGGGTAGCGATTAGATAAACATCTGCTATTGTATACCTTTTCAGAAAAGAGCTAAACTTGCATATGTACACACACACACACACACAGAACAAATAAATATTTAGCAAACGTGAACTATAGGTTTAAGTTGTAAAGATAATTGAACATATTTCCTTTAATAAGTGCTCTCTATTCTGCAATATTTAGGAATATTTTTATAAATATACTAAATGTTTCATTAATACAGCTTTGGAGCTGGTCAAATTATTCAATGCAAATAATTTATCCAATAAGTTTCCTATTCTCAAGTTATGGGCAAACTGACTGATATTTATTTATTTGTAATTTGAACAATTTATCTTTCAGGCCACCAGTTATCTGTGAACAGTTTATTTAGATTATTCTCTAACTGTGGTGTACAACTGGTCACCAAAGTAGCATATTTTTCCAGCTCCCTTACTGGACAACAAATATTTAAAAGAGGAGAGAAAGAGCATATAGCTGAAAATGGATAGTCTTTTCTACCCTTGCTTCTGCGTGTTTATGGAAATTTGTACAAACAGTAGTCATTCCTTAAACATTTGTGTTAATAAAAACTCATTTGTGCAAATTTTCACAAACAATTACAGAGATACAAAGTGAAAAGCTGTTTGACATTTGAACAAGTATTTATTAGTATTCAAACGAACATCACCAGGTACATCATGCAACATATTGCATGTCTTGGCCTACAACACACTGCACAAACAGACTTAATAGTTTGTACTTTAACACGTCACAGAATAAACAATCTATCTATCTGTTTATATTTCCAATATTTAAGAGGAGCTACAGAAAAATTAAATCAAATTGCTTTGACCAAAAGTGATACCCTTGGAAGAAATAGCTGCACTTAAAAATGGTTTGGCTATTGGAAGATGTTGATCAGGTTTAGTAAATGCAAGCACAAAGAACAGCGCTACTACTGCCAGAAGTTCAATACAGACAAAGGCTATGGCAATTAACAATCCAATGTCCCCCTTCTTGCCTTTTTCTTTTGTTGAATTACATCCAACTTTTCCATCTGAAGCAATTCCTAATATTGTTCTATAGGTACATCAATAAATTGTATAAGCAGTCTCAAGCAGTGTTTGAGAAGAAATGCTGAATTGATGGTTTGGATTATATCCTCTTCCTCCTCAAAACCTCTCCTCAATATTCACAAGCCTCCTTCAGCCTGGGGCACAGAATGTCCTGTCCCACTGAACTCAGATTTCTCCAGTGAGTAATAAATCATAAAAAAAATATGTAGGGTCAAAAAACATTTTCATTTACAACAGTGCACCTCTCTCAATCCAATGGGGTCCAACAGATCTAAATGAGGACAGAATTTGGTTCATACATATTGAAATGTGAAATGCCTCCTAATATATACCCAACAGAATAAAGTATGCACATCTGGTACAGTGTTTACTCAGATAAGAAGCCTTTGTGGCAGGAAAAATATGAGATATCCAGAGCAATCCTGTGAACAGAAATAGTCCCTCAATAGGGCCCACAGACCTCGAATTAGTGTCACAACTCATCTCCTTCCTAGGTTTTTGTCTATTGGTAATTCAAAGACAGTAACACAACCAAAACCTCAGCCTAAATTTCTTCCTCAAGCATGGCTTTTTTTAGGATGATTGCCAGGACTGCCTCTGTCCTCCCTCTGGCTCAAATAAACACTTCCCTTGTACATCCTGGTTGGGAATGATCGGTTCCACCCGCCAGCAAGAATCAGCGTAACTACCTGAATCTTTAATACAGTTGTTTATCACCTAAATCTCAGGTGACTAAGCAAACGAGCCCTGCATTCCTATACAAGATCTTAAAAGTCTGAAAGCTGTTTTATAAATACCAATGACTTACTTCCCCTATAGTTTCTAGGAGACGTTGACTGGCTTCCATCTGCTGATAGAAACCGATTTTAAACAATAGCCTGGTTGTCTGACATAATAAACAAGTCACAATACTCACTTAAAGCACAAGGAACCTTCTTTAAGGAGAATACATTTTAGCTTTTTTGGTGCTTGGAAGGATACTAACATTTAGTTTCTACTTTCAGGGCAACCAAAAATGTCTCAGAGCAGACGAGGAGTTAAAATTTTGTTTGTGTGATTATTCTGAGAAAATATGTAAGTCTGCCATCTGGAAGCATTTTAGACATTACAAAGTCACTGTGTGCATGCCTCAGCAGATGCAGCTTTTGTTCACAGAGTTTTGAGGGCTGTTAATTTAATTAGTTCTGTATTTTCATACACCCACCCTTCCTCCAGTGGTAATTCTACCCAGTCCCTATCAGTATAGTTTGATGAAAAACTGATGCTAAGGGCCAAATTCTGACCTAATGTAAATATAGACAGATGCAATTACCATGGACTTCAAATAGACTTAATCCTGCTTATAAACAGGTCAGAACTGGATCAATCACAGGATGACTATGAGCTACCAATGTGATGTGGCTATGAAAAAGACAAATGAGATCCTAGGATGTATTAGGTGAGGCATTTCCTGTAGAGCTAGAGAAGTATTTATGCTGTTGTACAAGGCACTGGGAAGACTTCATCTGGAATTCTGTGTACAATTCTTGTCGCCCATGCTCATGAAAGACTAATTTAAACTGGAACAGGTGCAGAGAAGAGCTATTAGGATGATCAGAGCACAGAACGCATATCTTCAGAGCGGAAACTAAAAGAGCTTGGCTTGATTAGTCCAGCAAAAAAAGAAGGCTGAGAGGAGATACGATTGCTATCTATGAATATATCGGGGGTAAATGCCAAGGAGGATGAAGAGCTATTTACACTAAAAGATAATGTTGCCACGCATGAACAAATGGATATAAACTTGCCACAAACAAATTCAGGCTGAAAACTAGAGGATGGTTTCTAACCAGCAGAGGGGTTCTGGAACAGCCGCCCAAAAGGTGTAGTGGGTGCAAACAACTGAATTAGTTTTATGAGTAAGCTAGACAATTTTATGAGTGCAATTGTATAATGGGGTTGCTTGTGGTAGTGGGGGACAGTTTTCCACAGCCCTAGGGCTCACTTTCAGTGTCTGTCTTATATGCCTAAAACTCGTACCTTAGGTTGTCAGCCAGCTGCTGGCTGGGGTGAGGAAGGGATTTTTTATCTCTTCCCATTGTATTTTTTTTTTTAATCTCCTTCCTCTGAAGGGTCTGGGTTGGCCATGGCTAGAGATGCAGCATTGGGCAGCGTGGGCCTGGTCTGAGATGGCACCAAACATTCTCTCTTTCATATGCTTGGCTGGCAGATTCTTATGCTCAGGGTCTAACTGATGGCCACCATACGTGGGGTTAGGATGGCATTTTCCCTCAGGTCAGATTGGCAGTGACCTTGGAGTTTTATTGCCTCCCTCTGCATAAGAATGGCCATACTGAGTCAGATCAAAAGTCTATTTAGCCCAGTATCCGGTCTTCCGACAGGGGCCAATGCCAAGTACCCCAAAGGGAAAGAACAGAACAGGTAATCATGAAGTGATCCATCCCATCGCCCATTCCCAGCTTCTTGCAAACAGAGGCTAGGGACATCATCCCTGCCCATCCTGCCTAATAAGTATTGATGGACCTATCCTCCATGAATTTATCTAGTTCTTTTTTGATCCCTGTTATAATCTTGGCCTTCACAACATCCTCTGGCAAGGAGTGTTAAAAAATACTTCCTTTTGTTTGTTTTAAACCTACTACCTATTAATTTGATTTGGTGGCCCCTACTTCTTATGTTATGAGAAGGAGTACATAACACTTTCTTATTTACTTTCTCCACACCAGTCATGATTTTATAGACCTCAACCATATCCCCCCTTAGTCATCTCTTTTCCAAGATGAAAAGTCACAGCCTTATTAATCTTTCCTTATACGGTAGCCGTTCCAGACCCCTAATAATTTTTGTCGCCCTTTTCTGAACCTTTTCCAGTTCCAATAGATCTTCTTTGAGAGGACGCAACCGCATCTGACGAAGTATTCAAGATGTGGGCATACCATAGATTTATATAGAAGCAATATGATATTTTCTTATTATCTATCCCTTTCTTAATGATTCCCAACATTCTGTTTGCTTTTTTGACTGCTGCTGCACGTTGAGTGGATGTTTTCAGAGAACTATCCATGACTCCAAGATAGCTGTTACCAGTCAAGAAAGATAATTTATACCCCATTATTTTATATGTATAGTTGGGATTATGTTTTCCAATGTGCATTACTTTGCATTTATCAACATTGAATTTCATCTGTCATTTTGTTGCCCAGTCACCCAGTTTTGAGAGATCCTTTTGTAGCTCTTCGCAGTCTGCCTGGGACTTCGCTATCTTGAGTAGTTTTGTATCATCTGAAAATCTTGCCACCTCACTGTTTACCCCTTTTTCTAGATCATTTATGAATATGTTGAATAGGACTGGTCCCAGTTCAGACCCCTGGGGGACACCACTATTTCTCTCTCTCCATTCTGAAAACTGACCATCTATTCCTACCCTTTGTTTTTTATCTTCTAACCAATTACCAATCCATGACAGGACCTTCCCTCTTATCCCATGACAGCTTACTTTGCTTAAGAGCCATTGGTGAGGGACCTTGTCAAAGACTTTCTGAAAATCTAATTACACTATATCCACTGGATTCCCCTTGTCCACATGCTTGTTGACCCCCTCAAAGAATGCTAACAGATTGGTGAGGCATGATTTCCCTTTAAAAAAACCATGTTGACTCTTCCCCAACAAATTATGTTCATATATGTGTCTGACAATTTTGTTCTTTACTATAGTGTAGTTTCAACCGGTTTGCCGGGTACTGAAGTGAGGCTTACCAGCCTGTAATTGTTGGGGTCACCTCTAGAGCCCTTTTTAAAAATTGGCATCACATTAGCTATCCTCCAGTCATTTGGTACTGAAGCTGATTTAAATGAGAGGTTACAGACAACAGTTAGTAGTCCTGTAATTTCACATTTGAGCTCCTTCAAAACTCTTGGGTGACTACCATCTGGTCCTGGTGACTTATTACTGTTTAGTTTATCAATTTGTTCCAAGACCTCCTAATGATACCTCAATCTGTAACAGTCCCTCAGATCTGTCACCTAAAAAGAATGGCTCATGTTTGGGAATCTCCCTCACATCCTCACCCATGCAGACCGATGCAAGAATTCATTTAATTTCTCCGCAATAGCCTTATCATCCTTGAGTGCTCCTTTAGCATCTTGATCGTCCAATGGCCCCACTGGTTGTTTAGAAGGCTTCCTGCTTCTGATGTATTTAAATTTTTTTTGCTATTACTTTGAGTCTTTGGCTAGCTGTTCGTCAAATTATTTTTTGGCCTTCCTAATTATATTTTTACGCGTTTGGGTCACTTGCCAGGATTATCTGGGCATATCTCACTTAATCATTTCCCTGTCACTGGGGAGGCTTCAAGCACTGGGGCACTTTGGTCCCTCCTATTCTTTGCCTGTGGCACATAATAGTCTAGTCTCCTGTGGGTTATATTACCTTTTGCTTGTTGGGTTTAGCATGTGAGTGCCGGCCGTGTTGGTGGCCTGTAATACACAGGAGTTCAGACTAGATGATACAGTGGTTCCTTCTGGCCTTAAGCTCTTTGACTGAGAAATTTACCTGCAAATGCCTTCCTATGCAATCAATTCCCATCCCTCCCAATGTTTGTTTACAATAGCTTCCTTACTTGAAGAAGGCTAAAAGAGAGTTAAACAATTCTCTATAATTTGATTTATGTTGAACAGAGAGTCCAGAAAGGCAGAGACATTTCCAGTGAGTTTTTGTATCTCACTAACTCCATCCATTTAACTGGCTACCAGATAAAGTTTTGTTTGCTTGCTTGTGTGGGGGGCTTTTTGAAGCAAGAGGGAATGTATGAGGGGATGGTTTGTTTTTTAATGTAGTTACACAATGCTGTGACAGCGGAAAATGTTTAACCAAGTTTTAAAATAGGGACTATTTTCTGGATAGAAATGCAAAACTCCCTTCAAATTTTGTACTGGCATTTTAAAATTTTGCCCTATTTATGAACTAAAAAATAGGGAATTTCTAGCAGATAGCCACACACTATAATTACAGCATATTACCATGCAAGTCCATTTTTAAAATATGAGTATACATACTGGTTACAACTGAGGCTTTGATCATGCAATGAGGAACTTGTGGGCAGACTCTTGTGCTTCTACAGAGTCCCATTGAACACAAAGGGTCTTTACACAGGAGCAGTACCCTCCCCACCCCCAGAATCCAACTGTAGAAACAAATCCCAGGATTATGTAAAAGGTTCACCTAGAACCCTGAAAGAATGAAAAGTTACATGATGTCTCAGATTCTGTTTCAAATTCCATCACCTACCAAGGTCCACAAATGTTTCCTGGGGCCTATAAGGTTTGCACATCAGTACTTACTGAACAGCTCTTATCAGCATTCCTTTTCCAGTGTTTCTTGTCTTGTTTCTTTGCTGCACTTGAACATAGAGTTGCATGAGTTTGCATACGGGGATTTAAAACCAGAAGGTTCTGTAGAAAGAGAAAAGAATATTTTAAAATTCAGATAAAAAGCTCAAAAAGCTAATACAATTTTTTAAAATGAACAGTGCTCAACTGATCCCACCTCACCAAAGCACAAATGAATGTTTTACAACAATGTTAAAAAACAGACAATAAAAAACAGGACTCAACAATAGATCAACTTCAAATTAATTTGTTTAGATTCTTTCCTGTTCCAGTTTATACATTCTAGATTTTGAGTATTTGAGGTACTGCTACATTTTAAAAAAACAAAACAGTATGACATCTAGTGGCAGCTCCAATCTGAATTTGTAATAAATTCTATTGTTGTATACTTCTTACCTCCCGTATATACATATACCAAGTAATTCTTTTTCATTATATTGCTCTAGGTAAAACCCTACATTTTGAGAACAAAGACCACACAGTGTTGCTTCATTGTTTCTAATCCCTAGGAACATGCTTGTATGTCCTAGTGAGAAGCTATACAATGTAAATTAATTCCTTCTCTCTCTGTAGGTTTTCCTGTGGTATAGCACAAATAAACGCGTGGAACATAGAAATAAAAGTCTTAATTGATCACTTCAAGACTGCACTCAAAATCAGACAAAGACAGACAATTAATTTAGTCCCAGTTCTTCCAGTGACAAGGGTTAATATTAGGGCTGTCAAGCGACTAAAAAAATTAATCGTGATTAATTGCACTGTTAAACAATAATAGAATTCCATTTATTTAAATATTTTTGGATGTTTTCTACATTTTCAAATATATTGGTTTCAATTACAACACAGAACACTAAGTGTACAGTGCTCACTTTATATTTATTTTTGATTACAAATATTTGTGCTATAAAAACAAAAGAAATAGTATTTTTCAATTCACCTCATACAAGTACAGTAATACAATCTCTATCATAAAAGTTGAATTTACAATGTAGAATTATGTACAAAACATAACTGCATGCAAAAATAAAACAATGTAAAACGTTAGAGTCTACAAGTCCACTCAGTCCTACTTCTTGTTCAGTTAGTCACTCAGACAAACAAGTCTGTTTACATTTGCAGGTGATAATGCTGCCCGCTTCTCCTTTCAATGTCACCTGAAAGTGAGAACAGGTGTTCACATGGCACTGTTGTAGCCAGCGTCGCAAGATATTTATGTGCCAGATGCATTAAAGATTCATATGGCCCTTCATGCTTCAATCACCATTCCAAAGGACATGCATCCATGCTAATGAGGGGTTCTGCTTGAAAAGATCTAAAGCAGTGCCGACTGACACATGTTCACTTTCGTCATCTGAGTCAGATGCCACCTGCAGAGGATTGATTTTCTTTTTTGGTGGTTCGGGTTCTGTAGTTTACACATCGGAGTGTTGCCCTTTGAAGACTTCTGAAAGCATGCTCCACACCTCATCTCCCTCAGATTTTGGAAGGCACTTCAGATTCTTAAACCTTAGGTTGAATGCTGTAGCTATCTTTAGAAATCTCACATTGGTATCTTATTTGCGCTTTGTCAAATTTGCAGCAAAAGTGTTCTTAAAACAAACAACATGCTGGGTCATCATCCGAGACTGCTATAACATGAAATACATGGCAGAATGCAGGTAAAACAGAGCAGGAGACATACTATTCTTCCCCAAGGAGTTCAGTCACAAATTTAATTAACGCATTATTTTTTAACGAGCGTCATCAGCATGGAAGCATGTCCTCTGGAATGGTGGCCGAAGCATGAAAGTGTATACGAATGTTTTGTATATCTGGCACGTAAATACCTTGCAATGCTGTCTACAAAAGTGCCATGCAAATGCCTGTTCTCACTTTCAGGTGACATTGTAAAGAAGAAGCAGGCAGCATTATCTCCCATAAATGTAAACAAACTTGTTTGTCTTACTTACTGGCTGAACAAGAAGTAGGACTGACTGGACTTGTAGGCTATAGAGTTGTACATTGTTTTGTTTTTGAGTGCAGTTATGCAGCAAAAAAAACTACATTTGTAAGTTGCACTTCCATGATACAGAGATTGCATTACGGTATTGTATGAGGTGAATTGAAAAATACTATTTCTTTTGTTTATCATTTTTACAGTGCAAATATTTGTAATAAAAATAATAATATAAAGTGAGCACCGTACACTTTGTATTCTGCATTGTAATTGAAATCAATATATTTGAAAATGTAGAAAAACATCCAAAAATATTTAATACTTTTCAATTGGTATTCTATTGTTTAAAAGTGTGATTAAAACCACGATTAATTTTTTTGAGTTAATCGTGTAAATCAACTGGGATTAATCGACAGCCCTAGTTAATATATCTGTAAATTTCATAAACTTTTGTCAATAGGCCCCTCATACCCCTACCTATGGTTACATGCATCATTCCTCACATTTTATAAATAAAGCAACTGAAAGGTTATTCTGGTAGAGCTGAGAACTGATCCAACTCTAATCCATTTAGCCACACTACCTTTCAGAATGCCAAATTTACATTCTTCATTGCCCGTTTGATAACCATTCTCTAACTACTAGATCGTACCCCCCTCCTAGAGCATGAGAGGCCAGTAGGTGGATTCCTAATACTCTACTGCCATCTAGCATATAGTTATGTCACCCATTTGCAAGGTGTGTCTATGTCCCCCTCTAGTGGCTGAACCACATAAAGGATAAGAGACTACTAGTGTTACCAGTTAGCCCCTCACTTCAATTGGTCAACATGGACGGTGTGCAGTCGAATGACCCAGATTCAAACCCTACTGATGACCCCTGTGGGGAATATTGCTGGTTGCATTCACTGGAATTTTAGTTTTTTCTAGTTTTCCTTTACAAAAAAAGCGCACACACAAACACAACTCCAACTCCATACTTCCCCATCACTGGGAATGAGATGTGTGTATTTTCCTACTGTACATGTTGAAGATGTGTGGGGCTCTTAGAATGAAAGTGGTGAATGTGATACAAGGAGGTGGGGGGGGTGTCACAGAGACTCTGATAGGGCATTTCTTTATTGTTAAGGGGTTGTATGGATGGGTGCTCCCTTCAAGAAGGCTTTTTCTATTGAGGATTGTTCAGGTAGATTTTTTCCCTCTTTCTTAATACGAAGTTGGGTGCAGTGGCACGCATCTGTAATCCCAGGAACTTGGGAGTCTGAGGCTGGTGGATCACTCAGGGGTTCTGGGCTGAGGTGCGCTACGCAGATCGGTTGTCCAGTGCCACTGACAGCCTGGCCAGCGAGTGGCTGAAGGACTGGCTAGACCACCACAAATTATGTGTTGTGATTAGCACTCTCTCAGTGAGGGCTGATGGACCGATTGATCAAGGTGTTCTTAATATGAAAATCTCATATACTAATTAAATGAATGTTGCAAGTTTACTCTAGAATCTGAGTACTAATTTACTCAGTAAAATGTAAGATCAATACCTAATTCAAAAGCCTTGCTACAAACAGACATACACAAGCAATCACAGTAATTTCTTTCTTTTTTAAAAATAATTACAGAGCGATAAAGACAAGGGTTCAATTTTCAAAAATATCTAAGTGACTTGGGGAGCCTAAATCCAATTTTCAAATGTGACACAGAAACCTAAATCCCACTGACTTTCAATAAGTCACTCTAAGAGCCTAAATCACTCAGATACTTTTGAAAATGTTACACAACTATAAAAGATATAGGGTAACACAGTATTCTTAGCTATGTGTAACACATTCTCAGTAGGTTCTGAAATGAGTTACACATTTCTAGTAATATACTGAAACAGATGTACTCCTTTGGGTATGGATCCATTTGGTTTAAAACTTGGAACAAATGGTGGGGTAAACCAACAAAGGAAGAATCCACATATGTACATGATCTTCACTGCCCGCCAAATACAGGAAAAGTCTCAGGAGCAAAATCAGGACCTGTACATCACCTTCATCGATTTGACAAAGGCCTTCGACTTCGTCAATTGTGAAGCCCTGTGGAAGGTGCTGGCCAGACTTGCGTGCCCTCCAAAATTTATTAAATTTCAAAGGCTTCTTCATGATCAGATGACTGCCACTGTTCTCTGTAATGGCCTGGAGATGGACCCCTTTAGGCGTTAAGCAAGGATGCACTATTGTCCCAATCCTTTTCTCCATCTATTTAGAGGTCATTTTGGTCCTCGTTAAAGACCAATGGAGTTGACATTCAATACGGAATGGGTGGGCAGCTTTTTAATCTTCGACGTCTCCGCTCAAAGTCCTTAGGGCATCTATTATTGATCTTCAGTATGCTGATGACTGTGCATCATTGTACACACTGAGAATGACCTCCAGTCCACACTGGATTTTTTTGTACAAACTTAATGAAGTCTAGGATTCTCACTCAATACTGAGAAGATGAAAGTGCTCCATCAGCCTGCTTCAGGCATTCCACATGACCCACAACAAATCACTATTGAGGGACAGACTATGGAGACAGTCGAGCACTTCTGCTACCTCAATAGCCAACTCTCTCAAAATGCAAAAATTGACAGTGAGATCCAGTACACAAGTGCTTCCTTTGGGAAATTGCTTTCCCAGACGTTTTCACAGACTATGACCTACGGTAGGACACCAAATCCAGGTCTATGAAACAATTGTTATTCCTACACTCCTTTATGAATGTGAAATCTGGGTAACCTATTGACAGCACTTCAAGAGTCTGCAGACGTTCGACCAACGATGCCTCCAAAAGATCCTTTGCATCAAGTGGGAAGATTGCTGCACTAACGCCAGTATCCTCACTGAAGCCAATGTCACCAGCATTGAAGCAATGATCATCATGCATCAACTCCCCAGGGCTGGACATTGTGTGCGGATGCCAGACTCTTGCCTTCCAAAACAAGTCCTCTACTCTCAGCCATGGTCAGAGATCCCATGGTTGTCAGAGGAAATGCTACAAAGACACACTGAAAGCGTACCTCAAGAAAACGGATGTGGACATCACAAGCTGGAAGGAGCAGGCTACCAACCAACCTCAACGGCACCACATCAGGCAGTGAGCCACTTCGAGGAGAAATGCCTTGCCCTCGAAGCCGAAAAGAGAGAGAGAAGGAAGGAAAAAGAAAGAACTTTCTCCCAGCAGGCAGCTGACCTGTCAGGAAACGTTTGTACCTACTGTGGGCAAATTTGCGGTTCCAGGATCGGACTCCTGAGTCATCTCAGGACCCATATGTAAATCTGTGGTAAAGATCATCCTCAAAATCGAGGGATTGCCGATGATGGTCATGGATTAATGAACAGAACAGCTCCATGGTGCCATGTCTGACTTTCTTTAAAATTCACTTATGGGGGGAGGAGCAGGAGGAGAGGGGACCACTAACAATAATCCATGTCAGTGACTTGCTTGTTAGCATCTTGCTTGTGCATGGTCAGTGCTTTACAAAGGCTAGATTATTATACTATGTGAAAGATATTGGTTGGGTTCCCAGAGATCTTTTCTGCTTGGTTGCCCAAGAACTCAGTTCAGCTCCAGTCTTATCACTTTGATTTTTTTTTAATTTGGCATACAGCAAAGCTATGCTGAGTTGATCAGACTCAAGAGTACGCGGGGGAGGGAGGGTATAGGGCATATCACACATTTAAAGATACATAGCTAACCTAGAAAAAATGTTCAACTTTGTAAAAGTATTGAAACACCAGAAGGGTTCATTAACTAAGTTAAGACTGAAAGGAGACATTGCCTATTGTCCAAAGAGTGCCTGCCTTAGCTTTGCAATTCTGAATGAAAGATTTGGATGGATTTTTAGTAGAATTTTTTTTAAAAAATTTTACATATACTTTTAACATTTTTAAAAAATGGTTGTTTTTAATTTTGCCTTTTTTGCTATGTTGTAAACAGTTTATACAAGAGACCAAATAAATATTTTAAATTTTCTTGGCTTAGCCTTGCCAGCTGAGCCTTTGATTTTTTTAATATGGTTTTATATTTCTGAAATTTTCCTTTTGTAAATTGCAAGTTTGAGCAGATGACCCATTTGAGTTGCTTACATTTTTAAACTGCAATTTTTTATTTATTATTTACATTTTAAGTAAGTTTTGGAGTTTTGTGTGTTTGTGTTTTATATAGGCAAGATAACATTTTTGGCCTGGGCTCTAATTATTCAGTATTTTCACAATGTTTTGTTCCACTGCTGTTTTTATTTTATTTTTGTATTTTAGTTATTTGAGATTTTAGTAAGCTTATTGTTACACATAAAACTTTTTTTGACAGGCAGTTTTAACTGCTGTGTTATTTATTTATTTTTAAAGTTAGCACTACCATTTATTTATTAATGTTTGTGTACACACGTGTGCCTAGGTTATATCCCTACTAGTGCATGTGGAAGCAGTTAAGCCATGTAGAAATCTCTAATTTTTAAAGTGATTTTAACTGAACTGTTCAGAGTTTAACAATGTAAATTGGATTGCTGCAGATATGAGAACAGCCAACACAACTGATTATCCATAGACACATTATTTGGGAAGGGCCCATTTTTCTGAATGGCTCTAAATGCTTTCAAAGGAAAAAGATAGTGGTGGTATTTGTCACCATTTGACCTCCCCTTTGCATAATTTGTTTGATTACTAAAAAGAAAAGGAGTACTTGTGGCACCTTAGAGACTAATTAAATTGGTTAGTCTCTAAGGTGCCACAAGTACTCCTTTTCTTTTTGCGAATACAGACTAACACGGGTGCTACTCTGAAACCTTTAATTACTAAGGATCTCATGGGCATGGCTACACGGACTTTTACTGCCATAACCAGGTTTTTGTCTTCAACTCAGCATTTTTTTAAATCTTTCACTGTTCTTTTTAACATTTTATTACTTTTACTACCCCTATTTAGTCTCCTCCAAGTTCTATCATGTTAATTTGTGTAAGCTTCTTTTAATTGTACATACATTTTTAAAAATCACTTTAATTTTTTAATGTTTAATAAAAAACTTTTCAAGACCTTGCTAGCTACTAAATTTTGGGATTGTATCACATTTTTAACTGACTTTTTCTTTGTGGCTTTAAGCTTATCTTTTACGTCTTTTGCATTTTTTAACTTAGTACTAAATCAATATACGTGATTCATAATCAGTATATTCCCATCTAGAAAGCAATGCATGATAAAATGAAAGTGTGTTTTAATAGTGTAGGCCTGGCTTGACATGAATAATCAGACATAGGTGAGACCTCATTTCTTGGGTGACAGAATTAAGGAGGTATCTGGATCAGCAGGCTGAAATACACTGTCCGTACTAGCTAAGCTGTACTCACTAAATTCAGTTCTTGAAGGACAGCTGCTTTTTACTTTGGCTATATGGATATAGGTAACAGACATTATGTTTTCCCTGACCTTTTAGGTATGTTTTTATTTAGGTGGGTTTTTTTGCTTTTTACAACTTTGATTTGCTTTTTATGCTTTTTGCATTCATTTCCTAACATGGTACATTTTATTTGTAAAGTTTTAGCCACCAGAAATAATCCTTGTAAGACTGCTGCTTTGATTTGCTTTCTTTACTGTAGAATAAACAAAAACCAAAAAAACCTTGATATTTTTTCCATGACTACCAGTTGGCTCTATTTCTTTGAAAGTTTCAGTGGCATTCAACTGATTTTTGCTGTACTCTGCCAATAATTTTTAAGAGACTTCTGATTTGCGTTGCCAAGAATTTTTTTTTAAAATAAATTCTTGAGTTCCTTTTTCACCTAGTACCAATCTCCCCCTAGCACTTCTCTGGGGAGTCTGTAGCATCTGCCCTTCAATTTAAACCACTTCTTCAGCATGGAACTAATTTCCTCATATTTAAATCCTTTTAAACCTTTCCAATGCCATTTCCCTTAATGCTAGGTTGCGACCCTTATACTAAGGGGTGTATATGTTTCCTGCCCCAGACAAGCAGATCTAAGTCACGGCACCACTACGTTGGGGTTCCCCCAAGATATCTTCCACATGGTTCCCCAAGAACTCAGTTCAACTCCAGTCTCATCACTCAGGTTCCTTTATTTGGCATACAGCAAAACTACACTAAATTGAAAAGACTCAAGCCCAGGGGGTGGGTATAGGGCACACAACATATCCAAAGTTGCGTAGCAAACCTCTTTCTTTATATACATTTACTTATTACATTGCATTTACTGTACATTTCATTACATGTTTTAGGATTGGCTTGATTAGTTTATCGGAACCAATTCTTGTACAGCATTCTCTGTCTACATACTGTCCATGTACGACTTATTCTTTACCTTTGCTTTATGTTCTGACTTATCTTGTCCATTGTAAATCATTCCCCCTTATCTTAGCTCATACGGACATTCTATTCCCAGCCTGCTGATCCAGTTACCACCCTATGCATCCAATGAAGTGAGCTGTAGCTCACGAAAGCTCATGCTCAAATAAATTGGTTAGTCTCTAAAGTGCCACAAGTACTCCTTTTCTTTTTGTGAATACAGACTAACACGACTGCTACTCTGAAACCGCCCTAATCCTGTCACCCAAGAAATGAGGTCTCACCTATGTCCAATTATTCTTGACAAGCCAAGCCTACACTATTAAAACACACTTTTATTTTATCATGCATTGCTTTCTAGATGGGAATATATTCACTATGAATCATGTGCATTGATTTAGGTTGCAAAGTTCTAAAATGTTATAAACTGCTCATATGTAATATACAAGAGAATTAGGGACATATAATGATGACTGATATTTTTAAAAAAAGTTGACAGCTGTGATAAATGGTTATGTTGATCTACGTAGGGGCGGGAACATTACTTCTGAGAATAAATAAACTGTAAAATATTCATTAAATGTTTATTGCTACACACCTACTTTAAAACTGTGATTAAAAAGTACACACAGTGTAAAATGTTGAACTAATCTTCTATATGATTTAATGAAAATGTGAGGATAATGAAACAAGATACATTAGGGTGAACAATATATCAGTAATTTGATATAATAATCCACAATTTAAAATTATTTAAATGTAAATGTAGTCATTCTGGACAGGAATTCTTGTCTCCCAGTCTCCTATTCAACCACACTCACAGTATTTTCAAGTAAATTGAACAGACGACTTGATAAACCAGGAATTGCAGAGCTCCAATACAGGCTTTTGATCTTAGATAAATCATTTAGTCATTCTGTATCTCAGTTTCCCACATCTGTGAAATGGGTATTACATGAAACTGCAACTAACTCCAGTCTCAGCAACCAGTCACCTTCCAACAAGGTCACAGGGTGCTGTGGCAATTAATGTTCTATTTAAATGTCTATTCAGCACTGTAGAATGTAAAGCTGCTGAAGTGCTAAGGGTTATCACATAGGTTCTAATAGCAACAGGATGACCAGAGTGCGTATTTGATGGCATTGACAGGAGAGGCACACTCTTGAGTTCCTTCTTTGCTGTCAGTGTTTGAATGTCCTGGGTGTCTTTTCACCTCTATCCAGACAGCAGTGGGAGACCCCAAGCCATAGGATGGGGAAAATGGAGGCTGGACCGTGCCTCAATTTCATGGACAAAGTGAGGCGTCCCTTTATTGAAATATAAATTCCTCAACCAAAGGAGAGGACACCACAGCAGATTCTTGCATGGCCAAGTCCTTTGAGTATGTGACACTTGTGTCTGTAGCACATTAACTGTTGCATCTAACATCACTGATGCACCAATGTTCTTCTATCCTCTCTGCTAAAACCCGTATGCTTTTCTTTCTCTATGGGCCAAATGTCAAACATAGTGTAAACAGGCACAATCCCATCAACTCTAATCAGCTTCCAGCTTTTAGTTTTTATGATATCTAGACTTAGAATTAGGCCTGTTTGTTGATCAGTATCTGTTCTGTTTCAGTGTGTCCCATCTTTCTGCCATAGCTGATGCAATTCTCTCCTAAAAACCTCTCTTTATATTTTAAGATGTTTTGATATGCAGCATCTTCTATACATGGCACCACAAAGAGTACTGTACTACAGAATACCATTAGCAAGATAATCTTAGGAAACCCATCCTTGTAGTCAAACTTCATCTATGGAAACTAGCAGCAGGTGTCCCCAGTTAAAACTTGAAAAAAAATCAAACAAAACCTAGAGGGGTTTGCTCATTACAGAATGAAGGCCTTTTTAGAATGACTGCAATATTCCAGACATTGTAATCAGCAAGAAAAAATGAATCCTTTGGTTCCTCTGACTAGTTCTCTATTACACACACAGTCACCAAAAAACCAGCTCCCACTGAAATCAGTGAGTTATACTGGTCTAACAGTAGAATTTGTGCCTTAATATTCAGTAACTCTTCTTACTATAGGTAGATTAAAGACTAAAGATAGACTGAATACTCAGTGTGTAAAAAGTTGCTGTCAGACCATAATTTTTCTATCATGTGGTGCAATACTGAAGCAGTATAGGTGGAGCACATAAAACAATTTATTCACCTTATGGATTCTTCTTAGTATCCTCTCTAGTTCAGACCCTTTAGACAACTAGAATGTTACTGGATAAATTCATCACAGGCGTAAAAAGGTACAATTCCACTGAAGTCACTGGAGACACAATCATTTATATAAGCAGCGAACTCGGTTCCATGGGTTATTTTGTTTGTTTATAAACACAAAAACAAGCTTAACTAGATCAGTCCTTACAGAAATATGGTATGCTGCATCTTACACTTACTGCCTTACAGAACATCCTTAGCTAAACTGCTTTAAATGTATCAAGTAAGATTTGCTAGTAGAGTAGGGAATGCATGTGAAGAGCAATTTAGCCCAGCCCATTACATTAATCTACCCAATTTCCTTAAAAAAAAAGTTATAATATCTCTCACAACAAGAAACATTAAATGTATTGCAAGGTATATATCTTTACTAATGAGCATAATGGGAATATTTTTACTGTTTCCCTAAAACTTGTGAGCATTCTGAAGAGTTAATTTCAGTACTGTATGAGTGTTGATACACTCTAAGAGCTTGTCTACACTACCGTGGGGGGATCGATCTAAGATACTCAATTTCAGCTACGTGAATAGCGTAGCTGAAGTCGACAGCTGACACTCTCCCGTCGACTGCGCTTGTGCTTCTTATAGTGGCATCGGAGTCAACGGGAGAGTGTTCAGCGGTCAATTTATCGCGTCTATACTAGACACAATAAATCAACCGCTGCTGGATCGACCACTGCCCGCCAATCTGGCCGGTAGTGTAGACGAGCCCTGAGAAACAAATACCTGATTCTATTAGCAGTCTAGGTACAGGCTGCTGAGCTGAATTCACTTTGGGCCAATGGTGCACCAGCACCGAGGCTCCCCTACTACAAGCTGAAATCACAAAAGAGCTAAACTTACGAAGAGCTGAAATCACTGAGTGTTGTGCTAAGTAGTGGGGGAGCCTGAAGATATATTGCGGAGCAGTTCGCGGGACGGCTGGAGTGGCTCATGGGATGGCGAGCAGAGCAGAGCGGTTCACGGGGATGGCTGGAGCGGCTTATGGGACGGCTGGCAGAGCGGAGAGATTCGTGGGACGGCTGGCGGAGCGGAGCCCCATGGAGAGGTGGGGCAATCGGCTTTGCACCAGGTAAGATGCCCCTTAACCCCGCCCCATCTCCACCCAGGTTGGGAGGTAAAACTCTGCAGATAAACTTTCAAACTCTGGTGCGGCACTGACCAGGGACAGAGACTTTTGGGTTGTTGGACTTTTGGGACTTTGGGTGACTTTGCGGGACACAAGAACCAAAGGGAAAGGACACACCCCAATTTGCTTGGGGTGGGTTTTTTGCTCATGGGTTGTGTTATGAATCCTGTTGGTGGTGTTTTCCCAACATAATGCCACATTGTTTCTCTCTGTCATTAAAAGGCTTTTTGCTACACTCAGACTCTGTGCTTGCGAGAGGGGAAGTATTGCCTCTCGGAGGCGCGCAGCAGGGGTGGTATATATTTGTCCCAGGTCACTGGGTGGAGGCTCGAGCCGGTTTTGCATTGTGTTATTGGAATGGAATCCCTAGATACTGAACCCGGCCCTTGTTGCTGCCAACTCTGATGGGCAGAAGGGTTACATATGATCTAAAATAGCATTTCACCATACACATCACCTAAACCACTCAACTGATTTACAGATGTAGAATAAAGCATACATAGAGACGATGAGCCACATACAGCCCTCAGTCCCCATCCATGAGAATCATGGATATAAAAATGAAAGTTTCACTATGAGATGAATGAGGAAACTGTCTGATCCCATGAGAATTCATAATCCAGGAAGAAAAGTGAAGATTTCAAAAATACAACCTGTGAAACCATGCACATATCAGTATGGTCTGCTCTGCCAATGGCTGTTTCATAATGCAAGTAATATAGGTAAGTCCATCTAGTGGCTTTGCACATGTCTATACTAAAAAACTGATTTTCTGCCCAGGAAAAAATTATTCCTATAATGGGATATCTGATGGTTACTTTTTGGAGGATCACTCCTTACTTCAAATATATATTTCACTAATGAAGACCAAACATATGAAGAGATGACATCTTTTCTATTTATTTTTTTTTACCTACAGCTACCTAAACTTGGACTGTGGTGTTTTAAAACCCCAAAAATGAACAAGGAACCCCATTGCTGATAGGGTATCTTGTGGTAAGTACATTATAACAGTGCTCCAGTGTGTGTACTGCCTGCCTGTTGGTATTAAAAAGGCACTGAGGTATTATATTTTTTCCCTGAAACCCCTAAGGGTTTGGAATTTGCCCATTTGACAGGCCACCTCTCCCATGTATGAGCATGCTGCGGTTGTGATCACTTGATTGAAACCAAATCTTGGCCACTTTTGGCCATTAAAAAGCCTATAATATTTTTCACAAGAGTAGATAATGTTAGCCCTACCATATTCTGGCACAATTCCAGGTATGTAATTGCATTCTGCTTACTTACAATTTCGTTCATATATGGTAATCTTCACTTCCAATGCATTCCTTAAGGGCTGGCACTTTTTATCTGAGAAATTATGGGTGAGGCCACTCCTTCACATACCAAATAATGCTTTAGGGTACTTGAACAAAAGACAATATACACATTTCAGTCATTAAGTCCTCTATAGTTTATCGCAATAAAGAGCCAATCCCTTGACATACTAAAAGGTTTATTCCTATCAATAGTACCAGACATTTAGAAAGTAACTGGATTTCTTCTGCATGGCAATAACACTGTCTTATAACAATATAGAGGTTTTTATTCTGAAGGATCCCAAAATACTCTGCAAATACATCTTAATGTCAGACTTCTGAAATCAAGCCCTCAAAACTCAGAAAATTCCATTAACTAAAGAAGTTGTATAACATAAGATGTGAATTAAAAGTTAATACATTGGTGTGCATGTGTGAAGATAGATTATATATATATATATATATATATATATATATATATATATACACACATACACACACACACACATATATACACACACACACAAAGAAAATAAGGGTGACATATATGCATATGGTAGCAAGACCTGGATCACTTACAGCAGGCATAAGAAAAGACTAAACACCTTCCACACCCACTGTCTTTGCCATATTCTAAATCAACTGGGAAAGCAAAGTTCCTGATACCAACGTACTTGTAAAATTGCCAAGCCTAATTGCTATTTTCAAACAGTCGTCTCTGTTGACTTGTCATCTGCATTAAATGGACAATTACACGTTCCAAAGGATCTCCTGTATGGAGAACTTGAGGAGGGTCACTGGGCCAGTCTAGGCTCAAATTCAAGGAGTTTGCAGGAGGGACTTGAAAACTTTCAATAATTGACATTGGAAGCTCAGAAGATGCAGCTAGCAACAGGCTATGCTGGAGGGCTGCGCTACGCCGCACCGAGTGAAAGAAAGTCTAAGAGAGGTGGTTGAGAGAGAACAAAGCGCAGCAGGCCTGAAGCACTAATAGTGTGTCAGCTTCATCTTCTGGCCCTGTGCTTACACCTGCATTATCTGTGATAAGGACCACTGCTCAAGAATTGGACTTTTCAGCAACTCGCAATGCTGTAGCACAATACATAGTAACTGAACCTCTTTGCCACTTACAGCATATTTAAGATGGATGTTTACCATTCAAGCATATGTGCAACATGGCCTGATTAGTGTGTTAGCCTAACCTTAAACTTTTGGAATCTCTTGACTGAGTGCTTGATTTCTCAACCTTAACATTGCATTAATGCTAGGTTTTTTGCATTTAAATTCTCTCAGATTTATAAATGCAAAGTGAAGAGAAGAGAGTTGACAAACAACAAAATATGATATTTGTCTTGCAGATATTACACAAACTACTGGCAAAGACATTGAAGTGTATACTGGTAAATTCCTTGAAACAGAAGTATTTAGCAGGACATCACCAAAAAGGTAGCTGACCATAACAAAGGTTTCTTTGACCTGACCCTATACAAAATAAGGCCTGTATCAAGCAAACAATTACACATGCTTTATTTTGACTATGCAAGTTCTCCCTTTGAATTCAATGGAACTATTCACATGTTAACATTAAGCACATAAATGTTTGCAGGATAGGATTCTAAACTGCTTAAACAAATTCAAATCCATTCGACCTCAGAACAGAGTTCCAAAGTCTGACCCTTCTCTGAGGACGCCATCCCCTGCCACCAGACCACATTTTGAATAACTGCTTTCACATGATATATGTCAACTTTCACTGTACATTCAAAGTCACAGGGAAATTCAATTCGGGTTAATATACCAAATTCAGCCAAGGAATAAGCAACCAAAATTCTCATAGACCAGAGATGATTCTGGCATTATGTGTTCATTCTATTGGCCAAAAATTCAATTTAAATTATTAAAAATAGAAGAAATGTTTAAATTTCAGTGCATTCATACTACTACAGTATTTACAATTTACTCACATTTCTAGAGAACTGACTATACATTTTTAAAACACAGTAATTTTAACATTTAAATATATTTAATCTTCCCTTTATACCATGCAGCCTTGTCATCAAAAAACTATTGACAACTGTTCTCTCATCATGCAAAAGATCATGATTCACAAAAAGAATAAAAGAGGTGGTAGCTTTAACTCCAAGTTCCTTGACTGTTGTGAAAAATTTTAATCTTAATTTTTTTTTATCAAAGAATCAATTTCAAACCTCAGAAACCTCGTTGACAGCGTACACTTCTGTAATGGGGCTTAAACTTCTTGTCTCCACTCCATCACATTTTTCTGTACAAGAATCCCTTGTCACCGAGTTGTATGACTTCTCTGTTGCACAAGGAACTCACAAGAGCTTTGTAACTGCTCGCTAACTTGTAAGTAAATTTATTTAATTGAATTGTTCACTGCCAGTAAAAAACGATTTTCTTGCATGTGCATTTACATCTTATAATATACTGCTGAAAGATAGAAGTATTTCAAGAGGCTATACAGATCTAAACAGAAACCAAATTCTGTTGTTTTGGCAATTAAATTTTCAAGCAATACCATAAGTGTGTACTGCTTTTCTTTACACTGGGAGTAAGTCCTGGACCCCCACCTCCCAAACAGCCAAACTGCACTGATTAAAGTGCCCATTCCATAAAAAAGTACAGATGCTTGCTCAACACAAAAGCAAACTTGCACTGGAGATGAGTCAGTTAACGAAAAGTGAATGTTCCACTGACTTTGTTCATGAGAGGAATTAGCATTGACGTTATTGCTGTATTAAGTTTAATCATCAGCAAAATTAGTGGAACTTTGGCCAAGCAAAGCAACATTTTGAAAACTTGTTAAACATGATTTCCAGAGTCTAATAAATAAACCCCATCCACAAACAATCCACAGTGACAAAATGCATACTGTGGGTCTAGAACATGAAGTGCTCGAAAAACAGATTGCATAATCATTTGGACTCTGTTCCAAGAACGTGCCAAATGTCCATCAGCATAGAATTTCTAACTCCCTGATGTTCCATGAAAGAGTCCCAGACCAAACTGGGGAAAACTTTCCTATGTTATGATTGAAGTGTAAACATAAAAATGACAATTGTATCTATATAATATGATGCAAAACGAACAAATAATTCATCATCAATTATGTCTTGTACAAGATATACTGCTTTGTTTTTATTTTCTGTGGGTATCTGTTGAAACATTCAGCAGACCCTGATCATAAAAGAAATAAGAGTCAACAGGTAGGAGGGGAAAGGAAAACAAATATGGAGAGAGGGATTGGTTAATCATAACACATTTTAAAAAGTAAGGGTCTGAACTTTGTAATTATGTATCAAAATATTCTCAACTAGTTGAGTATTAAAAAAACAACAACAACAACAACGGCCAGCTTTAAAGAGCCAACTGTGACAGCCGAACCATACAGGGTAACAGGGGACTGCAACCAAGTTTTACATTTACTGTTTCATTGTCTCTTTGTCAGAGTCACGAAGTGGTAATCTCTACATTTCTTTGCTTCAAATTGTGACATCCCAGCATACTCTTTTCTGAAGAGGTCATGAGCACCACAGATCAACAGTGGAGCAGAGAGTCGACCTGTGTGGGGAATAAAAGGTAATTCCCATTTTTCCCATATTCAGCAATTACAAAATATAAACCTTATGAGTATAAATGACTGTGTGTGTGAGGGACAGAAGTGATGCAGTTTGGTATATAATGGATTTACTGGCAAAAATGGAGATGGCCATATTACAGGCAAGTCATCCTAAACAAATGCTCATGTGACATTACCCAGGATACAATCTGGACTGTTGGACTATCTGAGCTTCCTAGCTTGATGAAAGGGTTATTCTTCTATGACAGACCCAGACCAGGGGAGTACAGGAGTCTGGTAGAAGGCAAATATACTGGCCACTGGATGAACAGTTTTCTGTTCCCTGAGTGACCAGAGCTGGGGCTGCCCTAGAGCAATCAGGAACCTGCTAGAACCAGTTAAGACAGGCAAGCTAATCAAGACACCTGGAGCCAATTAAGAACTTTCTGGAATCAATTATGGCAGGAAGGCTAATCAGGACACCTGGTTTAAAAAGGACCTCCCATCAGTTAGTAGGGGCACACGGCAGGAGCAGGGAGTGAGATGGTGTGCTGCTGGAGTAGTGAAGTGGTTGAGTGTGAACAGGCTTCAGGAGGAAGATCCTGCAGTGAGGCTAAAGAAGGTGCTGGGGGAAGGCCATGGGGAAGTAGCCCAGGGAGTTGTAGCTGTCATGCAGCTGATACAGGGAACATTGTAGATAACTACTATCCACAGGGCCCTGGGCTGGAACCTGGTGTAGAGGGTGGGCCTAGGTTCCCCCCATTCCCCCAACTCCTGATCAACTGGAGGAGTTGACCTGGTCTGTGAGAAACACCAGAAGGGAAGCTCTAAATTGGAAAGGGATCTGTCCTGTCCCTGACCCACTGGGTGGGATACAGAGACTGTGGGAATTGTTCTCAGTTTCCCCCATGCTGGCCAGTGATGAGGTTAGCTGAGTGGACGGCAGGTTTGAGCCACTAGCAAAAGTGGCCAAACTGAGGGCTGCCATGAATCTCTGAGGCAAGCAATCCACCAATAAGCACAGGACCCACCAAGGCAGAGGAGGAACTTTGTCACACTTCCTAATATTCAGATGGATCTCTACTAATACAATTCTGCTTCTTTCTCTTCTGAATCTTATTTTCTTCTCTACAACTCTAAGCTTCACCTTTTCCTTCTTGCTCTACAATTCCAGCCTTAACCTTTTTCTTTGTCACTGAGGTTAGACCAGTCTCTTTTCTCCTTGGATTTTAAGACTGGTCTCAACAACCTTTTTCATCTTGGAAGAGGTTACCTGTCCTTTTTCTTCTCTTTGGAATTATTTTGTTGGTCAGAATTTCTAGAACAAAGTGACCACTTACCAGTCCGTCATTAAAGTTTCAGTGGCAGTTTAAAAGCTGTTGTTACAGACTTGTCCGCATCCTGTGTAGACTCCGGGACTGTAGAAAGGAAGCACGTTCTTCCTGATTTAAGCAGTAGCAGTGTTAAAGCTCTCCAATGAACCTTTGCTGGGAGCCCACCATTTGTGCCTAAATTAAGGCTAGCAAATTACCTTCCTCCCTCCCTCCAAAATACTGAAGATTTAGGTACTTGTACCATAGCCATTCATAAAAAGATCTGTTAAGGCTGAAATTAGACCTCGAGGTTACCTACAGCTACATATGCAAATAACAGTATCTATGATCTTCTGCCAATACCCTCATATCAGTTAGTGGTAACGTATCCTAAGAGCTAATACTTAGGCTCAAAATGGTGAGTTAGGATACAACAGCAGACCAGAGCTCCATTTCCTCTGCACTAAATCAAACATTTAATGTAACTTTTGTACTCCTCCCTCTTCTCACCAAACCAATAGCTGCAGGTGAGTTACTTTGACACAGATATTGGTTGCCTCTAAGGAGGGTTTTCCTTTAACCTTAATGAATGGGACTGCTTCACCCCATCACACAAAGCCGTAGCACTCTCTTTTTGGCATTTCATTTGACATTACATTGGAAGTACTGACACTGTCTGTTTTATTATAAATAATACTGTTTAAAATGACAAATACTTCATAAATTCAGCATTTCAAGATTAGTTTATGGATTAAAGCAAACGCTTGTTTTATTTCCAAGGCAACATTCCATGAGCTCAGTATTTAAAGTCATGCATTTCCCAATTTTACTGTCATTGAAATATATTTCATTTCAAAAGATATCAGGAAATTATCACTATTCATTTTTGATACAAAGCCTCTTACATGTCAGCTGTCATTCTTCAAAAATCATACTGAAAATGGTGTTTCTAAGCAGAGTTCAGTTGCAGCGTAATAAGTAATAATTTCATCAGTTAGCAGCATTCAGCATCCACTGAGAGTTCTCTCACTATTATTTTATTCACAGAACCTTTGAGGAAGGAGCATGCTATAAAGATCCATTTATCCTTCAAGGTTTTTCATAAATGCGGCATACATCTTAGAAAACAATTGGTTATTCTTTCTCAATTTAAATAACTATAATAGCTTCCAGGTGTAAAACCTCTTTTTGTACTTTCCTTTTACTCATATTACAGGTCTACACTTTTAATGATCTAGTCTAATGTTTCCACCTACTTTTGCACATGTATTCTGGAGTTTTCCATGGATGCTATGCACGACTGGCTAGGGCATATTTGGCTTCTATTGTTAGAACAGAATAGAATCTGGTTTTGGATAATACCCTTCATAATCAAGGCAATGCCAAGCAGTTTATAATAAGCTAGATGCTAATATAGACACTAGAAGTGCAGTAACTATAGAGGAAAATGTCTAATATATTCCCCCTTCCCTCCTCAATGTCTTTATCAGTCCATTTCCCCTCATCCTCAAGGTCATGTTCTGGCTTTCATCCTTTTATCTGGAGACTGGAAAGGCTTTCCCCTCACAGCACAACATAACTTTCCTTAATTAGACAAAGGGATTGCTGTTGAGCAACCTGGTTCTTAATGCTGCAGTAAGCTGAGCCCTCTATGAATCTTTTTTCTGAATGAATTTTGGGAGAACCTGTCTGTCCTTCCTGGGTACATGGTGGGAAGTGTGAGAAGGCATTTGAGGACTAGAAGCAGTCAAGTGGTGCCAGCCTACATTCACACTGGTTAGTAGCTGATGAGTTGTACTTGCTTGAGTTCTAGCATATAACCGCTCTCGGGCTAGCCAATTCCTGTCAGAAGCACCACCACACTTGACTGAGTTTTGTGTATGGACAAGACTCAAAAGAGTAACACTCAAATTAAAATTCAGTTCAAATTTGCAGTATAAAAGCCCCTGATTAACTGCCAGTTAATTCTAGTTACCGAACACCTTTGTAAACGATAATCTAGACACTCCATCAATGTTTTTAGCTGCTTCTAAGCCAAAGAAACCATTGTCAGACCAAAAGAGCTACTGACTGATTTCCCTGCTGTGTGTTATCTACAAGTTGATGGAAAAACTGAAAAGGAAAGTTTTTGCTGATACAGACTAACACGGCTATCATTCTGAAACCTGAAAAGGAAAAGAATCCCACCCCTGTGGATCAGGAGTGTGACACCATGGCTGATCTCTCAACACCCTTTTGTTACGACAGCTCACACATTCTTGGACCAGAGCAATACTGGCCTTTTAATATACCAGGGAATGGAAAACTATTTCCTTTCAGAGTAGAAGCATCGGTGGGAAAGAGTCTAACAGAATAAGTAAATCCAAGAGTCTGTTGCTACACTTGCCTCCTTGTCCAGTTGATTGTAGATCCTGATCAGGACCTACAGGCTACTCTTTGGCTTGTCCAAGTTGCCGCAACTATGTGCCAGCTTGGCGTGGTTTCCTCCCATGCTGTGACAGTGGGGGAGCGTTGCAAACAATAACTCGTGGTGGAAGAGTGCCTAACATGACATCTAAAACGTCATTTACAATGCCTTACCTCCCTTGATACACAGGCTACCCTCTGGTTATGGAACCTGGACACAAGAGAGCTGAATGTTTGTAGTTTATCCTAGGCTAAACCCTAAGGCAAACCAAACACATCCATGAATTATCTGTAGCCTATCAATTAACTCAAATTATAGTAGGTTTATTTAGACAGGGCTAGTACAGGCTGGAACAACTAACACATTAGAATACAATTTGCCCTATCACCACATTTTTAACTAATATTTTTTAAAAGACATTAAGTAAATGTTTTTAACAACACCTTCTATCCTAGTGCAGACAGGCCTCAAGTTACTTGCTTTGATATTTAACCCCAGCTTGCTTATCTAGAATTGTTTATATATCTCTGTGGAGAGAATTTCCTACGTGATTCGCTATTTTAAGTCAACAAAAAAAGGTTTAAGGCCATGTTTTTAGTTATGACACAAACTGACAAAAAAGAAAGGAATTAAAGGTTAAAATTGCCACTCAGACCTGAAATTGCCTCTTATGCCAGGTTATAATATACATTTGTCTATTCTGAAGACAAAAGTGACTATTTTTTTGTTTCCACTGCCAATTACTTTGAAGAAAGAGCCAGGGAGTCTTATTTATTTCACCACTGTCACCCTTGGACGCTGTATATTTGTGGATATAGGTAGTTTCTTGGTTTTCCCCTACTGAGTCAGAGCATCATGTTTGTCCTGGACATAGGTATGTGTGGCAAAAATCTCCTGGCAGATCTGCACAGCAGATTTCCACAGATATGTCATAACTGGAAGTTCTGCATCTGTAATAGCAGGAGAGTACCAGCAGAGAGCTGTGCCTTGCAGATGGGGAGAGAATTGTGCCCTTGGTTTACAAATGATCTCAACTGAAAATGAAATGACTGTGAATAGCATATCCACACAAATTCCACCTGCTGAGCATATGACAAGACATTCATGGCCAAAGGTTTCCTAGTCCTACATGTTTGATTTCTGCACCAAAGCACATATTCCCCTAAACCTCATACAAAGGGCCAAATCCTGCTTTTCTTATTGGGAGCAGGGCTGGGTTGGCAACAAAGCCTATAACACTGCAGTAATGTAATAAAAAGGAATAGAAATTGTATTCTAATGAGGGGAGGGAGGTTGCTAGGCAACCAGGGAGGAAGAGAAAGCAGTTTTTGATTTGAACTCTGTGCTGTCAAAGGGTTAGTATAGTCAGAACAAACAGGGCACATTTAATCCAGCTTGTCTTCAGTCATCATTAATTCAGCTCTGACTTCATGAACATTTTAAGCAGAGGTACGTTACAAGCAGAAGAAGTGTCAGCTGTGTCTGAGTCCCCTATGTCACAGGGCAAGATGGCACAGGACAGGTGAGTGGAGAATAAAAATGCTGCCCGTTTGAAGAAGAGCAGCATGTGCCTCTGGCTAGCACATACTGCACGCTGCATCATGCATGTAAACTAGTTTGTGGGGGAGGAGGGAGACGGCCATGCACCCTTGGGTCCAGGCAGACCATAGTCCCCTTTCTTTATGCTTTATTGAAGGCTGTGCAGATGCTCTACCTAGATGCTATCAGGGTGCAGATTTTCACCATTCTTACAGGGGAGGGATAGCTCAGTGCTTTGAGAATTGGCCTGTTAAGGGTTGTGAGTTCAATCCTTGAGGGGGCCATTTAGGGATCTGAGGCAAAAATTGGGGATTGGTCCTGCTCTGAGTAGGGGGTTGTACTAGATGACCTCCTGAGGTCCCTTCCAACCCTGATATTCTATGATCTCTACCAGCTGTATAAATATGGTACTTTACAATTCAAGGCCCTGTCTATACTGCATATACATACATCTATGTTGAGGAATCTGGTTATAAAGTTAAAACATGGTTGTCCCTTAACTAGGTTCAGTGTTGCCAGCCCTTGTGATGTTTTCACAAGTCTCATGATATTCTTGGTTTTTCATGAAGCCCCAGCTCCTAAAGGCCTGCAATTGGATGAGAATCATTCTTTTTAAGTTGTAAGTAGTTTCTAGACCTCATTGGTTGCAGAGAAAAGCTTGAAAATGTGACAAGTGTATTTTAAAGGCTCAGAGACCAGAAGGAAAGTGAAAAGCACCCAAAAGGTTTTTTTTAAATCTTGTGACTTTGTGGTGCCTAACTCAAGTTCTGAATATTTGGGTTAGCAATACTGTATTTGTAGTGCAGACAAAATCCTAAAGTGCATACAACTCTGGGGACACATCTACACTAAGATAAAAGATGTACAGCATGGCCGCTGCTGGCCCAGGCTCACAGGGCTTGGGCTGTGGGGCCATAAAATTGGAGTGTAGACCTTGGGCTTTGAGACCCTGTGAGTGTGGAGGGATCTCAGATCCGGGCTCAGAGACTTGGTGCTGCAGGTTGTCAACAGAAGTTGAATACACAAAATAATGAGAGCGAGGACAGAATATGCCCCAAATGAAGGGCTTTCCCATTCTACCAATCATTCAAGGCTTCAGCCTAGTGACTGAGCCACCATTTTGTTGACATGTTTCTGGGAAATAAAGGACCTGATTCTGCAAATACTCACATACATGCTTAACTTTAAACATGGGCATGTTTGCAGGATCAGGGCCATATTCTGGAATAGTTAATAAAGCGAGTTACTTGCTCAACATGGCGATTGTCTTTTATTTTAAAGTAAAAACAAACTTGGTATAAGATCTAGAAGGTATACTGTAGAATCAGTGCTTGGAAAGTGTGAGATCTCAATATCAATTCAAAAATTATATTAATAAAATGTTTTTAATTATAGATCATTACAAACTTCTCTGCATCTTTACTGAATATTTTGATACAGATAAAGTATGGTATAGCTAGGATGCTTAAAAATATAATAGAATAATATATTTAACTAGTTAGTTATATTACAAATGTTCAAATTAAAGAAATCCCAGTAGTTATTTGCTTTTTAATGCCCAAAGGAGGACAAACAAAGGACAAGGACAAACAAATGTCAGGAAGATAACCTCTTCTTGGCCATAAAATCACGTGTACTACCCCTAATAATGCTTATACAAATTCAGAAAAGCTGCATTTTAAACTTTATTTTGCTTTAACTTTCTATGCCAATTTTTTTATACTGTGTTTTGAAAAATGGATGTAAACTTGGTTGTCGTGACTGTTGCTTTGTAAAGAATATTTTATAGGCATTTTATAGGAGTTTTAACTGTAAAGACTGCAACTGGTAAACAATTTGGTCAAACCATAAAACTTTGGGTAAAGAGGGCCTGAATCAACCTCATCTTCTTTTCCAATAAAGACCTTTGCTTCTGTCTTAGAACCCCAGAGAAAAACCATGTAGTTGGAAATGTTTTAAGCCTCTTTTTATTTCCAGAGTTTTGAAATGGTAAACACCTTTGTGAAAAGCACTTGCAACTGTTAGATAAATACAAAGCTCGTAATATCATTGCTATGTAAATGGTAAAATGCTTTATGTATCAACATGGAATCTAATGACCTTGAGAAACTAATTACTAATGTAAGATGCCATTTAAATATAGAATATTTATAATAATACGAAATTGATTAATTAATTACTAGCAGTGCTCAAGCAACCCCTCACCCAAACTCAGAAAGACAATACTTATCCCTCCAAAAACTGTTAAAAAGAATCCACAACTTCTTTAGCTTAAATAGTTAAAAACTTTGAGTAATTTACTTTAAAAGTAAGTGCTTTGAGAACCATTTATATAAAAAACAGAAGCATTTGGATTTTCTAAAAACAGAATCGTAATTCCAGTTTAAGTCTAACAAAAAAAAATCCAAGAAATCTCAGAAAATGGCCTGAATATATTAAAGTTAAAACGCTAATCTTAAAGAATCTCCCACTACAAAGACAGAGGAATAGAACTGTCAAGAAATAATTAGAATTCCAATGCATATATGCATTAACAAACTACATATTCATAAGACAAAGATGCTCCTAATGACAATCCAGGAGGGTACTGAGCCAATGAAAGGGTGGCAGAAACCAAATTTAAATTTAAAGCATGAAAAAGCTGTGTTTTCCCCTTATAATTTCAAGAAAATAAGCCATAGAAGGATATAAAATCTCTGAGAGTAAGCACCCTTCACACACATACTCCGTGCTACCCTGGCAATACAGCAAATACTCACCAACTTATTCTGTCCATCTCTACAAGCACACTGCCATGACAGGTCAGAGAAACAGAAAAAGACTCAAGAAGAAACCAGCCCAAAGAAAACCTCCCCAAGACTTCAAGATGGATTAGTGAGAGAAAGTTAACAAGACACTGTCAAGGGATTAGATTTCAAAACTCTTGTAATTATTTTATTGGACTATTGAAATGCAATTATAACAAACCATTAATAGTTTCTTCTGTTAATCAACAAATGGTTAAACCATGTATTCCCAGAAAGGAAACAAGGGCTAACCTTTGGTGAACAGAGAAATAGTGGGATTTAATTGGATTTAAGATTCTTGATATTCATAATTTGTCTGTCTCAATACAGCTCATGGCTTCTTCTAAGCAGCTGATTTAATTTTTTTTTTATTTCATAGGATTTAGTGAAGACTGCTTACTTTGCACAATTACAAACTGGCTGATTACTAACAATAACCAACAAACAAATAAAACTCTCCTTCATTAAACAAAACCCTCTTGCCCATTTATAAGCCTTCTTAGCTATGTAAGGATATACTAAGACTGAGTCATCCTAGGCACTCTGTCACCCTACACACTACTACAATGATATTGGCATAAAATTAGCCTTGTGAGGTATCATTTGAAAACTAACAACACACCGGTTATTAATCTCATTGTAAAATGCATGTATCAAGCTTATATGTGAAGTTATGAATCCCCTCTATATGACATTACTAGAACATGTTTAAGACCAGACAGCCCAGTCTAGGTCAACGTGATGACCAGCCTGTTCTATACAAAGGAATGTGAGTTTACCTCAGTTTACATATTAGCAATAAACAAAGCCATCAAGCTAAACCAGCAGTGTTTATTCTAATCCTGAACACATGAAACAGAAAATTAACATTGATCCTGCACCCCAGAGAGACACAGGAGACTGAGTCACCAGGATGCCTTCTGACTTGTAAGACAAATACAACCCTTTGTGGATATAAGAAAGAGAGAGACTCCATCTCAGCTGAGAGCTTCTTAACGAGGCTTTGATCCCTAAGCCCTTTAGCACCCATCAACCCTTAACCGGGGGCAGGGCTACTCAGGAAGACCAGGGCTTTAAAAAGCCCTCTCCTAAGTGACCAGAGGAGCTAACGAACAGGAGCAGCTAACAGGGGAGTTTTGCAAGGGAGTTTACAGGGAGAGCGTGTCGGGGGGCTACATAAGTTTAACAAAGTTTAAGGAACGTTAAATGTAAGCAAAAAACCACCCCCTAATAAAAACAACAACAACAACAACTACTAAGGAATAAGCTGCAGGAGTAAAAAGAGAATGCAGGCAGAAGTCCAGCAACAGAGTAGGGGCTACCCAGTTTATTGCATCCAATACAGCATGTATGATTACCTGCCCTATGGGCAGGTGGTGTACGTGTGCATTCGGTGCAAGGAGCTCCTGGCCCTCAAAAGACCGTGTATGGGCTTTGGAGACCAGGGTGGCGGAGCTGGAGGAGCTAAGGGAGATAGAGAGGTACATAGATGAGACTTTCCAGGACACAGTACAATGGTCCCACCCCCGGTCTGACAACACCTGTGCTGTTGAGGAGAACATCCAGCTGGAGCAGAGGGAAACGATCCCATAGTTGGGACCCTCCTTCCAGATGATGTTGTGGTATCCTCTCGCACTGAGGATACATCTCCAGGGGAGGAAACTCCAGTTATTAGGGGGAGACAGGTATTAGTAATGGGCGATTTGATCATTAGAAACATAGATAGATGGGTTTGCGACGACCGGGAGAACCGCATGGTGACTTGCCTGTGGATCTCTCGAGACATCTAGATAGACTTATGTGTAGTGCTGGGAAGGAGCCAGTGGTCGTGGTACATGTAGGTACCAATGACATAGGGAAAGATAGGAGAGATGTCCTGGAGGCCAAATTTAGGCTGCTAGATAAGAGATTGAAGTCCAGGACCTCCATCGTAGCATTCTCTGAAATGCTTCCAGTTCCATGTGCAGGTCCAGTTAGATTGCAGGGTCTCAATGCGTGGATGAAACAATGGTGTAGGGAGGACGGGTTTAGATTTATTAGGAGCTAGGGAAACTTTTGGGAAAGGGGGAGCCTATACAGGAAGGATGGGCTCCAACTAAACCAAAATGAAACCACATTGCTGGTGCTTAAAATTAAAAAGGTCATAGAGCATTTTTTAAGCTAAGGGCTGGGGGAAAGCCAACCGGTGTGGAGGAGCATGTGATTCGGACAGAGACATCCCTTAGGGGAGGATCTACTAATGGAGATTCTCTATGTCCTAGTAAGGAGGAGAATATGGAAGATAAAATACAGGTAGGATCTGATGAGAAACAGTCAAATGAAAAAAAGTCTCATTCAATTATATCATGTAATGGGAAACAGCTAAAAAGTGACAAGTTTTTAAAGTGCTTATATACCAGTGCTAGAAGTCTAAATAATAAGATTGGTGAACTAGAGTGCCTCGTATTAAATGAGGATATTGATATAATAAGGGTTCACAGAAACTTGGTGGAATGAGGATAATCAATGGGACACAGTAATACCAGGCTATAAAATATATCAGAAGGACAGAACACTATATGTGAAAGAAAGCATAGAATCAAATGAAGTAAAAATCTTAAGTGAACCGAACTGTACCATAGAATCTCTATGGATAGTAATTCCATGCTAAAATAAGAAGAATATAGCAGTAGGGATATATTACCGATCACCTGACCAGGATGGTGATAGTGACTGTGAAATGCTCAGGGAGATTAGAGAGGCTATTAAAATAAAAAAAACTCAATAATAATGGGGAATTTCAACTATCCTCATATTGACTGGGTACATATCATCTCAGAACTGGATGCAGAGATAAAGTTTCTTGACACCTTAAATGACTGCTTCTTGGAGCAGCTAGACCTGGAACCCACAAGAGGAAAGGCAATTCTTGATTTAGTCCTAAGTGGAGCACAGGATCAGGTCCAAGAGGTGAATATAGCTGGACCACTTGGTGATAGTGACCATAATATAATTAAATTTAACATCCCTGTGGTGAGGAAAACACCAATGCGGCCCAACGCTGTAGCATTTAATTTCAGAAAGGGGAGCTACACAAAAATGAGGAGGTTAGTTAAACAGAAATTAAAAGGCACAGCACCAAAAGTAAAATCCCTGCAAGCTACATAAAGACACCATAATAGAGGCTCAACCTAAACATATACCGCAAATTAAAAAACATAGTAAGAGAACAAAAAAAGAGCCACTGTGGCTAAACAACAAGGTAAAAGAAGAACTGAGAGGCAAAAAGGCATCCTTTAAACGGTGGAAGTTAAATCCTAGTGAGGAGAACAGAAAGGAGCATAAACTCTGGCAAATGAAGTGTAAAAATATAATTAGGAAGGCCAAAAAAAAATTTGAAGAACAGCTAGCCAAAGACTAAAAGTAATAGCAAAAAAAATTAAATACATCAGAAGCAGGAAGCCTGCTAAACAACCAGTGAGGCCAATGGACATTAGAGGTGCTAAAGGAGCACTCAAGGATGATAAGGCCATTGCAGAGAAACTAAATTAATTCTTTGCATCGGTCTTCACGGTTGAGGATGTGAGGGAGATTCCCAAACATGAGCCATTCTTTTTAAGTGACAAATCTGAGGAATTGGTCCCAGATTGAGGTGTCATTAGAGAAGGTTTTGGAACAAACGGATAAACTAAACAGTAATAAGTCACCAGGACCAGATGGTATTCACCCAAGAGTTCTGAAGGAACTCAAATATGAAACTGCAGAACTACTAACTCTAGTCTGTAACCTATCATTTAAATCGGCTTCTGTACCAAATGATTGGAGGATAGCTAATGTGACGCCAATTTTTAAAAAGGGCTCCAGAGGTGACCCCAGCAATTACAGGCCGGTAAGCCTGACTTCAGTACCGAGCAAACTGGTTGTGCAAAACTGTCAGACAAATAGATGAACATATGTTGATTCTTCCCAAACAAACTGTTTTTTGTAAAGGGAAATCATGCCTCACCAATCTGCTACAATTCTTTGTGGGGGTCAACAAGCATGTGGACAAGGGAGATCCAGTGGATACAGTGTATTTAGATTTTCAGAAAGTCTTTGAAAAGGTCCCTCACCAAAGGCTATTAAGCAAAGTAAGCCGTCATGGGATAAGACGGAAGGTTCTGTCATCGATTGGTAACTGGTTAAAAGACAGGAAACAAACGATAGGAATAAATGGTCAGTTTAGAAAAGTACACAGATATTGGGTTAGATGGACCTTTGGTCTGACCCAGCATGGCTGTTCTTATGTTCTTAAAACACAACTTGCTCCTCAGAATCAAATTTGGTTGTGATTCTGTTGGGGGGCGGGGAGATGAAGGGGGGCGGGAGATACGGGCATTTCACAAGGCTTTCCTTCCCAGTGAGTAGTCTGCTGTCTATATGTTGGAGCCAGGCTTTGCAGTGGTGATTCCTGGCTAAAGGATGAGATGAATGCCTAGAATACTCTCAAACCTATTTCCTAATATCCATGCTGATGTCTGACTTCTGGGAATGAACTGAAAGGTCTGAAGGACTAAAACTCTATTTGACCATGCTTTAAAATGGCCACATGGGAATTATCTGCTCATGTAAGCGTGTAAACTTTTGTTACTTGCATATATAATGTACTGTGCATTAATAGCACTAAAACTATCTGTTTTAAACTTTCCTTTTTTTTTTTTTTTTTAGTTTCATCAACCAGAGATTGTAAGTATGTGATGCATTTCTTTCCCCCATAACTCTTTTTTTCATTCAGTATACAGCCTATCCTTGGCTTCATTTGTCTTACTGTTAATACTAATAAGACGTCTGTGTTTATTACATCATCATGTTGTATTTCTTGCTGCACTTTGATTTTCTGATTTATGTCCCTGTCTCTGGTTTAGCCCATATATATATGATCAAATGAATAACCTGTCAGTTCCAAGGTACTTTTGAAAGATGCCCCAGACTGTCAAATGTTTTGGCATTTTTCCTCATCACAGATAGTTTGCCTTCCTCCATGTTGACACATTTAATTAAGTTCTTGATCCAGACTGACCCTGTGGAGAACCTTCTCATCCATAGAAATGCAATCCATTTTGGCCAGCAGTACTGTGTGTATGCAGTACATGTGCAAAGTGCAACTTGCAAAGGGCCAAATTGTGCCTAATGTGCACAGGTCAGTAGTAAGGGCACTGTGGAGTTTCCCAGAGCTACTTGGTTCACAGCAGACATGTTCCTTCTGGAGCTGTGCTCCTTCACGGCTGCAGCCTATGCTGTTTTTTGCAGGCTGATGTTACGCGGGATGGGGTCCCTGGATCAGCACAGGAAACGGTTAATGCACTCAAAACTCCGTGACTACAGTTGTGGCTAGCTCCATTATAGAGGGAAGGAGGGGTGCTTCTTGTGCCATGCTCCTGGTTGTGTGTGCACAGTACAGAGTGCCCTGTGTCCCTCACCTCTTAGTTGCATTTTACAGCCTGGTGTATGCATTACAAAGCAGTAGAGCAGCTGAGCTGGCAGAATTTGTGCTCTTCTCTGATGCTGTGTGTGTACTGGGCACTTCAAAGTGCAGTTTATGAAAGAGTGCAGCAAATTTCACTTTGTAGGTTCATAGCTCCCAGAGCAAGTGAGAAGGGGCATTAAAGAAAAGGGGTTGCTTAAAAACAAAGTATTATAATACAGCATCCTCTCAGGGAGAAGTAGGCCAAATCTTGGGAGATGGGGGCATAGTGTGAAAACATAGGACAGCTGGATTAAGATAATACAAAAGGGAAGCCCTGTTGTCCTGAATGTCCTTTTCTTGCTCTTAAAAACATGGCAAAGATTATGTAAATAAATTTATGCAATTGGCTACCTTTGATCCAGACTGATTTTTTTTTTTAAATTCCAGAAAGCTTCTATTGTTGCAACTTCTGTGAACGATTAAAATACCTGCCATTTGCTTGAAGATGTACAGTAAAATACCAGTTTAATTTGTAGCGTTGTTCTGAAGTTGTGGCTTCAAATTACTAGTCGTTCCCTGTCTGTTCACTGCTCAGAACACTATTCCCATATAATTAACTATATCTATCCAAGGTCATGTGATGAATGATCAGTAAGGAAATGAAATTTTCTGTTTACCCATTTTGCTTTATGGGTTCCCATTTAGAGGTGTTTTGTTTTGTTTTTAAGTGTAGTAAACTCTTAGCTGAACAGAACAATAATTATAGTGTGATTAGTAAAAGGTCAGGCAAGATTATAATCCAAATTTGTCGTTCCTATTTTGAAAGAGTTCTTTTAAAAACTCATTGGGGGTCTAAAAGGGTTAATTTAAAATTGTTGGATGCCAAGGAATTTTATTTTAAAAAATGACTAAAAATATTTAGTCCGAAGAAACAAGAAATCGGAGGCCAGCTCTTACGAATTGTTTCTCTTATTGACAATTCAGGACTGTGACTCCCACTATGTTAGTCATGGGAGTTCTTTTACATACGTTGGGGGACACCCTTGGTTGAGATCCAGCAAAACAATCACAAATTATTAACCATGGCTATTTTATTATTAAAGAAAGGAAAATAAAACATTAAACAAAACAACACTAATGACAGAACATAATGATAAACTGTGACTTCTGTTACAATCGCGTGGAGAGCTTTTAACAGTGATTACACACTTGAGAGTGGAACCGCCTTTGAGGGAGGGGGGACACTTTTCTCTTGGTCAGTTCAGACCAAGGTCGTCTTTCCCCAAATTACTGTGAATGCAGTTGTAACACTGTTGGGGACACCCAGAACTGTGAGCCATTGTTACCTCTGTGCCTTAACAAGTGAGCCTTGCTAGAGATTAGTGTGTCTGTGAGCACCACACCACACCACACCACACCAGTCTGTCTTTCTCACCAGCAAACGGGCTCTGCTGGCCCAAACCTCACCTAGCAGGTAACAATCTGTGAACTCCAGAGCTCCCCAGATATTGCAATGCACGGCCCCATTGCTGTTTGTTCACAGAAGATACCAAGTTTGCTGCTCTTCTAAAGAGTTACATCAGCTTATTAACATAACAGCGGTAAATACACCTTGCCCTTCAAGCACAATACTGAGTTGATTATTAGTAAAAATAAAACCAGTTTCTTAACAAGAGGACATAGGTTAAGTGACACCAAGTAGCAGTAATCAAAGTAGAAATGGTTAGAATCAAATAAAAATCAAACATCTAAAAGAGTAAAACTTAATCTAGCAAGATACAGTTTCTGTTCAAGATGGTTTTCTCTCACGTATCGTCCCCTTTCTAGCTTTTACTGTCTAGTCTGTCTGGGACCCATCACAGAGATCAAATCATTTGATTCCTTTGTCTCCTAAGCTGAAGGATAAGAACATAAGAATGGCCATACTGGGTCAGCCCAAAGGTCCATCTAGCCCAGTATCCCATCTTATGACAGTGGCCAATGCCAGGTCCCCCAGAGGGAATGAACAGAACAGATAATCATCAAGAGATCCATTCCCTGTCGCTCATTCCCAGCTTCTGGCAAACAAAAGCTAGGGACACCATCCCCGTCCATCCTGGTAATAGCCATTGATGGACCTATCCTCCGTGAATGTATCTAGTTCTTTTTTGAACCCTGTTATCGTCTTGGCCTTCACAACATCCTCTGGCAAAGGGTTCCACAGGCTGACCGTGTGTGTGTTGTGTGAAAAAATACTTTCTTTTTTTTGTTTTAAATCTGCTGCCTATTAATTTCATTTGGCGGTCCCTAGTGTTATGAGAAGGAATAAATAACACTTCCTTATTTACTTTCTCCACATCAGTCATGACTTTATAGACCTCAATCATATTTCCCTCCCCCACCCCCCGGTCATCTCTTTTCCAAGCTGAAAAGTCAGTCTTATTAATCCCTCCTTATACGGAAGCCGTTCCATACCCCTAATTATTTTTGTTGCCCTTTGCTGAACCTTATCCAATAGATCTTTTTTCAGATAAGGTGACCACATCTACATGCACTATTCAAGATGTGGGAGTACCATGGATTTATATAGAGGCAATGTGATATTTTCTGTCTTACCATCTATCCCTGTCTTAATGATTCCCAACATTGTGTTTGCTTTTTTCACGGCCGCTGCATGTTGAGTGGATATTTTCAGAGAACTGTCCACAATGACTCCAAGATCTCTTTCTTGAGTGGTAACAGCTAATTTAGACCCCATCATTTTATATGTATAGTTTACTTTGCATTTATCAACATTGAATTTCATCTGCCATTTTGTTGCCCAGTCACCCAGTTTTGAGAGATCCTTTTGTAGCTCTTCACAGTCTGCCTGGGACTTAGCTATCTTGAGTATTTTTGTATCATCTGCAAATCTTGCCACCTCACTGTTTACCCCTTTTTCCAGATAATTTATGAATATGTTGAATAGGACTGGTCCCAGTACAGACCCCTGGGGGACACCACTATTTACCTCTTTCCATTCTGAAAACTGATCATTTATTCCTACCCTTTGTTTCCTATCTTTTAACCAGTTACCAATCCAGAGGACCTTCCCTCTTATCCCATAACAGTTTATTTTGTTTAAGAACCTTTGGTGAGGGAATCAGACGTCAAGAATTATAACATTCAAAAACCAGTTGGAGAACACTTCAATCTCTTTGATCACTCGATTACAGACCTAAAAGTTGCAATTCTTCAACAAAAAAACTTCAAAAACAGACTCCAACAAGAGACTGCTGAATTGGAATTAATTTGCAAACTGGATACAATTAACTTAGGCTTGAATAGAGACTGGGAGTGGATGGGTCATTACACAAAGTAAAGATATTTCCCCATGTTTATTTCTCCCCCCCCCGTTCCTCAGACGTTCTTGTCAACTGCTGGAAATGGCCCACCTTGATTATTACTACAAAAGATTTTCCCCCACTCTCCTGCTGGTAATAGCTCACCTTAAGTGATCACTCTCTTGTTACAGTGTGTATGGTAACACCCAGTGTTTCATGTTCTCTATGTATATAAATCTCCCTACTGTATTTTCCACTGCATGCATCCGATGAAGTGAGCTGTAGCTCACGGAAGCTTATGCTCAAACAAATTTGTTAGTCTTTAAGGTGCCACAAGTACTCCTTTTCTTTTTGCAAATACAGACTAACATGGCTGCTACTCTGAAACCTCTCTTAATGAGGTTACTGATCATAAATTTCTTTGTTTCCATTGAATCTGAAACCTAAAATTTGGTACATGCATCTTTTATGGACTACTTAATACAGGGAAAGGGGTGAGGAGAGGCCACATTTGACCTGTGACATCAAGGTCTTGTGGGATTTCAACCACTCAAGACACTTCAAAGAACAATTCATTTTGTTAAAGAGATTACCTTCCTTGCCTGACTGATCTGAATGAGTACTTAAAAAACAAAAAAATAAAGTTTATACTTTCTACCTGAAAGTGAGATAGATACAAGTCTCTTTCAAAGTAGCTTCCCAAATGCACCAGCACAATTATCGTGTATGGTGTTGAATTATTAACACATGACCATTCAATGACCTCGAAGTTGGCTTCTAAGTCACATTTCTCAAAACAACGTGAAACAAAATGCAAGGTGTGGGAAGGTTTTGCATCAGGAGAGTGATTAAAGACAGAGTACTGCAAAGCCTATATTGCTACAATGTGCAACTTTGCGCTACGCCTTCAGGGCAGGAGGAGCCACCGGCTTCCTGGGTCTAACTTTGGGGGCGGCCCCGCCTGCGCACAGCCCCACCCCACACGGGTACCTCAATGTCCACCGGGTCCCGGGTGAGCATGCGAGCCATGGTGTCCTCCTAGGACCCGTCCGTCCCCTGGGCCGCAGAGCTCCCGACTGGGCAGAGCGGGGGAGGACTAGCGGCGGGCGAGCCCAGCACCGCCCCGGGGGCGGGCACCCGCCTCCGCTGGCTGCAGTCGCTCTGAGGCGGGTTTCCGAGCCGGGGCCGCGGCTTAACGGGGCGAGCACGTAGCTGGGGCAGAGCGTGGGGAAAGCAGCCCCCCTGCCGTACGGAGCAGTCAGCTCCTTCACGGAAACGAAGAGAGCCAGCGCCGCACAAGCACGACCCGCCGGAGCCGGAGCCGGAGCCGGAGCCGGAGCCGGGGTGGGGGCGGGGGCACTGAACCCACTTCGTGCAAGCGCGCTGGGGTTTGCGCCCGCAGGCTGCTACACCTGCCTCTAACGAGCGAGGTTTGCTCGCTGGGAGTTCCCTGAGCCTCTAGTCCCGCAGCTACACGTGGGTTTATGTAAACAACCTTCGCCCGGGTTTATTCAGGCCTAATTAGGGCAGTTTTCCCTGAGAAAGAGCAAGAGAAACGTGCAGGTAGGTGCTGTGTCTTGCAGTGAGCGCACAAGGTGGGCGAGGTAATGGCGTGTAGTGGCCCATCGTCAGTGGTATTATCTCACTCACCCTCTCTCCCTATCCTGGGACCCACAGGGCCACACCACCATTGCATGGAAGTGAGCACCCATTGGAAAGTTCCCTAGCAGCCAACAGAGAGCCAGGCCTGGCACCGGCTTTTAAGCAACCCTTCCCAATAAGCACCAAATGACCCACTAATATTGTAAAGATTTTTTTTCTGCATTTCATGAGAGCAGAGAGATGGGCAGTGTGACCAGTCTTTGCCTTGGGCATGCAATGGGGTGGAGGCTCCTTGCACCTCTGTGATTGGTGTTTGAGTGAAGCAATCTGCCCTTTGGTATATGAGCAAGTTTTATATCCATGCTGATAACTAGGTGTAAGCGGGGGAATAGTCCTGCTATTGTGGGGAATTTTCCTGGCTTCTGCACTACCCCGATGAAGTGGGCTAGCGAAAGGATCTGAGTCCTTGCTCCCACTTCCTTTACCCAGTGGCCTCCCTGCCCTTGAGGACTCCCCTTCCACTCTCCTGTCTGGCAGAGTCCTCGTAACCCCAACAAGGCTGGGCTTAGGATTCCTGGGGGGGCTCGACCCCCAACCCTGCTGTGGTTGTCCCCACTCTGGGGTACTCTCTCTGCATTGGGCACTTCTCTGACCCACTGATCATTACATACAATTTGAAGCAAACGCAAGTTATTTAATCAACAATTAATTTTAGAAAGAATAAGGGAAAATGGGAAAGGTTAAAGGAAAACATCAGCCCGCTCTGTGGCAGGGAACATCACAAACAGTGGCTCTGGAATGTCAGAGCAGTTCAATCTGTTCCTTGTAAGTCCCAGGCCTCCTTCTCAGCCTCTGGCTGTGTGCTGTGGGTTGGACACTCACTCTAGTGGTGGCCACACGCTCTCGGGCTCTAGGTGGCAGAGCTCTTCTTCCCAGCGTTGCCCCCACATTGTCAGGGTTACCAATCCCCCTCCAAGTCTGGCCTGCAGTGCCTCCTGGCCGAGGCATCGTCCTGTCCTGGGCCCACTGTCCATTGTCCCCCCTTGCTCTCCCCAGCTGCTCATGACACCCAGCTCTGGACTGCTCCAGCCCCAGCTCCACTCTGTCTTAGCTCCAGCTCCAGCTCCACTCTGCCTCAGCACTGCTGCTGCTCTGCCTCCAGCTCCCTGGGCTGCTTCTCTGGCCCTTCTGGCTCTGGTTGCTTCAGGTCTGCTCTGCAGGCTGCTTCTGTGACTCTGCTCCCAGCAGAGACCTGCTTCGTGGGCTGCTTTTCTGGCCCCTCTGGCTCTGGTTGCTGCAGCTCTCCTCCCAGGGCAAGTCTGCTCTCTCTGGGCCGTGCCTCTGGCTTTGGGGCTGCAGCTCTGCTCCCAGGACAGGGTCTGCTCTCTCTGGGCTGCTTTTCTGGTCCCTCTGGATCTGGCACAGCCCTGCTCCCCAGCTCAGCTTGGGCCCCTGCTTTCTCCTTAGCTCTACCCCCACTCTGTCTGACCCAGGCAATTCCAGCTCACACGGAGGATGGAGGACGGGACCTCCCTGGCCTCCTGACTCCCTGATTAGCCTGCCCGCCTGTCATTCAGGCTGACCTGGAGCATTGGCCTCTCCCCATTGTTCCTGGGGAGTCTCAGGGTCCTCCTTCCCCACCGACCCTTTCCCCTTTTAGTACTGGGAGCTAGCAACTAAAACACACCCACTGAATGTTAGTAAGGGGGCAACAGTCCCCTTGCATAGGCACCCTGTATTCATGAGAATTGCTCTTGATTTTATCTTTGTCTCTTTCAGGACAAAGGTTAAAGAGGATGAACTTTTCTCCCTTTGTAAAAAGCCCATAAAAACAGCTTCTGGACATTGATAGTACCTCTGGGTCACTTATTTATCCCCTTCTCCCCATTTCTCTCCCTTGAAGGGCTGAGGGTTTGCCTTTTAGAGGGTAAAAAGGGTTTCTCGCTATACTGTTACTTTATTTCCTCCAAACCTTGCATATGCAGAGTTTGAGATTTCCCATGTAGATTTAGTTTCTTGCTTGCCAGCTGCAGCAATAACCTTCTGTTGCTTTTTAGCTCCTCTGCATAGCTTACAGGTATATGTTAGATAAGGCACAGACATAAGTTAAGGCACTAAAGCAATGTGCTGACAGGCCTGAGGCCTGTAAGACAATAGCTTACTTCAGCAGTTCTCAAACTGTAGCAACCCAAGAACCCTCATTTTGATTTAAAAATTTTCAGGGACCCCCACCCTGACTCAGCTCTTCCCCTTCCCTTCCCCTCCCTCTGTCACCCACTCTCCCCACCCTCACTCACTTTCACCAGGCTGGGGCAGGGAGTTGGGGTGTGTGGGGGGTGGGCTCTGGGAGGGAGTTGGGGTGCAGGCTCTGGGAGGGGGCAAGGGGTTGGAGCGTGGGCTCCAGCCGGGCGGCGCTTAGCTCAGGCAGCTTCCAAAAGCGACTAGTACACCCCTCTGGCAGTGGCTCCTAGGCGGGAGGGGAGTTCTCCAAGCACTGCCTATGCCTGCAGGCAGCACCCCCACTGTTCCCATTGGCCACAGTTCCCAGCCAATGGAAGCTATGGGGGCGGTGCTTGGGGCAGGGACAGCACACAGAGACCTCTTGCTTCCCCCCCTGCAGGGACATGCCAGCCGCTTCCAGGAGCGGCACGGAGCTGGAGCAGGTACGGAGCCTGACTTAGTCCCGCTGCACTGTTGGACTTTTAGCATGCAGGAGACACTGAGAAGGAGAGGGAGGGGGAGGAGTTGATTAGCAGGGCCCATGGACCCCCTGGGGAACCTTCGGGGACCCCCCCATAGGTCCACAGACCCCAGTTTGAGAAACACGGGCTTAGCTAAACAAGACATAAGGCCCAAAAGCCTTCACATACTGCTGGTTAAGTGTATAGCCCCAGTTCCTACGAGAACACTGTAGCAACTAAACTCCTAACATGTAGCCACAAGATTTTCGTTTGTAGCCGATTGGGATGTTTTAAGTGAGGAAAATCTGCCAATGTCAGACTACAAGAGTGCCATGGTAACTGACATGTTATAATACGTTTGAGGTAAAAGGCCTAGTAACGGCTGGGAGAAGAGCATCCCACCAGTAGTAGGATGGGGAAATACAAATAAGGAAAAAGGGAAGAAACCCCTACTGAATATACATTAGGCATAGCAGCATCAGCGTAACACAGGGATCGGCAACCTTTGGCATGCAACCCACCAGGGTAAGCCCCTTGGCGGGCCGGGCTGATTTGTTTACCTGCTGCATCTGCAGGTTCAGCCGATCGTGGCGCCCACTGGCTGCGGTTCGCTGTACCAAGCCAATGGGAGCTGCGGGAAGTGGCGGGCAGCACAGCCCTCGGCCCGCACCGCTTCCCGCGGCCCCCATTGCCCTGGGACAGTGAACCGCGGCCAGTGAGAGCCGCAGTCGTCTGAACCTGTGGACGCGGCAGGTAAACAAACCAACCCGGCCCACCAGGGGGCTTACCCTGGTGGGCCGCGTCCCAAAGGTTGCCGATCCCTGGCGTAATACATTGTAAAAATTGTATCCCAGCCTGTGTGCTTAAGAGCCTGGAGAGATGTAGCTCTTGCGTGATGAGGAGGATAATGGCTAACATTTCAGGTTGTTCTGCAAGGAATGGAGAGAGTATATGAATGCTCAGATGTACATTCAGTACTACCTCTGCCTACCTTGCTGTGTTGGAGTGTTTGTGACTCTCAACTATTATTAATAAAACTATTACAAATACAGGTTTTTCTTAAAAGTGTGAGTGTTGCAACTGCACGCATTGCAACCGAATAGTAATTCTAATACTGGGCCTGATCTTGGGACAAGAAGCTATCAAACCTTAGTGTTAACTTAGAATTCTTAAGTAACTAATGCACAATCTATGGATCAGGCAACAGGTATCATGTCTGAACTGGGACCCCAAAGGGGTGACCCCCAACCTGTGGCTTAAGCCCAGGGAAAATTGAGCTTACCTTTGGTAAAAAAAAAATCTAAGTTAAAATCCACATCTCTTTCTACAGTTTGGTGACTGTCACAAACACTAATTCTCCAGAGTATGGGACTTCTTTTTCTCTGCTGCTGTTCCCCTTTTCTGTTTCCTTTGCTTCTAGTAGATTACTTCTGGGTTTTTAAAAACAAAAAACAAAAAAAAACCTACACAGCCAACCTTTGTAATAGATAGTCTGTAGTCACACACTCCTGGGAGGAATAGTCTGTGGTCGCACACTCTTCCCTCCCTCCCCCCATAGAGGATCACTCAAGATCTTCAGCTTTGGACTTGCTTGGCATGCCAGAGACAGGATAGGACCCTTGTGGATCACCACCTGTCTTCCCACGTCTAGGTCTCAATAGGAATTGTTAATGTGAGAGCGTGCACATGAGATGATATGGGACATCAGCCTGTCTGCACTCTAGTTACATTCTCATTTGTTGTTACTGACTAGTCATTTGACTTCAGCATCTCACAAGAAGGGGATTCCATGTGGTCTGGGGGTATATACACCCATGTAAAGGGGGGCCTAGTAAATTGAACTGTTTGAGAATAAGTAAAAGGTACCTAAAGTTGAATAAGCAGTAGCATCAGGGCTCAGTAACCCACAGTCTGAGGTGGTGGGAAGCTGATTTTATTTTAGGCCCCAGTAGGCTCCAGCAATTTAGAATCTGTCCAGATCTGTGAGTAGACTGTCACAGTTTAGCAAAAGTTCCACAGCTCTTCCAGACTATACCCCAGAGCCATCCATCATGAAGAAACCATGCAAGCTTGCACTTAAGTATCACAGCGCCTGGTAGGTCCCAACAAGGTAAATAGCCCCTGTGCCACTAGACCACATGCTAGCTGACAAAGGCAGAGAGGAAACAACCCCCAACCCTCTGGCATTTAACTCAGGATGTATGCCCCCGTCTAATAGGGACAGAGCCAGCTTAGCCTTTGGGAATATTCAGAGTTGAGAAATTGTTGAAGCCAGTTAACTAGGCAAGGGGGTTACCATTTTGGGAGGGACAATTCCACATTAATTGCCAAGTATCATGCAGACTTAGAATTGAGCGAGTGAGGAGTCAGCCAAGACTTCTGGTGACCCAGCTGTGGTTGCCTGAAACATGGCAGTAGTAGTTTTGTACTAATACAAACTAAGGATCGTGGAGGAGGTTTAATATGAACAGAACATAGCCAAGGTATTTTTAATTACCCTCATCCAGAGAGTTTCATGTGTCGGGGGCCCAGGAAGCTGTGTCACATTGCTTTGGAAGTGCATTAATTGCCTGTGACAATGTCCAGGAGACTAAATCCAATATGGTATGTATTGGAGGACCAAAGAAAAAGAAATCTCTGATTACCAGAAAAAATAAAAAGCTTAGTTCCCTATAGGTCTTAAGAGACCTTGTAACTGTACATTTTGTAATCCATGGAAAATTTCCTGTAGTCAGGCAGGCCAACAGTTTCTGTGCTTTTAATTTGTAATTCTTAAGTAATCTTCAGCAACAAAAGCTAACAGGAAAAAAGTCAAAGGCTATTTGGCCAGTAGCCAATGTGTTGCCAAAGAGAAAGTGCTTCTTATTTTCAGGAGGGGGTGGGAAGGGAAGCAAGTGAAGCAAATTGCTTCTTGCCTAAGTTTGGCTGAATGAAGTCAGAACTGGTGACCCATAAAATAGCTAATTAAATATATTTTAAAAATCTAAAAATATTAACATATAAGATTCAGCATCCTTTTAGACAAGGCTATACCTGATATAAACCTAAAAAAGTAACTTCATAAATAGAAGTAGGGTAAAAGTAAGGTGACCAGATGTCCTGTTTTTATAAGGACAGCCCCATTTTGGGGGACTTTTTCTTATATAGGCGGCTATTACCCCTCACCCCCGTCCTGTTTTTTCACAGTTGCTATCTGGTCACCCTAGGTAAAAGTAAACCCTGCTCACTACCCCTCTAACCTTAAAGGTATGGCCTGGAGAGAAACAGGAAAAGAAGCAAAAAGGTAAAACCCTTACAATTTATATTGTTCTGATGCCTGCATAGGCCAAATTGCAGCCACAAAACTTACTGGGTTCAAATTTTCAGTTAATGAACCTATTCTTGATTTAACTAATCAGTTGTTGTGCATCATTAACCCCAAGCTAAGTATGTTTGGAATTGCAACTAACATGTCCATGGTAAAAGCCATGCAACATATAATCTGTTTTTTACACAGGAATTATTCTTTTAATCAATTACTCAAGCCTCTAAAACTGCTACCCACAGCTTAAGTCATGGTTATTACTCTAGGTCCTGATTCAAAGTAAAATGTTCAACTTATTTCTTGGTCATTTTTCTAAATAAGCCATGTGTCAATATCTTTCAACCCTCATGTTTTTTAATATAGGATGTGATGACTAGAACACACACCTCTACTTCTTAACTAGACGATTTAACGTATAGGCAAACTAGGGACAATTAATGATTTTAAATCTTAGGTTTCCTGGACCTGCTCTAAACAGCAATATTTAATCCATCTGTTGTGGTTTGTTTTGGGTATGTAATTCCTTGTTTTCTAATATGTTTTATTTTACATGTTGATACAACGTTGGCATCATCATATACTTGGTTATATGTTTTACGTCACGACTTTAATTTTGGGGAGTTTGTTGCAGCACTGTGTACACATAAAGGTATAAAAATGTTAAAAAGCAATGTGTACCACACTATTTCAATATTATAATTAGGCTATGACCACCATTGGTGTATTTTTATAATGCAGTAATGATAGAGTAATTTTTGGCAAATGTCAGTCAAATATAGGTATATTTGCCTCAATGAATAATTTAATTATATATACAAAAATTGTAAACTGTTTTGATTTAGGTTTTGTCAACAAGTGTGGCCAACTTGGCAGGACCCAGATTAAAATTCAGAAGTTCATTAAGCGCAACACTGCAATGTTGATGTAGGTGTAACCATATTAAAGGCACAATGGTTTATAATGTAACAGTGTGTATTGTTTGGTTATCTGTGTTATAAATTGTTAAACAATCAATGCTGATATAAATAGGAAAAAAATCTGGTTCCAGCCCAAACAACATGGTGGTGGGGTAATCATCAAGATTATCACCCCTCCACAGGAGGCAGGAGTACAGGTATGGTCTGTACAATAGACAGGAATAGAATTGTTAATTTTTTTTTAATGTTTTGTTTGGGCATGCAATGCCCTTATAAAATTGTGTCACTCTGGTATTTGAGGGTTCACCACTCAGATGGCTTACCCCTCCAGTATGTAAACACACTTAGCAGCCCTTTGCCCAAGTGAACTCCTTTATGTTTGCAAGGTAAGTTGTTTGCCAAAAGGAGATCTAGAGGGCATGATGTAAACAGGCTGTCATACATTTATGAGCCAACTTGTCACACCCATTCAATTTCTTTGATTCAGGGAAGGCAAAAATGGCTTAATCCCCAATTTAAAATCCTATATTTTTCAAAGTGGGTAATAGCATTTCCCTTGAAGGTTAACACACCAGAAGCTTAACAGAGACAAATTAACATAGATTTTTTCTAGCTGAGGACTTTGATTTAAAAAAAAAAAAAAAAAAAGACACCAACTTTATTGGTTATGTATTTCAAAATTGTTTATAATATAATTTAAGGAAAGTTCCACTTTCCTTATCACCCACCATTTTTGGGAGGTAGTGAAAAGAATCAAATTAAAAGCTAGTAAATGCCTATGATATCAATTCCCCCAGGGTTGTACCAGGAAAGGGACATGTCCTTGCAGGTATCCTATAACAATTCAAGATCCTCAAAGGAAACAAGCCAAAACTGGCTCACAGCACAATATAACTGGCAGCATTTTTCCTCCACTGCAGCAGCCTTAATATCCTGACAGTTGGTTTGGTGAGGCACCTGGCCACTCAACCAAATACAGACTCTCAACTTCCAATATTTGACTGTCATGCGGAGGAAACAAATGGACTTTTATAGACCTCCAAACGGCGTGAACGCTAACATTGTTGTAACAGTGGTCTAGAGCCAATGGCAGCAGTCGGCTGTAAGAACACATTTTTGTGCGCTGATATTGTCCCTGGAACAGTGTGATCTCATTCTCAGATGGCAGTATACCTAATTTAGGGAAGACTGATAAACTCAATACCATCCCATGTTTTGGTTATCCCCTAGACTAATGGTGTCAGTTTATATATTTGAAAAGATAAGTACTTAAAAGGGGTCTCAATGGTTAAATCAGTTCCCCTGCTCCAGTAGTGTAATCAAGGGAATCAACCCCTAATAAGCCCTATCAAGTTATAAAGAACATAATAGGCAGAAGTGACCCTTGGCTATGAGCTCGTGAATGTAACCATGTCACCTTTGGTAACCTGGGAAAAGGTCTTTTCGCTAATCAACATCTCTGGGATGGGAGGTGGCTACACCTATACCCAGAGTGTTAATCAGTCACATTCAATTTATGCACATTCCTATTTTGTTAAGTGTGTTAATTTGGCATATTGGATTAATTCAATTCTTGTAAATACACCATGGTGACTTCTTTTCCTCTCACTTATCCTACCTTGTGAATAGGATTACTGCTTGTCAGCAATGAGTACGGTACATGAATCCTTTGTTCTGCATATGGTAAATGTGTTAAAACCATCACTAATATCCTCTTGATTTTAAAAATTAGAAGGTTCCTATTAAGGATTAGCAATTGCTAATTTGTACTGTTGACACTGTTTTCAAGAACATGGAACAGGAAAAGACACCTGTTTCAATGCTTGTCAACAATTATCATTAGGAGCAATTGGGAAATGGGGTTTGACACCACACCCTAATCAAGACTCATTTAATTAAAGTTGCATTGTGGAAAAAGCCATGTCTTAGCCAGGGCCTCTTTGCCTGCATTTGATCTAGATAAGAATATGTTCAACCGGTTGGCAGCTGCCCACTTAGTAGGTCACCTTGAAGACATCATCTACAAGGAATGCATCAATGTACTACTTCTGGTAGTAGATCACCAAAAGACCAAAACATGGAAAATTCCACCAGTGTCCTATTGCTCTGAAAATGTACTGATGCCCCTTTTCAGGTACAGCAGGTTTGTGATGGACACCACTGTGTGACCAAAAGGGTACTAACAGAACCAGTTGTCATGTTCTATCAAGGTAAGTAAGAGGCTCTTATGGAAAGGGTGATCTACAGTGGAGACTACCAATATTGCGTAGTGATCAACCATCAGAGGTACTTTATGGTCAATTTGAGTGCAAGGCTGCAAACTCAAAATTGTTATACCCCAAAAGCACATATTGACTGAGCATGTGGCAATTCCCCCTGTATCTGCATTGTGTTGTGTTATGTGAAAATCAGGAGTTTAAACAAAGGGTAAGGCTCTAAATTTATGTGAGCAGGTTTATTAACAATCACCCTATCAAGCAGAGCGGAGAAGGAGAAGACTTGTAGCCTATAGGTGTAGGTATTTGCTAGGTAAGGTAGCAAAGCAGTGTGCTTACAGGCCTGAGGCCTGTAAGACAATAGTTTAGCTAAGCTAGGCATATAAGGCCCAATAGCCTTCCTATACAAACTTAACCAGGAGTAACCCCAGATCAGAGAATGCTGTAGCAACTAAATTGCTAATAGGCAACCACAACATTTTAGTCTATAGCAGATTGGGATATTTTAAGTTGGGAACAACCACAGATGTCTGACCATACGAGTGGCATAATAGCAGACATATATTCTGTAATGCTGAAGTAAAGAGGCCTACTAACCTATGGGAGGAGGGCACCCCAGCATTAGTAGGGTGAGGAAATACAAATAAGAAAAAAGGGCAGAAACTGCTATTGAAGTATGCATTGGTATAGTGGCATCAGCACACCAAAGTATAAAGGTTGTACTTCAGCCTGCGTGCTTAAGAGAGGAGAAGGGATGTAGCTCTTGGGTGGTGCCAGGATGAGGAAGATAATGGCTAACGTTTCATGAGGGTGAGAGTATATGGCTATTCAGACATACATTCAATATGATTTCTACCTACCCTGCTGCACTGCAGTATTTGTAACTCTGCTGACTATATTAATAAAACTATTACAAATACAGAAGGTTTTTTTCCTAAGTCTGAGCGTTAGGAACCCTGACATGCACGGTTGTAACTGAGCAGTAATTCCAAAACTGGGCCTGATCTTGCAACAAGAACCTATCAAACCTCATGTTGGTAACTGGGAATTCTTAGGTAATCAATATAATTAATACAGAATCCATAGGTCAGGCAACATGTGCGAGCTCCATTTCTTGGACTCTTTATTCCCTGTTTCAGAAGTATCACATGAAAATACTTGCTGATTACAATCATCCAAACCAATTACAGCAAAGCATGTACTATGTTGGCACAAAAATCAGAAATACTTATAAATAATAATGAAATACTTCTGAATGTTGGAGATAACTAATACTGACATGTAACTGGCTGAGTTGTCTCTTGTTCCACCTATTGTAGTGTTTTCCAGTTCTGTTTATGCCTGATCTACAAGAGGTTGGACAGCATCGGTATTTTGGCTGTGGACATGCATCCTCCCTGCAACTAATTTTTCTAGGGAATCTTCTCATGCCTATGAAGTTATGAATTGAGTAGCTAGTCTGTGCCCAAGTTTTACAATTGTTTGATTCATACGCTTCTGAGTGAGCTGGTAGCAACCTCTATTTTTAAGTTGCCTAACTTAAAAAAAGATTAAGTACTAACACCTCCATTATTTGCAGCAGGGCTTTGAAGCACGGATAAAGCCTTGGGACTAGAGCCATGCCATTCACTTGTCCCAGAAGTCAGGCTTAGTTTAGTTATGAACTTTTAAAAAATTGCTATTCCCCTTCCGTTGCTTATGCTGATCAGGTAATATTTGGCAGCATGCAATTACTAATTTGATGCATGAACATTCTAAAGAACCAGGCTCATACTGCCAATGCAGCAGCACCACCACACTACTGGGAATGCCTGGGAGCTGTTGGAGCAGCTGTAGCTGAGGCAGGGCTGCACCTGGCTTCCCCTAATCCAGCAAGTAGGCCCTAGCAACCCATCCCCAACTCTCTGATAACAGGCTTTTCCTGTTGCCAAGCCAATGTACTTAGTTCAAATGGTAGAGGTAAGTGCCAAAATTTCAAGGTTCAAATCCTGCTGATCGTGGGGTTATTACTGTTACTCAAAGGAAAAAGATGAACACAAATTCTATTAAAAAGACTGAGGAAATTTCAACCTGAATGTTGTATTTTTGTATGTAGAGTCAATTACTCAAAAGATTAAGAAATGCCAGATTTAAGAATGCCAGTACCATCTTAATTCATCTCCCTTGTGCTTATAACATTGTGCTATAGCCTTTAACCATATGCTCCCTTTTATTGGCATAGATCCCCTGCCTGCTTCATTGCTCATGATGGACAAACAAGGAGCAGAATTAAAGTTACATGTACAGCCTTAAATTTGGCATTTTGTAACTTTAGGCTGCCGAGTCGTGCACTCAAATAACATTTTAATGTAGGTTTTGTTCTGTTTGTTTTTTAAGTTGGTGACTTAACAGTAAATTGGCCAAATTCAGTGGTGGGTCCCAGAAAGTCTGGAGGGATTCCAAGTTGGTAAAATGTACACATTCTTCTGAGTGCCTCAGTATTTGTTGTCCCCCAGATTTACTTGCTCCTCCTACTCCTTATCTCTAAATTTGGCCCACTGAGTGCCACATACACTTCCTTGGACTCATTTGACTGATCTACTGAGGGGCCAAAAGAGGAGAATAGAAAGAAAAGCAGCTAACTGAAGGATATAAGAATGTGTAGTCTGCCCTACTCTTTAATTTACACATTCTTCTGGTTCCTGGGCATCTCAGCATTTGTCTAGACAAAGTTACTACACAGCAAACTAGGGTGTAAAGATACACTGCAACTTTTGCTGGCTGCCTCCATAGTCCATACTCACTGCTACAGATGGCATGTGCAGATCGATGTAAATTCTAACACTGCCCAATATTGGACTTCACCTACAAATGGAATTATTGTTGAAAAATAGCAACAAGAACTGGGACTTGCTATGAAAGGTCTATTGAAATGGTTATCGGTTCTGAAAGCTCCTTGGAACTAATCATGTGTTAATTGGATTTCTCTGTTCACGTAAGAGCATGGACCATAAGATCTAGATTCCCACTCTGTAGGACAAGTCTCTTCCAGAGCAAACTGGAGGCTGCAGCTCCACTGTCTGCCACCACACCAACTCTGCTGTTTCCTGTGCTGGAATCCCTCCCTCTGGTGGTGTCAACAGGGAGAGATAGAGGGAATGTGCTGGGGGAAGTCTCAATATTGATGCAAAATTAACATTGTTTTAATTTACTCTTTATATCATTAGGTGTTCAGATTTAATAACAGTGGAGACAAGTTTAAGAACTCTTTCTACATACTTGTAGATACACGGTGCTTGGAGAATAGCTGCTTATATTTGTTTTTAGTTGCTGGTTTTATTTAATAATATTCAGCATAATTAAAGAAATTTAGAAAAATTTCCACCTTTTCCTAATATGTGACAAGCCCAAGAAGCTTCAAGGAGATTACTTCCTCCTTGTCTGTATATCTTTATTTATAACCCCCAGGTCCAAATGCAGACTCAAATGCAGTTTTATAACTTCCATATTGTTGTAATATTCTACATAGCTTATTTCATGTAATGTTAGTTATTGTATCGAGTGTTTGGGATGAGTTTTTACTTGGGAGTAAAGTTACTTCAGATTGCCTTTTTATCAAACAGTTTGTGTGATTACAAACATCCAACAAGAGAGTCCCTCAGCCTCCTCCCCATTGTTAATGACTATGGGAATATTGTTTTTCCTAGGATTTCAAAACAGAAGCGTTAGAAGGCATATGTAGTCATCTGGTTTGTCAAGGCCACAAAAAAAATAAGCCAGAGGCCTCCTCCTTCCCCCTTTACAGAAAGAGGGACTTCAGTTTTAAACTAATACACAAAGAATTCTAGGAGCATATTAGAAACATTTATACACATTTTGGCCTTCCTGTCATTTAAGGACCACATGTATAGTGGGGAAATGTTTGTTTATTCCTTAAGTGCTTAGAAATGGTGTAAACTTTTAAATGTTTGTTTAAATAAAAATTTGTAAATACAAACCTTATTATAAGTGCCTGATACCATTGCCATATAAATAGTAAGATGTTTTATGTATTAATATAGCATCAAAATAACCAGTTACTAGATTAAGTCCCCATTAATTATATAATATTGTAATTAATTGGGTAACTTATCTGGTAGTCCTTCAAGGGAACAAGAACTCTCTCCAAGAATTGAGACAGTATCTGAAGTCTATCTAAGCTAAAGACAAATTATATAAAGTCTTTATTTTAAAGTAAGGATATTTGGATTTAAAAACAGAATTTCAACTCTTATTCAGTCCTAATAAAAATAAAGGAATCTCTCAAATGATGGGCTAAATACGAGTTCAAAATGGTAAGGGTTGTTGAGACAGTTCCACCCATAAGAAGACTGACAAATACCACCGTTGCATGTGCAAAGAGATTACATTTTCATGAGCTGATGTTACCAGGACTATTCCAGGACAGTTTTAAACCAATGAAAGTGTGACAGCAACAAATATTTACATTCAGCCAAGCATGAAGGAGTGTGTCTTTCACCGCCCTCCAGTCAAGCTATGGAAGGAGTCGAGTATAAATCTCTGAATTAAGCAAGCAGCACAATACTCCCATCTCTTCACTTCCAGCTGCATTCCCGTTTCACTTTCATCTCAGCCTATCATCTCATCTCTTTCAAGCAAGCAAAGAGTGACAAGACAAGAGAGCTACAATAAAGCATTAAGCAGCCGCCAAAATTTATGTTGCCATCACCCTTTGGGATGAGCTGCACCAGGTGTGTGTAGCCCATCCACTGACCTCCACAGATGAAGTTATGTCCTGCTTTTGCAGTGTTACTTTTCCACAGGCTCTCAGAGCACGTGGCACAGGTCTAGCCTTTGGGAATGGTTTGCCCAACACAACCAGCCTCATTATTATGCCCATTACCAAACTCATGTCTGTACTAAACACAGATTTGCATTTTTCTTTCTATTCCTCCCAATGTCAGTCATGTGATGTACCACACTCCAATCCAATTTATTCTCACATAGCCAGTTTCTGCCATCAGCGGGGGGCCATTTTCTTCAATTATAAATGTATCTTAATTGTTAAATCAATTTGTAAGTTACAGTGACAGGAAATCTTCATATAATTCTGTAAAACGTTTCACCGCAGGAAGCATATTTTGTACACCCCTTCAGAAACCACAGACTTGGCCACTCCTGTATCTATTTCCATTTTCAATATTACATCATTTACTTTTACATTAAGATAATATGGGGGAAGGGGACAAGTTGTATGTTCATTTTCCATCATGTACTATCTCACACATCCTTTCATCCAGGGCTCTGAAGCAGGTTGTCCCAACTCCTCCAGCCATGTAACTAGTTCAGTGGCTCGAGTTGTAGGCACTGAGGGCTTCTTCTCAGCATATCCTTTGTGCACTGTGGCAAGCCTGGTGTGGCATCGCCTCTTATTGCACTTTTACTCCCATGCATTAAAGCAATGCTGCTCGTGATAGTGTGATGTCCGTAAACAGCAGAAACACAGCTCCCACCACAATCCAGAGAGACCCAATGATCTGCGTAATCATCCTTTTCACCTGCCTGCTGATGCCTTTCTTCCCAGACACACCACAGAGAGGTCAGTTTATTTTCAATTTTTGGCACCTCTCTTTGTGGATTTAAAGAGCAGTGTGCACAGCTCCCTCTAGTGGCACTTCCTTGTTGTATGTAACATTCAGTCACCACTTAATTCATGGAAATTTACTCCAAAAGACAAATTGGTTTAGTTTACTGCACAAGACCACCAGGTTCTTGGGGTAAAGAAGCTGGTTTTTGTTTTTTTAATAAAAGCACAGTACATGTGGTTTTAGCCACCAGGGTTAGGAATACAACCCTTTATCTATCAGTCTCTAACATTTTTATGAAAGCACGGCTTAAATCTAAGTATGTTGCAAAAACCTCCCTGTTCCATTAAATTGGAGGAGGCAGTCCATATTGCCATGCGTAGCCATTTTATAAATGTACTCTTAAAATATCCCATCCTTGTCACTAGTTGTTACGTTCACAGCATATAAACAGATGTTAGATAAACATAAAAGGTTATTTCTTAAGATCCAGAGCCTTAACACACATGAATCAAAGAGAGAGAAAGCAGGCTGCTCCCAAGGCGGACACATAACTCACTACATCTTGCTTCAGGCTGGCTCTTCCTGTGCCAGGAAACCCCCTTATAAGGTAACAATTTAAGTTTGTAAAATTTAAGAATTTTTAGTACACTAAAGAATTACATTTAAAGTTTCCTTGTAATAATTTGAGTGGGATATTGAAATGTAAGTGAAGTACAGTTTTGTAAATAAGTAACAGCTTCTCTTGTTAAACAGGAAAATGGTTTAGACTATGTATTCCTGGAAAGGACACACACTAGCCTTGAAAAAGAAATAGATTCAATTTGAATTTAAAAATATTCATTAGAGCTCCTTGATTGGCTTCTTTCGAGTAACTGAATTTAAATATTTTCTTTGGTTTCATGAGGATTAGTTAAGATCACTCGCCTTTGCCTATTTATAAACTGTTTCAGTTATCCATATTAACTGAAACAGGACTTTCCAACCATTAAACAAGATTCCTTTACCCATCCATAACCTTTTGCATTCTCTATGATACAATAAACCAGGACTTACTACTAATTTTGAAAATAAAATACCTTTGACCTTGACTCATTTTAGAAAGGAGTGCCCCCATCAGAGGTAGGCCCACTCAAAAGTGTAATCTATGTTAAAAGATCTCTACAGAGACACATACAGGAGATTGTAACAGAAGTAACCAGGTTTTATTACACGTGTTTTGTTAAATTTCTTTCTTTAAGAAGATAGTCCTATTTAGTTGTGATGACTTTACTTGTGGCATCTAAGGCATGGCAAAGATCCCCAAGTAACTAAGTGGGAGTCAAATCCCTCAAAGGGTACAGAGAGACCATTAAGATTAGAGAAACAAGAAATGTTAGGTCAAGTTTATACATTTTCAGTGATTTTTGGAATAAAATTTGGCATTCAACATCCTTTCTACCCTACAGGGCATGACGGGAAGTGGAATGTAGTGAGGCTCTGTTATACTGGATTTCTAGTGGAATAAGGTCCTTGAAGGATTGAAGGGGGGGGGGAAAAATAAAAATCAAGGAGCTGTGCATGGTCCCTTCACAGATCTCCTCCATGAGTTTAAAGTGAGAGCTATCATAAAGTAGTCCAGACAATAGTGATTCTGGGAAAAAAAAAAAAAATCTAGCAGTCAGTATTGCCTCACAGTGGTGTACGAGTAGTTGTGTGACTCCTATCTCCGACTAATTCCAACAAGTAACTAAATCCTTGTGCATCTCTTCATAAATTTAGAAGTAAGTGTGTGATTTAAGTTTCCATTAGCAAATGTTCAGCCTAAATCTGCATTGCAAATCTGCCCCTTTACAGTGGGATTTTGCAGTGGTCTCCAGAGAAGGTAGCTATGCAGAATAACCCACTACATCCTGCAGTACATAAGCACAACAGGGTGTGTTGTAGATGGAACTATAAATTCCTCTTTTTGGGGAGGAGGCAGGATGGTAAATACAAACCCTTACCGTTTCTTTGATATGGCTTTTGTGCTTTACAATTCCATACCCAAATAAAAAAAAAAGTAAAGTCACATAAAATGGCCACCCTGTGAGCTTTGATAAGTATCCAAATTCATTTTAAACTAAAATGAACTGCTGTTTAGTGAGTCCACTAATTTATTCCAGCCATCTGTAGCAGTGTAAACAAAAGCCTTTCTCCAAAAATGCTTCATACTTTTTAGATGTAGCATGGACTAAAAACTTCAATATGATCATCATGAACATGAGGGAAGAGAACCCACATATTTTCACACCACAAACATCTTTGACAGTGGTCATCACACAACTCAGAGGTATTAAAAAGTAAAGCATTCTTCTGGCATAGTGTAATGTTTTCTATTTAAATGCCACCAAATGTTTCTTCTAAGATATTGTGGTAGGTGGAAAGATTTGGCACTCAATTCTTTCTGTCCATGGTAATGACATATTTTAGGCAAATCCTATGTTGCTGAGTTTGAGTCTAAGTACTAGGTTCATACTGCTTGTATTGACTTACTAGAAGACTGTCCTCCATGCACACCTCTGTCAAATTGTCCATCTGCAGTTCGACACTTTCCTTCTCCCTGCCCTACCCCGCGACATGCTGTGGTCGCTATGTTGCTAGAATATAGGTAGAGAGGATGTATTGCATGCATGTGTGTAAACAGAAACTCCCACAAAGCCTGATTATTCAAAGGTACTGAGCACCTGCAGATCCTTTCTATGTACATGGTAATTGAGTATGCTGAGCATCCCTGCAAATCAGCCCCAACATACTGTATATGTATGAAAAATATATTGGGCCTCATTTTAGAGATGCTAAGGAATAATAACCCAGTTACGCTGGGGCAAATCCCTTCTGTGGATTTTTCTCTATGGAAGGACCATGTCACCATTTCAAGTCACTGAGTTTCCACAGAGTTACCCCATCAGGGGTGAAGTAGTTTGCCCTCTTCTCTCAACACCTTGTAGAACAAGCAGAAGACGTGACCTTCCAAACTGACCAATTTCTGGTCTCCATAGGAAAAGTCTCATGGATTTTGGAAGAGTCATGTAGGGTTGTTCCATTCACACAAAGACTGAGTGCATCTGTGCTACTTCTACAGCCCCTGTGGCAACATGCCTCCCCCCCGCCCCCCCCAAGGGCTTGCATGAGCTCCACTTTGGGAGCTGGTTTCAGTGTCTGTGTGGGGTAGGGTGCGCGGGTGGGGAGAGAAAATAAGAGTGTGTTGGAGAATGAGGACCTTATTAGATCTATAAAAGGGCTTTCAGGTTTCAAGTGACATGCAGCTTTGAAAACTAGCTACCCACTCCCATGACTGTGGTGCCCCAACCATGCAGAACAAGCTTCCGTTAAGTTATGCTCTAGTCTTATTAGAGAAGCAGATGCAATACATCCTTGATTAGGTAACAACTGGAACATTTATTCTGGTAAATATTCAGAGGTGATGCCCTGCCTAGCTCATGGCTGCCCAGAATAAGCTACCTGTCTCTTCTGATCCAGAGGGAAGCACAGAGGGAGGTCAAAGAGGTCTGCCTCTTTCAGAGCCTGACACCTCATATACCATCTACAACAGATCACTATACGTAATAGGTCATGCAATGAGACACTGTTGGAAAAAGCCCTTAGGACAAGAAAGTGCTCTAAGGTCCTTAATTTAGGACTACGTAAGTTATTGTCACTGGTTTGGCAGCCAGCGACTGGAAAGAGGAACCTGTTGGAGGGAAATTGAAGCCAGCCCTCCCCTGTGCTTGAGCAGGGGAAAGCAAAGCAAGTTCAACACAGGTGGAAGTGGTAAAAATAGAGGTATTTAGCCACCTAAAGATGCAGATAAGCACTTCAGGTTAGGCACTTTGGAGGGCACCTAGTGGGATGTATCTGCTTCTTTAGGAATCTAATTACCTTTGAAAATCTGATCCACCATGGTTCCACTGCAAGCCTGCCTCCTCCCCAGAACCCATGTCTGCCTCTGCATATGAATTCCATTTGGAAACCTGTAGGAATTTTGGAGAAAGATAGGAAGGGGGAAGGGTTGAGGAATAGCCACTCCATGGACTGCTTCCCTAGGAAATTTACTGTTGCTAGAATCAATTTAGCTATCCATTCCTGCTGGCTGTAATGGAGGAATATTAGAGCAGGACTCCTTCAGAGTCCCCTGGCATATACAGCCTCTAAGATCATAACATGCACACTGAAGTGGACATTAAAAATGAAGTTACTTATATATAGGTGCATATGTATGATGGGTGGAATGCCTATTCTCATTAACATAAACCCACAAAACCTATTGTGTCGTAGAAATCAGCATGCATACAAAGCATTTAAAATGCTTATATTTGCGCTAATAAAAACAGAATTAGAAGTATCTGGAAAAGGCCCACTGGGCTCTCAGCCTTATCCATAGGCTCTACTAGGAACTTTACCTATAATAAAGGAGGGCAGCATTTGAATAGAGATCTCAGGTACACAATTCCTGCTGATGACTATAAGAGCTAAGAGCAGAATTTAGTGCTGAACCTCTTAAAAAGAGTTTTCATTTGTTTTGCTATATCAAAAAAGAAGAAGTTTCTCTTCTCGCCAGCTGTCAGGAAATATTCTCTTCTTAGGAGAAAAGAGTTAATATTCTAACAGTAGAAACTTATTCCTCTGTGCTGTCTGTATGTTGGAAATTCATATTTTGCTTAGTAATCAGAGTTTAATTATTGTTCAAGAAAATCTGTGTGACCAGACCCACTGACAAATGTTAAGATGTGCAAGAAGAATAGGCTATGCTCTGATGTGCACATGTAACTCCTATTAATACTAACAGACAGTTGCCATGAAGGGGAGAATATATCTTATGCCTTAAACTACATCTTTTTAATACCTTACAGAAATTCACGTTTTGAAACAATTCTCTTATGCACTGCAATTGTCAATCAAGTAACAGCAATTCTAATACATTCATCTGAATCCAGCATTTGAGGAGCTTGAAGAATTGGAATCTAAACAGCAGCCTCTTTTTGACAGGACCAGCTGGAGTTCTATTTCTAATTTGCTGTGAAGAATTAAGTGGTTGAACCCCATACCCCAGAGTATTTGACACAGAAGTCAACTGACTCTTGCAGTCCCATCACTTGAAAAGTTGCCCCCTAATTTACTCAGTTTATTAGTTTCTGCTCCTGAGAAGACTAAATAGTGGGCGTCTCAATTAAAAACTTCATGGTTCTACAATGCCACAATTATGTCTGATTTTAAAGACATGGGAAGAGGAGCATTGTTGGAATACCGGATCACTCCAAAGGCTAGTAATGGGACATGAAGCTTCCTTTCTGGCTCACCAGTTCAAATCTAGTCCTGTGGAGATTACCTATTTGATGGCTGCTCAATACCCTAGTTGGTATTTCACTCCAGTCCCTAGTGGGCAAGTATCCACACATGATAGGAACCAGCCCTTTCACTGAACAGGGGAAAGCAGCAATAAGTTACAATCCATTTTTATGTTATTTCACCCTTTCCCAATAATGAACAATTGGAATTTACCTGTGAAGAAAGGTAGTGAAGCACCTCCACAGCAGATAGGCCCTTAGCAGTGTGGTGCCCAGAAAGCAAATGGGAAAAGTAGGAAGACAAAACCTAAATGAGGTTTTCCATAGAGCAGCAGCTTTAGGAAAGGAGTTGTTTCGGATTTGCTTGCCATTGGCCAGGTAACTCTTACTTTCCCAGGAGGGAGCTGCTCTCTAGTAGGCTGCCTGGAAGCCAGCTGACCTCTTTTCACCCAAGTTCTACAAGAGCTGGTCAGGAAGAACATGCAGGAAATGAAGGAAAGCTGTTAGAAGATATACCTATAAACTACATTCAGCTTCATCCAAGGACTAGGGGATATAGAAGGAAAAAGGACAGTGAGGTTCTTTCCTAACGGAAGTTTGGATAACTGATGCTCATATATATAATAGCAATACTTGTTCTCCAAGTGTGAGTGTCCTTGGTGTACTAACAGTCTAAAATCAGCTGATTTAGTCTATTGGACCGTTTTGACAAAGTTCCATGAGCACATTGCACTACATCATAACTACCATTACAATTGGTAATAATTACCACCTTGCTGACTGTCTCAGCAGAAAGACACTAAGCATGGAATAAGTAGAAGGAATGAATTCCTGCAGAAGGTGCCTGCAACACATGAATGGGGGAAATTTTCACTACTGCTTCCAGAGCGAACAGCTTTCATCCCAGCTTTTTCTAGTGAAAGTCATTAGACTAAGCCAGCCTGTATCATCACTTCCCCTTGAATTTAATTAATTGAACAAGAGATCACTATATCAAGCCAAGCTGAGTCAATGTTATTAGAAAATTCTCCTTATCCAAGCTCATTTGCACTATGGCAAGTAACCCATTATCACAAGTACTGCCAATCAACCCTTAGTTTGCTAAGGTTGCTCTTCCCCCATTACATACCTAATGGTATGAGCCTGCTGTCAGGTGGATAAACCACCTTGACACCTTCCCTTCTCCCCACCCCTCAAGAAAGCACTCATGCCTCAGTTCTTTGCCTCCAATCTTTAGTCTCACTATTCCACACCATTTCATCAAATTCCCCTGTGCTGTCTCATCTTCCATTAAACCCTATGTAGAACATCAGTCCAGCCAACCACAACATTTGCAAATAGAACTTTTACACAGAGCAAGTTCCTCTCTTTTACACAATTGTTGTTTCAACCAGATTCTATATAAAAGGGGCTGTCACAAGAAGATCTCAACTTGCAGGAACAAAATCAGGATCTACTATTGCCACACCATTCCTTTTTGCACCATGCACTGTCTGTCAGGCAGTGCTGGATCTAAGCCAAGCAGCAACTGCATGGTGTTGCTGAAGCTGTCTGTTAAGCTTATTTCACAAAGAAGTGCCAGCAAAATAATGTGATTTTTGCTCTTACATTCCATGTCCAATATATCCAAAAACTCCCTTTCCCAGATCTGTAGGAATGATCACCTCTCACAATGACAGCTCCTAAAGCTCCCAGATTTTAGCCTGCCAAACTGCATAATAATCTCCTGTTATGACAGCCGAACCCTTGTCGGTGGAATGACTGCCCCAGTCCTGCATAAATATACTTCAAAAATCACTAGAATATCTTCCATATTCCTTGGCATGTTTTAAGCACCCATATACTGCCAAAGCAATTTAATTTAAAAAAAATTTCAGCAACTGACATGATCAAAAACATGTGATGTGATATTACACTCACTGTAAATTAGAGTCTGTATCATTGCTGCTGGGCATATTTAAAATAATCAAAGAAAAAGAGCACAGAATGAGAATCTTTCCGTAGTCATAGAAGGAATCAATAATGGTCACATAACTGAAGCTATTATAAACAAATGAAGCAATGCACCATTGGGCAGATTCTTAGCCAGTGTAAATTGTCAGAGTTCCATTGAAGTCAATGGAGCTATGACAACTTATACCAACTGAGAATATACTCTCATTTCTGCAGTTGAACAATGGTATAAGAGTGACTGTTGGATCTGTTTGTTGCATTTATCGGTTATCTCATCTTATTCTTATATTGTGAGCTCTGTGTTAACACATAACAGAGAGGGCCTTGATATATGACTGGGGCCCCTTGGTGATTCCATAATAAATAATATAATTTGCTTTAGGCCTGATTCTGCAACTCTTGCTTGTGTTGAATATATTAATGGGCCACCTAATATGTGCTACTTGTTAGGAATGCACGCTGTGATCATACAAGATATAGCTGAGTACCCTCAGTGGGAGCTGAAACTGCCCAGGGTCAGTGGGATTTGAGGATTCCCAATATCTTACAGGGATGAGTCCTAACTGGTTTTGCTTTCTCTACAACACAGTTTCTTTTAAATCTACATCTCCAGTTCATGCTGCTTCCACACCAAAATGAAGTAGTAATATTTGAGAATGTAATTCTAGACTAGAGCTGTATGCAGAAGAGAAATTGGGTATCTGAATATGAATATTGTAGGATCTACATTTACTGATGACTTGTTATACATCTTTTAAAAAGGTGGAAGCAGGAGATTTGAACTAGATGACTTTATGTCTAGAATGCCTTTGTCTAATGTGTTAGAGGAAAATATGATTTGCAATTAGAAGATTTCATAGCTTTTATTTAATTTAAAATATTTTATAAATAGGGTAGTACCTATGGATTATGATTTTTAATTTTGAAATGTTAATTTAGTAGTTACTTATACTATCAACCAACCAATAAAGTTTATATTTTATCACTAGGGTAACAGTGAACCATTACATTTAAAAATTGAAAAACTTGTATACTGATGAATTTGTAATTCCCTCATGTACATTGCTGAAGGGATCTTTTCAAAGCATATCTAATATTGCAGAAGATCTGTCTAGGTGTTTGATGATAACTTGCTACAAAATTATCCAGTTAGAAATGTTATTCATCAAGACACCACTGAGTTCTGGAAAGACTGAGAAACTCTACAATGGAGTGTTTGCAAACATGGACAGTTTGGTTGCCTGAGGTTTAAATGACAAAGTATTGATTAAAGTCTCTCTCTCAGTTAAGTTTTTCTCATTTAAAAGAGGGGAATCAAAGCCGTTTATGTTTCTATTACAAGAGACTATAAAAGGACAGAATTTCCTCTCCGTTAGGGTTGCTTCATGCTATCCCATTGTAACTGCCCACAGGTAGGGTTGCCAGGTGTCTGGTTTTCAACTGGAACACCCAGTCAATAAGGGACCCTGGCAGCTCCGGTCAGCACTGCTGACCGGGCCATTAAAAGTCCAGTTGGTGGCGCAGCAGGGATAAGGCAGGATCCCTGCATGCCTTGGCTCTGCGCAGCTCCCAGAAGCAGCGGCACATCCCCCCTCCGGCTCCTATGCCTAGGGGCAGCCAGAAGGCTCTGCACACTGCCCGTGCCCCAAGCATCGGCTCTGCAGCTCTGATTGACCGGGAGCCACAGCCAGCAGGAGCGGTGCCTGCAGATGGGGCAGTACGCAGAGCCGCCTGGCTATGCCTCCACGTAGGAGCCGGAGTTGGGACATGCTGCTGCTTCTGGGAGCTGCCTAAGGTAAGCGCAGCCTGGATCCTGCACCCTGATCTACTCCTGCGCCCCAACCCCCTGCCCCGATGTCCCTCCCATCCTCTGAACCCCTCAGCCACAGCCCAGAGCCCCCTCCTGCACTCCAAATCCCTCATCCCTGGCCCCACCCCAGAGCCCGCATCCTCAGCCAGAGCCCTCATTCCAATCCCCTGCCCGGTGAAAATGTGCAAGTGAGGGAGGGTGGGGTAAGCGAACAACCGAGGGAGGGGGGATGGAGTGAGCAGGGGCAGGGCCTCAGATGAGGGGCAGGGCAAGGGTGCTCAGTTTTGTGTGAGTAGAAAGTTGGCAACCCTACCCACAGGAAGAACACAATGGTTTATTAGCTAATCTGCCAACCTATCCCTGCTGCCATGCACCTTACAATGGGGTATGTGAGTGGGCTTCCTGCTGGTGCCAGAGATTCCCCTGTGACTATGACCACCCATTAGGAACCATCGGCAACTGGCATTAGAGCAGCCTGAGTTACACTGGGGGACTGGACTGACTCACAGCCAGGTCAGAATCACAAACCGAAGTGGTGGGTTAAAGCTTCCACTGCAACCTCACACTCCTGAGTACTCCTCAGCCACAGATCAAGACCTTGGTTTTCTGTACATTGTAAGATATGCTTTAAATGGGATAACTGATTTATGTGCACTGTGAAATTCTAGAGATATGCTAGTATCATTCAGTTTTCTATTAACAGAAGAACAATACAGAGGGATTGAGGATTTACTTCAGATTTACTTTTAGTTAACTTTTTCACGACTGAAGGGTGCCGGCAGCCCTCAATGCATAGAAGAGGTGAAATGCAGGCCCAACTGAAGCGAATGGGAGTTTTGCCATTGACTTCAGCGGGGCCACGATATCACCCAACATGTACAGCACAGACAGTAGTCCTGCAGAGTTTCCAATGCTATCTAAGGCCAGAACTGGGGTCTGGTTCATGTCCATTTGATCTTCCTCACAAGGCTGCTGACAGTGATTCCTATTGTGAGGTAGATGGATGTCCACTAATGACTGGACTGAGACTACCAACGTTGTTTATAGGACATCAGACGCTTAAGAGCGAACTTCTAACCTTGTGTAAGAGCTAAACTATATCAGTAACAGAATATGGGCTTGATTCTACTCCTGCTAACTTCACTCGAGGCCCAATCAAACCTTATATAGAGAACTGAAGACTGCACATGTATTTTAAAATATTTCAAATTCCATCCACCCCAATGCTTATTGGCCATATTACGAAGTTCAAAGCTTTGTGCTTCCTTTGCTACTGACGATGACATTATTAAACACAGAAGTGCAGTACAGTGTTCAGAATTCAAAGTGTATCTGAGCCAGATTTTGTACACAGTAACCTAACATTAGGCACCTCAATTAATGTGTGGGCCTCTAAGTAATTGGCATCATTTTCACAGGCACTGAGCAGCTGCAGCTCCCATTGAAGTTACTTTCACTTCTGTTACTGATTTAGGATTTTAAGAACTTTTTATTTTAGGTTTTTTTAAACAAAAGACTTGCATCCCAGCTTTCAGACTGATGTCCAAAGCAGAATAAATTAGTCTCAAGATTCATCAGCAACATTAAGCCATCACCCTCTACCTGTTCTCTGCCCACCTCAAATGAACAGAGCGGTGGGAGATTTCTCAGAAATACAGATAAATGCCTATGTGTGTTTGTCTCAAACTTTTTTCTTTTCCAAGAAAGACCTTGGTATGTTCTGTTGTGCCTCCCACTTTCTCCATCCTGCCCCAGCCTCTTGCTTTTTGTGTTTAGGTTTCCTACTTCTTCTCCACCCCCAATGCTTTTAAATGCCAGAGTAGCACCCCCTTACTGCCTGTGCTCTTCTCCCCAGTCTCCCCTTTACATTCCCCCCACATTCTGTTGTTCCTTCCCTGCCTCTGTTCTTATCTTTCATGATTCTCTCTTGCAGCTTGTTCTGACTTTGAGCTCTTCCCTACCCTGGTATTCAGCATAATTACTTTCTCTCCTATTAGCCTTGGATCCATTCTTCTCAATCCAAGAGAAGAAGAGTGAGCTCAGTGCCAGATTGGATAAGTAAGTACTCTTTTTTAAATAAATGGATACCTTGCTCAAGTAGTGCCTAAGATGAACTGTGTGTTTTTATATATAAGCTTCATCTAGTTGTGAGATATTTTGGGAAGTATTATTTATGCTTTTGCTGTATTTAGTCTAGTAATTAACAGGTCCACAGGGCATAAAGGAAGACTGCTATATTTAAAGAAGAGATCCATTACCTTCTGTCTGATGGATCCTGTCTCTCTTGGGATGCACAACATGTTGATGAGTGGTAGTCAGGCTTCTGTTTGGAGATGGGCCTTGACAAAATATCTTTCCGAAAGAGAAGGTTTGGAAATAATGGAATTAATCCAGCCACAATGCAGGATGGATTAGTGGTTCCTTCTAGTCAGGATGATTTTCAATACTAGTTAGCTTCTCAGTTTTCAGCTACTTAGAAGAAGAAACATGCCAGTGGGGGATAATATAGCTTTTCTTTTCTTTGTGTCTGCCACAACAGGAAAACATTAAGAAATATTTCATGCATATCAAATTACTTTTATTTATGGTGTATTTCACAATGTATGTCACTTCCCATTACCAAGTGTGCTGCAGCAAGGTGTGAAGTTAACATAACATCACACTAAATGCAACATCTTTACTCCATGGGGGAAGTATAGCTGTAAGTACTAAACTTCTGGTAAAACAAACATACTCTAAAAATTAGGAGGATATGGAGATGTCTAATCTACAGTTTAACATGTTTCCCATTACTGCATGCACAGAGACCCAGTGAAATAGTTCTCCATGCATTAAAATGAAAATTAAAATGTTTAGTAAACAAAGGGGGGGGAAGTTAACAGGCCAGATTCTTAACTGTGGTAAATGAGCATCGCTCAGCTGCTATCAATACTAGTTGAGGATTGGGCTCATTTTGTGACAGACATCATTAGAACATGAAGCAGAGGAAGTCCACTTCTAGAAACTGTCATTTACAATCTTCAGCAAAACACCAGAATCTTCCTGAGCCTAGCAACTCTTCTTCAATCCTCCTACAGGCTATCCACCTAAAGAATCTCCCTAATGCAAGGCATGCTACAGAAACCACCCCATTTCCTGTAGTTCTATACTTCAACTGAGCCCCTATGGGAATCAGGTGTTCATAAGGAAATCACCTGTTCCCTTCCCAAAGGGGTGTGCTAATCCCCTCTACCAGGCCCAAACACCTGTTTCTAAAGGGATCCACTTCAGAACAAGTCTATCTGGTTCCAGGCTCACTGGACCTTAAAAAGACAGACTACCCTCTTACAGCATACTTACATATTTTTCTGAAACAGGGTCTAAACACAGTGACCAGCAGCATCCCTGCTAATTTGACACTAGCCTTTTGTCAGAGATTATGAATTGTTGCAAATATGATTTTTTAGGTGGCCTGAAGACTATGATGAAGTCCACAAACTCATTGTCACTCAGATTTGAGTCAAGATCTCCCAAACCAATACTTAGCCTCCAGATTGCAGCTTTCCTCTGCATCCCTGGTGGAGACCTGACTCTCCCAGTGTTTTTGCTGTGTGGTCCCTTTAAGTGAAAGTTTATTTTGACTTTGTATATGAAGCAGAGCAGAAAGTCATACTAACCAATACAGAAGATTATGGATTTGACAGAGCACAATGTAGATCAAAACAGTTTTAATCATTACCCCCTGTTTTAATTACTACTTGACACGTTATCTCTATTGTCCTTCTACAAGTATCCTTTTTGAATTAAATATTAAAGACGAGTCACAGCTGAAAATATATGCAGTCTACAAAGAAAATGGCTTTGAACTATTTAAAATGATTTATTGTCCACATTTCTTTATGAATATTTATTTGCCGTAACGAAAGCAATTTATTGAAGAGAAAACATGAGGCCCAGTTAACTGAACATTTGCATACCCTATTGGTTAAAAAGGAAAGGGGAAAATGTAATGCTAAAATCATTCTAATTCTATATTTTTCCTGTTTACAGTAGTTAATTCAAAATATTGCATGTGGGCAGAATGCACATGTTGGGTGTCTTAGGAATTCAGAGACTGAAAAGGAGAGATAAATGACCTACAAATAAGTGTGCCAATCTCTTATATGTTTTCATTCAGAAAAACATGATGTTCTAACACATGTCATGTGTATTGTTAAGCTTTAGATAGAGCCTAACCATTTGTTTCCAAAATACTCCAAATGGTTATCACAGCTTCCCATTTTCAACAAAAACATGTGCTATAGGTCCTGATCCTGCAAGGTGCTGAGGGTCTGCAGCGATCTGGCAGGCACCCCTGGACTCCCACTGAAATCAAGGAGAGGTGAAGGTACTCAGCATCTTGCAGGATAGCGCCCTTTGTCTAAGTATGAACACATAACACCAAATGAAAGATCACACACAATGATTAGGGACACTGCCGTCTCCTGTTTGTCAGCAAAGGAACAAAGTGATTTGCAGGATTTGATCAGCTGCCCAAAATTTAAGATTTCACCATAATGAATACAGAATTAATTCTCATATAAGAAAAGCAATCACACACTGAAATTAAAGTGACAAACGCACCCTGTAACATCTTTGCAGCATTCTGATAGAGAGGTACAATGTGGTCCTGGACAGAGTTGATATTGATTTTCATGTTTTCTTTTGTTTTAGATTTTTTAAAGCTGTTTCTTTTAAGTACTAGAATGCAAATGGAGAAGTTGGATTAGTATCAACAATTCAATAAAGAATTTCAACAGTTTTTTACAATAAAACTTTATTTGTATCAGAACAGTACATATTGTATTTGAAAAGGGTGAATTTAAGATGTAATAATACTAGATTAAAGATGGTTATGTGGTTAAAACATAGACCTTGGACTTGTCACTTAACCTCTCTGAGCCTCAATTTCCTCCTCTGTGAAGCTGGAATAATAGTAATCCCCTACCTGAAAGCAGGTTGTGAGACTAATTCATTAACATTTGCAAATTACTTTTTGATTCTCAGATGGAATGTACTCTAGAAGTGCAAAGTATTATTATAATTTACTCTCTATGTCTATTGAGTTTTGCAACAGAGAACACAATGCATTGTTCTCTCTGATTTGTCTGAATACTACAGTCTAAAATTCTAGCTGTTGAGTTTTTCTAGTAATCAGTAACAGGCACAGTGCGTTATCTGTCGTTTATATTTAGGTTAACTCCCAGGTCTTCTTTAAACTTCTGCTTTTACAGTGTTTTACAAATAATTAGGTCTCAGGTGGCTGTGTCAAGGTTCCTCCCCCACTCTGAGCTCTAGGGTACAGATGTGGGGACCTGCATGAAAACCTCCTAAGCTTACTTTTACCAGCTTAGGTTAAAACTTCCCCAAGGTACAAATTAATTTTATCCTTTGTCCTTGGAATATCCACTGCCACCATCAAACTCTAACTGGGCAACGTAGTTTGGACACATCTTTCCCCCCAAAATCCTCCCAACCCTTGCACCCCACTTCCTGGGAAAGGTTTGGTAAAAATCCTCACCAATTTGCATAGGTGACCACAGACCCAAACCCTTGGATCTGAGAACAATGAAAAAGCATTCAGTTTTCTTACAAGAAGACTTTTAATAGAAATAGAAGTAAACGAATCACCCCTGTAGAATCAGGATGGTAGACACCTTACAGGGTAATTAGATTCAAAACATAGAGAATCCCTCTGGGCAAAACCTTAAGTTACAAAAAAGACACACAGACAGAAACAGTCATTCTATTCAGCACAATTCTTTTCTCAGCCATTTAAAGAAATCATAATCTAACACATACCTAGCTAGATTACTTACTAAAGTTCTAAGACTCCATTCCTGGTCTATCCCCAGCAAAAGCAGCATATAGACAGACACAGACCCTTTGTTTCTCTCCCTCCTCCCAGCTTTTGAAAGTATCTTGTCTCCTCATTGGTCATTTTGGTCAGGTGCCAGCGAGGTTACCTTTAGCTTCTTAACCCTTTACAGGTGAGAGGATTTTTCCTCTGGCCAGGAGGGATTTTAAAGGGGTTTACCCTTCCCTTTATATTTATGACAGGCTGTGTGGTGTAATGGAGAGTGCCTTGGCCTTCTAGAGGGTGAAAGGATTCAGAAGTACTGGCTTTGCATCCTGGCAGAGTTTCAGTTCTTTTAACAGTGGGGATAATTAACCATATGAACAATTAACCCGGGGTTGTGCTGGATTCTTTATCTACGGCAACTTTGAAATCAAGATTAGAAGTTTTAGTAAGAGATATGCTGTAGTTCAAATGGGAATTAATTCAGGGAAGTTCTATGGCCTGTGTTATGTAGGAAGTCAGACTAGATGATCATAGTGGTCCTTTCTGGCCTTATATTCTATGAATCAAGATAATCCTGTGAGCTAGCTGAGTAGAATTACACTTACTGTGCCTATGAATACACTAAATCACAGACAGTGTTTACATTGTCCAGGGTCACAGTTCGTATTAGAGCCAGGAATAGACCCCAGGAATTGTGACTCCAAGTCCCATGCTCTAAAATTGGCTACATAGTTTTGAAACACATCATCATATATTCTGAAGTATTCTTTAGTTATACATAAATGGAAATCTTCTGCAGACAGAATGTCTGCTCTTGTTCCCAGGTAACACAAAACTTTCTACTAGTAGTCTACCAGATCCTCAGTTTACTTGCAAAAGCAAAACCATTATTCACAAGTGAAGCTATCCAGATACATTTCCTCTGGTTATTATCTGCTGGATAGCTGGAATCTAATGGCTAAAATCTATATCTACTTAACATAAAAACTACTGGATATGATACTGGTATCTTGTAGTTCCAATCAGCCTCCTGGTATTATAGTAGTGCTTTTATTTAACTGTATTTCTACTGCGCTCAGTCTGCTAGAGTTATGCTAGTTATTTTACATGGCATCTGCATTGTATATTGTGATAATTGAAAAGTCAACACAGCCCTGAGGCAGCATCACAATGGGATGGGAGTAGTCAGTGGCATAACTCAGAAGAACGAGACAGGCAGGCAACAACAGAGGGGAGCCACTGGCAACAACTGAATGTACCTGCATAGCAGTCAGATTGAATCAGTATTGTAGAAAGCCTAGTAGCCCATGGAGCTAGACACGCCAAGGCATGCAGGACTGGCAACAACCAAATAAAGCAGTGCAGCAGTCAGAGAGAATCTGGACTCAGGATGTGATAACACCATATGATGTCATGGTGCAGGATAAGTGATGTGTCGCTATCTGTGAATATCTTTGTCACATAAAATCAACCCTTTATAGGGTAATTCTGATCCATTTGCTGGATAGTTTCTGTTGCCGTGAGGATTATTAAATACAAAGCTAAAAGCAAGTTGCTCCATTCATCTGTTTTTTAAAGAGTATTTCAGAAACACACCATATATAAGTATCTGGCAGTTATTTGAATATTCCTAATCAGAATTAAATGCAATTACTCAAATTAAATGGCTAGACTGGGACGAAGTATCTTTTCCTATTAGCTGCTGTGGAAAGACAAATGACCACAGATGTGGTAAAATGGGAGTGGTGTGAAGAAATGAAATATTTCTTAACTGCACTGTCAACTTTTTTTCTATGTGTTCCTTCTCACAACCCCAACCAAACTTAATTAGCAAGTGACATCTATTCATGTGGCCAGGATGTGATCCTTGTGACCTGAAGTGCTGTCACAGAGGCAGGTGATTTTCTCCATGAAGCAGGCAAATAGGTCTTTAAAGTGGGAGGTGCTAGGTTCTGTAACTGAGCGGATGGAAGTCTGAGCTAACAAATCAATTCAAAATATGCAAATATTTGGCTCTACGTACTACAGCAATGCTACTGGAACCTGAACCCTCACTACAGAATACCAGAGGGAGGGACAACATAAGAATGACCATACTGAGTCAGACCAAAGGTCCATCTAGCCCCGTATCCTGTCTTCCAACAGTTGGCAAGGCAGGTACTTCAGAGAGAATGATCAGAACAAGTAATCATCAAGTGATCCATCCCCTGTCGCCCATTCCCAGTTTCTAGCAAACAGAGGCTAGGGACACCATCCCTGCCCACCCTGGCTAATAGCCATTGATGGACCTATCCTCCATGCATTTATTTAGTTCTTTTTTGAACCCTGTTATAGTCTTGGCCTTCACAACATCCATTGGCAAAGAGTTCCACAGGTTGACTGTGCGTTGTGTGAAAAAATACTTCCTTTGTTTGTTTTAAACCTTCTGCCTATTAATTGTCTAGTTCAGGGCATCTTAATTTGTGGGAGCATGACCGTGAAGTGGATTCCCAGAGATCAATTGCTGAGTCACACCCCACTGGTTGGGAATCTCCCCCCTTCCAAAAAAAATCAGTAATATCACCCTGGACTTGGCCCAGTAGAAGCCAAGTCAGGAAAGCAAGGAGCAACTCATTTCCTTTCTTCTTTCTGCTTTCTGCGTCACCCCTGTGCCCCCCCCTTATTGTTTCCTGCCCCACTTCCTCCTGTGTGAGTGCACACTATTTGTAGCACTGGGACTCCTGTGCGAGTTTACTATTTGTAGTGCTGGGGCAGGCAGGTCTAGGCCAGCCCATAAATAGAGGCCCACCCCATCAATTAAGGGGGAGGAACCACTGTGTGTGTATAGAGGATAAGTGAGAAGCCTTTTATCGCTGTCCATCCCACTAGATCCACCCTGCACACTGAGTGCATGCCCCCATCCATACTTCTACACCCATTTTGCCTGCAGGAATCCTCTGCCCAGCAGCTAAAGTAACCCATATTTCTTGCTATGACCCCAATGTCTCAGACTTCTGAAGGACTGTGTAATTTGAATATATCACAGTAAAAGAAACCTGCAGGTAGTTTTTGTGTCCTGGGTGGAAAGAAGCTGAATATCAGTGGTCTAAATGGCAAATGCCTGGGACTGAGAGTTAGGGTTCCTGTCTTGTGTCCCTCACTATTGTGACTTTTTGCAAGTAAGGAAACCATTTTCTGCCTCAGTTTAGCCACCTGTAACATAGATCTAATAATGCATATTTCTTGCTCCAACTACTGTCTTAATTAATTATTGTTTGTAAAGTTCTTGGAAATTCTCAGATAATAAGAGTTCTTATGTATGCAAAGGATTGTCACTTTTAATGATAAACTAATACAGCTATATGCTTATTTCTTTTTCCCTCTTTCATTTTATCTCTTAATTTCTGTTATTCTTCTTTTTCTATCTTCTCTGCAACGTATGGGGAGACATCAGTATTCATATTATTGCAGGAAACTTATTTAGATAGTCAGTTCAGTGGCAGGACATATTACTTAGATCATCCAAGATAAATACTTTTAATTAAGTAAATTTCCTATACAATTTACTGTGGACAATACCATCATAATGGGCATTACTTCTGCACACTAAATCTTAATCTTCACCAACTCTGAATGAACTTTGTACAACTCCTATATAAAATGTATGCGTATTGTAAAGCTGCCAGCCTTTATATTCGGCAATATGACAACAGATCTATGGCTAACAAATTTTACTGCCAGTCAAAATTCGTATCAGATATGTAAATGAGGTCAAATCCATGCTGGCATATTATTTTCAGTTTTTATTAAAAGGTTAAATTGGGATTATCATAAACTCTCTCTTCAGGTTCCTTAATAAAAAAATATGACAGTTAAAATCTGATGAGATTTCCTGGAAGCATTTTTTGAAGGTTGTAACAACAATAAAGCCAGCAGGCCCAGTGCAGCAAAAGTAAGTATTTACTGAGCAAGAGATGAATGCTTCCAGTTATTTTAATCATTTTACAGTCTATGGATTTTCTAAATCTATATCTAAAAAAACACCACTGTAACCAATGCCCTATCCACCAATATCTGAGGACATCACAGTTTGGAAGTATTTTTTTCTTGTGACACCACAGTCCTGATTGTCTAGTCTGTTATTCTGTTTATACCATATTTAGGCCAAATTCTGCTGCTTCTACTCATACTGGGTATCCTCATACTTGGTCTTATTGAAATCAGTGTAGTAAGGTATGACTAAGTGTGAATACGTGTAGCAGAATGTGGCTCTGAGAATTCAATGGAATGTTCAATTTTGTCACCTGGGGAGGCACCAGGGTCCAATGGAAAGGGCACTGGACAAGGAATCAAGAGATCTGGATTCTGTTCCTAGTTCTGCCACTGGCCTACTGTGGGATCTTGGGCAAATCACTTAAACTCTCTGTGCCTCCATTTTCCCTCTCTCCTTCTGTCTGTCTTGTATCTATTAAGATTATAAGATTCTCAGGGCAGAGATTGGCTCTCACTGTAGGTTTGCACAGTACGGCCTCAGTCTCAGTTAGGACCTCTAGTTGCTATCATCATAAAAACAAATGATAATACTAATAATTGATCTGTTTCTATAGTAGGGTCTTAATGGAGGAAAGTCCTCTCCTTTCAGGACTCTTCATCCTTTAGCAAAGTTCTCTCTTTGCTTTCTCAGCTGGAGTTGAGAGGCTGGCTTTGTAAATCAGACAAAACTTATCATATAAATAGGAACACACATCTTTGATTATAGTGAGTACTGCCTTGTCTACAATTTACCCTCTCTGCAGTAAAGGACCCAACGTGATTAAGCAAAGAAATGATAGATTACAAAGTATGTGTCAGGATAAGAAAAAGATATTTTGCATCTAACTAGGAGATGATCATCAAAAAAACAATGAAAATCCAGAAGAAAAATATTTGAACATACAATAAACAAGCTACCCTGCTGCTGCCTTATATGACATTGTTGCTCCTCTTGTTCATACTACTGTAGCAAATGAAATTGTAACCTGCAATGTCTCAATTGTAGAAAGCTATCATACTTATTTTAATTATATGAATATTGTTAAGATATGTTCACATGTTCTATTACCAAACAACCTGGTCAGTAATGCCAGCAGCCTTTCTGATTTTGGTGGGAAATGCCACATTCCGCCACCGAACTCTCCCAAATTGTAGAGCTGTATGGGTTATTTCTCAGAGATGTTAAAAACACTGCTGTTTTGCTGAATAACAATACTTAGCTCCTACAGAGCACTTGAAATCTCAAAATACTTCACAAAGATGGACCGATGTTGTTATCCTCATTATACAGACAGGGAAACTCAGGCATGGAGAAATTTAGTGACTTGTCCAAAGTCACACAAGAAGTCCATTGCAGTGCAGAAATACCGCTAAGGTATTTTAACTCCACAGTCTGTGCTTTACCTACTGCTGCTGCTTTTTGCCTTTGACATTATCACCCACAGTACTGTACCACTGCAACAGAATTACATACAATGGTCACAATACGGGAAGGTGCTTTGATGATGGCAAATGTAGATACCACAACAAACTGTGCAGCTAAGTATCCCAATATTTGAGTTACAGCTTGACATGTAGGATATTTACCTACTTCTCTCATGTCTCTGGTCATTTCTGGGTCTGATCTCACTAACTGGACATTCTTTGCATCGTATGATGAAATTCTGTGCTGAAATTCAGATGATAGGGAGTGCTGGCAGTTTTCCTATAGATGTGTCTTTGATGGAAAGAGCAATTCTATAATAAGCCCATGATGAAAAACCTATCCATTGACTTAGTACCACATTGCCATGGCAACAATGTAATGTTAATGAAATTGTGACAGTTTATGGAACTTTATAAAATGGGCTGCCTAAAAGAAGGAATCTTACGAGTCACCAAATATTTCAAACCGTGGTAATAATATTATAACCACATGCATTGTGACTTGTTCGCGTAATTTTAAATACATTTATTTTTGGAAGAGCAACAGCACCCTATAAGAAGTGAGATTATACAGGAAAACCTGCTCTTTTAAGTGCTTGATGGCACAGACTTCAGCCTTGTACTGTGACACTGCAACAGAATTACAAACAATGGTCGCAATACGGGAAGGTGCTTTGATGATGGCAAATGTAGATATCACAACAAACAGTGCAGCTAAGTATCCCAATTTTGAGTTAGAACTTGACATGTATGATATTTACTAAATTCTGTCATGTCTCTGGTCATTGCTGGGTCTGGTCTCACTAACTAGACATTTTTTGCATCGTGTGATGAAATTCTGTACTAGAATTCAGATGATAGGGAGGGACTGTCCCTCCATGTCCCACTGCAGAAGAAGTATGAATGTTTCTGAAAAGTCAGGAAATCTTCAAATTTGTCTGAGGTCCCTCTTTTCCAAAACGTTACCCACTCTTTAGCTGTCAGGTCAGCCAAGTCGCTGTGCCAGGCTTTTGTCCCTGGAGGCCATCTGCTCTTCCATCTAAAGTAATATGAGTCATTTGGCTACAAGTATTGCTCTAGAGAACCAAGCTTTCTGAGTTGATTAATTCCTACCAGATGGAAGCCACGATGTTGCTCTCCTTTTCCCTCCCTGTTCCCTTCATTCCTTTCCTTTTTTGTTTCTCCCTTATTTTGTGGGGGAGATTGCAGGGGAAATCAATTATAGATAGATAGATAGATTAGATAAAGAATGAAGATCTCCTGGCACAATCACACATCTCCTCATATGTTGTTATTGCTTGTTTAATCAGTTACAGAAATCTATAAAATAGACTAATCTGGTATTTGATCACTTTATGTATAATGATTACCGCTGGGTAGAGTTGGTTGAAACTTTTTGTACGGACACTTTTCCATCAAAAAGTTCATTTTGTCAAAATCCAAACATTTTGCAGAAATGTGCCAATTCTGACACCTTTTTGACCGAAAAAGGTTTTGTTGGTGGAAGCAGCAGTGATCCCTATGTCTCTCTCCTCTCACCCCCCCCCCCCCCCCCCCCGCCTTCATGCACATTCTACCTATCATCAGAGTGTGACACGGACAAAGTGGTAGTGAGAAGCTGTGAGGGACCCAGGAAAAGTGGTGGTGGTAATTCCTGAAGGGGAATAGTCCCTTCTGCAGAAAATTCCAAGGTCAATGTTTCATTTTGAGTTGGAATGGAACAAACTGTGGAACACTCAGAATTTCCCATAGGATAGAAATTTCCTTTTCAGGCCATCTTTATCTCTTGTCAATTTTGGTTCTATTTTTTTTCTCCCAGCAAAATTTTCATTTTTTTGTGTGTACATGCTGCAACCTTTCATCATTGTTTTCACCTTGGAAATTAAGGGTAAAATTCATATCATCCCCACAAAGCCAGTGTTATAGGACTTAAAGCCAGATCCAGCAGGTGAAACTGTAAGAGGTGAAGCCCATGAGGACTGGGGATGTGAAGTCCAACCCCCTTCAAACTGGGGCCAGGGCATGGCACTGCAGCACAGCCCTCCACAGCAATCACTGCTCCATCCCATGGCTTTGAATAATGGCTGCAATCTTTCAGGTTACTCTTGCTGAGGCTACTATATTTAAACAATCATGAAACTTGGGATCCTCCTTATTCCTATCCCTGACTTGCTGTCCACACTGTCCTTTGAGAGTTTGGTGCAGCGCCCACTCCACAACATACAGGGCCCCATGTCTGGGGTGAAATGCATCCAAAACATATATGGATAGGGATAATAATACCTAGCTTTTATATAGTGCTTTTCATCCATAGACATTAAAGCTCTTTACAAAGGAGGTCAATGTTATTATCCCCATTTTACAGATGGGTAAACTGAGGCACAGGGAGGTAAGTGACTTGCCCAAGGTCACCCAGCAAAGCAGGGACAGTACCAGAAATTGGACCTAGATCTTCTGAATCCCAGTCCAGTGCTCTATCCCCTAAGTGCTCCATCTTCAGTCTATAAAACTTGCTCCGGATTTTGAATCTATACTAGACCATCAGTAAAGATAAATGTTGAAAATGTCCACAGCAGTAAACTGAAATAATGTGAAAAACAGAATCTTGTAGTGAATACACCTTCCACCCCAAAATCAAATATTCGACTTGGATATGTGTACTCTTCCATATGACAGTGAATTGTGCTCCAGAAGTCTGAGACCACAAATACATATTTAACAATAATAATGTTGGGATATTAAGTAATACCTAATGTATTTCAATATTGCTCCATTTGGTAACAGCCGGCTCCAAAACCGATTAAAGTCAATGTGAGTCTTTCCATTAACTTTAATGGGCTTGGATCAGTCCTTACTATGGATTCTTTTAAAAAGCTGAAATATTTTGGAGGAGTTGGAAAAGGAAGAAGTTAATAAAGCTTTGTTATTTCTAAGGCTTGTGGGAAAGCTCTGCATTGAATTCATGAGTTGATAAAAATAATTTAACTTAATATCTATTTTGCATTGGATGGCAGTTTTATTAAGCAGAACCAACAACCAGCATTATTCAGGATTGTAACTAGCTCATTAAAAATGATCTAATTTTCCCTAATTTTAATTTAACTCTTAGACTAAGCCTTGCTGGGATTGTTAAAATGGTTACGGTTAGGCTTTTAAAGAATTTAAACGATCTGGAAGCATAAGTCTTCAGAAAGTTAAGTACAATATTGCTGTATGCTTGCTGTTAAAATACTGCTAATGTCAGAGCTTCTGCAAGACATTTAGGTGAAGTTTCAGACAGTCCAATTTAGGAATTACAGCATCACCTTTAATTGCTTATTGTCTTTGATGTAACATTTCTGTGTCCTTGTTTCATAAAATGTAAATGATGATGAATCGTTGCTTTACTTCCCAGTCTGCATGATACCCCTTAAAAAAGTACATGGCAAAGCATCTTGGCAAGGGCACTGATGAAGAAATCTGACAAGAAGAAATATTTCTCAGACATCCAGTGACAGAGATGCAGACACCAGTCATGTTAAATTATCCTCGAATGAAAATATGATGCAAACTGTGGCATCTAAGCAGATGTTAGCAGGATGTTATAGATGCTAACCCTTACCTAATAGGCTTAATCTATGGGTTATTCTCAATGACCAAAGCAATGAAACTAGCATGAATTCTTTAAATGTATGGTATTTAACATAACATTAAGGAAGTAAGGAGTGTATATTTACCAATGCATGCTGAGGGATAGGTCTAGCTCTGCTGAGGTTTATTGCCCTTTGATGTATCTTGAACAGTCCTAAAGGCACCTTGGGTTGTGTTTCATATATTCCACTGAGATAGTAACAGCAATGTAGAATAATTCTTTGGCCCAAAATTTCAAAGTTTCCTCCATCTTCCCTTTAAATAAGTGCCTGTAATTTTTTTAATGCACAAACAGCACTAGTTGCTTAGCTACTTGATTTGCTCATGCTAATGCTGCTTACAGTTGCAGATTTGGGGGGTTGCAAATTTAGATGCTATTTTTGAATGCATGACCCATAGGAAAAGAAAGAAAGAACCCCACATGAACCATTTAATGTTGACAAACACATTCTTTGCAGGTTAATATGTAATAAATGAATGTTCTAAAGGCTTTGTTTACTATAGGATGTTACTGTATGTAGTTGTGAGCCACAAAAAATAACTGTTTTTTTATTTTTCATTGTTTAATATTCCCCAGAACTCCTCCAGAATAGTACAAAAAGTCAGATTCTCTTATGAGAGCATCCTGTTTATGAAATCTTTTCTCTTTGAAATTCTGATCCTTTTTTATTCAGTCACAATATTATTTATTCGGCTATCAGGATGTACAGCGCAGTGCTGAAAAGCATTAATAATGCTGTTATCCAAAGATAATTTGATTGTCTGTAAGTATATTTTACTATCCCAATGGTTTCAGCCATTATGATCCCACTTGAAGTTATGACTTGAAAAATCTTATGTTATTCATGTTATCCCTATATTGGTTTCACAATATATGTTTAAATACATGTTAAAAACATGCTGTGGTGTGTAGCTTTGTCCTGTGATTTCATCAGATTCCACAAGGTAGAACAGGTCAGTAATTGGATGGAACATCTATGATGATCCCCTAGGTTCTGTAGGAAGAAGTGCTGGTGGTGACTCAGAAGGTGACACTCCCCTGTCTGAGTCAGTACTACTGGGCCAATGCATCAGCACTGCACTATCATCAGCTAGTCTGGTCAAAGTGCTGATCTTCAGAGAAGACATAAAGCTGAGTTTCTGATCTAATGAGGTCACTAAAAATTCCATGTCACTTTTCACAAGTGTTAACCCCTTGGGTTCTCTTTACATTCTGACTGGGACAATTCCATTCTAGCTGCTTGAATACCCTAGGCAATCTCAGTTGTATATGGCACTGTTTTCTTCACTCCCTAAAATGCTGCCTGGTGTTACTGCCCATTATTAAACAGCTACTCTCTTTCACCCAGATGTGCCTGCATTTCACTGGTGGATGATGTGATTCCTGTGCACAGTTTGGAAAGTGCTTTGGGATCCTTCAGGGTGAAAAGCATTACATAATACAACATGTTGGGCTAGATTTATTCAGGACTTAACCCAGCATAGCCTCTGGTGAAGGGGTAGAGGGATAGTCTGCCAGAGGAAAAGGATGCAGAGGTGGAAAGCCTCATTTATACCCTGGAGGGCCAGTGGAATCCAAAAAGTGGGTGGCACTCCCTGGGAAAAAGGTCTAGTTAGATAGCCACAGAGCACCCTTATTCAGAGCTTCTCCTTAGTGACTCCCACTGATTAAACTTCTGTGGAAGCCTGGTGGAAATTAAAGCTGCCACATCTCTGGTAGGGATAGTGATGTGTGAGGGCAGAACTAATATCACTTATTCTGTGTGGAGGTGAATCACTCCAGGAGCACAAAGGGCTTAACTGGCTCCGGAAGGTGTAATTTACACCTCCCCCTACCATTGTGCTAGATTCATTGTTATTCATTATTTGATGCAGAGAAAATTAATGTTGAGTGAGTGGCTTATAAAATTGATATAAGGGCTCAGTCCTCATTTGGGGTAGCTAAAGCATGGGGAGAAAGTGGCTTTAAACCTCTTTTCTGATCCCCTGATCCTGAGCCAGCCAGAGGCTGAAACAACTCCCAGCACAACATAGAGAAGCTTCAGGATGACAGGGATATTGATATGTAAAAGCATGACGGTTAGCAGAGAACAAAGGAGAGCTGGTCCTACTGTGGGTGATGTGGAGATGCTAATTTGGGGTGATAAAACCCGAAGATGGACAGGGAATACAATTATGTGGATATGCCTTGGGAAATTCTAAAAATGGAAGAGGAAAAAGCAGGAAGTGAAGCTGTCTAAAACATAGAATAGAATCCTGAATGGTTTGGGATACAGGCAATAAATATGGCATGCACAATACTGGGAGCATCACTTGTGGGTGAGATAAGAAGCCAGGCATGTCAAATAAACCTGCGAATCAGGTTTAGTGGGACATGATCCAGCCCACATGATTCCTAAGCTTGTGTGTCTTTGCAAAGCCAATCGTTGCAAAGGTGGGAAGTCAGTCTCTAAAACTGTAATATGTTTGTCATTCTCTCCAGATAAATTTTGGGCCAGATCTTTGGGTGCTAAAGCTCCACTGAGGCTAATAGAACTATGCAGCTTTATACAAGCTGAGGAGCTCACCTCTCCCACAGATATATGGGAAATCACCTGGGCCCACTGAAGAGAACTGAATTTTAGAGTCATAAGGTAACACAGCTTTAGTGAACTGGGCTTATTCTTAATACCGTTACAACATGTCTATGTCATAGTTTTAAAGTGTGATAAATTTTGCCCTTGAAAATGCTGGGTGAAGAAAGACCTGTATTACAGTTAACGTATTCAAAGAGGTATAACGTCAGGCTCTTTGGCCGAGCTTCTCTTTGTATAACACTCCTGCACAAACCAACACCATTTGCCTCTATGAGAGAAAGGGCTTAGCTACAAAGAGAATAGCAGATAGGCTGCACTGATGCATTCAGAAATAATTCTACTGACGGTTTCTCCTTCCTCTTCTGATGTATGGAGTCACTGGACTCTAAGATTATTTTCTCCTCTGTGTCACTTCAGCTAATTGTTTTTGTAGTTTTAAGACTATGAATCCCAGAACAGAATTATATTATATTGAAAATGTTGAAATTATCCCCTGTCATAACAACAAAGCAATTATTTTGTTTTCAGAGAGAAAACTAATATGAAATTGTCTTTCTGTTATTGGGGTAGATTAAGAATTGCAATTTTTTCTAATGCTCAAAAATATATATATCAAGCTTCTTTAAAGAAGCCACAATAAGCCATCCTGATGTCAGTTAATGATGGCATTTAAGGCTTTTAAACAGCTACGACCTTTTGTTGTTTGTCTGACTAACAAGTGTTAATATATTACACATGCTACGTAACACCCTTGTCCTTCCATGATAGTCACTTCAGTTTCCAAGACTGTCTCATCACAACATGTACTCAAAGTGCTTGATCTCATCCAGAGGTGAGTGGCTCCAGAAGATCATTTTGAGCTTTTTGTCAGTTAAAATCCAGAGCGAAACTGAAGCCCAATTTCAGGAAAATATCCAGGCTCTAATTGGATCCCTCAGACTGCTTAAGGGGTTGCTTTTATGACTTTCAATAATTTCCTGAATCCTGTCAGAATTGTGTGTCCTTTTATATGGAAGTTATTGAAGTTCAGAAACTTCATTTTTCTCTTAACAATCTGAGAAATGTTGGGAAAATCTGTGATTACTGGTTTCATTATAGTGACCTTGATTTTGTTTTTACTCTTTAATTTCAGACTGGACAGAATCAGATACATTTTCTTCAGCATTTGGGACAAAAATCTGCTGCACAATTTGTTTTTATTTCCAATATGCACTTTCACAATGAACTCAGTAGTGATAAACTCGTTTCAGCCAGTAGCTTCGTGCATTAAAGACCAAACCAAAAACTCACAGCAATCTCACAGTCTACATACATTCTAATGTCAAAAACTGAACAGCTAGCACATAGTACTGGTGCTTTGTTCATTAAAAAAATTAACATCCTCATTACTATGTAGTGACATTGTGGCATTTGAAGGAGCATGCCAGGCCCAGTAGCACACTAGACATTTGGGACCAGATTTATTAATGGGACTGAGTGGCCCAATCTGTGAGCTCTATCATCTCACTAAGGAAATTTATGTGTCGATTACTCAGGAGTCAGCAAGTCACTGCATAACCACAGCCGCAGAAGTTATTTTGAATCCTTTTCAGCCTCTGTGTAGCCCTGGCTTTTGTGCACTAGGCTGTGGGAAGACGTTCTATAGCTGTACTATTCCCAGAACATGGTCAGTGTTCAGCAAATAGCTTACCCTATACACAGGGCTATATTCACAGCTATTGTGGCTGCTAGCTGGCAAACCCCTCACTACCACCTAAGTGTACAAAAGTTACCATCCTGTCTGGCACAAGCAGACTCCATAGTGCTGGTGGGTGAGGGGGAAGGAAGGGTTAAATATCAAACTTGAAAATAAAGTGATAGTGGATTATGTCATTAATTGGAAGGTCCAGCCTAAGCATGTGCACCAAAGAGGCAAATCTCAGAGGGCAGGGCTGGTGGATAGAACATCACATGTGAACTCAAAAAAGCCTGGGTTCTATTCTCAGCTCTACTACCGTTTTGCTGGGTGACATTGGGAGAGTCAAGTCACTGCTCTGTGCCTCAGTTTCCCCATCTGTAAAACTGGGATAAGACACTGACCTCATTTGTAAGGCACTTTGAGATCTAGTGATAAAAAGTGCTATGTGTGAGCTAGGTGTTATTATCAAATGCAGATCACTGGCACTGGCAGTTTATTTGCAATACTAGAAAACAGTGCACACAGTAACAATGTAAATCAGTCAGCTTTATTGGAACAAAAGTGGAAATGGCAAGATTAGGGCAAAGCCTACTATACCTCTCATGAGCCAAGTAACACATACACAGTAGCATAGGAACACATCTCACTCCATACACATCACATAAAACAAACAATAGGAATATTTGCATGACAGTGTACAAGTCTTTTACTGAGCTTCCTCATGAACACACAGAAGAATGAGCTTCACAATAAACACATCCTCTAGCCAGTCAGTGTTACAAATAAATATTATATAGTCTTCTGAGCCACACTATTGGTTAGAGTCACTCCAAATGCCTCTGGAAATCAATTAATAGAAATGCATATAGAAAAGTGATTGTCCACACCTGAAAAAGATTACTTATCTATAATTAGCCTCTTTAAAATGAGACCCAGAAGCTCCCTGTAATCCTGCTATGGTGCATTTCCTACATGGAAGTTTGATTAGGATTACAAGGCCTCAGAACAATGACACACCTGCAGCCCACCAAGACATGGGATGGTACCTGTATTTCTTGATAAGCATGTGATGTGGGCATGTAACGTACATGTTATCGACTGAAACTATATTGACACATCTGATAGTTGTTTGTGATATTTGGTCCAGAATATTATATGCCAACTGTTAGCTGTGACCTGACAAAGGCAGCAAGATGAGATGGAACAACTGCATTCCAGGTGTGCTGTGTTCTTTTCTCTTCACAGGTATCAACGCCACCTACTCCAAATGCAGCACAAAAAAATGTCATAATGATAATATTTTTGTCATAATCTGCACATGGTGTATAAAACTGGTTCAGGCCACAGTGTCAGTTTACCCTCTCATTATGATATTGATGCACAATCAATTTAATCTTCGTTTCTGAAAGACTAATGTATTCAGCTAAAAGGTAAGTGGCTGGACATTTTTTGAGTGCTGCTGTGAAGTATGTGGGCATGTTTTCTTATGCTATCAAAAGGAACATATGGGACCTGGACTCTATCTTTTACGAGCATGGAATCTTGGAGAACATGTCCCCTGGAGACAATCAGTATGATGTTCTTGGCCAGTAATGTTTGCTTCCAGATTTAATAGTTAATGGATTTAGCAAGGATGGTGTGATCGGGGGAGTTGGAGGTTGCAGGGACTCCTGCCTCATGGCTGCAGTTCAGGGAGCAATAGTCCCACCTAGTGGCTGCAGTTCAGGTGGTGGGAGGGTAGGGAAACCCTGGCCCTCCCACTCCACTGAGTTCCCATCCAGGCCCTATGAGTCTGGTTCAGCTGCTTACCTGTCTCTGAATGGTGTCAGCCACCAGTCAGCTTCCCTGGGCTACTTCCTACTATAAGCCGTATCCCATCCAGTCACAGCCCTTCTCTGAGAAAGGTCACCTTCTGGATTTTCAGTCCTTGTCCCAGTTGTTGGGTGCTGTGGCTCCCCTGCTCACTGGCTCAATGCAGGCTCATCTCCATTCCTCCCCAAGGAGCTCCCAGGGCACATCCTTTTCCCTGGTTTCCCCAGCCTAGACTGAGCTGCCTTTCTGGCTTTTAAACCCCACCTCCAACCCAAACCTGCTCAGCAAGAGTGGAGGGGAGGGGCCTCCTTGGTCCACAGCTGTTCCTTAACCCCCTCCTGTTCAGTGAGGGGTTTATACACCCTGTCACAGATGGTCAAGTGGTGAGAATGCTAAACAGCAATAGAGATTAAATACTCACTTTTAACCTCTGAGTCCATCCTGCAGCTATAAACTAGTATTTTTGCTTAGTTCTGTTACATCAACTATAATTTAAGCAGTTAGTAGTGTTTGGATGAAATCCCATATATTAGTTAGGATTACAAAAAATCTCATGCTTATCTCTAAGGGAGGTTTTTACATATAAAATGTTTATACAATTCTGTAGTGAATGGTAAATCTGCTGTGAGTAAGCCAGCAGTTTGGAAGAATGCTGCTCTATAGTGTACTCTAAACACACAGATAGGGCTAAATTGTCAAAGGGTGGAGGTCCGTTTGTGTGTACCAAAAATATTAGTGCAATGGTACTCACATTAGAGAATGCAATTATCACTGTTGTGTGCACAAATCAAGGAGCTGGGTATGTGCTTGATCACTTAAGCAGCCATTACCTATGCAATTTGAACTCACAAAAGCAGTTGCATGTTTGCACAAAGCTATTTGCACATAGTCTCCCTCCATTTGAAAAACTGGTCCAAAATGTTTATTTAGGCAGTCTGTGCACTAAGTAATATATTATTATACATGTTTTCAAAACGTTTAAAAAAATCAAGCAGAACATTAACCCAGAAGTAAAACAAAACATGGTTATAATGTTTGATTTTTCTTTAAAACTATTTATGCTTGATTTAAAACAACAAAATGGAGATGAGGAAAATGTAGAAGGGATTAAAGTTGTCTCATTCAAGGAAGGCATACTAGAGCTTGTCTATGCTGCCCCACAGTTCAGACTATGGGAGTATGAACACACATGTGCACCAAAGTGCTGGGTGTAACTCCCCTGCGTGGACCCTGTGGGCGTGAACTAAAAGATTCCTAGTTTGCATTAATGTAGACCTCTTCAAACAAGACCACACTGATGAGAACTAGGAATCTTTTGGTTTGTGCCAGCAGCATCCACATGGGGGGAGTTACAGCACAGCACACTGGTGCACACTGCTATTCTCTGTCCCTGCCCTGTAGTCTGAATTGCAGTGCAATGTAGACAAGGGGTTAGTGTGATATACAGTAGTAGACTTTAGACAGTAAACACTTGGGGCAGGGACCTTGTCTTCATACATGCCTGACAAACACCTAGTACATAATTGGTACTATATAACAGTAATAATATAATAGGAATTGATGAATAATTTATTAGTTAATCATAAATAACTAAGATATCGATCTGACTTTCCATGCTGTCCCTAATTGTACATACTTTTTAAACTCATTACTTCTCCAAACTTTTTCATTTCACTGACCACTCCAATATGTAGGGATCTGCTTATGGACTATCTCTACACTGGTTTCACCCAATCCCCCACTGCTTGGTTCTCAAAATGTTTCATCCTACAGACCACCTAGTTGGATTCTGTGGACCACAGTTTAACAGCCACTATTCTTACTTACTAATAAAGTAGGTTAAAATACCATTAAAATTCTGACTTGAACTTTAAAATGTCATGAAATTCAGAGTTAAGGCTACTCCTTGCATCCTCGGTTCATACATTTCTACCTCCATACTGCCAGAAGAATAGTAAGTAAAATCACAGACAGGACCTTAACAACTGAAATATGCAGACACTTTGACATGATGAAATTAAAGAGCCTATTCCTGCAGGACTGACTCAGACCAAACTCAAATTGGCTTCACTGGGAGTCTGACCACCATCAAGACTACAGGATGAGGCACTATCTGAGAAACCTTAGCTCTGAATTTCTCTAATGGCTTTAAGTCAATCTCTTACATACTATTGGGCCTGATGTTATAGCTGCTCCATGCAGAATTGTTATTGAGTTGTGTGTGGAATGGATGCAGCCCATTAAAATTTATTTTGTAAGTTTATATCTAGGAACCACAACATTACGGCTGAAAATTTCACAGATCTTTCAGGAATCCATTATCTAGTGCAGTGTTTCCCAAACTTGTTCCGCCGCTTGTGCAGGGAAAGCCCCTGGCGGGCCGCGCCGGTTTGTTTACCTGCCGCGTCCACAGGTTCGACCGATCGCGGCTCCCACTGGCCGCGGTTCGCCGCTGCAGGGCAATGGGGGCTGCGGGAAGCGGCACAGCCAGCCCTCCAGGGGCTTTCCCTGAACAGGCAGCGTCCCAAGTTTGGGAAACACTGATCTAGTGATATGGATCAGTACTTCAGTGTTCACTTTTACTGTACCTAAAAGGACCATATCAGGTTTTTTAGGCCCTGAATTGGATACAACTTTTGATTGTTATCAGCTGATGAAGACAAAGTAAAAAAAAAAAAAGATAAAATCATGACATTTTCAAATTTCAAGTAAGGTATTTATTAAAAATTGGATAGTTTACAAAAAACGAACATTTATACATAAAACAATAGTTGAGACTATTATTTTGAATCTTTGATCACTGAGATTAGAGAAATTGATGTCTATGTGTCATATCAATATACGGGCAGCAAGGATCCTTAACCCCTGGATTGTTGGCATGATACATCACTAAGGTCTATTGTGGCAAATGTTTGCACTTTTAAGTTAACATTGAGTACTATATTTTCAAGGAAAATTGCATATGATAAATCCTTCTTATTAAATATTGAAAGACATTACTCTACATTATAGACTGGCAGTTATAAATGTTTTATTTTATAGGCAAGCTCTTCCACATTCTAACACCACCAAAAGTCTCCAAAACCTCAAAACCTCTTTGGTTCTCTTGCCTAGATTTTTTAAAAAGGCCAAATGTAAATAAAAGAGATTTGGAGGTGAAATGGTTTGGGGGCTGAGTAGCTGGCTAAGAAATAACCGCCATAAGAAATGAGACTTAAAAACTTATAATGGAATTGCTTACGGAGACCACAGCCACCCTAGGGGGAGCTGCTCTCATGATGAATGTCCACGCATGACGTAAACCTCAATTCTAATAGTGCTGGTTTAGTGACTTCTATCAGAGGTGGGTAGTGCATTCTTAACTGATTTCTAAGAGCACAATCTTTATCCTTCATTGACACCCATCCATTTCATGAGGTTATTGGCTTTCAACATATCTCGTTAGACGTTATAATGACACAGAATTTTGGCACTGATTGATGTGAATCGATGTTGCATTAGTTCATCAAGATTACAAATCATGTTGCAGTGAATAGCATTTCACTTTTGCTGCATCATGACATGAGGCTTATAATATTCACTCTGGGGCCTATAGAGTGCCTGGTATCCATCTCTTGGATAAATAATTTAAGACATTGTTGAGAAATCATATCTAATTATGAGGATCTGTGCTCAATAAGTGCCCTCTGATTTGAATTGTATTTGTATTTTGATGGGTATTGATTTTAGGAGTTGGAGAGATGAATAATACATTTCACCTTTCTCCACTGTTCCTAGCAATATGCTGAGAGAAGTAATGAAGGAACAGTTTTTCGATGGGAACAATGTCATTGGAGACCACAGCAAGAAAAAACCCATAGAAAAACCCATGGAGAAGTTACAGGAATTCCTAAATCAGATGCAGTGTGGTCTGGTCAATACAGCATTTGTCTGAAAGTCAGGAGATGTGAGTTCTATCTCTTGCTCTGCAGCTGACTTGCTGTGTCAACCCTAAAGGTAAGTCATTTAACCTCTGAGTGCCTCTGTTACAATGGGGATTAAAATGCCCACCTTTGGAAAGGACTTTGAGATCTCTGGATGAAAAGAGGTGTATATATAAATGTTAGTTAATATTATTAACATTCTGCACATATCTTTTCATGAAGTTTCCAAGCAATGATCAGTGAGATTGTGGCATGAAGTGAGATTTGCCTTTCTGTGGAATAGATACAGGGAGTGTGGTCTCCAACCTCACAAATGTCCCAAGATCCATGGTGAAATCACATAGTTCAGGGCATAAACACTGGGCTGGGGCATTCACACAGAGGACTAAACCTCTGTGCTACTTCCTGAATCCTCCCATCCTCCCTGGCAGGGTGAGTCCTCTATTTCTATTTGCTATTCATGGTGTGTGAGTGTCTCCTAAATCACATGATTTTGCTTCTGCTGCCTGAATGGATGACAAACTTTTTAAGCCAGGGAATAATGATTAATGCAGAGTGAATAGTGATGCATACTCTCGATTGAGCAGGTATCCCTTGTTCATTTATGAATGCTGGTATCCATACAAAGAACAGCCACTCCACTAACATGCGTGTGAATATTTGTGAATAAGGAAGAACAAAAGAGCAAAACCACAGTGGAAATGAACAACAGTTTGGAATTCAAATAGATACTATGAATGCTGTTTTTCACCATCCAACCAGCCGCAACAAATACAAAGCACAGGAGATAGTGATCATTAAAGAAAGGCATAAAAAGCTTTATTTTTTACCCAACATGCCATCTCTGATTAGAAAGGATATCAGTAGGCTCCATTGTGCAATACAATAAATCATGGCATCAAAGTAAGCCTCAAAATGCCCTCTCAATTGCAGGCAAGCTGTACCAGTCACAAGGAGAGAGACAATGAAAATACAATAAATTGAAATAGTAATTTTTCAGCACTGTGTAAATACTATAGACATTTTTAATTCAAAGATAAGCAGGATCAGCAGCAGTGAAAGCTGTAGATTTGCTGAATATCAATGGGGAAACTGTAAAATGTATTCTTCCTAAACGAAGCTGAAAGACCAAATGAGCAAAGACATTCTGTGTAAAACTGAGAGATTTCTTTTAATATATCTCAAAGAGTCAGCGGGCTTAATTTTTTGTTCTTTTATCATATCTGTCTCACTGTAACTGAAATATCTGGTTTAGTAGGTGCTGTACCGTGCATATAAAAGTCAGGTTATGGTCTTGTAAAAATAGAAATGATATTTAAGCAATTCTAATTATTATTTGAATATGCATCCTTAAAAAAAAAATCCCAGAGTGCATGGTTGGGAGTCAAGACCTTAAGCCCTGCAATGGAAGGATCCATTTCATGTTGAAGAAGAGAGGATTCAGCATGCATTCCAGTCTTCAGTCTCTCACAGGGAAAGATTTAAATAATGGATGGTGGGTTTCTTTGTGGTGCGTTTCCTTTTTTGGTTTCACAGTAGCAGCATCCGATGAAGTGAGCTGTAGCTCACAAAAGCTTATGCTCAAATAAATTTGTTAGTCTCTAAGGTGTCACAAGTACTCCTTTTCTTTTTTGGTAGTATTTTACATTTTTTAAAGAAGTATTACCTGTATTTTTAAGGGCCACATTCATATTTTAAAAATCATGAATGTTATGTAATTCATCTGCCTATCCAGTCAGATGTCACTGTCAACAAATTCAGAGAAATTGAGGATGGCTAACATGTTGATGAGGTGTTTTAGAACACATAGCTGCATGCATAAGAATGGACCTGTTTGAACATCTCTTTTTTTTTCTCATTAAACATTCATCTGAGGAATTTTTCTGGGAGCCTTATTCAGTAAAGTAGCACTAGTCACTTTTTCGTTCCCAAAGTAGCAGTAAAATGGAAGCGCAGAGGGGAAAACACATCAGAGAGACTCATTCTTTCTTCCTTCAGCCAGATGTAACAATTTACCTGCTGTGTCATCTTTTTACAATGGACAACAGGAGAAATATTAATTATGCAGAATGTATTTTACAAAGGAATAAACATGTGTGATATGCTCACTTGACACAAAACATTATTTTCTTTTCAAACAAAATAAAATGTGAATTTAGTGAGTTTTGTTTTTAAGAAGGTGCCAGATATCTCACGGGTATCCTATATAGCAGTGGTTCTCAACCAGGGATCCAGGGACCCTTGGAGCGCTGCCAGTAGGTTTCAGGAGTCTGCCAAGCAGGGCCAGCATTAGACTTGTTGGGGCCTAGGGCAGAAAGCTGATACCCCACTGCTTGGGTCTGAAGCCCAGGGCCCTGAGCCCCACCACCTAGGTCTGAAGCTGAAGTCTGAGTAATGGAGCTTTGTGGAGGGGCCTGTGGCATGGCACCCCAGGGAATTGCCCTGCTTGCTACCTTCTAACGCTGGTCCTGGCTTTTATATGCAGAAAACCAGTTGTTGTGGCACAGGTAGACTGTGGAGTTTTTATAGCATGTTGGGGGGCCTCAGAAAGAACAAGGTTGAGAATCCCTGCTATATAGCAAGGTCTTGCTCCCGTTCAAGTTAATGAGAGGACCATATACGTTACCAGAATAACTATACTGAATGTTGAAATGCTACATGACTCCCAGATATTTTCAATTAGCTTTGGCCAGCCTGATCCTCTGCAGCTCCTGTCTTATAAATTTTATGTGATTTTCTTCAATAAATATATATATTTTGCCTTTTGAATCTCTGAGTCTCTGAGCCCATTTGTGAGTTGCACGTCTTTTAGAATCTTAATGGAGAAGTAGCAACATGCAACTGAAAAATAAATGCTTTTAATGACTAGGGAAAGTATATATTTCACCAAGAAAAGTATGTTTTAAAGTAAAACACAAGCTCCTGAAGCATCAAAATGCTCCACATTTTCTGCAGTGCATGCTATAGCTATTGACATACTGTTGGTTTTCTGTATCCCAAGTTGCATGAATTATTACTGTCATTCAACATTTTATATTCCTAGTTCCATAGCCTACAGCAACACTTACTGTTAGCTGTTGCAGACTATATCAGACCTCTGGCAATGCCTGTTATTGATCAAGCACTGTTCAATGTTTGCCTGCTAAGTAATGCAAGGATGTGCTAATTTTCTAAAACATAAAATTCACAAGTTACTATGTTTATGATTTCCAGTCCTTTTAGAGACATCAAGCTTTAAACCAGAGCTCGCAGAATGCCTGAACCTGCACTTCCCCATCTGAAACAAAATTGATGGTTGAATTATGAGTTTTAGTTTCTATAAAATAAAATATGTTGTGCACTACTGAATAAAATGAAAACAGACCTTGCATCACTAATTAACATTATTCATCGGAAAGTTACTAGTAAATACACATTGAATGTGAACCAAACACGCTAGTGAAATGTGACAGTCATACTATCCAGCTGTTTGTGATAATCTGACAGTCAGATTTATTATTCTTTTTTTAAAAAAATTACCCAGCTAATATAGGGATTCTAGTATCAGGGATTCTAGTATCAGGAAAAAGGGTCAAAGGGATTTGTAGTTATAGGTTTCCTGGAAATGAAAATATATTGATTCTGATTTGGATTAAGTTCCTAGAAGGTGGCAGGAACATGGGTTTGTCTGAGTGATAACAGAGGTGCTGTAAATCACAAAGCACCAGAGGAATGCGACTAGTAAATGCCTGAGGGCTTGGTACTCCTGAAAGCACTTACGGCTGGGGCAGTGCTTCGGGGTCTGATCCAAAGAGAGACCACAGGATCAGGCCCTTGAGCACTATGCCCAGTAAATGATTGCTGGTTTTGGCCCTAATCTGGGAGGGATAGTTTCATCCTCTACCTCCCCTTTTTCTCCTTTCTCTGCTTCTCTTTTATTCTCTACCCTTCCTCTCTTTCTCTGTCTTCCTTCCGGCACTGTCTCCTTCTGCTTTCATGCCCCCACCTCACTCTCCCCTTAGCAGCAGCATCCTCAGTGGGCTTCAAAGACGCAGCAGCTCCTGCTGCTCAGCTAGAGGATCAGAACCTGTGGTGGCTCCTCTTCTGAAAGCTGCTCCCGCTCATGCCATTGCCATGGCAGAAGGAAAGTAGAACGAAGCAAAGGAGAGAGTATGAGGAGAGGAGACGAAGGGAAGAGATGGATGGAAAGGGTTTTAATGTGGAAATATAGACACTCTAGACAAAAGCAGATTTTTTTTCTTGTGTCTCTACTTTCTAATAATCCCCTGCAATAGCCACAGACAATGGAACCTGTTCTCAATATTTGTATCTTTATGACTTACTTCTTCAGTTTGCACTGCAGTTTGTTATTATACAACAACCTTGTTTACACTCTTTTGTTTTGGAACCACTTTTAGGCAGATGAATATTTTCTAAATGTAGGGGGCCAAATCCTCAGCTGGGGTCAATTAATTGGCATACAGCCACTGAGGCCGATGGAGCAATGTCTATTTGCACAGGCTGAGGACCTGGCATGTTATATTTAAATGTGTCAGGTTTATTAATTTTGTTCAATAAGCCTCTCTGGGCTCGACTGTGATCCGACAATCTGCTCTGAGTAAGAGGTAGCAGCAGGTAGCTGTGCTGCCCCTACAACAGACATGGGAAGGAATTGTGACTCCGAGTAACAATTCAGGTAATGGTTCCCCACTTGCTCCAGTACCAGTATCAAATTGGTTCCCCCTGTGCCAGCTGAATTGCTCAGGCTGTGGTGCTGAGGGGGGTGGTGGTCAAGTGAAGGCTTCACAACACACAGTCCATGCCCGTGACTGCCCACTCTTCATCTGCTTGCGTAGCCTGGACAGTCTGCTGTCCCACCCCCATACTGTCAGCCATGGCGCACCTTTGCCCCCTGTAGGACAAATTATGGTCTTGAGAAGAGTTCACTTACACACTCAGGAATGAGTTTTCATCAGCCAATGCATGTGCACTTTGGGTGTGTTGACCCGTGACTTGTGCATTAGCACATCCAGGTTGTGTTTATACTGGGGAATGCACACATCCTGTTGTGCCCTATTGCTTACACATATCCCCCTATATGTATGGACTGTCACAAGTACAATATACTGAGGATATGAAATGTATCTTAATGAGTCTGAGGCAATTTCATCACTCGTGAGAGGCATACTTGGAGTGCACAGTGGCTGAAATACTATCTAGTAGAGAGGGTCCCAGCCCTCCACTCCTTCAACACATGAGCAATTACTGTTAATTGGAAATTTCTCTTAGAGTGGAGAAGTGATTCAAACTCTACAGCCAGATCTTCAGTGTGTTGTAAAAGGAAAAGGCTGTGGATCAGCTTCTGCCCTCAGATTGACCAAAGATCAATGGGAGCTGTCTGCATGAAACTCAGGGAGAATTTGAACCACTGAGTCTTTGTTTAATTAGAGAGGCAAATGGCAAACCACGCAGTTTATGTGTGATTTATAGTCCTTTCCAAAAAGGGCAGACTTACTCCCTCCACAGCACTCTTGGCTCCTGCTAGACATGGAAAAGAGCAACTCTAGGCCCGATTATCTCCTGCACTGAGATTGTCTCAGCACAGGGGAAAAGTGTGCTCTGGCCATCAGGGAGCCAGTTATGATTTTCAAGCCACAGCTGCTTGTGGCCCCAGCTCTAATATACATTTGAACAGCCTAGGGGATGCTTTAATTTATACCAGCTGGTTATGAGTCCTAAGAGATCATATACCAGCTGAGAAATGGTGGAGCACAGCTGCACTCCTCTCCCAGCATGTCCCCTCTTTCTCTCTTCTGGCATGCTCCTGTACCAGACTTGGGGAGATGACTGGTTTAGGATCCAGTTTTACACCAGCTGAACCCCCAACCCACACCAGTGGAATTCTCAGCAGAGCAGCTGCAGTCAGATTCTGATCCTGTTGTGCTGTCTATGCCAGTGGTTTTCAGCCTGTGGTCTGCAGACCTCTGGGGGTCTGCAGACAATGTTTAAGGGGTCCACAAAAGGTTGTCATTACCATAGAACAGTGCTTTTCAACCTGTGGTCTGCAGATCAAGACTTCCAAAGGGGTCTGCACCTCCATTTGAAATTTCTGAGGGATATGCAAATGGGAAAAGGTTGATAACCACTGGTGTAAGCACTGTAACAGGACCAGAACAGGTGGGGAATATCTGTTTTATTGTGTTCGGAAATTAACTTGGATCTCTATATGGCAATGCAGAAAGCATTACAATGAGTGCACCAGTAGTCACATATTCTGATAATTTATTGGTTTTGGAGTAAAATAAGTGGTTAAAAATGTGATTTTTTTCTCATGACATTTGCTTTGATTATCTCATGTCTCTGGAGTTATGTGTGGCATCCCCGGGGGGGAAATACCTTGATGGTTTAAACATTTCTATGCCTGTTAGCAAACTATGATTCACTGATTTACTTACAAAACCTCTGTTGTGGTTTGAACTGGGGAATTCTCTAGGGTTTGCGAACTGTCAAGACTTTTTGGCTCTAATTCTTGAGAGAATACAGAGCTTCAGACCTGACATCTTCAGAAAGTGTCAAGCAGCCATGAGCATGATTATTGTAACCTTGATCCTTGCTTTCCACTTCAGAGAAAGAAAGCTATCACTCTTTCCTGAAGAGCTTTTAAGTGCTCCAGTGGTCTCTGTTAAGGGGATCTTCCTGTGGATGCCATTCTTTGCCCAATTGCTCTAAAGTATATCACAAGGGCTAGATTAAAGTAAATGAATAAACTGCTACACAGTTCATCTCCCTGTAGCCTTCCAATCTCTCCTTACCCCTTTTCTCACAGTCTCCTTCTCCTGCTTCTCTTCTCCCTCCTTCCCCATTGTTATTGGCATTGAGTCCCAAGAAGCTCTGTATTTCCTTGACACCTCCCATTGGAAGCACTGGATCATGTACCAGAACTGGGTGGGATGCAGTCATTGTTACAATAATGAAGTTGCTAGTACTGCCACTATCCATTGTAACAGAGCACCACACCTCTTTAAGGTGTTTGCCTAGTCTTTAGTACTGATGGATGTACACTGCCACACCTTTGCACTGATAAGATTCCTGGGAGCCCCCAGATGACACTATTACAGAGTGTTATAAATTCTGTTTATCTGAATGTATAAGCAGTTTGTTCTTCAGAGGATGCTTATCATCAGCTCTAATGCATTTCTGCTAAGATGTTAAGCATATCACTAATAAAAATTCTGTTTTGCCTAAGTCTCTCTCTCTTTAACTGGAATCACCTCTCTAGGGATAAAGCTGCTACCTGCAAACAAACAAATTACATAGCACCAAAATGTTATCTTGATGACTCTGTCATGACTTTTTGAGGGATGGACTTGTCACCTGTCCCACTTATCCTAGGATTGTCCCATTTTTAGGTGGCTATTCCCAGAAATCTCTGTGTCTCCCTGGACAATAAAAGCCCTGGGTTTTGTTAGTGACACTCCTGCTGATGCCCACACTGGCTCTTCCAGCCCCTGGTGGCTGCAGTACAGGGAGCCATGGGGTGGAGGCATTTGTGCAGGGGGAGCTCTGTCTCTGGAGTGTCTGGGAGACATGAAGATGAGGTGGCTCATGGACAGCAAGTGTGATGGGGGAGCTTGGGGACTACAGCACGCGATCATCACCGTGGCAGCCACCGCCAGGGGAGAGTGGCAGCCACCGCCAGGGGAGAGCCGTTGCTAAGTGAGGTTGCTGCCATGAGCAGCATGGGGAGCACAAGCCTGTGGGGGCTGGTGCCCTCTCCTGGGGGTGGGATGAGGAGACAGTGCCCTGGTTGGGGGGAGCAGGTAGATGTCCTAGTTTTTTGCACTTCAGAGTGACAGCCCTATTGTGGGACAGAATTTACTCAACAGTAGAAGTGTTTAGCTTCTGGGCCAGCTTGAGGGCAAAGTCCATTGGTGTTAAAGTGGTCAGGCTAGCTTGCCAAATCAGTTAGAGCCTCTTAGGCAACCTTCTCTCAGCAAGGAATCGATTTCCTGTCTAAAAAAATATCTTGGGTAAATTGACTTTTATGAAAGCAGTCTTGGCTTGTCTCCGCAGTCCTGCAGTGAGGTGTGAATTGCAGAGTGAACTGAAGGGTTGTGCTGTAATTGCCCTGTGTAGACCCTGCTAGCATGAACTAAAAGGTGCCTAGTTCCCATTAACATACTCCCATTCCAAACAGGACTACAGTAATGTGAACTAGTTTTAGTTTTCGCTAGCAGGGGACAGCTTCATGGGACAGTTACAGCACAACACGTTAGTGGGTGCTGCAGTTCACATCCCTGTAGTCTGCATGGCCGGTCTGTTTAGACAAACCCTCAGCTACCTCTTGGGCTGTGGCAGTCTGGAAGAAGGGGTGATTCTCTGCAGACTCTCTTGCATTCCCTTGACCTGACAACTGGAGGCCACTGGTTCTCTGTCTGATGACCTCCTATTGCAGATATACCTTTGATGAAGCTTTCAACAGGGTGAGCTTAAATTTTGTATAGCTCCATATGAAATAAGACAAGTGAGGCCACATCTAGTTCCCTTTTCAGAAACTGTTTCACTGTCTGATGTGAACTGAATTAATTGACATGGGCAGTACAGTACTCATCACTGACTCCACTGGGTCACAACAAGTACTCTTTGGGCTGCAGGTGGCTTGTTCTGTTCCATGAAGCAGATGCACTGGCTCTTCATATGCTTGCAAGACCTAGCAGCCCTTGTGTTCATGCCTGTCTTTCATGTGCAGTGTATAAAGGCTGCTGGAGTGTGCAAACCAGGCATCAAGCAAGGAAATGAAATCAAAATAAAAGTTAACAAGCTGGGAGTAGAGACAGGCACTAGAGAAGCAAAGGAATGTAATCACTGCTGCAGCTTTTTGTTGGCAGAGACTAACGGGACCACAAACTGAGAACGAGGTTGGTCTGTGTGTGTGGCAAGAGGCCGCTGGAACACTGCAGCCCTTAGCGGCTGCATAGGTTGCACAGGCCTTATGTCTTGGCTTTGGATGAGCCAATCACAATATGTACTGAGAGGGCCGATAGTCCCAGATCTCCAGTTTATAAAGTAGGACGTAGTTTCTGTGTCTGTGCAGTTTACTTAGGCTGGTGGGTCATCAGATTAAACCTGATCTGTGTAGCACTCCAAAACTCTAATGTTGTGTCTTTTGGAAACTTCTGTGCTTTGGAAGCAAAGGACCTAATTCTGCTCTAGTTCTATTGACCTCAGTGGAGTAACTGATGATTTATACCAGCATAAGTGAGAAGAAAATCAGGCCAACAGTACTTTTCAGTGACTCCTAATGTTCAATTTGATTAAATTAAAATACACACTAGTACAGCAGACACTGGAGCCCAGCAAATATTTCTTATAATTTTATATATATATTTATTTATTTATAATTCTATCATGGAAGATTAAAAATATCTACTATCTGTCCACCTATCTGTGACTCAGTAATCAATTTTAATGAGCTATTAATTTTATTATGCATATAGATTATATAAAAGCAACCCAAACTGCTAAAAATACTGCTAAAAGACCTGTATACTGGAATAATTTTTAAAAGCCAAAATATTTTTTCCCAGTTAGGTAAAAGAGATTTAGCCTGGCTCTGCAATCTTGTATACAAAATTTTAGCCTGAAGTAAATGTTTTGTAGCTCAGATTAAAAATCCTTGAAAATAGGTGGCTATGATGGAAACACTTAAAAGGCCCTTCAATTAAATATAGCATGAAGTATACTGCTGTCATTCCACATATACATGTTAATTGTAAAATAAAATGCTATAAATGCATCAGAGAGTTGTTTGTCGGTGTTTGAGTATAGGATATTCATGTGATACCATAACAAGCCATAAAAACAAAAATCAAAGGGCTTATGATGACACATGAACACGATCCCCAGATGTGTTATCATTCAGGATCGTTCCATTTTTTTTAATGTGAATCATTATCCTACCCAGATTAAAATGGAAAAGAGAAATATTCCTTTGTCCTCGTCCAACTGGTATTTGTTCTTCTCTTTGTTTCCATCTCCGTCTGTCCAACTCCTTCATTTCTCATCATAGCTGCCTTAGCTTCCTGTTATTTCTGCTTTCAATCAATTTGTGTTAAACTATCACTGTTGTAGATGACACTCTACTTTATTTCTCTGTTCCTACTGCTCAGACGGAAGCAGACTCAGCGGTGCCATCCTAACTAATGACGGTTATTTAAGAATGGCTCAAACCCTTTTAAAAACTAATGGCTCAATCCTTGCTCAGGGCAAACTCCCAGGACTGGTCACCATAATAGATTGCTAAAATAGAAATGCTATCGCGGTGCCTGTATTGTTGGCTGAAGACATGTCTTCACACTTGGTATTTGTTATTAAAATATTATTCCTTAAATGAGCTTTCCTTTGCTAAAAATGCAAGATACACCCTGGATTCTGCCTTGCATTTTGAACATCTATAGATATCACTTCCTTTCATAATCTACAGATTATTGCCCAAATTCAGACACTGATTTCACAACCTCACACTGCACCTCATGCTTTTTGCTCCTGCTGCTGCTGCTTTTTTTCAACATCTCCATCTTTGGCTATTGCAATGTCTTGTTTTATGGCCTTCCCAGAAAATTATTTATAGTTTCAAGCTTGTGCAAAAAGCTGCTTCTAAAATGTTAACACTCACAAAGTGGACTTTGGAATGTTACTCGAGTCCTTAGAGAATTACACTGGTTCCCTGTTAAACATAAAATTGATTTTAAAATTGCTTTGATGACTTGGAAAGCGATGCACAAATTGGGATCAGTGTGTTTATCAAAGCTACTGTCTTTGTGTGAGCTTAGTTGATGTTTGAGATCATCAGAAGACAGCCTCTTGGTTATTTCAAAAGACAAGTTAAAGATTGATGGAACACATGCTTTTAGTTCTTGTTCACCTGAAATCTGAAATTCACTCCTGCTAGGTTAGGAAATGCTGAGTCAATAAATTCATTCAAATCTGATCTTAAATCTTGTCTTTTTAACTCGGGTTTATTTTTATTGATTGAGCTCTCCTTGCACTTTCTGGTTTTACGGTAAAGCTCTTTGGGTTGCTTTTTCACAAGGACACCTTATTAGCTTATTCTGTATTGAGGTTTGTTTAATCTTCAGCTTTTATAACGTGTTAAGGTGTGGTATAGAAACGTTAGTTTCCACCATTTATAGCTGCTGTTCTACGGCAGCACAATGAAAGCAAAGATATTCTATAAACACAGTAAAAAAAAAATCCAGAAACTGCAGGCTTTTGTAGAGATGTATTGATTTTAGTCAGCCATATCCCACTGGCAGTTTGTATTAAAGCACTGGACACATATTGTACTTTTAAAAGCTCATTCCTCTAAATCACAATAACCTGTAAATTTCACGACTGTAAGTCTCAGATAGTTCAGTATAACTAACTGGTGTACACCGATGAACATGCATTTATAAAAACCAACAGAACATGCCAGAAAGTGGTCAGGTAACACATTTGCTTCATCTTCTGTGATGGTTTTGTAAACTATAAAAATGTTGAAATTTAACAAGGAAATGGGGCTTACTCATGTAGCTAACAGCACGAGTTTGGACGAATGTGCATGAACAGATATGATCATGCAAAATCCCCGTGCCTTATAGTGTTAGCCTGAGAGGTATTTCTACCATAGATCAAGAAATTTTGCAAGCCCTTCCTCTTTACCCAAATCAAAAACAGGGTAGGGGAAGGACTGTAAATAATTCTTTCTAAAAATTCTCAAAGTCACTTCCTTGCTACTTACCCGTAAAGTCCAGGCTGACGTGTAGAGCCAAGAATTAAATAAAAATACAGTTTACTAATCTCAATATTCTGTTTGTCTATTCTTGCCTTTCCTTTGCTTTTTTCAATTTCTCTAGTACCTTCTCTTTCTCGTCTCCTATTTCACACTTTCATTTATCTCCCCTTTTTTTCTTTTGCCTCTTTTCTACGGTTTTCTCTTCACTCTTTGTTATTTCCTGTCCTCTTCAACTGTGCTTCCCCCCTCCTCTACCTCATTTTTCTTTCCTCAAGTCCCCTATCCCTTTCTCTAATGTTGCATCTCGCTCTCGCTCTCTCTCCCTCCATGGCAAGGGAGGTGGGCGACAGTGTAATTTATTTCACCTCTCTGTAATGTACCTGGAGCTGGGCAAATAACAAAAAATAGTGATTTGTCAAATATTTTATTTAAAAATGTCACAAGATGCTTTAGGCACCTGATCCAAAGCCTAAATCAGTGGGAAGTCTTTCCATTGATTTAATGTACTTTGGATCAGGCCTCAAATGTATTACTCAAGGAATATATAAATGAATGATTCAGCTGGCTCTACAAGCTGGTGAAATGCTAGGAACAATATTTCTTTGAAGCCATCTACAAAATTAATGACATTATTTTATGAATATTGTTAGTCTAGCTCTGTATTTATCACATGGATCTATCGATCTATCTAGTCACATGTGCAAACACACTCTATTGGCACTACAATAGATCAATTCATCTGTTTATTAGGGTGCATCTTTCTGTACATTTTGTGATGCAGTAAGGTCTCAGATTTCTGCTTTTAAATCACAGTCCAGCACTGAGGAAAGTGCAGAGCTCCACAGCTGTAGTGAGAACTCCCACAAAAATGTTCACTCGAGCCATTCCCATTGTACCACATCTTTCATACGATGTAGTAATTTATATCTCAGACTTAATACAAGAAGCCTAGTCCCAAGTACAATAATGTCTGGAGAACAACATTCAGAAGCAGGAAATTACAAGCACGCTGACAGGTTTTTAAGTGTTGTTTAAAGCCGAGAAGATTATGCTCTTTGTTACCCAATTCCTTTGTTTGGGAAGCGGCATGGTGGTAATAAATCTAAAGTTTATTTTGAAGATTAATATCAAGCACTGCAAAAGACAAATGGAATTTATAAACCTTTGTATTTTATAATTGTTTCTACACAGGACTGGAATGTTGAATCACACTGAAATCATTTTTTTTCCTGTGAGAAGCATCGGAATTTTAAGTAGCTTAATTTCCTCTACTCAGTGCCTGATATATAATCTCCAATGATCACTATTCTTGTTAGATTTGAAGGGCCTGATTCTCCTCTCACTTGCACAAGTGGAAATGAGAAGTAAAGGCACTTAAATAAGTAGAATTCTACCATTGTGAAACCAGTATAAATGAGATCAGAATCAGACCTGAGGTACCTAGTTCTCATTCAGCTGTCTACAAGGTGTTTGGGGACACTATTATAAGTATTTCTTGGTATTTCATTTAATGAGGTAATAGTCTTGGTTTAAAAATCTTGCAACACCCAGATTTATCAGTATTCAAATCTGCTATGCAATTAAGATTTGTTTTTTATTGATTTACATTATTGCACAAAATACTTTGCTCGGAGCTGTCAGTCAGATAGTTTCATGAATCATTACCAAAACATTAGGGAGTTACATTTACAATGTACAGCAATCCATTTTAATCCAAAAAAAAATAGAGCTTGCTGAAGTGTATATTTTTTCCCTATTCTGTTTCCATGGAATTTGGAAGAAATGCTTAAACAATTATGTTGCCTGAATCCTGCTTGTGAGCCTGGTGCTAAATGGAGAAGGGGGAGCAGGTTATCAAAAACAACTCAAGATAAGGGACAAATATGAATTCCTTGACTCAACAAGCAAATGACACCTATCCTCTGCCACCCACATGTCAATCTGGTTACTCCGATTTTTGCTACGGGATGAATTGAAGGAGGGATGGGAGTGGATCAGGGAGACTTTTTGGCAGAAGGGGTTTGTGAATATTGAGCCAATGTACGATTATGGCTGTTTTTCTTTTTCAGATAATGTTCAGCTGCATGTAGCTTTTAATGCAGTTGGGAAATCAATAAATAAAAATAAAATAAATAACAGGACCACAACCAGATGCATAAAAAGAAAGATGCTGATTTGCTGATGCTTTGAGTTGATGCCTTCTCTTTTATACCTTTCAATTACTTTCAGTTCTTCCCTTTTAAACTGAGACAAATGTTTTTTGTAAACACCACCAAATCATTAGATTTGGAGTGTTAACATTTATTATTGAAAATAATTCATTGAGTCTCTCATCTATGTTACGTTAAAATGCTCTTTGATTACACAGGACGTTTTACACACATGCAAGAGAAATCCTGGGGCCAAATGCACTATGAGCCAGTTTGTGCTGTAAGGACACAGCCTGTGTATGGGAAAGGGTCAGCCTCACTGCCCCTATAAGACCTTGTTCCAAAGCTCCCGGGAACCAGAGGTGCTGCCTTCAGAGCACAACTGGCGCTCTCTTCTATGGCTGGCCACTAGTGTGAATGGGAAGGTGTGGGTATGGCCACGCTGTCTCCTTGCCCCTTTTGGAGAGTATAGATCCCATGTGGGAACCAGCCTTAATCAAGGCATGCAAGGCCATCCCTGTGCATTTCTTGTACCCTCCCCTGTGCACACCTACTCAGGGCCATCACAGACTGGCCCTAGGAAATGACACTTTTTGGTACGGAATTTTAATATTATGTTAACTACATTATTCAGGTTGCAAAGCATAACACTCAGAAGTTACAAGACATGAGAATAAAAGCAACCCATGTAGCCTTAGCTCTGCCCCTCTTGTGCATAAGCCTTATAATGTTGTCTTTAATCACATGCTCACATATTTAATCAAATGATTACATATTGTTGTTTTCATGAAAGGATGGGGTTTTGTTGGTTGAGCTGCATAGTCCACTGATCCTGACCATCTCAACACCAAAACTCTTCGTATGCTCTCATACAAGGATCCCCCACCTACTCCTGCATTCTATGTGGCACATCAGTACAAGTTCCTTTTATTTGACATACAATATATGCAGTATAGGACTGCACCGTTTTATCTGGAGTCAAGATATTATATTGCTCTGGTTGGGCGAGCCAGAATCCCTCCCAGCCCCCACAGATATAAACTGGAAAGAGTAGGATTATGAAGTGCAAACTCCAAGAAAATTAATTAAGAAAACAAAAGAATAAATTCTATTTTAGTATTTATTATAGGCTTTTCCATTCTGTCACACAGATACTATAGCCTAACCTATATATGTAGTTCATACTGCTAGTGTAATTAAATAACTTGCCCCCTTCGTATTACTGGCCTGCTGCAATGTTTATATGTGTTTGTGCGTATTTCAATCTCTTGTAAAACAGAAGCGCTTAATCTTAAAATGTTAACTTGTCATAATAAATAAATGCCTTTCTGCTTGAGAAAAATCTTTGCTTATTTCATATCATTTGTCAATCATGATATCTAAATTTGGAGAGCATGAATTGTTTAATAAATGTGATTTTCAGTCAGCTTCTACATTTAAGTAGAATCTTCTGAATGCTGACAGTGAATGGAAAACAATTAGGGTTATAGTTCAAACTAACGCCTTGTTAAAAACAGGAATAATTATTACTGTAATGTGTTTTCCAGTGGGCAGTAGCTCGTTTTCATGAGGAAATCTAGTAGTTCTTACTCAGGAAAAACTCCCATTGAAATGAATGAGAGTTTTGCTTGAGTACAGACTTCAGGATTAGGCATTGGATGACACACGTGGCCACAAGGGCAGAACTTGGTGTTTTCAGTTTAAACAGAGAGGAAATAAATGGCTGCACTACTAATCACCCCAAAAAGACGTCCAGGAGAAACAATAGCAAATAAGAAAGACTAGCATATGACATACTTGTGGTGAAATATTTAATACTGTAAATAACATATATTCTCTCTATGGTTTGATCATTGTTAGGATATTTAACATGAGATTTACACACACTTATATTCCAACACAAGTGATCGTTTACATTCATTCATTCATTGAACAATATTTTATAAATTACCAGGGTCTTTCAGTCTAATCAGACTGGCCCCAATCCTGGAGTCCTTCTTCAGGCAAGCCTGCCATTAGTTTTGCACCAGTGTAACACCACTGTCTTAAGTGGAGTTACTCTTAATTTACCCTGGTTTACCTACAATCAAGATCAAGCCTCTAAAAGTTTTTCTTTCCTCTTACTTTTTTTTCCATCCTCAATATAACTCCCACTTGGAGTTTGCCAGCTCCTGGCACTCTGGATTGAGCCTTTAGGGTATCCAGCCCTATGGATTAAAACAGTAATAGTTACCAGAGCCCGTGGACACCATTTCCCAGCATGCTTGGACTCAGGGGTGGGGACAGAATGGACTGGAAACTCCTGCTGAGACCAATTGGGAGGCTTCTGCATGGGTTGATACGATCAAGGAGTTTGCTGGGCCAATGATGAGCCAGGGCTACTCAGCCCCCTCAGTGCAAGGGAAGATGCTGACTCAGAGATAAAGGAACTAGGTTTTGTTTCAGTTTTGTCTACCTGAGTTTGGGAGCTGAGAGGGAAGCAGAATGGCTCAGAGATTCTCACCACAAAGGGCGTCTTTGAACTGCTGTGAGATCTAGTACATGGGCCAGGCAGTTCCAGCCCTGCAGAAACCAGCCTCCAGAGTGGCAGAGAGCTGATTCAGAGCTGGGTACTAAAGGCCAGCTTAGACCCTGCACAGAACTCCAGACCAAGGATCCAGGAGAGAGCCCTGTCTCACCAAGCGGCGAAGGCAGAGTAAAGGATACCCTTTTTAGAGTCAGCCAATGTTCACAGCACTGCAGCACTTATCTCCAGACTCATCCTCACTGTGTCATCTGCCTGGGAAGGTGCCAGGGAAGAGTTGTGACTGATGGGAGGTGGGAGATTTGTTCATTTGTTTATATTCTAGTACTTATTATTTATCCCTAACTCTTTCCTTCCTCAGATCCTATTTTTCTGCTCTGAATAAAGTCCATGATTTGTTATACTGTTATATTCTGGGTGTCCGAAATCTTCGCAAGGGTTATGTTCATGTACTGTATTTTATACACCTTGCCAGCAGTAGTAGCATTATTCATTTCCCCCAAGGGATAGCACCCAGTGTCTCAAGAACAGTAAGGAGTCATCTTGGGTAGAGGCACGAGGTGTCACAAAAAAAGAGCCCAGGACCTAACCCATGTTAGGAGAGGGGAGAAACCGCTCCAGGTTGCAAGCATCAGAGAAGAGGCATGAACCAAAGCACGTATTTAATGTATTTCCTGTAAGTCTGAGGAAACAGATACAGAATGGCAAATATCAGTGCAACTCCTTGTTTGTTCACCTAGGCACTCAGTGAAGATGCTAGAGCCAGAAGCACAGGCTTTGCCAGGAGAAGGGGTGATAGAGAATTTGCCAGTGGAGGCAGGGATTTTTACTAAAGCACCAGAGAAGATGCAATTTGGTACGATGTAGAGCTACATTTTTATAATTATTTTCGCCCCCTGTATCACCACTATAGCTATAGTAGTTTGGCCAAAAGCCTCCATACGAGAGATTGAAGAGGATGCTGTCCCATGTAATGATATCCAAACAAGCACAATCATCAAGCATATACAGCCTCTTCACCTATCAGATCACTCTACACATGCTGGGCCAGATTCTGAGCTCACTTACACCATTGTTAATCCAGAGGGGCTCCACTCAAGTCAGTGAAGTTACTCGTGAGTTACGGCAGCACACCTGAGATTAGAACCTGGCTTGATAAAAATATCTAATACAATAATAATATTCATAAGATACATTTAATCTATTCTAATTAACGATATTTTTCAAAGGTAAAAATCCTTGTTTCAGCTGCTTGCCTGGCTGCCTGCCTGTTCTTTCTGTGCTCTTGTGCTTCTATGCTGCCACTCTCTCTTTGGCTAAATCTAGTATTTAAGGACTGTATGTTCCTTTCCTTAGCCCAACCGTGTGCAAATACAGAGATGACGTAAACGTTAATTGTTTCTCTTGGACATTCTGCCATATGCTCCCTTTGGTAGAGCCATAGCATGCCCTCCTGTGGTAAAATCTGAAGGATAGGCAGGGTCTGAGAGAGGATACTCCTGCACTGGCTATGGGACCTCCCCCTGGAAAAAGGCTGCCCTGGTGAATTCCCAGAAGTCCATGGGAGGCCAGTCTCTCTGTGTGGAGGTCCTGTAGTTCCACACTGGCTTTGACTCCTGGCGGCACTCCACACCCCAGCGTGGCTTCATTAGGATTCCCCCTTGATGTGGCTGCCAGGGATGTGTGGAAAAGACCCTACAGGCACAGTCTGCATTGTCGTCTCTGGGGCTCTCCGTGGGAGCAGAGTGGGGATGATGCAGCCTGGCCCCACCACTAGTCTCCATCACCTCTCCAGAGTAGATGACAGAGCTAAAGAATCCAGTGAAGAAAGGCTGGTGTTGCAGAGACAGAGCCTCCCACTTCCACAGACATGCTCTATAGGAGGAGGGAGTTCTACTTCCCCTCCATATGTGGATCTCAGGAACAATCCCACTGGAAAGGGATCAGTAGCTGCTTAGAAATGCCAAGAAATATGTGGGGCCAAAGACGCACACAGAGGCCAAGGAATCTATGGGAGAAGCAGGTTCAAGTATGATGGATCTCTAGGCCTTTATGCTGCTCTCATGGACTCCTGGCTCTGTGTTCTTTCTGGCCACCTTCCTGTTCCCAGATGGCACAGCTGCCTCTGCACCATGCTGACATTTTACTCTGCCTTAGCAGCTTGCACTTATGAGCCCCCTCCGATGGGGTTCGTGGAGCACATGGGTAAGGCAATGTGTTGCCCAATGCAGTGTCTTGTTTATTCCAGTCCTGAGCCACGATTTTATCTTTGCCACAAAAATATACAGCTATTACATTATGGGAACTTCTGTCCTTATAGATTTTATTTTCAGTGGTTAAAACACTGGTCTGGGGAGGTGGATTTATATTTCAAGGTCTGTAAGGTAGGGATAATCCTGCCAACAAAATGTATGGACCCTCTTTCCCTGCCTGCCCCAGATAGGGGGCAATTTTTTTTCTAACAGTCTTTCCCCATAGTTGAGTGGCCCACAGTGCTCCACTCTGATTAACTGCAGCGCTTGGTATTTGTTAGGAATTTAGTTTCAGTTATTCTGACAATTCTGAACAGTTACCCCATTTTTTCCAGCTGTTTTTTTGATGCCAGCCATACAGCTATTCATAGTATAGACCATCAAAGGAAACCTTTGTTCCTGCCCCAGTGGAGAACAAGGTAGCCTGAATCTTTGTTTGTGTTTTACCTGGCGAGACTCCTCGAATGCTGACAATGATTTGGGCCAAATTAGATTTGTGGACCTTGATGGTGCAAGGCAATAATGGCATCACTTCTATTGAGTAAGAAATAAATGTACACTGACTAAACAAATCACTCTTCTCATTCTTGTGCAGAGCCTTGGGCATTTCAAAAGGTTTCCAAAAGAGCCACAATAGCTCATGTCAAGGTCTGAGCCCTGTAGAACCAGAAACATAATTAGTTCCAAAAGTAGATGGTCCCTTCAGTAGCTATAAAGAAGTGCTGCCATTATTCACCCTCTCGGGATCTCTGTCTGCCTTTCAGCTTCCCCTAATACCTGACGTGAAAGCCACAACAGCAGGAAAACGTTGTGGGGATGAAGGTGCCTTATGAATCCTTCTGCACCAAGCAGACTATGTAAACTGCCCTGCAAAATCCCGCTTTCATGCCATGAATTCACCCCCATCTTAGATTCAATGTGAAGGATTAAAGGGTCTATGCCTGCCCCCTTCCTTGCCCCTAGTGCAGGTGGTGTGTTAAGGACAGCATGGAGGTGAAGATGGGGTGAGAGGGGCCAATGCTTTGGCTATTTAGCAGCATCATAATAGGCCACAGAGGAGCAATGCTGGAGCTGCTCTAAGCTGTACCAGGAAGTAAGCAGGCACTTGGCCCAAGCCTGAATTAGGCACAAAGGTGGCTTTTCTAGTGCAGGAAAATGGCTAAGAGAGAATCCAGCCCCTTGTGGATCCTCAGTACACACATAATGCAATTACTATAATTACTATAAAGAGATATGCCATTGTTGCTATTTCTTTTGCTGCTGCAATTTACGGTTTTATTGAGATATTGTCCAGAAAAGGGATATACCTGGAAAATAGCATTATATCCATATAGGAAACTGGTGATATCCCCAAGGAACCCCAAGGGCCTGCTGCTTATTCCTCTGCCATGGGATGAACTGTTAGAAACCAAAATAAGCTAGAGCTAAAGAATTTGCAATGGCTGTATGTGGCAATGATAGCAGCCGCAGTCCTAGTGACAGTCCAGATGTAGAGGGCCAAATTCTCTGCTGGCACAGCTGCTGCCACTGGCATAAATTGGCACCTCTCCAGCCTGTGGCAATTTATACCAGCACAGAATCTGGCCCATGTCCTCAGAACAGCAACCCTGAACTGAGCTCTCATATAAAGTTGAGGACATAAAGGAAGAAATGCTTGAAAGGAGGTAGAAGAATAGTTTGTTCCTACTCTTCTACTGAAAAACTTCCTCTCATCCTACGGTAGAGGTGTTATTTCCAAGTTGGCACATAGCAGATACCTATTTACAATGGGCCTTATTCTGCACCTTAGTCAGGTGCCATAATACCTTACTCTGCAAATAGTCCCATGGAAATCACTACTATTCTCCTGCAGCACCTTCTGCCTTCTGAAGAGTTCTCTACCTGGGTTCAGATGGCACCTGAAGAGTTAGTGCCTCCATGCATGATACCTGCAGTGAGATTTTCAGTTATGTAATCTCTACAACGGTTGGACAATGGAGAGAAGAATGGAGAAGGAAGAAGGGAAGATAGCCCTTTGATGCTCAGTATTATCTGTGTTTCCCCCTTCCCATTCCCCCTGACTAGCAAAAGGAGTGTAATCCAGTGGATGCACTGCCCGTAGTACCTGTGCATAAAGAGTGCCAAGATTGGTTCCAGGCTTATCACAGCTCAATGTGCCACTGTTACTTACTATGAATAGTATCTTAATCTGGGTATAGTCCCATTAATTTCTGAATGAGGCCCTATATTTTTTTTATGTTTTCTTTTGCGGGGGAGGGATGGAACGTGCTATATGAGAATGGTTCTGGCTTCTTCAAGCACTGACTCCATTGTGAAGAAGGCATATCAGTGCAAGATTACTACTCTGTCTCCACAAGAAATGTGAGTCGTTCTTGCCCCAAAAATCCAACAGATATCATACGAAATACCTTGTACATCACACAATTTGTATGCCTGTGCTAAGTTAGCTGCTGAACATACCACAAGGTGGTTGCTTAACACAAATGGTGAGGGGTGTGCAAAGGAGGCCATTGGGACCGATGGGACCAATCCTCACCTTATACCTAAATTGGCATAGCTTCATTGGAGCCAGTAGAACTATGCCAATTTACACCAGCCCAGGATCTGCCTCAAAGTTTTCTGAATGATTAATAACCATATCATTTTCTTCCCACTGCTTTCTTTTTATCACTTTGCTATCACTTTTGCTGTTTGGCACTGAGAATGCTTCTGGGACAATCCTTTGATCTAAACTCAAGCACTCATTTTGGGGAAAATAATTCTTTGCACTTTAGCAACACTTAACATCTCTGATTCCCACTAGAAGATGACAACTAACTTTCTTCCATGTAGCTACAATAAAATTGCTCGCTGTAATCTATTCCTCATTCCCACCCTGTTGTGTTGTTGCACTATTAGCTGGTGGCCAGCAGAACCTCCACTGGCCCCAAGTAAAGTACTTGTAAAATGTCTCCTATCCACTTTCTCCCTCATTATTATTTTTTTGAACTCTCCATTGTCTATGATTAAACTTTCCGTAGACATACATGCCTGTTAAGCATTGTTTTAATTTTAAACAAAAAAATAAGCACTTTCTCTCTCCAGCTGGAATTTCCCAAGATCAACCAGGTTCAGTATTTTCATCAAATGTGTTTGGATGGAGTAAGCTGTGTTTAAATTACCATTTAGTGATGTGAAGATTTAATTTTATGGTGGCATTAAGGTTGACATTTCCTTTTTATTTACACAACACCAAGGGTTAATAAGGTTACCATAAACGTAATCTTTGGTAGCTCAACAACAGAGTATTTCAGGATTACTGCAAAGCTGGATTTTAACTCTTTTAATCCCATTATTGTTGATAACCTTATCAACATAGGACCCCACAATAGAGTATGTAGAGACACCCTGGAACTGTACAGTTCATTTATGCTTGCCGGAGGAAGAGCTAGACAGTTGCTTGGTTGGTGCCTGCAGTGAGTTTCACAGTTTGTGGTAAGGCTGCAATTTTGCTTTTTTAATTCCTTATCAGATATCTTTGCCAAGAAAAACACTGATCCACGGCATACATTGGTGGGGCAATGCAAGGTTGCACTAATTCCCTCCTCCCTTGAGGCAACTGCGCCAAGAATCAGACCACTAGTCTGGCAAGTTAAGATACAGAAACTTACTGCTAATTGCAGTGTTTACAATTCCCAACTTGTTTGCAGGCACCAACAGTCTAACTGCATCCTCTTGAGTGCACCAAGAGACCCTTGCTGGCAGTAGTTTGCTAAGGTTACAGTCTGGCAACATTAATTACTGTTAACTTATTTTTTGTGTATTGGTTGAAGCTTTTGTTAGCTATTTTAAGGATTTAAATGATCTTTCTATGCCATTAAAGACATAGTACCCTTAGTTATATGCTATCACAAATCTCTATAATATACTTAGTTTGGAAACACTAACTGTAGGGCATTTATTTGTGAGCTGCCAAATATAATAAGGATAGATCTCATAAAATTCACACTAGAAAATGAAGGGCTATGTCTTGCCTTTGAAATAAAACAAACCACCTCACAAGGTGGTAATGCTCATTTTTAGGACTTTTCACTGAACACTTGATTAGACAGAAAGAATAAACAAAACATGTTGCAATGTATCATTATATCAACCTGTTCAGGCTTTATATAATACATCTTTGTTTTACAATACGGCTTTGGAAAAATGGCATTTATTCAGAAAATACATAAAAGATTGTATGACATCAAACAACTATGCTCCAGACCTTCAGTGGAGGTGCCCCAGTTTACATCAGTGAGGGATTTGGTCCTATATTTCTAAAGCCTATGCATCAGCCTGCTTAAGTGAATGTATTCAGTTAGGCCCCATTTCGTCAGAATGTTTCAACATGCTCTTAACTTTAAGCATGCACTTAAGTCTCATTGAAGTCAATTGGACTTAAGCACTTGCCTAAGTTAAGCATGTGCTTAAGTGCTTTGCTGAGTAGGGATGAATTACTGATTCATGGCCCCAGAAAGCATCATATTTGTATATTTTATTAGAATGTCACAATTTATAATGTCACATTTTGGGTGTTTTCTGCTTTTTCTATTTCTGCAGAGCTGGTACCATGACACCAAAATTGGGCCATAGACTGACAGGTTTTAAGCAGAATTCTTCTCTGAAATCATAATGTTGGCATCTTCAATGACAATCTTAAAAAGATGCTTAGGACTTAGGATTTGCATGGATCTTTGAATCTGAAATACCCTGTCACCCAAAGCTTGTTCTTTCCAGCCAGAGGGGAAGTACATTCATGGGGTAGCGTGGAGAAGTTTCTTGTTCTCCTATTCTGTGTAGAAACAGAGGCTACCAAATTCCAGATATGTTAGTGTTCCCTTTCATAAGAAATAAATTACCTTAAAACAAAAAGGAAAAAGAGTCACAGAGATTGCTCGAGCTGTATTCAAATTTGATTTAAAATAATGAAAATGCGTTTCGTAGGCTAGGCTAATTCCCAGTGGATGTTTGTTCACTTTACAACACTACCATACAATTTGGCTCCATATGCCATAAATGGCAGACTCTGTTTATGTGAAATTGCCAGAACGGACACAGCAGAGTTGCTTTAAATCAAGATTTCAGGTTGTTTGGCAGAACTGAGTGAGAACCTGGCATGATGCATACCCAAAGATGCCTTCTTCCCCCAGAGTTCGCTGTCAGTCTCCCATTTTTATGAAAAAGACAATTAATCATATTCATTTTAAAATAAGGGGCAGGAAATCACAGGAATCTGTTTTGCTTTTTCCTTAACCGCTTTTTACTCTTAATTTAGCAACAATCAAATTGGAAAAAAGAAGCCATGGTGTTTTCTTTATAGGACCCAAAACTTATGCACAAATGCTTGCAGCAGGACTGCAGGAATACAACTATAGTCTCTGAGTCACTGACCTGTAGCTTCAGGTGATATGCAACTAAAGCCGTAGGAAGTATCCAAGATGAATCACGAACAATACTGGCATTGTGTCCCTTCATCTGCAAGCATTTCCTTTATCTTCATGTGACAATTTTCTTTGCATATGACATGTTACACTGGGCTTGATTCTAAACTCAGATATGCATTAGCACATAACCTTTTTATTGAATGCCCACTAGTGAGCCTATTTGCATCAAATCTATAATGTCTTTTCCAAGGTACACCTTGATGCACATCTCTATGTCTGAGATTAAAATCTAATTTCTAAAAATGGGATCGTAAAGTCAGGATCATAATTCAGATCATGTTTAAGGTGCCTAAATATGTTATCTGGTATGTTTTATAAACCCCCAAGCACCCTGCAGCTCTCAAAAGTCAGGCTACTTTTCGATGCCTAAATATGAATTTAGGAGCTGAACTTCAGGCCCCAGTTTATTAAAATCTTGACTGAAATGACTAATATCAGATCAAATCTGACACCTTCTTTTCTGTCATGTAGAGACTCCTACCTCTTCTCACAGAGTCCTAAAAATACCTGCCAATTTACTTGCCCTTCAACATTTCCTTAGCATGACCATGAACCTCCAGCTCTGGAGGGGTGCACCTTTGGAGCACATTCTTAAATGGCTCTGTAAGTTACTGTGAAGTGAAGTGCACTGTTCAGAAGAAAATATTATGGGAGGAAATTTAAGTGTATGAAAATTCGAGGGGTACAGGAAGGGTGGATGCAAAGAAACTCCAAGAAGGTAATGGACTGAAAAGAGCAGAACACAAACTGACGGTAAAGCCAAATTATTCTCTCACATACAGTGGAGAAAAAAATCCAGAATTAATCCATTTTCACCAGTGGAGCTAGTTTGGATTTACTCTGATGTGAGAGCAGATTTTGTCCCTAAAATAAGAAAACACAAAAAGCATTAAAAGCAGTTCCTTTATGCAAAGGATAACAAATGTGTGGAACTAACTACCTAAGCCAATAAAGACTACATCTCTGAACATATTCCAAAAGGAATTGGACAGACACTTTAGAGGAAAGAAATACTAAAGGATACAAACCCTAGCTAAAGTAAATAGGTAGAAGGAAGGATGGATTCATAGAGGTCAAATGTCCAAAATTACTGCTATAATGCTCCCTCCTACCCCCATGCCTTTATCTAAGCATACTAAGTTTGATTTCTCACTTTTTGTATTATATATGGTTATATTCTAAAGAGATTTGGCCAATTTCCACCCAATCTATAATATAACACGGAGGATCCTGATTCTTCTTATTTGCATAAGATGTATATTATCCATACTGGATTGATGAAGAAAAAAGCTTTAGAGCGTACGGACAAGTCCCACTGAAGTAAGAAGAAGAAGAATATACCACAAAAGTGCCTTTTAGGTTGAACTGGTTTTTAGGATTATTTTTGAAACCAAATTTATGACAAACTTTTCATAGGTGAGTGACTATTCATTGCCATACCAGTGTGCATGTTAAAGCTGTACCTGATTACAATCGTTTCAATGTCCATGACAGAGACTTATGCAGCCAATAAAACACTGGACTTGGCTTTATTACATCAGCAATCTTTATCATAGGTAAAAATGAAATGTTACTGATCAAAGTCTCCAGTGTATTAGACAATAGATTTTGGTGAACATCAGACTGTTTATGCCCTCTTATTCCATGGTCCTTCTTGAACACAGTTTTCTTTTGGTAAATGCAATGAAAATTTCACCATCTGTTCAGGTTCAGCAGGTCACTTATTTAGTACTAGTATTTTTTTCTGCAAACCCATATTTATTTGGTTGCACCTTAAAGACTGACAGATTTATTTGGGCATAAGCTTTCGTGGGTAAAAAACCCACTTCATCAGATGCCTGATGCATCTGAAGAAGTGGTTTTTTACCCACGAAAGCTTATGCCCAAATAAATCTGTTAGTCTTTGAGATGCCTCCGAACTCCTTGTTGTTTTTGTGGATACAGACTAACACGGCTACCCCCTGATATTTATTTGGTTGGATTTCCCCTTCAGAATATCACTGTCCTACTAGGTAGTATGTATTGATGGTCTTCACCATAGATCCGTCTTTTGAGCACTGAGTTGATTTTCCTTGGCATGTTAAGCTTTATGGTGTGTCCCTTCTCCCCATTGCCTGAATATTTGCCATGAGTCTAAGAATAGAAGATATGGATGCAGGTACAGGTAGGGTTCCCTAACACAGCTATGTATGAACTCAATCATTTCCAGTGTTCAGTGTGTAGATAGATGTTGTCTCACATTATTGATGCATAATGCATTGGGTTGGATGTGAGTCTTGCCTGCTTTCCTTTTATGGTTGAAAGGAGGCATCCAGGCCTGTATTTGAAATCTGTGCACATGTCTGTCAAACCACATGGGGATGAATATTTTGCACTCTAGTTTCTTGTTAAATGGTATGCAGCCATTGCAGCTACATTGCCATGTCAAGGATCTATGGGAATAAAAAGCACATATAATTTTTTTAAAATAAATTATCATAGAAATCCAATGCTTTTGCTCAAATTTTGCTATGCCTTTTAAAGTCTCTAGGCCAGATCCTAGCCTGGTATAAATGACATAGCTCCTTTGACGTCAGGAGAACTGCACTGATTTACACTAATGGATAGTTTGGTCACTTATTTAAAAATAAAAATTCCTAGAGGAAGGAATATGGTTCTAACCCATTGGCCCCTCACTATTCTAGCTGTAGTACATTGATACTTGCAAGTTAAGTTCTGTTTGGTCAGCTACAAGTTTGATACTGAATTGTGTAATACAAAGCCAGCTGTCGATGTTTTAGAAAGCCATTCCTCACACTTCTGAGCAGCAAACAGCTCATCACTAAGAAGGCCAAGCTTTGTCAGCATGAGCTGCTGACTTCTATGAAACAAAATTCTGACCTAATTGCTAGCTCTGGAATTAATCTCAGAAGAGAGGTTTTACTAGGAAAAAAGCAGAGCTATTATGCTGAGCCAATGTTTATGTTTTGCAATAAATAAATATGTGAAATATTCTAAATATAATTAAATGTGGTAATAGTTAAAGTCCAAAAGCTCAAGCTAAATTTTTTTTTTTGGCCTCCCGGGCTATTCCAAATCAAATTTGATCCTGCTTCCTTTATATTTCTGTTAAACACCCATTGAATCAACAAGCCTATTAGCATGAGTAAAGTGAGCAGCATGAGTGGCTAAATGTTCAGATAGACATGAAGAGTAAATTCCTACTTTCAAGGAGACCTGTAAAAAATAAAGTTTTGTTTGTGCCCTTTTGCCCATAGTCTTTGTGATGCACAAAGGAGACCTGAATGTTGTTTTTCTCTTGTGTCAACCATAGAAATACTAGGGTTTGTATGTCCAGGTTTTACAGAGGAACTCGATGAATGACTGAAGACCGAGTGTTTTATGACATCACAGGAGACATAATGGGATTATGACATCACGAGAGACAAGAAATTGAAACATGAGCAGTTGAGAGGGGAAATGATTTTTAGCCAATTTGTGTAAAAAACCTTTTGTTTTTCATTTGTTTTATTAATCCCTACTTAACTCAGATTTTGACAAACATGGGAGCAAAGCTCTTGTTCTTAAAGATTCAAAAAAATCTCTGCTTCTTCAATTGATGTCTGACAAAGCTCCCACTACATTTCCCTAGTATTTCCCCAAGTCCTTTAGGAAAAACAGGGAATTTAATGTGCCTGACATTTCTAAAGTAAAATACAAATTGATAAAAACTCTTACATCACAAAACAGGGGAGAAAAGGCACAAGCACATTTTTTCCTTTGCAAGTCACCTTTAACTACAATACCAGGGAGCGCAAACAGTTATCTCAATAAAATGGCAGCTGCTGAACTGTATAATTATAGATTTTAGGGAAAGGTTGTTCTACATCATGGTTGAAGAAGTCATATGCTTAGAACAGCCGTATGAATTACTTCTTAAAGTATAACTATTAAAATGTTTGACTCCAAAGGGCATAATGTATTAATGAATCAAGTCTCCTGGCTCTTATCTGTTGCCATTTGTCTTTTCAGAAAAGTCTATAATGAATAATGACAGTGTTACAGTTTTAAAATATGAATTTTCAATCAACCAGTAACTTCCTGGTAAGACAATGTGAATCCTTACAAAGACATTGCCATTTGATAATGTGATATGAGCATATGAGATCTACATTTGCTATGTAAATGTTCATATAAGATGCAACGAGATGCTTCTTTTTGGTTACAGGCTGTACAATTAAATAATGTTCAGTTCTAGTTCAGGATATTACTGTATCTCCCATTAAAGAAGACCAATCCCACAGTGATCATTTTGCCATTGATTTTCAGTTATTTAAAAGACTGGTTTGAACTCCAGAGATTAATGAACTTTGTGGTATTTTCCTAACTTATCAAGAGAACTGTTAATATTACAAACAAAGGTTACGAATCAGCGTTTTTTAATATTAAAGGAAATTCAGCTAGAGTATTTCAACATTGATTTCATACCTAATGTTTAATAATTTGAAAGGGGGTATACATTACATATAAATTCAAATAAACTAATACAGAACAATATTATGGTGACAACTGACTTTGAAACAGATAAGAGATTAAGGTGGACACGAGTTTCTACAGTGCATCTGAAATATATTCACTTTAAGAGAGTTACTTGGAAACTTTAAAAAGACAGTAATGGCCCTACTTCTTTCTAATGGCACAAAATATGAGAGAAATACTAGAGTCATTTCAATTTCATAGAATCATATCACAGAACTTAGAGATGGGAAAGACCTCCAAAATTCAATCTCCCTGACAATGCAGGATGATTGTTCCCTGCAGTACCTTTTCTAGTAGTTTGGCCAATCTAGTTTTAAATTTCCCAAGTCAAGGGGCTTCCCCTTGGAGGCTATTTCACTGCTTTCAAAAGTCTCAATTGGCTAAAATGGGAGCAGTATTGGGTCCACTTAAAGGGAGTTTTTCTTGATATCCAGCTGGAATTGTTCCTTTCTTAATTTCGTCGCATGTGTCCCAGACATGCCTTCATGCACCACCCTAAAAAGGCACTCTCCCTTCTAGAATTGAAATCTTGGCTATTTATTGCTTCCATTTATAGAATCATAGAATATCAGGGTTGGAAGGGACTTCAGGAGGTCATCTAGTCCAACCCCCTGCTCAAAACGGGACCAATCCCCAATTTTTGCTCTGATCCCTAAATGGCCCCCTCAAGGATTAAACTCATAACGCTGGGTTTAACAGGCCAATGCTCAAACCACTGAGCTATCCTTCCCCCTCTTTTAGCTATCTTACTTTTTCCTAATAAATCAGTCCCTCCACCCCTTGGATTATTTTTTCTGTTCTTCTCTCATCTGCCACCAACTGGTCACAATATTTTTGGAAATATAATCCCCAGACTGAATGTAATAATCCAAGTGAGATCACACACACAGCTGTTGCATGATTTTTCCTCTCTGTTTTATGACACAATATCTCTGCACATTCAGCCCCAAATGTCGTTAGTGGTTTTTGCTGCCATATCATTTTGCAAAGTAATGTCTAATTTGCTCTCCACTATCACCTCTAGGCCTTTTACAACTTTACACTTCTCCAGGATTCTCTCTCCCTTTGAATACTTGTGTTTCAGGCTATTTCTCAGAGTTGTATGAGTTCTGATTTTTTTCCGATCTGAGTCCTTTTGTTATTTTCCACCTATTACTCTAATTTCTCTAGGGGCCGCTGTTTCATATAGTTTCATTTCATATCTATGAATGCTAGTTATATGATAAAATGCACAATAGACCGATGAGACATTTGAGTTTTGAATAACTTTGGTTTCAAAATCATAAATATTAAAGGAATGTAAAGAAAAGGTTCGGGGGAGATTCTCTAATAAATGTTTACATATTTAAATGTTTGAGGGGATAAAGGTTGAATCCTGTAACATTTTCTGATAATTTGTAATTGGTGTTATGGTTACGGTTTCAACAAAATGTTAGTGGATAATATAATAGCTAAAAGTAATAAATCTCTTCCTTTTGCTTTATAATAAAATGTTACATTTTAAAAAATTGATACAAAAGCCCATTGTATAATTGTATACAATGCTTATAAAGCATAAAATTCCAACTGTGTAGCTATACAATAATGTGAGATTGAAATCTAAAGGAAAAGACCAGTTTGTTCAGTCCTCAAGAAACACAATTAAAGGTGCAGAGGGATAGATGACAGATTATGTGTGTTTCTTTAAGAAAATTCTCTGAATCTTAGCAGTCACCTAGGCTGGTGAAGTGCAATTAATTGTTATAGAAATAACTTGAGCATAAAATCTGAATGGCTAGTGCCTGTTCCTACATATTATGTGAACCCCAAATGCCCTTTGAAATCAGTGAGGCTCTTGGATGCATCAGAAAGCAGGATTGGTCAGAAAGGAATAAAACCTGCCTAACCTGATGCAATCCGACTATTGTGCTGTAGAAATTTGCATGTGGGAGGAGGCTATTGAACACAGATCACAGGCTAATGTTGCAGTCCTTGCTGAGGTCAGTGGGACTTTAGCCTACGTTGGGACTGCAAGAGTGAGACTTCTTTTCGTTTGTATCAGACTTATAGCAGCAAGATCCATTTTTCATGTATTTGCCCCTCTGTCAATTGTATTTACATGTATCAGAGAGGTGTTTGTTATGGGAAAGAGTACATGAAATCAGATTGAAGTGCACACCAATTAATTTAGGACCTGAGCCGGAAAACACTTACTACCAAGGGCAGTGCTAGCTACTCTGAGTAGTCCTAAGCAGGGTGTTTCTTGGACTGCAATGGAAAATAGAAATGAATTCTCCTATCTTTAATAAAGCAAATCTTCTCTTGGGACATATTCTGCTTTCATTTGTGCCCATGCAATGGGGTTATACAGACTTAATGGCCCATTCCTACAAAGGGTTGAGCGGTCTCACTTCCTGTTGAAATCAGTGAGAGCTGAAAGCATTCAGCATCTCTCAAGAATGGCTCAGCACTTTGCAGGATTAGACTTCTAAGTCAGGGGAGCATTTGATTGTTTTTATGGACTTACTCCTAAAGCCAGTTACGTTTACAAAAGAAGGCCCTGATCCTTCAAAGAATTACACACCAGTAACTTTAGACACACAATAGCCCTATTGACTACTCAGATGTGTAAAGTTACTCCAATATGCAAGCCTTTACAGGATTACGACATTTACAGAACAGATTAAACTTTCAGTGGTCAGGATTCACATGTAAAAGTCATGAAATAAATGTTGTAAATCTTGTTAAAAACCTTTGGGACTAGGACCCTATCCTGCCGACAATAAAGTCAGTTGGTGTTATGCCATTGACTTGAATGGGAGAATTGGGCCCTGAATGCTTTAGCTGTATACATGAGTAACCTTGTTCCCACAAGAAGTCCCATTGAAGCCAAATGTTCACAGAATCAGGCCCTTAGTATGCACAGCTTATTCTTACTGATGTGTTACTTGGAAGTCAAGCCTAGCTGATTTTTATGAGTTCGGATGAAAATGTGTGTGTCAGATCCCAAGAGTTACTACTGAAACTCAAAGGTTGTTTCTTTAAGAAGGCTGTTGGGAAATGCTTAAACGCTCAATAGCATAATGGCTGCTAGAATTACAACATTTTCCAGCTAATTTTGATGACCCACCTAATATTTCTCTGATCAGACCTTATATTTCGGCTGTTATTAAACACATAACATAGCAATCCCCTAAAGATTTTAGAGGGGAAAAAAATCTACAATCATCAAAATGTTAATTTAGACAATGACTAAGAATACATGCATTAAAAATGCATCAGACCTATCATTATTCAGCAGAAACAGCTAATTGTATTAAAGAGAAAGTAGCTATAAGAAACAAAGTACAATGAGATGTTTTGCTACGCTTATATTTCTGGATAAAACTAAGTCCAATCTTTACTGCACAAGATACTCAACCAAAACAAAAAGGCAAACAAAACCACATCCTTTGTGTGATGAAAGGGTAACTCATTATAATACTCTAAGTCATGACTCAAGGGAAAATGTCAACTAAAAGCTTAGATCAGAGGAAGGTTTATAATACAAACCTGGCATTTCAATTGCTGTTCTTGCAGCAATTATGAACATAGGTGTGTTACAGTGCTAAAACTGACTATCATTTAGCAACTGATCTTCTTATCTTTCTGCGTGACTTTTTAAAGTGCAATTTCACGTTATTTCTGCAGCCGCTGAACATAGGAAACTACAAATAAAAATTTTGCTTTCAAGTGGTATTAGAGAACCAAGATCATCACAGTGCTGTTATCAAAAGAAATGTCTAAAGAATAACAGATCTACGTATGTCTATATCACAATGAGGGCTACACTCTCTATTGAAGGTTAGCAGTTTGAAATAATTAAGCAGAACATAGATGGTCTTTCGACTGCCATGCAAGGGAAAGAAATTCTCGACGAGCCCCACCTTATATGCGCAAATTCATCACCACTAAAATCTTGACTATCAATGTTAAAAATAATCATAATAATAACTGAGCGTATGGAAGGCTCCATCCTAAAAAATCCTATTTCCTCACCACACTCCTGTGTTTGCCTTAAAATGGCTACGAATCTAATTCACTGGGCTCACATTTATACATGGGGAGCATCAAAAAAAAAGTGGAATTATCTATGTGTTTGAAGAGGGAAGGAAAAAAAGTCTGGGTGGATTATGCCCGGCTCCCCACTATTACCAGTTTAAAAAGAAAGAAAGAAAGAAAGAAAGAAAGAAAGAAAGAAAGAAAGAAAGAAAGAAAGAAGCATGTGGATGAGTGCGCCTGCCTGCCTATCTAATGTCTCTGTGTCTACTGTATGTGGGGTGGGGCGGAGAGAGGGTGAGCTGGAAGGTGAGGGGTATGAATGCCATGTCTTTAATTTCCAACCTGATCCCTGCAGTTTAAAGGCTAATCCACCTTCCACCCCGAACTCGAGCTGTGCTGCTAAGGTATGTTGGCTGGAATAAGTGGGCCGAGTGCCCCTGTTTTGTCCAAACTATGCCCCACGTTTGTTACCTTATAAACGTGGGAAGTTTAGCCCTGCAGCCTGTTTTGTTTTTCACATCAGCCTGCCTGCCACTTGGGATAAGGCCCCTACATGAACCTTCCCCTTCCGTGTAGCCGACAGGGATCTCTTTGCCTACATTTGATTTTACACACAGAGATCAAACTGTCAACCCCCGCTCTGTGGCTGTGGAGAACTTCAGGGCCACAAACTATAAACCACAAACTTCGGGGCTGTGTGGTGGGCTGGGATTATTGACTGACAAAGGAAGGAAAACGTGAGCTTAAGCAGCCAGGCTATTTATTTTACTGTCACCTAAAGCATAAATGGTGTTGGGAGAGGAGGACTTCAGGATTTAGTTCGGCGCCAGGAGTAAAGAAAGCGCATTTTAGCACTAGTCAACCTTTGCACACCCGGCTGCAGTTGAGTGAAGACTGCTTATTGTTACAAGGCAACACACGACGGGACATTCAGGCTCAGCCAGTGTCAACACCTGAATCCGGCTGAATGGCACATACAACGTAGTTACTCTACAGATTCACATCTTGAGCAGGGCTGACCAGTGGGGAATGGCAGCCTATGCAAAGAGGTTATTTCCTGAAGCAAACGAGTTAATTCCCAAGATAAATCAGCCAATTGTGATTTAAGATTTTAATTTCCTCCCTCTCTTTCTAAGACTAGTCGCTTTTTGCTGCTACATAATATTGTTTAAAAAAAAGCTCTTAAACTGGCAAATCCACCTGCCCTGTTCCAGTGCTGCATCCCGCTGGGCACTTAGGTGTGAGGCTGGAGAAAGGCTGCTGGTGTTGATTAATCGTTCTAGATCAATCACTACCACGAGGTCCAGAATATTGTGCGGTTCAGCTAAATAGGGTTTGCTGTGATTTCCTTTAGATTTAGGTCTCCCGCCTTGGAATTCTCTGACATTCCCCCAAGAATCCCTTCTCATGAGTCCTTGCGGCAGGTTTTAGCCAGTGCCCGGGTACGATGGACAATGGCCTTCCCTCAGCACCGATCGCGGAAGTATCGAGATGGACAGAACCCCCTTTCTTGCCTTTCGTGTGTTCTCTCGGAAAAGGGGAGGCAGCCTGCCAGTCAAAAAAACCAAAGCAAAGCTCGGCAGTGCCTATTGTGCTGTCGCCATGAAAGGCTCCTTCCAAAAGGTACCTGCCCCCGTTTCCCTACGCTGGGCGACGTGCATCAAACTCTCGCTTTAGTCCAGAGAAGGGGCTGTGAAGAGCTCGAAAGCTGCCGTCTGGGCGGCAAGGCACCATGGCAAGAACAGTGACAGGCTAGCAAGAAAGTTGGGCTCCCTGAAGCGCGTCGGCGGGACAAAATCTACGTGAAACTATCGCCTTTTGAGCTCAACAAACTGGGAAACAACCCCCCCCCCCAAAAAAAAAGACCCCGGAAGGATTTTGTTGTTGTTGTTGTTTGGCCTTCTTGCGTCTGCCTATTATTTCTTAATATTGCATTGCCCCAAAGGGCTCCGTTCTGGCTATGGGCGGCGGCTGCAGAAGGCCACAGACCATACCAGCAGTTTGCAATGTTAAAAAGGGGACCATGGGGCTGTACTTTGACTTGGAGGCGGATTTGCTAAAAAAAAGAAAAGAAAAGAAAAGAAAAAAAAGTTTGCCCTGTTCTTGTCAGGAAAGAGTTATGAGCGAAAGCTGGCAATTTAGGGTGGAGGTTCATTTGCTTAGTTAAGGGAAAAGATGAAGCGAGGGAATGAGCAGAAATCAGAAAATACTCTGAGACGGGGAAGATTTAACTCAACAGCAAATTCCCCGTCCATCGCTGTCTAGCTGTGCCTGTATGAATGCTCCAGCTGGTGTAACATCTTTGGGTAGCTGCCCTTTTAGCTTAGCTCCTGTCACTTGAGTTCCCCGGGAATTCATGCGACCTGTAGCGTTCTACTGCAGGCCAGGAGATCTCTTTGGAGTGTTTATTTGCTCCTCTGCATTCCTGGCATTGAGTACAACGAAGCGATTAGCATGGACAGAAAAAAGAAACTGGGGCTCTAGGGCACTCGCTGGGGTGCTAGGTGTGGCCCCATGTTGCTTCCTGCCAAGTGCAGGACTTGACAGCGTTTCCCATGTCTCTGTCTTTAGCAGGAAAGGTGGGGTTTTGTCTTTTCTTTGCCCAGCTACTGAGTTGAGCTTCCCTGAATCCGTAGAGGAGGATTAGGGCGAGAATGCAGGCAGATGGGTGCGCTGTGCAGCCCCAGACCCCGGGAGCATCACACCGAGGAGAGTGCAGCACTGGGGGAAGCTGGGTGAGCTCTGTAGTGGGGTCTCTTACACCAGGGGCCAATCCCACGGAGGAGTGAGCCCCCTCGACTGCCAGGATCAGCCCCTATGAAGGAGAATAAACAGCCTGCTTCGGAACCATGTTTGAATGTTACAATGCACTGGCAGCGCGGGCGGGCGGATTGTGTGTTCTGGGTATGATGCCCTGCGAACTGAATTTGCACAGGCCAAATAGTGCCTAGGCTGCTTGCTTAGCACGTGGCTAGTGCCAGACCCACACTAGGAATAAAGGTACCTACGTGTAACCGATCATCAGCAAACAACTGCTTGTGCCCGCCCTGACGCAGCTTTGTCACGCGCTCCCCAGGCCGGGGTCTGCACTGCACCAGGGAGCGTTTCCCTGCTCGCCTTCTCTAGGGGAATCAGCTCAAGAGGGTTCAAGGGGCAGAGGACAACGTAAGTCTCCACCCTGCGGCCCCTGCGCACCCAAACCTCCCACGGAAACCAGTGCAATCTCCAGTGGAAGCCAATGGGCAGGATGCCTGCGCACGAGTCGCGGGATAGGGCCCCCCTCTGAGCGCGTCTAACCGGCTTTCAGCCCTGGCCCCAGCCCTCGACACCTGCCCGCCGGCATCCTGAGACCGGCAAGGCGGCTCCCTGCAGACCCCTTGGCAACAATGCAGCTCAAGCAACAGATTACAAAGCCGATCTCAGGGGACTCCCCTTTTCTCCCCCCGGGGTTTAGGTCGCGGCAGGTTTTCTCTCCGCTCTGCCTGTCCCAGAGCCATCGCCTTGCGCTCTGCTAAACGCCCAAATCAGAAAGGCCGTCGGGAGTTCACAGCATTGATGGGAAGGGGGACACGTGAGGACAAAGGTCACAGTCACAACCCCCTCTGCCCCCGGCTCGGTACTGTCCCAGCCAGACCTGGGCTTGGCTCTGCAGCCCCTCACGCTCACACGCTTTGGGGAAAGAGAAGCGGGGGGGGCGGGAGGGGGACGGGATTAGTCTTGGATGCAGAAGACTAGACTCATCACCAGAGTCTCCTACCCCTGCCGCGTACATAGCAACCCCTGGGATCACCTAATCACAGACATAGAGACATAGCAAAGTGCAGGAAAAGATCAAAAAGGGGCTACCTTGGCAACTATAGTAGATTAGGAGCCAGCTGCTGGGCTGGGGGCGGCCGCTGCCTGCCTGCCTGCCGCGGGTACTCTCCTCGACTACGCGTATTCTTAAGCAATAACAACGTAATCCGTATTATCCACCCAAGAATACCCGTCACCGAAGAGAGTCAGAAATCTGCCGAGGCTGTTGCTGCTGCTGCTGATGTTGCTGGAACTGCTGCACCGGGGCAATAAATCCATAACTATATTTCCCCTACAGAGGAAGGAGAAGGAGAATCCACAGAGTTGCCGAGTGATCCCGTCCCATTATCCAGTGGTTGCTGTACTTCCAGTCCTGGAAAGGCAAAAGGGAGAAGCGAGCTTTTAATACACACGCCTGCATCCCCTCTGCTGTACTGCTGCCTTAGTGGAGCAGCAGGCTCTGGTAGACAAGGTGAGAAGGAATTAAATAAGCAAACAAACAAAAGTAAGGTTAAATTTACCTGCTGATTCCCTGATTTCTTCCTCTGTGCTTGCCTGGCATCCTATTCCCATCTGTGTGCTCCATCAGTTCTCTCTGGGTGCTTGGAATAGATGTCACTTACAGCAACAGATCCCTGTGAAGTAGATGCACAGTTAAGCAAACAAATTTTACAAATCTGTTTGCTTAGGTGGCTTTGAGGGAACTCAGATAAAGAAGCAGCTGCCTGAGAGAATTTCATCTGTGCATTTGGAAATTCATCTTACAAGTCCTGACTTACACTCCCCCACTGCATCATCCAACAAACAAACAAACTAGCTAACTAAATAAAGCATTAGATCTCTCTACGATTAGGCACTTCGTTTCAGGCCTGTCTGATGAGCTAACATCTAAGGCGAAAAATACTTCGCAGTATGAAATCATTAAACTTCCTTTCACCCATGTGTCTGGAAAGAGGAGAATATCTGGCACCCATTGAATCGACAAGCTGGTTCCGTTTGAATGGGTCAGGCATCGTTTTGTAGTATCCTAACTTGTGATAACACTGTCGCCGTTCTAACATACACTTCCCATGCATTACTGTGCAACTGGCGAGAACACCTCCATAGTGACACATTGTCACCTCTACATTCCTGCAAACATTTTCAAAGGAGAGTCGCAAAAAGGTTATTCCCAAATTGTGCCTGAGATTCTGACGGTCAGAGACAGTACTTCTGTTAATGTTCTCTTATCAGCATGGCTCTTTCCAGGGGGTGGGGGCTTTGTTTCATGACCCTGCTGCGGATACTGTGATAATAAAGGTTTGTAGTTCACCTACTAAATAGAAAGGATATCTGAAACGTCATTGCACAATATACTTTGCATTTCAATTAGGAAGTTCCCGATTTTGTTTCACCCAAGCTGTTAATATTAAGAGCAGCGTCCTTCTAGAAAAGGAGTGGGGCTCTGAAACCTGGCAATACAGTTAGATTCTGCAAATTGTGTGGGTACTATACACTTCTTCAATCAGGAGTAATTATG